>NC_092814.1:289704050-290337800 GCF_023375885.2 Dermacentor andersoni
ATGTGAGGAGGGATCGTGCGAAAGCTTGTCACGGATGGTAGTTTGAGGTCCATTGCATGGTGTCGTAGGAAGTGGACAGCCAGAAAGCACCTCTGCATCTTGGTGTTTTTCCCCGCACTTATAGGTAATAGTAAAGTCGTATTTTTGCAGACGAAGAATCCACCGACCAAGTCGTCCAGACAAGTTCTTCAGTGTTGAAAGCCAGCATAATGCATGATGGTCTGTAACGATCGTAAAATGGCGGCCGTGAAGATAAGGTCGAAACTTTTACACAGACCAAATGATAGCTAGGCATTCCTGCTCCGTGATGGTGTAATTCTTTTCGGCACTAGTCAGAACGCGACTTGCGTATGCGACGACCCTCTCACCTAAAGTGTCGTCTCGCTGTAGGAGAATGCCACCAATGCCGTGACCACTAGCATCCGTATGCAGGAGGGTAGGAGCAGCTTCATCAAAATGGCGTCGTACTGGTTCAGATGTAAGAGCGCGCTTCAGATGGGCGAACGCAGATTCACATTCGGGAGATCACACAAAGGAAACATTAGAACCCAGTAATTTGTGCAAGGGTGACGCTATTGAGGCGAAGCCTCGTATGAATCGGCGAAAATAGGAAGCGAGGCCTAGGAAACTACACAAATCTTTGGTGTTTTCGGGACGAGGGAAGTGCTCAACTGCTGAAACCTTGTCAGGATCAGGACTAACGGCATCTTTGCTAACAAAGTGACCTAGTACCTTGATCGTCTTGCTCGCAAAATGGCATTTCTTGGTGTTTAACTGAAGTCCAGCGTTGGCAAGACACGTGAGAACTTCATCCAGATGTTGCAGGTGCTGAGAGAAGGTTCACGAGAAAACAACAATATCGTCCAGGTAGCACAAGCAAGTCTTCCACTTCAGGCCGCGAAGAACGGTGTCAATCATGTGCTCGAACGTTGCGGGCGCATTGCAGAGGCCGAATGGCATCACATTAAACTCGTAGAGCCCATATGGTGTTGAAAACGCTGTTTTCTCTTTATCGTCCTCATGCATAGGTATCTGCCAGTAGCCGGAACGCAGATCGATGCTGGAGAACTACTCGGTACCCTGTAGGGAATCCAAGTCATCGTCTATTCGCGGCATAGGGTATACATCCTGGCGTGTGATCTTGTTAAGTGCTCGGTGGTCGACACAATATCGAACAGCGCCGTCTTTTTTTCGAACCAAAACAACGGGGGAAGACCAAGGGCTAGCAGAGGGGCGCATTATTTTCCGTTGAAGCATGTCGGTGACGTTCTCCGCAATGACTTTCCTCTCGGCTAGCGATACGCGGTATGGTCTACGGCGCACGATGGATGTATCATCTGTCTCTATCCGATGCGTCGTATTCGAAGTCTTTCCCAACGAAGCTGAATGCGCGTCAAACAAAGCTTCATGTTTTTGGAGCCAAGCAAGCAAATGTTGTGACTGCGAAGGTGTCAGGTCGGAAGTGTTGGCAGCTGCAAGACCTGAAGGAGATGTGGCTCGTCCGGTACAAGGAACTTCAGCGGAAGCTGGTTTAACGGAAACAACAGATATAGACTCCGATTCAGCTGCGCAAGCCAATGTAGTGCTTTTAGGGATGAGAATATTTTCGGATGTCGGGTTTGTAGCGTAGAGAAGTGTAGAGCCATGATCAAACCGAACCAGCCCTGATTCAAAGGCTATCCCTCTCGCGAGACAGCGTGCAGATGGTAATACGAGCACGCCGCCGCAGTCAATGACGTCAGACGTGATGGTAACGATGCTTTGATGGCGAGGAGGTAGCGCGGTATCTTCTGCAGCAAGCAAGTGAAGTGGTGCGTCGTTTGCATTAAGTGAATAGGTCGTGTCGGTCAAGTGGAGAACGCGTTGCCCACAGCAGATGGAGGCGGAGGCCGTAGAAAGGAAATCCCATCCCAATATGAGCTGCTGGGCACACGAACTTAGCACTGCAAATTGTACGTAATGCAGAAGTCCATTGATGGAAATGCGAGCAGTGCACATGGCGATAGGTCGAATGGCGGCCCCTTGAGCAGCGAGTAGCGTAGGTCCATCATAGGGGGTCGTAACTTTCCGAAGTCGCAAACACAATTCACGGTGTATAACTGAAAGACTAGCACCAGTGTCTGTCGAAGTTTCTACTTGTACACCTTCTACTACAACCAATGTCATATTGCAGGGACGCGATGGAGGAATTTCTGTCCTGTCGTTCGATGCAGCTTTTCCTCCAAAAGCCGGATAATTCAGTTTTCCGGAAGACGATCAGCGAATTGAGAAGCAGGTCTCAGTGGGCACGTAGAACGGCGAAGGGGTGACGGCGAGCGGCGTCTCACAGGACGGTATGTCTGAGCCGTCTCGCATGCTTCAGTAGGCGGTGGAGAGCGGCCGCGCGGTAGACCATAAGGACGGCGTTGGTCATGGAAGCTCCCTAGACGTTGGAAAGTAGCTCCGGGAGAAAAGTCATCCCGTTCGTATAGGTCATATCCGCGACGCTCGTCTTGCTGGCGCTTGCTGCAAAATCCTGCTATGTGGCCACGATAGCCGCAGTTGTAGCAGATGGGATGAGGAGGACGCCACTGCGGATAACTGGTTTGGCTAGGTGCGCTGTCAGTCATGGAAGCCATGTGGGCCGGTTTTCGTTTTGGAGGCATCGGTGGAACGATGACTGGATTAACTGCGGCTACTTGTGCGTACGTTCGCGGGGCCGTAGGGGTTAGAGGGTCCGTGTACGCTGCACCAGCCATGGACATCAATTCCTCCTTGATAACGTCTCGCAGATTGGTAGCCGAGGCATGAGAAGGCATAGGCTCTGCGGCTAAGCCAAGATACTGTAGTTCCTGCCGAATTATTGCGCGTATCATTGCTCGTAACGTAGGGTCGTCGGCGGTAGTGTTTGCAGTGGTGTCTGGCTGCAGCCTTACTGATTCGAGTTCGTCAAGGCACTGGCAAGTAGCGACGATATCAGCGACGGTAGCGGGGTTCTTGATGGCTAAAGCATTGAAAGCAATCGCTCCGATGCCTTTGAGGATGTGGCGAACGCTGTCAGATTCGGTCATGGCCGTGTTCACGCGCCGACACGACGTATAAGATTCCCCGAGTTGTTGCTTAAGGGTGTCGAGCGTCTTTTTTGCGAGGGCGGAACGAACAGCCGGTGTGCCGAAGATTTGGAGGAGCTGCTGTTTGAAAGCGCCCCAGTTCGTGAAATCAACCTCATGGTTGAAAAACCAAGTCTTCGCTACTGCTGTCAGACAAAAGGCGACGTGACGTAGCTTGGACGTATCGTCCCAACGGTTAGCCGAACTCACTCGGTCGTAATCGTCCAGCCAATCCTAGACGTCTTCACCGCGAAGTTCAGCAAACAGATGGGGATCTCGCCGGTGCCCACTGACAACCCAATACGGAGACGCTGGGGTAGCGGAGGCCGAGATGGTGGAAGTAGAAGTGCCTGTTGGCTCGTCCTGCGACATGCTGGCGGACAGCTGGCACAATCGGCGACCCGATCGAAGCCCCAGGAGGTTGGGCGGGGAGTCAGAGGACGGAGGACGGAAGAGCTCACTCCACCACTTGTGACGCAGCAGTTATCACGACGTTTATTCCGCGTCAAAGATGCGGCGAACCGACCACGCCCACAGCACGGATCAATATATATATATATATATATATAGACGGTGCCTTGTGGTGGTCTCGTACGGACGATGCCCTCTCGGTGAGCGCAAATTTCCCCTCATCTTTTAAGAGGTTCAATACTTACAAGCATTTGGCTCGCAAACCATATTTATTTCAAGGAAATTTTCCACGTCTCAATAATTTCTCTCGTCGTATTCGAGTTCTGATTGCCGTGTTATAGTTTGTTAACGAAGCTTTCCCTCAAGTCTAAATATTTTAAGGCAGTTTGTCGTGTGCGTATCATGGCCACGCACGCTTATATCGCCTTCCGTTTCTCTACCACGGGTGCGCTTTAAAACCACGGCGCTGCAATTTTGCTTCATAGACTTTCCTTTCCTTCCTTCTTCTCCGCCCTTAAACTGGCTCTCTTAACTACTACACGCAGAGACAAAGCAACAGCGCGCGCATTAGATCCCATAGATGAGATGAGTATTTACAATTATTATTAGGGTTATAATTATATTCGAGTGCTGATTGCCGTGCTATCGTTTGTTACCGAAGCTTTCCCTCAAGTCTAAATATTTTAAGGCAGTTTGTCGTGTGCGTATCATGGCTACGCACGCTTATATCGCCTTCCGTTTCTCTACCACGGGTGCGCTTTCAAACCACGGCGCTGCAGTCTTTGCTTTCCTTTCCTTCCTTCTTCTCCGCCCTTAAACTGGATCTCTTAACTACTACACGCAGAGACAAAGCAACCGCGCGCGCATGCAATCCCATAGATGAGATGAATATATATATATATATAGACAGAGAGAGAACTATCAGTCATAGCTCTCGTAGTATAGCCCTCTGGGCCGTTTCCTTTTTTTTTCTTTGTTTTCTTTCGAAAGTAGTCCTATTAGGGTTATTATAATTACACGAAGGTATTTCGCCCTCGTCAGCAGCAGTCCTTGAGATTGTTATTCTGGCGGCTAGCTTCCCACGCTATGCGTGCCGCCATCGCACCTGGTTAAGCTTCTCCTAGACGCTAGAGTTACACTATGTCCGCGCAACCTTGAGCGATCGGAAAGTGCGTTTCCCCCTCTTGGCCGGCGGGGACGGGAGGCTTCGTTCCGGCCGCGACGCTCCCCACGTCTCAGTAAGGTGCCTTGTGGTGGTCTCGTACGGACGATGCCCTCTCGGTGAGCGCAAATTTCCCCTCATCTTTTAAGAGGTTCAATACTTACAAGCATTTGTCTCGCAAACCATATTTATTTGAAGGAAATTTTCCACGTCTCAATAATTTCTCTCGTCGTATTCGAGTTCTGATTGCCGTGTTATAGTTTGTTAACCAAGCTTTCCCTCAAGTCTAAATATTTTAAGGAAGTTTTCCTTGTCTCTAAAGCCGCTCGAGTTCGCTCTTCTCCTCGGGCAGCCATTTTTCCAAGAAAGTATGCCTTCCAACCACCGACTATCGCGGACAACATGAGTCCCTTTCCACGTAAGTGTGAGGCTCGGAGCAGGAGCTGTGGCGCTTGAAAATAGCCTGGGGCCTGACGAACCAACCGACTGAGCTATCTTTTCGGGCAACATCGAAGGGTCACGAGTTCAAATCGCCTGTTATGTTCCTTTTTTTTTAATGTGTTTTCCTTTATTTTATCACTGTACGGGAAACCTGCTAAAAAAAAGAAAGAAAGATATATATCTTCAAATATGTATGGCCTCACATGTGCAGGTCATAAATACCAGGTTCTCTAGCCGAGTGCCATCCGTGCGGTATATCCGAGCTCAGATTGGTACACCTTGACTGATCAAATAGGGCACCACTGTATATTAAATGAGGCGTACAACTCCTGCGGGACCCGCCGTGGTTACTCAGTGGCTATGGTGTTAGACTGCTGAGCACGAGGTCGCGGGATCGGATCCCGGCCACGGCGGCCGCATTTCGATGGGGGCGAAATGCGAAAACACCCGTGTACTTAGATTTAGGTGCACGTTAAAGAACCCCAGGTGGACGAAATTTCCGGAGTCCTCCACTACGGCGTGCCTCATAATCAGAAAGTGGTTTTGTCACGTAAAAGCCCACAATTTATTCTAAATTTAACTCCTGCGCGGCCGGTACAGTATCCGCCTCCCGTGCAAGAGGACCGTGATTCAAATCCCGGACCGCAGAATACTCCACCGGAAAATACCAGAAAAAAAAACGTGTGTTGAGAAAATTGCACAAACAGGCCTGGAGTGCGGCCTGATCCCGGGGACCAGAACCGGTAACGCACTCTCTCACCAGAGCAGGATTGGCCACCCTGGTGCAGTACTTGGCCACAACCTCCTATATCAACATAACAATCAAACCCCGGCCCTCAGTCCCCAGCAGCTGCGAAGCAACTGACCACGGTGGCGGTCAGACCTGCGACGCTGCAGAGGGTGCTAAGAATGCCTGGCTCCGGACAGGCCGCCATTGGAATATGAACCTGGCAACGTTTAACGCTAGAACGTTATCTAGTGAGGCGAGTCTAACAGTGCTACTGGAGGAATTAGAGGGCAGTAAATGGGATATAATAGGGCTCAGTGAAGTTGGGAGGCCAAAAGTAGCATATACAGTACTAAAAAGCGGGCACGTCTGGTGCTACCGGGGCTTAGCAGAGAGACGAGAACTATGAGTCGGATTCCTGATTTATAAGAACATAGCTGGTAACATAGAGGAATTCTATAGCATTAACGAGAGGGTGGCATGTCTTGTTGTGAAACTTAATAAGAGGTACAAAATGAAGGTTATACAGGTCTACGCCCCCACATCTAGTCATGATGACCAGGAAGTCGAAAGCTTCTATGAAAACGTGGAATCGGCGATGGGTAAAGTCAAAACAAAATACAGTATACTGATGGGCGATTTCAATGCCAGGGTAGGCAAGAAGCAGGCCGGAGACAAGTCAGTGGGGGAATATGGCATAGGCTCTAGGAACAGCAGAGGAGAGTTATTAGTAGAGTTTGCAGAACAGAATAATATGCGGATAATGAATACCTTTTTCCGCAAGCGGGTTAGCCGAAAGTGGACATGGAGGAGCCCGAATGGTGAGACTAGAAATGAAATCGACTTTATACTCTGCGCGAACCCTGGCATCATACAAGATGTAGACGTGCTCGGCAAGGTGCGCTGCAGTGACCATAGGATGGTAAAAACTCGAATTAGCCTTGACTTGAGGAGGGAACGGAAGAAACTGGTACATAAGAAACCAATCAGTGAGTTAGCGGTAAGAGGGAAACTAGAGGAATTCCGTATCAAGCTACAGAACAGGTATTCGGCTTTAACCCAGGAAGAGGACCATAGTGTTGAAGCAATGAACGACAATCTTATGGGCATCATTAAGGAGTGCGCAATAGAAGTCGGTGGTAACGACGTTAAACAGGAAACCAGTAAGCTATCGCAGGAGACGAAAGATCTGATCAAGAAACGCCAGTGTATGAAAGCCTCTAACCCTACAGCTAGAATAGAACTGGCAGAACTTTCTAAGTTAATCAACAAGCGTAAGACAGCGGACATAAGGAACTATAATATGGATAGAATTGAACAGGCTCTCAGGAACGGAGGAAGCCTAAAAGCAGTACAGAAGAAACTAGGAATAGGCAAGAATCAGATGTGTGCGTTAAGAGACAAAGCCGGCAATATCGTTACTAATTTGGATGAGATAGTTCAAGTGGCTGAAGAGTTTTATAGAGATTTATACAGTACCAGTAACACCCACGACGATAAGGTGAGAGAGAATAGTCTAGAGGAGCTTGAAATTCCATAAGTAACACCGGAAGAGGTAAAGAACACCTTGGGAGCTATGCAAAGGGGGAAGGCAGCTGGGGAGGATCAGGTAACAGCAGATTTGTTGAAGGATGGTGGGAACACTGTCCTAGAAAGGTTGGCCGCCCTATATACACAATGCCTCATGACCTCGAACGTACCGGAATCTTCGAAGAACGCTAACATAATCCTAATCCATAAGAAAGGGGACGCCAAAGACTTGAAAAATTATAGACCGATCAGCTTACTGTCCCTTGCCTACAAAGTATTTACTAAGGTAATCGCAAATAGAATCAGGAATACCTTAGACTTCTGTCAACCAAAGGACCAGGCAGGATTCCGTAAAGGATACTCAACAATAGACCGTATTTACACTATCAATCAGGTGATAGAGAAATGTGCGGAATATAACCAACCCTTATATATAGCCTTCATTGATTACGAAAAAGCATTTGATTCAGTCGAAACCTCAGCAGTCATGGAGGCACTACGGAATCAGGGTGTAGATGAGCCATATGTAAAGATACTGGAAGCTATCTATAGCGGTTCCACAGCCACCGTAATCCTCCACAAAGAAAGCAACAAAATCCCAATAAAGAAAGGCGTCAGACAGGGAGATACGATATCTCCAATGCTATTCACAGCGTGTTTACAGGAGGTATTCAGAGACCTGGAGTGGGAAGAATTGGGGATAAAAGTTGATGGAGAATACCTTAGCATCTTGCGATTCACTGATGATATTGCCTTGCTTAGTAACTCAGGAGACCAATTGCAATGCATGCTCACTGACCTGGAGAGGCAAAGCAGAAGGGTGGGTCTGAAAATTAATCTACAGAAAACTAAAGTAATCTTAACAGTCTCGGAAGAGAACAGCAGTTTACGATAGGTAGCGAGGCACTGGAAGTGGTAAGGGAATACATCTACTTAGGGCAGGTAGTGACCACGGATCCGGATCATGAGACTGAAATAACCAGAAGAATAAGAATGGGCTGGGGGGCGTTTGGCAGGCATTCTCATATCATGAACAGCAGGTTGCCACTATCCCTCAAGAGGAAAGTGTATAACAGCTGTGTCTTACCAGTACTCACCTACGGGGCAGAAACCTGGAGGCTTACGAAAAGGGTTCTGCTGAAATTGAGGACGATGCAACGAGCCATGGAAAGAAGAATGATAGGTGTAACGTAAGGGATAAGAAAAGAGCAGATTGGGTGAGGGAACAAACGCGGGTAAACGACATCTTAGTTGAAATCAAGAAAAAGAAATGGGCATGGGCCGGACATGTAATGAGGAGGGAAGATAACCGATGGTCATTAAGGGTTACGGACTGGATTCCAAGGGAAGGAAAGCGTAGTAGGGGGCGGCAGAAAGTTAGGTGGGCGGATGACATTAAGACGTGTGCAGGGACAACATGGCCACAATCAGTACATGACCGGGGTAGTTGGAGAAGTATGGGAGAGGCCTTTGCCCTGCAGTGGGCGTAACTAGGCTGATGATGATGATGATGCTATATATATATATATATATATATATATATATATATATATATATTAATATATATATATATATATATATATATATATATATATATATATATATATATATAGCATTGCCACCTACCGTTCTGTAGGTGGCAATGCTGCCTCAATAGGAGCGATTCTACAAAAGATGGTTTTTCAATATTTTCCAGTAAATGGTCCGATTCGTGGCTCGTAAGCGCAAATATTATTTCTGAAATATCTGAAATAAGTTTGTGCGCGCAAAGTATGATTGACCTACTTTCCAATGAAAAATACGTGATGACCTGTGAGGAGCATGGGTAATATATGTGGCATTTGCTCAACCTGTTTTGTTATAAATCCATGGGAAAAATAACCCTGGTGATTTAAGGGCGCACGTGGAGCGGATCAAGGCCGAGTTTGCCTGGCGTACCAGAACCCGATGATGATTTTTTTGTAATCTGAGCTAGTAAACTGCACAGCCAGGAGCTGATTTCGTTCAAATGTGGCAATTTACTTTTTATTGTACGGGTCCCACACTATGGAAACATACCCTAGAACAGCAAGCACGAGGGACCGATAAGCTTGCGGCTTCACAGATGAAGGCGACTTCTTTAGCTTTTATGTAGAAAGCAAAGCCTTTAACTCGATAGTGGTAACGGCCCTGTGTCGCAGACAATCGGGTGTCGGTGTCCACGTCAGCTACGGCACCGGTGGAGATGTTTGAAAGAAAAAAAAATATTTAGGTGTATCTATTTGCCACACCTTGCTATATGATACGCGGTGTATGCGGGTTACATTGTCACACTCTTCTATCCCTAAAGTTGCCTATACATTGTCTTACATTCTGGACAAAGTTATTCCACGGAATCTTGAGAATGACAGCCCACAAAAAAATTCATAACACAAAACAATGACAGCGAATGCCTTTTATGTTAAATCTTCTCACATTTGGGCGAGCCAGGATGCTATTTCTCTAGCTCAGCTGTTTTCCTCTGATTTCTGCGTACTTCTTTGGAGAACCGCCATGGATCGTGGTGCAGATGAAAGTTGACGTCCCCTTGCTCCTGCCGGGGCTGGCGACTTCAGCGGCGGCTGCGTCTACGGAGCCGACCGGCCTCCAGAAAGACATCAATGGCGATGACACCAGTCTCTACTTGCTCAAAAGTGAGGACTTCCCCGATGACACCTTCGAGTATGTGCGTAGCCGCAAGGCGAAGCGAAGGCACACCATCCATGTCTTCGAGTACGCCAATAGGAGGGCCAACTCAGAATGCCGCTGTCAGTACGATTCTATTTGTACCAGAACTCGCTGCCAACAACCTGAGGCGGCACAACAGACAGTCTGTCTCGGTGCAACTTCAATTGGTGGTGCCAAGTCAAGTCACAGGCGTTAGAGACAACCCACGAAAAGATGTGTTGGCTATTGACGTCACACATGAGACTGCGCTGAGAAATTTGAGTAAACATACAGAATTTCGTGGCATAAAGCTCCGCTCGTACATCCCGCTGGGCAATGGTTCCCTTTCTGGTGTCATCTACGACGTGGGCGTCTCTATCTCCAGCGCTGACTTGCCGATTCTAGTGAAGCCTGCCATTGATGATGTCGCCATAACCCATGTGTCTCGTATCGGCGCATCCTGCTGTGTGAAAATAATTTTCAAGGGTGAGACTCTCCCTTCGCTCGTCATAGTGGACCACTTTTGGCATCCTGTGCGAGTGTTTATTCTATCACCATAATAATAATAATAATAATCAGCCTGGTTACGCCCACTGCAGGGCAAAGGCCTCTCCCATACTTCTCCAACAACCCCGGTCATGTACTAACTATGGCCATGTCGTCCCTGCAAACTTCTTAATCTCATCCGCCCACCTAACTTTCTGCCGCCCCCTGCTACGCTTCCCTTCCGTTGGAATCCAGTCCGTAACCCTTAATGACCATCGGTTATCTCCCCTCCCCATTAGATGTCCTGCCCATGCCCAATTTCTTTTTTTTGATTTCAACTAAGATGTCATTAACTCGCGTTTGTTCCCTCACCCAATCTGCTCTTTTCTTATCCCTTAACGTTACACCCATCATTCTTCTTTCCATAGCTCGTTGCGTCGTCTTCAATTTAAGTAGAACCCTTTTCGTAAGCCTCCAGGTTTCTGCCCCGTAGGTGAGTACTGGTAAGACACAGCTATTATCCGCTTTTCTCTTGAGGGATAATGACAACCTGCTGTTCATGATCTGAGAATGCCTGCCAAACGCACCCCAGCCCATTCTTATTCTTCTGATTATTTCCGTCTCATGATCCGGATCCGCCGTCACTATCTGCCCTAAGTAGTTGTATTCCCTTACTACTTCCAGTGCCTCGCTACCTATTGTAAATTGCTGTTCTCTTCCGAGACTGTTAAACATTATATCCCAAGGCATTAATTATATCTTGGGCTGTTAAACATCCCAAGCCCACTCCAATGCCACAATTGTATCAGGCTGGGACACGTAAGCGTCGTGTGCGAGAACACGAGAGTTTGCTCACGCTGCAGCGAGCTCCACGCTTCAGACACTTGTGCTGCCACAGTTATCAAATGCACCAATTGCCTTGGGAATTGTCTTGGAAATGCCTTGGGAATTGACTTCCATGATGCTTTTTCGAACGACTGCCCCAAAATGAAGGAAAAGATGGTCTTGAAGTACATGGCGAGAGACCGTTGTTCGTCTTGTTGGGAAACTGTTGCGGCAGTTAGAAAGCGATGTTCCCCATGCCGTCGGACTTCAAAGAACGCTGATGCATCTGTGAAGAGTACGCCCCATCCGACAACACCTCCTCCTCTGCCCCCTAGGCCTGGAGGAATCCAGTCTACATCTGACAAGGTGATGTTCGGAGAGCAATACATCTTGGTCCACACTACTAAAGCCACACCTAAAGCCAGAGCCACAGAAGTCGCAACCGAAGCCGCAGCCGATGCCATAACCGGAGCAGGAGCCACGTCAAGTGATACAGCTGCGCGCTCCTTTAGAGTGAACACCGAAGGTTGCTTTCAAATTGCCCGAAGACCGGCAAGTGGTTATGATTCTCCGCTCTCTGATGAATACTTTTGAATGCTCTTGCGTAACCTGCACACTCCGTCAGTGCGAAGTGCAATGCAAGTGCTGGATGCTCTCAATTCAGTACTTGCATGTCTTGAGTAAGCATCGTGGCTCACCCGCAGTACTCTATTCGCACTGAAGTAACAAGTGCTGCGGTTTACTTTAACGCTATACTGCAACGTACTGCAACGTACTGCGGACGACCAGTGGCTCAATTGTCTTCACAGGATACCCTTGGTGTCTTTGCTTGTTGGCTTCTTATGATATAATAAATAAAACTGGGACCTCTCGGCTCCCTTTCTTTTCGTTCATTACATTACGAGGGTCTCAAATGCGGCAATATTTATGCCTTAAGGTAGCATGTATGGGTTTATTGACCAGTTGCTGTCACTGAAATAGATCGCGTACTCGTGACCACTGCGGCAGAAAGGATGACCCACATCCGCCGCCGAGGTTTGTGAATGCTGGCGCTGCTAACACTCCCAGGGTTGGTTCTAGTAGCAAAAGATAAAAACCCCAGAAAATGGATGGGAAAATGGCGACATGGTAGCTCAGTTGGTAAGAGCGTCGCAAGCGCAATGCGAAGACGTGGGTTCGTATTGCTCCTGCAGCCAGATTTTTCATCCACTTTCATTTTCATTAATTTATCATTACCCGCTGTGATTGCTTAGTGGCTGTGGTGTTGGGCTGCTAAGCACGAAGTCGCGAGATCGAATTCTGGCTTCGGCGGCCGCATTTCGACGGGGACGAAATGCGAAAATAATAGTGTACTTTGATTTAGGTGCACGTTAAACAACCCCAGGTGGTCGAAATTTCCGGAGTCCCCCACTACGGCGTGCCTCATAATCAGAAAGTGGTTCTGGCACGTGAAACTCCATTATTCATTTAAGTTAATTTTAATTTAATGTATCATTTCTTTGACTCGATCTGTAAGAACAAGTAATTTACCCTATGTTGCCCTTGGTGTCTGCTGGCCTCTTATGATATATATATTGTTACGGCACAACCAAGAGTGGCGCCAGTCAGAAGACGATTGAAATGTAGAGATGGAATCGGTCTCAACAGCCATCTTATTTATGCATGGTTGTCTCGTAAATATTGTAAATTAGTCGTTATATGCGACTTTTGCAACGTGACAAATTGGTGAGAGGCGCGGGGTTCCCACGAGAAACAACAACGGAGCTCCGCAGTTGTCATCACCTCGGATTGGACAACATGACGGACAAAACAGGACCAGACATGGCGCGGCACACACCAATGACTAAAACCCCGACGCTCTTGCTGGCCCAGCCGCGGGATCTAGGAACGTTCTGCGGCACCGGCCACATCGACATGGAAGACTGGATCGGCACGTAGGAGCGTGTAAGTGCCCACAAAAATGTGATCGGATGACTATGTTGGCTAACTTTGTCTTCTATCTACAAGGCATGACAACGTTGTGGCATGACAGCCACGAGGAAGAGCTTAACGACTGGGACACGTGGAAACAGAAGTTGAGGGTCTTATTCGGCTGTCCTGCTGGGCACAAGAGCACCGCTAGGAAAGAACTAGCGACAAGCGCCCGGACTTGCCCAAAATCGTACATCTCCCACATCCAGGGCCTGTTGGCTCTGTGCCGTAAGGCCGACAACGATATGGCCGAGTCAGACAAGGTTGGGCATGTACTGAAGGGGGTCGCTGGCGATGTTTTCAACCTGCTCATGTGCATAAATTACGAAACAGTACAGGACATAATAAAAGAGGGTCAACGCTTTGAGCAGGCCAAAAGCCGTCGCATTCCAACGCCGTTCGCACGTCTGCGGAACACAGCTGCGACATGCTCTTGTGACGACAAGCTAGGAGTGCAGCGACCGTCCTCATCAGATGACCTGACTTGGATAGTGCAGCGAGAACTTGAAGCTATGGCTCCTGTAGCCCTTTTTTCCCCCCAAGTGAACCGAACAACTTACCTACAGCAGCATTTGTGCGGGCAGGTTCGGGAAGAATTTGCTAATCTTGGAGTTCATTGTGTAGGTGCGGTTGCCGCTTCACAGCTGTCTCGTGCTCCGCGACCATCGACTGGTCCGAAGCATCCTGCACGCTACCGAAATCCAGCCGAGTGGCGAACCGCAGACGATCGGCAAATCTGTTTTGGCTGCCGGCGTATTGGTCACGTTGCCCGCCATTGTAACAACCGTACTGTCTCCTCCCCTCTGCGAGCGCCATTCCCGAGTGATTACCGCTGCGAACGGAGCGTCCGTCCTTGCCAGCCTTCATTGGCATCGCAAAAGCCAAACAATGACGCTCGCGCTCCTTGGAACAGTCCCTCGTCGTCCTTCCGACGCCACCACTCCCATTTGCCATCAGCTCGTTCATCACCGTCCCCAATAAAGCCCCGACACCCGTCTCCGGAAAACTAGGCGATGCAGCTCGCGGACCTGATGCTGCATTGACAACTCGACCACAATACCCTCTCATCACTTTGCTGACCAAGCAGAAATTGATGGACGTTTAGTTGACGGCGCCAGTGTCATAGCACTGATTGACACTGGTGCGCACATATCCGTGATGAGTACCCGTATGCACCGACGCCTGAACAAAGTTGTCACATCCGCTGCATCACGGAACCTCCGCGTCGCCGCCGACGGAACGCCTACCGTGCTGGGTATGTGCACCGCTCGCCTTAGCATCGCGGGGCGCTTCACGACTGTTCCGTTTGCCGTTTTGGAAGAATGTCCTTACGTCGTTATACTTCGCTTAGGCTTTTAACGTCCCATTCAGCCAGCTTTGATTGCGCGTCTAGTGTCATTCACCTTTAACTGCCCCGCGGCTGCTATAGTCCACAGGTAACACAACCACAGTTATGCTCTCCTGAAGACATCCGCCTGTCGCCTCAAGCCACTGCGTACGTCACTCTATTGTCGTTCCCATCTGATCCTGACGGCGCCTATGTACTATGCCCCCCACTGACATTCTGCTTGAAAGAAGTTTTGCCGTTTCCCAAACCGTGCTCACTCAGATTCTTCGCTGAGGCATGTCTTTCGCTGATATCTCGCCTCTGTGAGATATGGGCTCATGACTCTGTAATTACGTCGCCGTCTACCGCAATCTCCGATTCACCGACTCTCACAAACGTACTTAGAAAGATAATTGCACCTGATCTTCCGGCACAAGCTGCTGACCTCCGCCGCGTCTGAGAAGCCTATGGCGACATTTTTGACCTGTACGGCCGCCCTTTAGCCCTGACATCGGTGGTCAGCCATCATATTTAAACCGAAGACGCCGATCCACTACGCCGCCGCCGTACCGTGTTTCACATGCTGAACGAGAAGTGATACAACGAGAAGTCGATAAGATGCCGACTAAAGGTGTTATCGAGCCATCTTGCAGGCCGTTGTCGTCCCCTGTTGTCCTTGTCAAGAAGGACGGCAGTTGGCGCTTTTGTGTGGATTAGAGATACGTCAACAAAATCACACGCAAGGATGTCTGCCCCTTGCCGCGTATTGATGACGCCTTGGACTGCTTGCACGGAGTCAAGTACTTTATTTTTTTTATTTATTTGATAGTCCAGATCATGTTACAGATCCAAACAGATCAAATACAGAAACTGATAACATGGGGTGTTCAAGGCAGCAAGTAAAAAAAAAAAAAACACGCAGAATCACAATGCGTTGCCAGTTATTGTGTCGGCCAATTCCACTCTCTAATGCTACGCTAGAAAAAGGAAAATTTGAATGTGGCAGTGCGAGCACAGTAAGGAGCTAGTGAATCGGGTTGATGGTGACGCGTGCGGCGTGTGGTTAGAAGCAATACATAGGGTGAGGGTCAAGCCTCAGTTTTTTTTTATTTATTAGCAGGGAAAGAAATTCTCGACGCATATTTTTGGTTGTTGTTTCAAGGAGTTGAATAGTGTTATTTATCATTAGCTCAGACGGTGAATCGAACGGTGAAAAATTTGAATAAATAAACCCTACGACTTTCCTTTGAATTCTCTCAAGTTTTTTTAATATTGGTTACACTATATGGATCCCACACCACGCATGCATAGTCCAGCTTAGGCCTCATTAATGAATTATAAATCAACTTCATCGATAGACTTCCTGACCAACTTTCATCGGTAGAACTGCGATCAGGCTATTGGCGAATCTCGGTAGATGACAAGGACCGTGAGAAAACTGCCTTTGTAACACCTGACGGCCTCTACCAATTCAAGGCTATGCCGTTCGGCCTTCGTAATGCCCCGGCAACCTTCGAAAGAATGATGGACTCCTTACTTCGCGGCTATAAATGGTCCATATGTCCGTGTTATCTAGACGCTGTCATAGTCTTTTCACTAACTTTCACGAGGCAGCTCACACGTCCATCGGCTATTCTTTGTGTTTTCCGACGCTCCGGCGTGCAACTGAACTCATCCAAGTGCCACTTTGAACGTCGTCATTTATCATTCTTGGCCATCTCGTCACGGCCGCTGGGGCTAAAGCTGACCCTGACAAGGTTCGCGTTAACCAGAATTTTCCTATTCCATCTTCTGCCGCAGACGTATGAAAATTTGTTAGGCTATGCTCGTATTTCCGTCGTTTTATGAAGAATTTCGCCGAAACCGCTCGCCTGCTCCCCGACATATGTAGAAGGACGTTGCTTTCACATGGGGCCTTGCTCAAACGAAAGCCTTTACCGCCCTCGTATGCTTGCTCACGGCTCTCCCATTGCTGGATCATTATGATCCATCTGCCGCCGCTGAACTTCAGACGGATGCCAGTGGCCATGGAATTGGCGCTGTACTTGCTCAATGGCAACGAAACGCCGTGCGCGTAACTGCACCCGCCGGCCGCCTCCTGTCACCCGCCGAGATGAATTTTTCAATTACCGAACGGAAATGCCTGGCGTTAGTTTGGGCAGTGGCCAAAAACCGTCCTAATTGTACGACCACACATTTTCCATGGTTACCGATCACCACGCCATGTGCTGGCTCTCCTCACTTAAAGACCACACTGGACGATTGGGTGGATGGGCGCTACAGCTCCAACAATATTCATTTGCTGTTTTATACAAGTCAGGCCCTTTGCACAAGGACGCCGACTGCGTCTCCCGTCATCCTGTCTACCGCCTTGAATATGATGAGCATGACACCGAAGCTTGCATCCTGGCCATTTCTGATCTGCGCGAAATCAGCACTGAAGAAAAGCGTGGTGACTGCTTACGTGTTCTCATCGATCGTCTCAATTCTGGACATTTGGAGCCCACGTTGCGCCTGATCGTGCTCCGCGACGACGTTCTTTGTCGTCGCAGGTTACGGCCTGAAGGACGAGCGAGTGAAGCAACTTTATTAGGAATGCCTGCAGAACGATTAACCTTCCCCTGTAAGGGAGGCGTCACTGTGACGCAGCCATGACGTCTTCGAGGTGTGTGTGGCACCTCTACTCCGGCCGTGGCCGCGCTATTGCCTTTGGTCGACCGCGCCTGCCCCTCTTTTGGAGTGACAGCCTCCCTCCGGCTTCGCTCGGTCGTTGCCTTTCGAGGGCCGCCGAGATCTGGTGGACGGCCTGGGCTTGGACCTCGTGACCGTAGCACCTCGTTGCGGCCTGGAGCCCCGGCGGGATCACTGTCATCGTTGTACTTTCGTGCGGAACCAGAATTTTTACTCGCTGTACCACGCTATATCCGGACATCAGTTCTTGAGCAGTTACATGATGCCCCTCGGCGTTTCGCGCACTTATGACCGCGTACGGCATCGCTTCTACTGACCAGGCCTGTGCCGTCAGTGCACTACTGCGTTGCAGCTTCTGCGCTCTGTCAGCACCACAAAAGACCTGTTGTGCTGCCCGCTGGACGCCTTCACCCCATCGATGAGCCCTTAGAACCATTCTTTCGCGTCGCTCTCGATCTTCTTGGCCCTTTTGCAAGGTTGAAATCTGGCAATAAGCGGGTCGTTGTCGACACTATCTACGCCACCCGGTACGCGATGACATGAGCTTTGCGCACAAGCTGTGCAACTGATGTGGCAGATTTACTTTTATATGACGTCGTCATCTATCACGGCGCACCCCGGCAGCTCTTCACTGATCGCGGCCGCAGCTTCTTGTCCTGAGTAGTTAAAGACCTACTTCACTCGTGTTCTGCCGAGCACAAGCTTTCCTCCACTTTCCACCCACATTAAAGCGGACTGACGGAGCGGCTCAATCGCACGTTGACGGAAACACTGTCTATGTACGTTTCCGACGACCACAGTGATTGGGACAGCACGTTACCCTTCGTGACCTTCGCCTTCAGTTCGCCCCGTCAAGAGACGACTGGCTTTTCATCCTTTTACCTTCTGTTCTGCCGCCACCCTTCCTTTCCCTCTGACACACTGCTTCCTTCTTCGAGGAACACTGCCACCGAATACGCTCAAGACGACAGATTGCCGGCTCCCGGCTCACTGAGTCTCAGGTCGCGCATAAGATCCGACCCTACAGCCGACATGAGGACGTTCGATTTCCTCTTGAATCCGTTGTCCTCCTATGAACACTATGTCGCCGCGTCGGCTTATCTGAAAAGATGCTACCGCGCTACACAGGGTCCCGCACGATATTGCGTCAGCTTGGAGATGTGAACTACGAGATCGCTTCTAGCGACTCGCACGGACGTTGTGCATGTGTCCCGGCTGAAGCCTTACTCTGCCGTGAGTTCAACGCCCTTACATTTAGCACCGAGACGGCACCATCACAGGCGGGGGGGGGGGGGGGGGGTTATGTTGCACCGTAACCACGAGTGGCGCCAGTCAGAGAAATACGATTTGACATGTAGAGGTGGAATCGGTCTCGACAGCCATCTTGTTTATGCATTGTTGTCTCTCTTGTAAATATTGTACATACATGTTTATATGTGACTACTTCAGCGTTGCAATATATATAAACTTTTTGTTGTTCACACAGAATAGAGGTGCGCTGTCTCGTACTGCCTTGTTGGTGAACACTATGTGCTACATGCCCTGGATTACATGTACCGTCAAAAGCAAGAGTTTACGGGATCTGCTATGCGTGGCGGACGACGCAAAACTAAGATCCCTGAATAAAACTAAAAGGTAGCGACATGCTTTTATCTTGCCACCGCTGCTGCCGCGAGGAGTATGCAAGGAGGTAGAAGAGGTCTGCGTCGCCCAATTGGTTGAGCACCGTCACGTGGTATTTTTTGCGCCTTTTTCTCTCTTTTTTTCTTCTTTTCTGCGTCTCGGCGCAGTCGCCACCATGACGGTTAGCCGTCGAGTTTCCGCGGCGAGGCTTTCGCAAGGGATTTCGTATGTTTTGGCTAAGTTTCATGGCTAACTGCGCCATTGAAAAGTCAGTTTTTGTTTTGTTTTATGTTAGGGATTGATTTTAAGAGTACTGTAAGTGCAAACGTGTACGAACGGAACGTTTTTCTTTGTTGACGGGGTACGGAGCTCAGGCATGCGTAAGCTTAAGCACGGGTCCTATTCTCGGTGCTCGTTGAGATTTGTTTTCCTGATCCCGCTATCGTCAACAAATGTATGAAGCTATGGAGTGCGTAGGCTGTGTTCTGTCAGATATCTATTTATTTATTTATTTATTTATTTATTTATGACACCCTCAGAGTCAACAGACATTACAGAGGGGAGTGGTACAAAACACAGAAAAACAATATTTTAACTACAAGAAGCAGCACAATGTTTCTAATTATGCGATAATAGTTATGAAGAGGCAAAATATATGTTACAAAAATACCATATATATACAAAGAAGCAGTCCAGTTTTTCTAATTATACAATAATAGCTATAAAGAGGCAAACAAAAACGACATGTTATAGAGCATTGGTTAATGAAGTCACAAATTTTTCATGATCTGAAATTGTTACTACCAATTAGGGAAGGCAATTCCAATCATTTGATGTGCGTGGTTTGTAGGAATGTAGGAATGATTCTGTTTTACACAACGGAATGCTAACTTTATGAGCATGATCCAAACGGTGCGAAACGTAATGGGGAGGAAGTATTAGTAAATCACGCAGGTAGGGATGATGATACAGTTTGTGAAAAAGGCTTAAGCGAAGCATCGCACGTCGAGAAGCAAGCGTAGGTAGATTAAGGTTAGCTTTCATTACCGTGATGCTCGCGATTCGACTGTAATTAGAGAGTATAAAACGTACGGAATTATTTTGCACCATTTCAAGCGTATGTACCAAAGTATTATAATGCAGATCCCAAACCGAAGCGGCATATTCTATCTTAGGGCGAATGAGTGTTTTATATAGCATTAGTTTGAGAGACGAAGGTGATTTTGCAAAGTTACGACGAAGATATCCGAGCATGCGATTAGCGTTGCAGACAACATGAGAGATGTGAGTACCCCATGTTAGATTGCTACTGATGTGAACTCCGAGGTACTTATATGAAGATACGCTGCCGAGTAGTAAATTATTCAAGTGATAAGTGGGTGAACTAGTAATCTTTCTAGACACTCGCATGAATTTGCATTTTTTAATGTTTAGTTCCATAAGCCATATATTACACCACTCAAAGACTGCGTTAATGTCAGCTTGAAGAAGAGCGGCGTCATTTGAACTTGTTGTTTCTCGGAAAATTACGCAATCATCGGCAAACAAATGAACTGATGAGGAAACGCAGGATAGTAAATCGTTAATATAGATGAGGAAAAGAAGACCGAGGACTGAGCCCTGCGGTACACCAGAATGGACTGTGCATTCTTCAGAATTCGCGCCGTTAGCTGAAACAAACTGAGAACGGTTAGCAAGAAAGCTTTCAATCCAGATTAAAATACAGGGTTCGAGCTTAAGTAGTCGTAATTTATAGATGAGCAGTTTGTGACACACTTTGTCAAAGGCTTTAGCAAAGTCAAGAAAAATGCAGTCAGCCAAGGACCTATTGTCAAGAATGGTGTTTAGTTTGTGTACAAAAAGTGTTAGTTGGGTTTCACACAAGTATCATTTGCGAAATCCATGCTGTGATGGTGCGAAAAATGAATTCGACTCCAAAAAAGTAGCAAGATGAGAAGCCAAGATATGCTCTAGTATCTTACAAGGTATACTTGTGAGCGAAATCGGTCTGTAGTTTAGAGGGGAATGCTTATTGCCTGATTTATGAATTGGAATTACCTTCCCGACTTTCCACTCGGATGGAAGAAAACCATCGTGCAACGATTGCTGGAAAATTTTAGTTAAGATGATTGATGTGTAACAAACTGTGCTTTGGAGGAATTTCACATTAATGTGATCACTACCCGGCGCAGAGGATGGTTTTAGTGACTTAATGATGCTCGCGACACCATCATAGCTGATAATGAGAGGGAACATTACATCATGGTCATATGGTCGTAGGTGTGGTGGAGTGGAATTGCTAGGTAACGAGAAATGTTTTGCATAAACTTCATTTAGTACTCCGGGACATTGGTTGGCCGGTATAGCGTCACCATTAACATCACTGAGCGCTATTATATTATTGGCTTTAAAATTAACCGTGCGCCAAAATTTTTTAGGGTTAGTTTTAAGCATACAAGGTAATGTGCTGCTTAGGAAGGTATTTTTGGCATCTTTTAGGGCCTGCGCGTACTCATCGGCACTCTGTTTGTAGGCTGACCAACGAACATTGGTACGGCTTAGTTTAGCCGATTTAAACAGGCGCTTTTTTTTTATTAGACAAGCGTTTTAGCTGATGATTATACCATGGTTTCTTTAGATTAGAGGTGATCGTGTAAATAGGGATATGCCTATCTGTTAATTCAATCACTTTATTAACAAAGATACTCCAGTTTGACTGAACATTACGGCATTCAAATTCACGCAAGTATTCATCAAGGAACACTGCGAGTTCATTATTAATTGAAAGAAAATCAGCCTTGTTATAATTTCTTAATGTCTTGATCTTTTTAATCGGTTTAGGTCGCTCGAGGCAAACTTTAAATGAAAGTAGGCAATGATCGCTGATACCTGGCGGACATGTTAGGTCGGAAATAAGATCGGGTCGGGTAGTAAAAACAAGGTCAAGTGTATTGCAAACAGACGTGGTTATTCTTGTCGGCTCCTTAACGATTTGGGTCAGCGAAAAGGTATTGCACAATTGTAAGAAGTCTTGCGCCATAGAGGAGTTAGGATACACTGTGGGGGGATCAATGTACCACATAATATTTGGCATATTAAAATCACCAAGCAAGAAAATTGGCACTGTGGTGTGACGAGAGCAAACACTATGAATGGCATCGTGTAAATCGCTCACAAATGTTGCAGTGAAATTCGGGGGGCGATAGAAGACACCCAAAATTATTTTTTGATGTGCTAGTTTAACGACTGCCCATACAATCTCCAAACTGGATGCAATTTTAATGCTATTTGAAGGGAGCCTTTTATTTATCGCCAGCAGTACACCGCCTCCTTGGCGTGTATCACGGTCACAGCGCTAAACAGAAAAATCACACGAGTTCATGAATAATTCATGGTCTCCGATTTGTGGATGAAGCCATGTTTCGGTTAACGCGATAATGTGCGGCCCGCACGTGTCGATGGCCGATTCCAGTGCAACGCGTTTGTTGGTAATGCTTCGGATGTTAGTAAAAAGACCTGAAGTATTCGATAGGTTGCGTTTGTTGACCCTGTGTGCAACGGGTTTGTTGATAATGCTTCGGATGTTAGTAAAAAGAACTGAAGTATTCGATAGGTTGCGTTTGTTGACCCTGTCGCGTTCCTATCTCACAGAGCGAGCAGGGGAGGTCGACTGCCCAGGCGCATGCTCTGTATTGTCTGCAGCTCTGCGTGTTCGTGACAACTCGTTTTCTTTGACACATTGACTTATCGGGTCGTAGACATACTGTTTCTTATTTATTATTAACTTTTTGTAACGCACTTGGTAGGCGGGTGCGCCAGGTTGACCTTTAGCAAACTGGAATAGTTTGCGCCTCACTTCACGTGTGGCTGCACAGAAGTCTTCGCTAACGCTTATATTTTTTTCTTTCAGTATTGCTCTTGCTGAAAGAACCTTTTTCTTTTAATTTGAAATCAGAAAATTTGACGATCATAGGGCCGCATTTGTTTTGCGAATATGATCCTAAGCGATGTGCGCGCTCGATCGCGTTGTCCAAAAGGGCGTCAAGCGCACCTGCTAAGATGGACCTAATCTTTGACTCGGATTGTTCCCACAATTCTTGAGAATCTGGAATGCCTCGAATAATTATGTTGTTGCGCCGGGAGCGGTCCTCTTGCTCGTTCAGGCGCGATTCTAAATGGCCAAGATGGGCGTCAACCGACTTGACTGAGTCCTCTACGTGATCAACAGCGCGCTCTAGGAGCTCAATCGATTTAGTTTTTGTTTCAAGCTCATCAAGCCTCTTCTGGATTGATGCAACTTGAGCTTCGATTTTCTTTTGGCTCGTCCTTATATCTTTAACATCAGTTGCCAACTCGTTCTGGACTTTAGCGGAATGAGTTGAGTGCGTATGAAGGTCTTTAATTAGGGTAAATATGACTGTCATCTTTACGGAAGGGTCATCAGGCAATGAATCCATATCGAGCAGGGCTTTAGTTCGCCTGTCAGGGCCCGGATTTGCTTCCACATCACCGGAACGAAGTAACAAAAAAAGCATCGAAAAACAATCACAGGCAATGTTAGCAAGCACTTCCGGGCACGGAAGCAGGACCAAACAGCGATTACCATTTTTCTTAGAGTACAAAGAATATGGCTTACAGACCTGTAAAAGGCAGAAGCGTGGAAATTGAAGCATACTGCTCCTGGCCGTGCCTCCGTGCCCACTGAAGAGACCGCTGCACCGCCGTCCATTTATGTCCGCTCCTCGCAGTGACGTCATCGTGCTATAAACGCAACACGTGTTATTGTTCTAGCACTGAGAGTTCGTAGCTTTGTCAATCCAT
Source organism: Dermacentor andersoni (assembly GCF_023375885.2). Taxonomy (NCBI): domain Eukaryota; kingdom Metazoa; phylum Arthropoda; class Arachnida; order Ixodida; family Ixodidae; genus Dermacentor; species Dermacentor andersoni. The sequence goes on from NC_092814.1 coordinate 289,727,840, forward strand.
GCTTTTGTTAGGTGCTGCAGGTATATTTTGCGAGGAAAAGCTGTTCCCTACCCGTGCTAATGATTTTGCCGATTGGGAGTAGGCTTTCTCCGCAGGATAAAGTGATGCAGGAGTTGGTTGGCTCATATTGACTCGGAACTGCGTAAAAAAAAAAGCGGGAAAGTGCTCGTTGATGGAAATCATTTGTATGTGTAAATTTCATCCTTGCATACGCTTTGTTCACAAATGAAGTGCAGGTTCCACTGTGATGTTTGCGCTTGAGAAACAACGGGCCAGTTTCACTGCATAAAGAGATGCCAGCGTCAGGAGGAAACGACGACAATAGCGGAGATGCTCCGCGTTGATCGCGTACAGGTTTCTACATGACGCTCGCGTTATTCAGGCGAATATATCACGCGCCTTGGGTTCGGTCATCATGGTACTAAGATGATTAAATTATGAAGCTGCATGAGCTGGACACATGGCAGTCGACTGGGTACACGAAAGTACACACGTACGCAATTCGAGCACCGCAAACGTACCTGGGTTGTTGAATCGGCAGCTACATAGTGCTGCACACACGCGAGTGCATCGCCTTTGGCGTGTACCGGCGAAAGTTTCATCATAGTCCTTTCGCGCCGGGCAAGTGTCTTTAGAAATCTGAATAAAGAATCTGATCAATGCAAAAGAAGTATCTCGCGAAGCGGGTTGGTCTGTGCGAGCCCCGACAGTGTTTTTGCCTACGAGTATAATGCATGGCCGTGGACGACAAAACACTCAAAGCTCCGACATGTATATAAACATCGTGTACATTACGGATACATTTTTGGCGAAGCAAAGAATTATGATTTTTGGGTTAATACTGCACACTAAAAGGAAATTGGCCGCGAAAAGCCTCCTTCTAACTGGAAGCAGGCAGCTAACCCGAAGCCACAAAACAAGCGCGCCGTTACGCGCCAGAAAAGCACTAGAAACATCTGCTTCTGCCAGTTTCATAGCGTTGCATCATCGTTCCTAGCACAGCAAACAATAATGAAGTCTTAAATACGGTAAACATTAAGGCGCAAACACCCAACAACAATTTTAATGTCTTACCTAGTGCAACTCTATGGGCGGTTTCCGAGCGAACGATCAAACTGCGAGGGCGAGCTACGAGAGTGAGTGAGCTGCGAGAAGGCCAGGAGAAGAAGAGGCTAGGCAAGGAGGAATGTCGCTATCCTTTAGTTTTATTCAGGGACCTTACGCAAAACTGCATTGCTGCGCAGTCTACCGTCACACAGCGTGGTGCCCAGGCTGCGCAAAGCGACGAGACGTTCATTTGAGAGATCGCCAGTCGTTTCTGAGCAGGCGCTAGTAAGAGCGGGCGCAAAAGAGAAAATATGGGGGCTTTTGCTCCTTGAATATATAACTCTGCCTAGGCACAACGAAGGGGGTTTCTTAGCGCGTGTTGTATGCGTTTGTCCCCTAGACATGCCGGCATTGCGGAGTGGGTGGAGTTTGTTTATGCTTCGGCGCTGGTTGCCCGCACGGTGATCGAGGCACTGGCCACGGACACCCCATTTGGTGATGGCTGTGTCTGAAGGTACGTCGGACAGGCTTTCTCGCGCTTGCGGTGATGGTTCCGAGTCAGTCATCTTCGATTAAACCTTTCTGGCCCTTTACAGCGCTCTACCTTCGAAAAGAAAAATACATCACTGATTTTTTTCGGAGGAACAGTAGGGTGAAATAAATTTTGAGTGAAATGCACGCACAGCGCCTTAGCAACCGCGGTTTAACGCCACTGCCCGATGTCACGCGGTGAGGATTATTGGCATTGCGTCTCACCCACGTTACGTTAGGTTAGGTTTAGGTTACCTTGCGTTCGGTTACGTTAGCGTAAAAGGCGTTAGGGTAGCGCGGCGTATTTTCACAGCGGTTACGCTGTGCGGATTCTTGTTTTTGCGTCTCGGCCATGTTAGGTTAGGTTAGCGTAAAAGACATTAGGGTGGCGCGGCGTATTCTCATAGCGGTTACGCCGTGAGGATTATTGTATTTTCGTCTCGGCCACGTTTTCTTAGGTTAACGTTAGGTTAGGTTAGCGTAAGAGGCGTTAGGGTAGCGCGACGTATTCTCATAGCGGTTGCAGGGGCGTGTAGCGTCACTGGCAGTCTTTCAACCACTTGCATTCAAACGCGGTTGCTAAGGCGCTCTGACTTCTAGATTTTTTAATATATTCGGCCCGGCCTCTACTACAGTCTCTACTACTCGCACGGATACCTCTGTGGTGTTATGTCTAAAGTACATCGCCGTAAGGCGCGACAAAGCTATGGTCCGGCACGACTGACTTAGCACGAGCGCCGCAGGTACGAGACAGTCTGGCCGAAATAGCGGTCGCCAAATGGGGTGTCAGTGCCCGCTGCTTCACCTCTTTCACCGTGCCGGCAGCCAGCGCCCGAGCGTAAACAAACTCGGCCCCACTCCGCAATGCCGGCACGCCTAGGAAGTGCCGGGAGCCTTGGCACCACGCTCTGTAACGGTAGATGGCGCAGCAATGCACTTTGGCGTCGCTCTGCCATGCATTGCAGATCCCACAAAATTTTGCGGCTAACTGTACACCCATAAATATATTGCGCGAGATACCGACCACAAACCATGGTGGGCAAAAAACTCCGCTTTATAACTCTTACTATGGAATGCTCCCTGAAAGGCTTCTTTCAACACGGATTGTACAGCTAAAGCTTCCTATGGGGCCTGACGAAGGGCCCGTTAAGACCCAGTATTGCTGACACAATACTGCATCTGATTTTCAGGAAGTTTTGTGAAGCACGGTGCTAAGTCACCAAGTTGACGATTAGAACATGGTTTGAAAATTAAGGGTTTTACTAAAACACGCTTAGTCGGTGACAACGCCTCTGCGATCCGGAACATAGTTCTTGAGAGTCACCGACAATGAAATAAATTCGCCCACGCCGTCACACTACGGAAATGCGCGACCATAAAACTCGGCCAGCGCGTCTAGACTAATTCTCTTTGAGTTGCACAGTGCTGTATTTGCCTCTGAGATCTCAGGTTGTCACCGAGGATATTGTTCATGACTGTGTAGCTTTTCTCTGCGTGTGCGCGTCACACCCCTAAATTTTCGCCTGTCGCTTGGATACTTGTGTACGGGTGTGCCTGCTGAGGTGACATTTCGTCGCTGCAGAACTTTGTCAAACAGATCAGTTGACATTTTCAATGCAGGCTATAATTTCCTAGTTGCTTGGTACAATAATCCATGGTTTTGAATTTATTTGGGCATTATCCTGCATTGTTTTGCGAGTGCGCTATGTGTTCTCGTTTATGATTAACTAAGTGTTTTTTTCTGTGATATTGCCACATGGTGTGGCGCAACAGGAGACTGAAGAAGAGGAGAACGAGGTTCGTCTCGGCATCGCGCGTCACCGCTTGCTTTTTTCGTAAAGTGCAACCACCTGCATCTTGATTCAGCTTGTATACTCCAGCAGGGTATACGCGACAATATGTTGTATATACATTTTTTTTCTGTTTTTCCGCTGTAAGTATCTGTTCCTGTATGGGCCATAAGGAGGGTTATGTAAAATAAACAAATAAAGAGGCATTCTGAATGCTAGCATAGTGCGACTTGAGGCAGAGTAAAAACAAAACGCCCGGAAATAAAGCTACCTGTCATGGTGAGTCCTCTGGCTAGGATACAAACCGACAAGTTTGTCGGACGGATACTCACTCCTGAAGGCATCAATGCGTGCTTTACATTTTCACTTTTATTTTCTAATGATAGACTTTTCACCGGGTGTTTCTGGCGTTGAATAACGCTTTCTTTTTACGCCCTCTTCTCACCATGAACGATCCTTCAGATAATCAGGAAACCAGTGACACACGCTTGCGTAAGATCCTGAGTGCGTAATGACGGAAACAGGGATGGTAAACACGTCGAAAGAACTCGGGTTGTAGCTGTAGAGCACGTCTGCTTTCCAAAAAGCACAGCTGTAAGACACAAATGTTACTCCCATAATTTAATCCCAAAATAATCGGCAACATGCCGTGGAAGGTAAAAAAGCAATTCTCCCTTATTTGAGCCGCTATACTCTCGCCGGAATAAATGGTTCCTGCTGCTTTGTTCGAGCCATGAACAACGGAATTATAACTTCTAGCTTATAACTGAACGGGTCCACTAGCTCATAACTGGTGGACCCGTTCGATGACTACATTTAATGGAACAGTGACTGATGATGCGGATCGGTACCCGTTGGGAGGATGCGTGCTTCTTCTGCGCTATTTTCAGCATTCTCCCAGCCACGACACTGAAGGCCTAAATAGTTCTAATGTTGTTCAGCAACATCTTCAAACTTTTTGCGCGCAAACAAACAAGGACGAAGAATAGGAGCAACACAAGGACGAGCGCTTTCTAACAACTGGTTTTATTTTTGAAGAACCACCTGCTTCAAAAACCCACAGATCTGCGCGATCTAGTCAACAGAGCACACCTATAGCGCATATAATACCCACAGATCTGCGCCATCTAGTCAACAGAGCACGTCTATAGCACATATAACACTTGGGATAAAAAGACGTGGACGAAAGCTTCCCGGTCCACATAAAAACATTAAGGCGCATGAAACGACCACTTAAAATAAAATGCGTTAAAGATGTGATGACAGAAGCGAATTTTCTTTATCCAACAATGAAACAGAAGTACGGCTGATGCATTTTTCCATTTGTTTTTCGATCCAGTGTGCTTCCACAATTTCTCTCGCGGTTTGATTCCAATGCCTATACAAAATGTCGGTGCTACTAAGAGAAGGTGAACAATCATGTTCTTGGCAATGCATTGCCAAATGCATACTTGGGCGACCTTTCATACTACAAAAGTGTTCTCTTAACCTCGTGTTAATGCATCTCGCAGTCTGCCCTACGTACACATGACCACACCTCATAGGAGTCTGATAAACAACGTTCTTCGCGCAATCAACAAATTGGTTCTTGCGCGGATGTTTAATTAACACTACATTCTTCTTTACATCATCCTTACTTTCGAACTTATTTTTAGCCTTATAACACACACTACCTATTTTGTTTTTCGCTGAAAATACCACTTTTACTTCGTAACTACCAGCCGCTTTTTTAAGTCTGTGTGAAAGACCGTGCACATACGGAATCACTGAAACCTTGGAAGCTATATCCTTCTGCCTTTGATTCTTTGCGCATTGTTATTTATCCTGTTTAAGTTTTTTCATTAGTCTAGCGCATGACGCCAGCATCACAGCCACCGGGTACCCAGCCTTTCTCAACCTATCAACTTGCTCAAAAAATGCAATGTTTACAGTGTGGTGATATGACTTCAACAATGCTGACCGGAAACACGAACTGGCTATCCCATTCTTCACAAGCCTGGAATGGTTGGAGGCACAGTTCATTAGCGGTTTCCAGCTCGGGGCGAGAATGACGAACACACATGAACAACACGAGAATTACCAACACACAAAAACCGCTGTTTTTATGTTGACGGGGTAGCTTTGGCACACGTATTTTTATCACAAGCGTTATTTGCTATAGGCGTGCTCTGTTGAGTAGATCGCGCAGATCTGTTGGTATTTAAGCAGGTGGTTCTTCAAAAATAAAACCAGTAGTTAGAAAGCTCTCGTCCTTGTGTTGCTCCTATTCTTCGTCCCTGTTTGTTCGCGCGCAAAATGTTTTAAGATGAATCTGTTCCAACTACGCCAGCTCGCAGTGTTGCTTGTTGAGCAAGGTTCACGCTCTGGCAGACCGTGGTTGAATTTTCAGTCATATTCGATGGCTGGTGGTTCAACTTGCCGAAATTTCCAGAGTTGTTTCTATCGCTTGTGCAATAAGATTCCATCGCGCTTGAAGAAGGGAACTACGTGGTTGGACACCTCTTGAAAATTGTCTTTCAGTTTTCTTCATTGCAAGGAATTCCCCAGTCTATTTTATTCTTGCTCGGCTTGTTCGGAGGTCCAGGCTCATTTGGTGCACATTGTTCCCTGGCTATTCGTTTTAATTTTTTTTCGTTTCCCGTAAATGTCCTCCCTTATTGAATTGTCAAGGTAAGTTTTAGTTTAGCATTTATACTGACTTCTTCGTAACACAATATACTGTTCCTGTAACTGCTCCAACTCGACAACGATTTCTACTTGTCAGTCTAGTTCTCTTAAAATGTGCATTTTAGGAAGCAATCTTTTTGCAAGTCAAGCAGCTTACCGAGAGATGCCGTTCCTTCTGAAAGACGATCGTTGATTTCAATTCGTTCCGAACTGGCTCCTTCTTTCAACAAGGACCTCCATGACTCAACCTGGCGTCGATGAATTCCCTCAAAATTTACGATCTTTCACGGATGCCAAAGGAGTCTGTGGTTCCTTCCAAGTTATCTTATATTCATAAGGGCCCACACAGCAGATCATGCCAGTCAACAAGAGCTTTCATGCCGGTGCAATGCTTCCAGTCGTGGAAGCTTCTTGTTGAACTGCGACGTTTGGCTCCCGGTCAACGGAGGGGATAAAATGCGGTCGACCAGAAGTCAGCTCTGTCTTCTGGGCTCAAAGTCCATTCTTCGCGGGTTTCACGTCACCATATAAACATAGAAGCCAAGACAGCTGATAAGTGGGGGACCTGTTCGATCACTTCATTTAAAGGAACGATGCCCTATGTTGATGATCGGTGCCAGTCAGGAGGATGTGCTCCTGTTCTTCTTCAATATAATTTCTATTAGTATTAAAACCATGTTTTTTTTTTCATTTACCGAAGCATGATTCTCAAAAGAAAGATAAAAAATGTCGCCATACGTGTGCAGGGTGCGTTGAAGTGCTGGCAGTGAGCCTGGAAGCCATGTAACAAGTGCGCAGTGCGATGTTTAACGAAGAAAAAAACGTTGAATAACGCTTTTGAAAACAGGACAATCAAGAGCATGGGAGCAAGAAGACATTCCCAACGCGCTAGAACGTTAGAAACATTATATGACCCGACCGGTAATTCACACATAATTCTACAGATGAGCAGTAACAGTAAGCCTGGATTTCCATGAACAAGTACGTAAATCATAAGGCGCGTGGCGTTTAAAGTCTTCGAAGGTACACCTACATCAGGGTGGATGCCATTGTTTCATGGAAATCCCGTGAACAAATTGAATAACAATTCGCCTTAAGACCAACTGAGGTCTGACAAGTTCAGTTTTTTTGACGGCCGCAGCCAGGAATGAAGGCCACGACCTAGTTATGAGCTGCAGAGCGCTGTAGCATTTGAACAACCGCGGTAGGTAGTAGTGAATCGCTGATATCATTGAAGGATAGCATGCGTATAGCATCATACTGCAAACTAGGACGAAATGTGAACACAAGCAGGAAGGGAGGGAGAGACAAGCTCACGCGCAGGTGCCCACGTGGACAGCTCGTATCCTAGCACCAACACATCTTTCTGGTCATGCTCGCGACTCTATCACACATGGATATTTACACATATCATCATGCTTGTCGATAATGCACACATGCGACTGAAAGGCGTGCTTTAAGCATCAGACATTAAGAACAACTTCATGTGCCCTATGAACATTATTTTGGCACCCATGCTAATACCACTGCAAATGTCAACTGAAGCCAAAGCGTATTGGTAAGACTTTAAGTAGCAACAAAATGCCAAGATAGCTTATAGTATCAACTGAAGGCATAGCTCGAAGATGGCTTGAGCTTGAGAAAGAAATTTTATATCTATATATATATATATATATATATATATATATATATATATATATATATATATATATATATATATATATATATCTGGGAACATAAAAATTTCCTTCAATGTCGAAACCCTAGTCGACGTTGAAGCGCCATGAAGAGAGAAGCGCCACCCCCTTTGGATAGTGGCGCTTGTCGGTTGTAATGAAGTGGAGAGACCCGACTTCTTCCCCTTCATTCCTGTCCTGCTTCTTTTTTCTTACCGTCGCCATCGCTTTAACTCTTTCAACTCACCGTTGGTTTACGGATTCGAGCCCATGTTTGCAAAACACTCCTCTTCTACAGTCGTTCGTAGGAGTGGAGTAATTCTGTGTATCCGGTTGAAAAGAAGAAAACTTCATTTAGTGTGGTGGTAGCGTTCCCAGGTGGTGAAGTGTGGAGACAAGGCTATTTATTCTTGCTGTTTCTCTAAACACTGTGTGAAATAAAACCTTTGCTTTTTCATGCTCGCCGTTTCAGCGCTTGCTTTACTCGAAAGTATGTTTTTACAGGGCTTCTCTTCGTAATACGCAAGCCACTTCAATTAAAACGACAATGAACGGGGATTGTAATGGTGTGACGACTCTGTTGCGATCAAACCACACCCCTAACGGTAATTTGCTGCTTTTCTGCCTTGTTCAGCTTCAAAGGAGTCCTGTATACGTGACACAACATACCGTACTTTCCATGTGGTGGCCAGCAACATTAGTGGCTTCGAATCATGCGTTTAATATCCAGTCGGAAATGTACAGCAGCGACGTTGTAAAAAACCCAGCGGGAAAGGCTGCCGCCATATTCAACATTATCAAATATAAATCGATCAATCGACTTTAGCCTATTCACCTAAAATTTCGATTTCTTTGCAGAGGTCTTGACGTGCACTGGTAAAGTATCCACCAGTATACGCGGTGAGTATAATGTGAAATGTAGTGTAGATATATAGGTTGTTGGCAATAATATTAAGCATCACGCTTACCCAGGCTCCCAGGTGAGCAAATAATTAACAATTAAAGAATACTATAGATTGTGGTATGCCTATACATGTGGTGAAAGAGTGATTGTATACGTACGTAGATAATGGGTGTTTCAGCGAACACGTTGATAAATTTTCGAAGGTTGCCTGTGGCAGATAAGCACAAGTCTAGTTCATTATCTGGCCTGCTGCAAGAGGCGGACATTGTTCGCCAAAAAGAATGCATAATGGACTAATTAACAAAATTCACTTATCATGTTTTAAACTAGTTACCCTATGGCCCATACTGGGTTACAAAAAAATTGTAGCCGTGGAGTTCGCAGGGTGGATCCACTTGGAAGGAATTTTCAGGATGACCCCCAGTTACGAGATAATACTTCCTGAACTATCCGGAAATATGCATTGGCGTTCCAGTTACCTTTTGAGCGTCAATTCATAAAACGACGTTTTCTTCAGAAAGTGAAACGACAATGCATTTCTCTGCAATGTCGGGAATTAATATTTCGAACTCGGGCCATCCTGAGAATTTGTTCGAAGTGAATCCGCCTTGCGAACTCCACAGCCAGAATTTGTTGATTGCAATATGGGCCATAAGGTACTTAGTTAAAAACTTAATTAGTGATATTTGTTATTTACTCGATTATGCATTCAGTTTTTTTTTTGGCAAGTAATGTCTGCCTCTTCGAGTAGACCAGTTCATGAACTAGAATTGTGCTGTCTGTCCCTGGCAGCCTTTAAATATTTTTGAAAGTGTTCGCTGAAACACCCTGTATACGGCCCGTGCAGTATCAATGACACAGTCCGCTCGTATATACAGCCGATATATATATATATATATATAGGCGATAAACCGTCATTTCAGGCAACGTAACGTGAAACTCCCATGTTTCATGTAGAAATATACTTCTGACCACTTCATTTTTCGCCTCCGCTTCTCGAAGTTAAGGGTAACACAGCCGCTTTGCTCAGCTGCTGAAATATCTAAGAGCTGCAACACAGAGCGCATTGCTTATACTCTCTCTTTGTTGCTTTTGGGTTGAGAGAGACTGAAAGCAAGTAAGGGTATGTAAGGTAGGGAAATCAAACAGACGAGCGTACTGCTTGTTACCCTGCACAGTGGACATAAGGGACAAGGAGATATAAAAAATGGAAACACTATGCGCACGCACGACAACACCTCCGACTATGTATTTCACCGCGGCCTTATGCACATCAAGTACGACGCCACCTAATACGTCACAGACACCTTCAAACAATATACACTGGTCTTCCATATCGCGGCCCCTTCGGAACTGTTTGATTGCTGCAAGAAAGAAAACTACAGTTTCAGTATTCCCCGATTGCCGTGGTATTATCTGTTTGAGTACATTTCGTACCTCTTTCTTAAGATGAAATCACAACTGTTCCTAACCTGAACGCAAAGGTGGTGAGTCAAAACTGGCTCAGTTTAGAGCAGCTCTCAGTGTGCATGCATGAGGCGGAGGGCTATGAGAAACTGCAAGCAGGACCCAGCTCGCGCTGGCGGCTAGGGGCCAGGAACTGCTGGACACATATGGGACCTGAGAAGAAGGTTCCACCCCATCTGGTGCCAGCGCGCACCAACCGTCACTAAGGGCTCAGTACAAAAGTTGTTTCTCTCTCTCTCTCTTACATCTTTGTTCGCAAAAATAATTCTGTTTATTCCGCCAGCGTTCTGCCACTTACCGTAGCGAACTTGAAGTGATCGAACGCGACTCCTGGTTGCGATATTTATTGAAGAGTTTAGTGAGCTAGAAAATCTTGCAGCACAGAAAAAAGCTACTGCAGCTCACGTCAGACGAGATTGGCACGCACTTCCGCGCAGAAATAATACACCGTGCCGTCGGATCCACGCGCAGCCTTGGAGCGAAGAGCAGCTGGAACAAGGCTTTCCTGTCTGCCTCAAATCAGCGCTGAAGCACGAAAGCCTGCAACGTGAAACCATCCCTACACGTTTCTGGGCCCCAGAAGTAAACAAGCAAGAAAAGAAAAGTAGGAAACACGGCGAGGTAAGGCGCGCTCGATAGGTGGCTGTTTGGAGCTTCCGCGCCTCGCCCCAGAAGCGACACGGCATAGTGCTTGTCTCCTGGAACCGCCGAACAAAGGGGAGCATGCTAATGCCAGGCCGTCAGGTCCAGCAACACGAGAAGTCTAACAACTACTTGCGACGTTCTCAGCACTAGCGAAAAGACGGAGTATCTGTCAACCACTGTTGTCCCACTAGGAGATCTGACGTTCAACCTTTCAGCGCTGCTGCCCTTTGAGGGAATTCTGCCTCTGTAGATATGGTGCCGCTCACCTTGCAAGACATATACTACGGACAAGTGTGGGTGTGTTCCCTAACACACCCCAGCCCTCTTCCAGCCTTCTTTTTTTCATGTATCATTTTGAGCCTCATTGTATTCATCCCCCCTCCCCTCGTTGAAAACAGTCGCAGTTACTGCTTGCGTTGGTCCAGTTATACATTACGTGATATTGTTTTCATTTTACTCACTCAGAAACTAAACAACTCTTTTCCACATGCAATATTGTGACCCACCGTGGTAGGTTAGTGGGTATGGCGTTGCATTGCTGAGCATCAGGTCGCGGGTACGATTTTCGATTTGGTTCTTACGAGTTGTGAATGCGAAAGCATCAATGTTCATTTGAACGCCGCTAAGCGGTCCTTCGAGTTATGAACTCCTCGCGGTAAAGCGAGCGCGTATAGACGCGTGGCGAATAACTTCTACATAGCGTAAGGCCGGTGCGCTTACTTACTTTATTTATTTCATACCGCAGATCAAGAATTGGTTCAGGCAGGACAGGTCCAAGAGGCAAGATAAAAGCACGAACACAAAAGATAACATACGAAAACATTACGCAAAATGGAAACATAATACCAATTAGCAGTACTTATCAAGGCTCTAGATCAAAGAAAGTTTGCTAAGATTTCATTCTAATACAGTACGCGGGAAAAAGAAAAACTGAAAAGCATTAGTTGTCGCAAAATACGCGGTTATATTTTGAGCGTGATGATGTCTTGTATGTGTAGTGGACATAGGAGATAAATATGGATGCGGGTCAAGGGCTAACTTATGATCAAGATGTAGGTAAAGAAAGTTGAGGCGGTTCTTTTGTCGTCATAGTTCAAGTTTTTCAATGTTGTTAGCAGCCATGAGTTCAGACGGCAAGTCTGTAGTTTAAAATTTCGAATAAGCAAACCTAAGAGCCTTTCTCTGTGCAGCTTCAAGTTTTTTTGTGTCAGCTTTAGTGAAGGGGTCCCATACAACACAAGAACATTCTAGTTTAGGTCTCATATACGTAAAGTAACTGAGTAGTTTAATGTTTGCAGGAGAATTTCCAAGCTTATGTTTTAGAAAACACATGTTACGCAAGGCGGTAGACGATATGTTGTCTATGCGTAGGTTCCCAGACAAATCATTTGTTATTGTTACGCCGAGACATGTGTAGTTGGTTACCTGTTGTAGTGATGTTGATCCAAGGTTATACGTAAAATCACGAGGTGTTTTTGCACGAGTTACCGAGATAAAAAATTTTTTGTGCGTTCAGAGCCATACCATGTTCATCATGCCAGTTTAATATGTTATTAAGACATTAATTCAAATTCTATTGATCATTAGCAGAAGTAACTTTACGAAAAAGCACACAATCATTCGCGAACAGTCTGGTTTGAGTTCCTGGCAGTGCTCTCCCCATGACGTCATATTCCTTGCTAAAGCAAGGAGTATGATGTCCATTTGACCATTCTTATCCAGAGTTTCTGCAAAGCAATGAACCACTGTGACTAACTGAGTTACGGAATAACCCTTTCTAAAGCCATGCTGAAATTTAGTTGGTATCGAGTTTTGTTCAAGAAATTCCGCAATGGGCTTCGATATTACATGTTCAAGCATTTAAGAAATTGGGGATCGTAATGAGATCGGACGGTAATTTTCAAAGAGTAAATGGTTACCTTTCTTAAATATGGGAGCGACACGAGCTCTCTTCCAATCACTAGGTAGTTTTGCAGTTAACAGTGCACATCGAAACAGCACAATGACAAAATGAGCTGTAATTTCTGCATAACGGCGAAGAAATACATTAGGTATGTTGTCTTGACCACAAGAGGATGTTGTGTTCAAGTTCAAAATCATTGAAACTACAGCATAGTACGATATCAAGTCAACGTCAGCGGGCTGAAACACTCTTTTATGAGGTGTAATAAGACTTATCTTAGCAAAGACGCTATAAAAGAAAGTTGTTAAAATGCTCCGCAATGACTTTCAGATCTGTAACTGCTTTTCCATTAAGTAAGATCTGTGATACCTGCCTCTTGCATTCACTTAGGAAGTTCCAGAACTTAGTAGGATCGTTTTTTTTTTTAATATCAAGGTAGAGTTTTTTTTAATGTAAAAATCCGTTGATTCGTGTAAAGCGCGTACCAAATTTATTTTAAGTTCATGAATAACTGCGAATAATGTATTGCTCTTTTGCAGTCATCTTAAATTTGCCTTTTAAATGGATAATTTTACGCGTAATCAAAGGCGTGCTGTTAGCAATCTTTTTACATTTGGTCGGTACGAAAGTGTTTATGCAGTCACAGCACATTTCAGTAAATCGTATCCATGGCGCATTAACAACGCCCTCATTTTCAATAAAGTCAGCGCAACAACTTTCCATGTATTCTGCAATGAGGCATCCTTTTTACTTAGAATGCTTCATGCACTGATATTTAAGATTCGAAATTTCTTATCCCTAAGTTACGTAGTAGTGCGGGTATTACGAGTTACTTTACGAGATAAATGTACTTGTTTAAAGGAAGTGGAAGGACGCATCTTATCAGCCTGGCATCTCAACTTTTGCTTTGCTTCTGTGCGTGGCGTCTGTTCATCGAGCGGATCGTGCCTATGTTGTCGTTCTTTCGTAACAGAACTTTATTATTCAATCCATGGTCCCAGACGTAAGGTGCGTTGTTGATATATAGTTTATCGAATGCTAGTGAACCATTACCTTTCTTGTCGCGGCTCAATTTCGCGCAAGCCCACACTTTATTTCGGATGTCACGAATTCTTTGCAAAGAATCTTCACCTAAAGAGAAATTCGTGCCTTTTAGTTTAAAACGGTTTTTCAGTAATGCATATTTACTTCTCTAATCTAACAGTTTAAGAATGGCGGGTCTGCTCGAGTGAGGTCGTCGCTTGCCTTGTCTATGTAGACGCTCGATTTGAACGGCGTAAAGTTCAAAGACATCCTGAAAAAATGTCTTTATTTACCGCAGTTTCAAGTGCTGTGTTTTGTCTTCTTTTTCTGGAAGTCCGTAGACAATCAAGTTTGAGCGTCTACTACGTACGGTATTCCAAGTCATTTATTTTGGCTTCAAGTGCTTGAATTGCGTTTTGCACGCAGTTAATCTACTCACGAAACGATGTAACCCTTTTTTCTACGAGGTAATTGTATCTACTTTCTTCTCAATGTCTATAAGACGGGTTTCCTTGATTTCTTCAATATCCGATGCAATTTCCTTAAGGTGTTTAGCGCTTTGAGCCAATTCTGGACTCAGATCTTGTTCTATTCCACCCCGAAGAAATAATTTCCTGAGTGAATAAGTGAGTGCATTAAACATAGCACACAGCTGAGCGCACGGCAGCATCAAAAGAAAACGGTCATTGGAACGAAATCATTTACCAGAATGCCTTCTTACCTGCGCAGTGAAAACAAACGGGTCTCCAGTGGTCCGCATATATCCGAGGCCGCTGTGCACTATAACTCTATGGCCATAAAGTAAGCTGGAAGCCCTTTTATAGCCGGCCAGCATGGTGTCGCTGCCTGTGGTGGTGCTGCGCAATGCTAGAGGAAGATTGACGTATAACGATGAATAAGTCGTTCCCACGGCGACCAGCTGAACTCCTAAAGCACGTGCTGACTATTGTCTGTATATATTCCTGCTCTCTAAGCACGCAGCGTTGTGTTCGGATTTTCAGGATGCACTGGCCTAGCGTAACCAAGGGTTCTGCATAATTTACTGACTAATGACTGAAATGAAATCAGCAGAACCTCGCCACGTAAGCTTTTGATGGCGACTGTGACATTGAGCACCTATTATTTTCTTTATTCTGCACACATTTTTTTTAATAAATGGCCTTCCAGCCAACGTCATGCAGTGCTTCAGCCTGACTAATTTTCGGAACAGCCATCGCAAACCTGTTGCATTGAGTAGAACAACTGAACTCGCGTGTATGAAATTGTTATTAGCACAAATTAGGTATAATAAATAAGTAGAGAATTAAAGAATAACAAAACTGCCAATGGAAGTTTACTCAAGTGTCAGGACTACTTCAACACTTCGCCAGCTCGTCTTGTTTACCTGCCTAAGCTTTCCGGGAAACTGAAAGAGCGAAATTGACAAGTCTTGCGGCACCGTGGCAGAAGAAGGAATGTGTGGCTTAGTGGGACCATATGAAAGACTCAGCTGTCATTGTGCTACTCCCGCACAACGAACGAAAATTTACATTTATTTACAGGCAGCGGAGGAAATGAAAAATGGTGCTTAGTGGGCAGTGAAGTGATCATAAGCAAACCACCATGCCGATGTGGGTTGTAAACTATTCTAATAAGGGAGTGTTTCTAGCAAACCCTCAATGCCCTTTCTCATGTTTCCTGAATTATTCAAACACGGTAAATTTAGGGTGGGAGAATATTCTTACTGAATAACGGAAGAATTGCACTAGTAATTATATCACGGTGCTGTGACCTGACTCAGAAATAGAGTGACTTAAGAACTGAACAGCACAATGCTATAGCATGTGCGGTGATTGCAGCCGAGGACAAGGACTGCTTGCGAAACTGTGCAGGCCTAACAGAAAAAGGGTCTGCGGTCGGATTCTCTCATTTTAGACGACAGGCTACACTAACACGCCCCTTTGTGTTTTCGCATAGAATTTCAAATACTCCTCTGCGTGCGTCTTGGTAAAAAGATATGAAGACCTTTAGTATTTCTGAAATTTCGTGAATCTATATGGTAATGGTTCAAATGATAGACACGTGCGCTGAATATCGACGACATAATTTTTACGTTTCGAGGTACCAGCTTGTACTAGGCAAACCGACATGTGCAATAATTCTGGCAGCCCACATTTCCACCCAAGATAAGGTGCGGCAAAATAGAGCTTTGGTATAATGCGAATGTACCCCGCCATATAGCTTCAACTACATTCCTTTGCACGAATACTACATCTGCGGCTCCTGGTGATCTTGCTACTTTTGTGTATTTTATTTGCGCACACTGGACGCTAATTCTTCTTTTCTGCTACGTTTCAAGCAGCACAAGAGTCGCACAAACACACACTTCCCATGGCACAGCTGCAGAGGCAAAAATAGATTTTAGTAATATCTTCTTAAATCTTCGCCTTAAGAAAGAAATGAACTTTCAAGACACGTTATCGGGATTTGTTCCCCAAACGAACGTTATATATAAAGTGCAAAGGAAGTTTAGAAGCATTGATTCACAGTGGAGGAAAAGAACTAGGAAGCTTACCGTCAAGTATGCGGCCTGTAGGGTGGGCATCACAGCAACAAAAAACGCCAAGTGGAAAGTCTGAGAGGCTGAAATAATCTCATGGGTGGTGGCAATGGAAAAGAAACCTACCATGAGTAACTGCTTAAGAGGAAAAAACGAAATCAGGAAAGAAAAAATTTATGATAACTCAAAGGGAAGCTCATTACTTTTCGAAGCGAGATCGGGATGCCTTAGAACATGCAGCTATAAAGCGAGGTATAAGAAGGAAGAAGAAGCATGTGCTTGCTGCAGTAAAGCTAGGGAAACGACGGAGCATGTTTTATTAGATTTTGAAGGCGTTTGCCCAGCGGTCGATTTAGGCACCACTGTCCTCCTTGAATCCCTTCGGTTCAACGAGAGAAGGGGGAAAGTAAACATGTCTGCAATAGAGATTAGTAAGCAGGGATTGGAAGATTGGTGGACGGAAACTAGGGAAACGACAAAAAACGGAGACGTACAAAAGCAAAGTTCGCAATAGGGGATCAGAGAATTTGGCTGTGGGAGTTCGTAGTGTTTCTTTTTTATATTTTTTTACCTAGGTCGGACATTAGGCAGTATAATAGCAAGAGCTTGGTGGCGCAACCCACCACCGCGTTCCAAAGGGGACGCTCATAACATCTATCCATCCATCCAATGTCGGAGTGGCGTGAGATTTTGTGGCGGATGACGTGTTTTTCCAGGGCTCTGTGGCCGCGACGAAATCACAAGTTTTTTGTGCATGCTTTGAGTTTGCTTGTGTTTATGATTTGCTGATTTTTAGCCTTCAAATATAATCTTTCAATAGATTAAGCGCCAAAAGTGACGGCACACAAGAAGAAATACAGACAGGACAAGGCGCTACTTGCAACTGTTTATTGAAATGACAGGTGGCTGATTATATAGCCATGAGGAGAGGGGAACGAAAAAAAGGAGGGACACTAAATATGTGACTGCGCACGTGCGAGAACACTGAAGATAGAGGGAATCATGCTTAATCTAAATCTAAAACTTATCTAAAAACATACTTTCATTCGAGTATATATTCAAAGACGGGGTACTGATACAGTTGTCCCCTCTTTTCTTAATCTCGTTGGCCTCCAACAATTCCCGCGCAACAGAATCTCTACTTTTATACATGATTGTCGTATCATGAAGCCTCGCTTCACATACCCGTTCATCCTCATTTCCGCAGGCCTTGCAATGAAGCGGCAAGTTTGAACCATATCCATTTTTCAATGATAGCTTATGCTCCCGCAGGCGTTCATTAATACATCGCCCAGTTTGGCCGATATACTCTTTTCCACACTTCATTGGTATGTGGTATACTACCCCTTCTTCACACTTAACGAAGGGGTTCGTATGTTTAATAGAACACCCTACTTTTTTTGAGTCATCCGGACCAATTAGGCGGCACAATGTAGCAAGCTTTCGCGGCGCGGAAAAAACCACAGGAATTTTGTATTTCACAGCGACATGTTTCAGATTATGCGCCACTTTATGAGAATATGGTATCACCACCGCTTTACCTTTCTTTTCGACTGTTAGACCTTCTTCACTTCTTTTTCTTTCTTTTTTGAGTTTTTTCAATAACGCCTCTGAAACTGCGCTTAAAGCCAAGCAAGGAAAGCCAGCCTTCCTCAACTTCAAAATCTGGTCGTCAAAGCTTGCTTGTGCCTTATGACAGCATGATTTTTTCAGTGCGGATTCTAGGCACATAGTGGCAATTGCTCGTTTAACAGTCTTGGAGTGTGTAGACTCAAACGGCAACACCTCTTTGCGGGCACGGGGTCGGTACATCCAGCAGGAGCCTTCGTCAGTAAGGGTTATGTTAAGATCTAAAAACTGCAAGCTGTTATCCTTGGCTAGTTCGAAAGTAAAATCTAAGCCTTTTCCTTGCTGTTTAAAATCAGTTAAAATGCCCTGCACAGTATGAGAGTAAGTCAAGGGAGATCGTTCCGTCAGTAAAATTAAAAAATCGTCAACATACCTAAAAACCTTGAGCACATTGCCTCCGTCAAACACCTTCGATAGCGCTCTGTCGATGCCCGCAAGGAAAATGTTGCAAAGTACGGGAGCCACGCACGAGCCAATACAAATTCCTTTCCTTTGCACATAAAAGTGGCCTTGAAAACACACAGCCGTTGAGCACAAATAAAACTCCAAGAGTGCCATGAAGTTATCCACGGAAATTCCTGCTGTATTTTGAAAGGATACCTGCCCGTTCATCTCAATGCAGCTCAGGACGGCAGCTAACAATTCTTTTTGCGGAATAGAATAAAAAAGGTCAACAACATCTATTGAGAACAAGCATCCTATCGACTGGGACTCACGTAAAAAGGCTATGACGTCAAAACTATTCTTTACCATGAATGGGTCATCTATAACCAACGTGTTAAGCTGCTTTAGAAGGTAGCGGCTAACGTTGTTTTGCCAGGAAGCTCTTTCACTTACAATACATCTGAACGGTATATCATCTTTGTGCGTTTTTGCAGTAAAGAATACATTTAAACAGTTTTTCCTACATTTCTGGACGCTACTAGCCAGCTTCTGTAGTCCAAGGTCTTCACATAAAGATATGGCACGGCTCTTTTCCTTACTTGGCTTGAGTTTCGTCACCTTGAAATTCTTCTGGATGGCTTGTAGAGCCTTTTCGTTAAACATGCCCGACGGCATGGCCACGAACCCTCCTTCTTTGTCGGCCTGCAGGAGTCGAAGGTCATTGTCGTTGAAAAAATTCACGATACGTCTTGTGGGGGTTCTTGGACGAGTTCCTTTCTTAGACACCGTTCTGGTCAGGCTGTCAACTCCGTCCAGCAGACACCTTTCCTTGTCCTCTGGTGCAGCTTTGTTGGAAATCCTTCTATTCAGGGAAAGAAGCTCATGTCCCGGGATCCTGGGCTCGGAGCTGAACTTGGGGCCTTTCTTGAGGACGTCAACGATGTCTTCCGGGATGTAGGCTCCCCCGAGAACTCGCAGCGCCGTGCTGCTGGCTTCCTTGGTTTCGCCTCCTTTTGGAAGAATGGGTAGGGTCTTACGCCATAGAAATTCCGTATTCTGAGCTGCAAGCTTTCGAAGGGACTGCAGCTTAGTACTTGCAATGTGCACTGGGTCCAGCGAAAAGCATACCAGGTGAAGCCAATCGTAGAGCAGGCGGACCTGTCGCCATATCTCGGAACGTAGTATCCTGCACATTCTTTTCACATGGCCAACCGACGGTCTAACGCAACCGAACAGAGTGGCGAATTCTGTCGGCACAAGTCCCTTCCTAATGCAGTATCCTAGGGTTCTCGCTCGGCACGTCGCAAGGGCGATATGACAGACCACCACCGAAGGATTCGGCGCACTGGAAGGCACACATAGAAAGGGGCCCACTGTAGAAGAAAGGTACTGCAGTAAAACACGTTGTGGGGCTAGTTGGTGCATAGCTTTCAATAGATTAAGCGCCAAAAGTGACGGCACACAAGAAGAAATACAGACAGGACAAGGCGCTACTTGCAACTGTTTATTGAAATGACAGGTGGCTGATTATATAGCCATGAGGAGAGGGGAACGAAAAAAAGGAGGGACACTAAATATGTGACTGCGCACGTGCGAGAACACTGAAGATAGAGGGAATCATGCTTAATCTAAATCTAAAACTTATCTAAAAACATACTTTCATTCGAGTATATATTCAAAGACGGGGTACTGATACAGTTGTCCCCTCTTTTCTTAATCTCGTTGGCCTCCAACAATTCCCGCGCAACAGAATCTCTACTTTTATACATGATTGCCGTATCATGTCGAAAGCTTGCTACATTGTGCCGCCTAATTGGTCCGGATGACTCAAAAAAAGTAGGGTGTTCTATTAAACATACGAACCCCTTCGTTAAGTGTGAAGAAGGGGTAGTATACCACATACCAATGAAGTGTGGAAAAGAGTATATCGGCCAAACTGGGCGATGTATTAATGAACGCCTGCGGGAGCATAAGCTATCATTGAAAAATGGATATGGTTCAAACTTGCCGCTTCATTGCAAGGCCTGCGGAAATGAGGATGAACGGGTATGTGAAGCGAGGCTTCATGATACGACAATCATGTATAAAAGTAGAGATTCTGTTGCGCGGGAATTGTTGGAGGCCAACGAGATTAAGAAAAGAGGGGACAACTGTATCAGTACCCCGTCTTTGAATATATACTCGAATGAAAGTATGTTTTTAGATAAGTTTTAGATTTAGATTAAGCATGATTCCCTCTATCTTCAGTGTTCTCGCACGTGCGCAGTCACATATTTAGTGTCCCTCCTTTTTTTCGTTCCCCTCTCCTCATGGCTATATAATCAGCCAGCTGTCATTTCAATAAACAGTTGCAAGTAGCGCCTTGTCCTGTCTGTATTTCTTCTTGTGTGCCGTCACTTTTGGCGCTTAATCTATTGAAAGCTATGCACCAACTAGCCCCACAACGTGTTTTACTGCAGTACCTTTCTTCTACAGTGGGCCCCTTTCTATGTGTGCCTTCCAGTGCGCCGAATCCTTCGGTGGTGGTCTGTCATATCGCCCTTGCGACGTGCCGAGCGAGAACCCTAGGATACTGCATTAGGAAGGGACTTGTGCCGACAGAATTCGCCACTCTGTTCGGTTGCGTTAGACCGTCGGTTGGCCATGTGAAAAGAATGTGCAGGATACTACGTTCCGAGATATGGCGACAGGTCCGCCTGCTCTACGATTGGCTTCACCTGGTATGCTTTTCGCTGGACCCAGTGCACATTGCAAGTACTAAGCTGCAGTCCCTTCGAAAGCTTGCAGCTCAGAATACGGAATTTCTATGGCGTAAGACCCTACCCATTCTTCCAAAAGGAGGCGAAACCAAGGAAGCCAGCAGCACGGCGCTGCGAGTTCTCGGGGGAGCCTACATCCCGGAAGACATCGTTGACGTCCTCAAGAAAGGCCCCAAGTTCAGCTCCGAGCCCAGGATCCCGGGACATGAGCTTCTTTCCCTGAATAGAAGGATTTCCAACAAAGCTGCACCAGAGGACAAGGAAAGGTGTCTGCTGGACGGAGTTGACAGCCTGACCAGAACGGTGTCTAAGAAAGGAACTCGTCCAAGAACCCCCACAAGACGTATCGTGAATTTTTTCAACGACAATGACCTTCGACTCCTGCAGGCCGACAAAGAAGGAGGGTTCGTGGCCATGCCGTCGGGCATGTTTAACGAAAAGGCTCTACAAGCCATCCAGAAGAATTTCAAGGTGACGAAACTCAAGCCAAGTAAGGAAAAGAGCCGTGCCATATCTTTATGTGAAGACCTTGGACTACAGAAGCTGGCTAGTAGCGTCCAGAAATGTAGGAAAAACTGTTTAAATGTATTCTTTACTGCAAAAACGCACAAAGATGATATACCGTTCAGATGTATTGTAAGTGAAAGAGCTTCCTGGCAAAACAACGTTAGCCGCTACCTTCTAAAGCAGCTTAACACGTTGGTTATAGATGACCCATTCATGGTAAAGAATAGTTTTGACGTCATAGCCTTTTTACGTGAGTCCCAGTCGATAGGATGCTTGTTCTCAATAGATGTTGTTGACCTTTTTTATTCTATTCCGCAAAAAGAATTGTTAGCTGCCGTCCTGAGCTGCATTGAGATGAACGGGCAGGTATCCTTTCAAAATACAGCAGGAATTTCCGTGGATAACTTCATGGCACTCTTGGAGTTTTATTTGTGCTCAACGGCTGTGTGTTTTCAAGGCCACTTTTATGTGCAAAGGAAAGGAATTTGTATTGGCTCGTGCGTGGCTCCCGTACTTTGCAACATTTTCCTTGCGGGCATCGACAGAGCGCTATCGAAGGTGTTTGACGGAGGCAATGTGCTCAAGGTTTTTAGGTATGTTGACGATTTTTTAATTTTACTGACGGAACGATCTCCCTTGACTTACTCTCATACTGTGCAGGGCATTTTAACTGATTTTAAACAGCAAGGAAAAGGCTTAGATTTTACTTTCGAACTAGCCAAGGATAACAGCTTGCAGTTTTTAGATCTTAACATAACCCTTACTGACGAAGGCTCCTGCTGGATGTACCGACCCCGTGCCCGCAAAGAGGTGTTGCCGTTTGAGTCTACACACTCCAAGACTGTTAAACGAGCAATTGCCACTATGTGCCTAGAATCCGCACTGAAAAAATCATGCTGTCATAAGGCACAAGCAAGCTTTGACGACCAGATTTTGAAGTTGAGGAAGGCTGGCTTTCCTTGCTTGGCTTTAAGCGCAGTTTCAGAGGCGTTATTGAAAAAACTCAAAAAAGAAAGAAAAAGAAGTGAAGAAGGTCTAACAGTCGAAAAGAAAGGTAAAGCGGTGGTGATACCATATTCTCATAAAGTGGCGCATAATCTGAAACATGTCGCTGTGAAATACAAAATTCCTGTGGTTTTTTCCGCGCCGCGAAAGCTTGCTACATTGTGCCGCCTAATCGGTCCGGATGACTCAAAAAAAGTAGGGTGTTCTATTAAACATACGAACCCCTTCGTTAAGTGTGAAGAAGGGGTAGTATACCACATACCAATGAAGTGTGGAAAAGAGTATATCGGCCAAACTGGGCGATGTATTAATGAACGCCTGCGGGAGCATAAGCTATCATTGAAAAATGGATATGGTTCAAACTTGCCGCTTCATTGCAAGGCCTGCGGAAATGAGGATGAACGGGTATGTGAAGCGAGGCTTCATGATACGACAATCATGTATAAAAGTAGAGATTCTGTTGCGCGGGAATTGTTGGAGGCCAACGAGATTAAGAAAAGAGGGGACAACTGTATCAGTACCCCGTCTTTGAATATATACTCGAATGAAAGTATGTTTTTAGATAAGTTTTAGATTTAGATTAAGCATGATTCCCTCTATCTTCAGTGTTCTCGCACGTGCGCAGTCACATATTTAGTGTCCCTCCTTTTTTTCGTTCCCCTCTCCTCATGGCTATATAATCAGCCAGCTGTCATTTCAATAAACAGTTGCAAGTAGCGCCTTGTCCTGTCTGTATTTCTTCTTGTGTGCCGTCACTTTTGGCGCTTAATCTATTGAAAGCTATGCACCAACTAGCCCCACAACGTGTTTTACTGCAGTACCTTTCTTCTACAGTGGGCCCCTTTCTATGTGTGCCTTCCAGTGCGCCGAATCCTTCGGTGGTGGTCTGTCATATCGCCCTTGCGACGTGCCGAGCGAGAACCCTAGGATACTGCATTAGGAAGGGACTTGTGCCGACAGAATTCGCCACTCTGTTCGGTTGCGTTAGACCGTCGGTTGGCCATGTGAAAAGAATGTGCAGGATACTACGTTCCGAGATATGGCGACAGGTCCGCCTGCTCTACGATTGGCTTCACCTGGTATGCTTTTCGCTGGACCCAGTGCACATTGCAAGTACTAAGCTGCAGTCCCTTCGAAAGCTTGCAGCTCAGAATACGGAATTTCTATGGCGTAAGACCCTACCCATTCTTCCAAAAGGAGGCGAAACCAAGGAAGCCAGCAGCACGGCGCTGCGAGTTCTCGGGGGAGCCTACATCCCGGAAGACATCGTTGACGTCCTCAAGAAAGGCCCCAAGTTCAGCTCCGAGCCCAGGATCCCGGGACATGAGCTTCTTTCCCTGAATAGAAGGATTTCCAACAAAGCTGCACCAGAGGACAAGGAAAGGTGTCTGCTGGACGGAGTTGACAGCCTGACCAGAACGGTGTCTAAGAAAGGAACTCGTCCAAGAACCCCCACAAGACGTATCGTGAATTTTTTCAACGACAATGACCTTCGACTCCTGCAGGCCGACAAAGAAGGAGGGTTCGTGGCCATGCCGTCGGGCATGTTTAACGAAAAGGCTCTACAAGCCATCCAGAAGAATTTCAAGGTGACGAAACTCAAGCCAAGTAAGGAAAAGAGCCGTGCCATATCTTTATGTGAAGACCTTGGACTACAGAAGCTGGCTAGTAGCGTCCAGAAATGTAGGAAAAACTGTTTAAATGTATTCTTTACTGCAAAAACGCACAAAGATGATATACCGTTCAGATGTATTGTAAGTGAAAGAGCTTCCTGGCAAAACAACGTTAGCCGCTACCTTCTAAAGCAGCTTAACACGTTGGTTATAGATGACCCATTCATGGTAAAGAATAGTTTTGACGTCATAGCCTTTTTACGTGAGTCCCAGTCGATAGGATGCTTGTTCTCAATAGATGTTGTTGACCTTTTTTATTCTATTCCGCAAAAAGAATTGTTAGCTGCCGTCCTGAGCTGCATTGAGATGAACGGGCAGGTATCCTTTCAAAATACAGCAGGAATTTCCGTGGATAACTTCATGGCACTCTTGGAGTTTTATTTGTGCTCAACGGCTGTGTGTTTTCAAGGCCACTTTTATGTGCAAAGGAAAGGAATTTGTATTGGCTCGTGCGTGGCTCCCGTACTTTGCAACATTTTCCTTGCGGGCATCGACAGAGCGCTATCGAAGGTGTTTGACGGAGGCAATGTGCTCAAGGTTTTTAGGTATGTTGACGATTTTTTAATTTTACTGACGGAACGATCTCCCTTGACTTACTCTCATACTGTGCAGGGCATTTTAACTGATTTTAAACAGCAAGGAAAAGGCTTAGATTTTACTTTCGAACTAGCCAAGGATAACAGCTTGCAGTTTTTAGATCTTAACATAACCCTTACTGACGAAGGCTCCTGCTGGATGTACCGACCCCGTGCCCGCAAAGAGGTGTTGCCGTTTGAGTCTACACACTCCAAGACTGTTAAACGAGCAATTGCCACTATGTGCCTAGAATCCGCACTGAAAAAATCATGCTGTCATAAGGCACAAGCAAGCTTTGACGACCAGATTTTGAAGTTGAGGAAGGCTGGCTTTCCTTGCTTGGCTTTAAGCGCAGTTTCAGAGGCGTTATTGAAAAAACTCAAAAAAGAAAGAAAAAGAAGTGAAGAAGGTCTAACAGTCGAAAAGAAAGGTAAAGCGGTGGTGATACCATATTCTCATAAAGTGGCGCATAATCTGAAACATGTCGCTGTGAAATACAAAATTCCTGTGGTTTTTTCCGCGCCGCGAAAGCTTGCTACATTGTGCCGCCTAATCGGTCCGGATGACTCAAAAAAAGTAGGGTGTTCTATTAAACATACGAACCCCTTCGTTAAGTGTGAAGAAGGGGTAGTATACCACATACCAATGAAGTGTGGAAAAGAGTATATCGGCCAAACTGGGCGATGTATTAATGAACGCCTGCGGGAGCATAAGCTATCATTGAAAAATGGATATGGTTCAAACTTGCCGCTTCATTGCAAGGCCTGCGGAAATGAGGATGAACGGGTATGTGAAGCGAGGCTTCATGATACGACAATCATGTATAAAAGTAGAGATTCTGTTGCGCGGGAATTGTTGGAGGCCAACGAGATTAAGAAAAGAGGGGACAACTGTATCAGTACCCCGTCTTTGAATATATACTCGAATGAAAGTATGTTTTTAGATAAGTTTTAGATTTAGATTAAGCATGATTCCCTCTATCTTCAGTGTTCTCGCACGTGCGCAGTCACATATTTAGTGTCCCTCCTTTTTTTCGTTCCCCTCTCCTCATGGCTATATAATCAGCCAGCTGTCATTTCAATAAACAGTTGCAAGTAGCGCCTTGTCCTGTCTGTATTTCTTCTTGTGTGCCGTCACTTTTGGCGCTTAATCTATTGAAAGCTATGCACCAACTAGCCCCACAACGTGTTTTACTGCAGTACCTTTCTTCTACAGTGGGCCCCTTTCTATGTGTGCCTTCCAGTGCGCCGAATCCTTCGGTGGTGGTCTGTCATATCGCCCTTGCGACGTGCCGAGCGAGAACCCTAGGATACTGCATTAGGAAGGGACTTGTGCCGACAGAATTCGCCACTCTGTTCGGTTGCGTTAGACCGTCGGTTGGCCATGTGAAAAGAATGTGCAGGATACTACGTTCCGAGATATGGCGACAGGTCCGCCTGCTCTACGATTGGCTTCACCTGGTATGCTTTTCGCTGGACCCAGTGCACATTGCAAGTACTAAGCTGCAGTCCCTTCGAAAGCTTGCAGCTCAGAATACGGAATTTCTATGGCGTAAGACCCTACCCATTCTTCCAAAAGGAGGCGAAACCAAGGAAGCCAGCAGCACGGCGCTGCGAGTTCTCGGGGGAGCCTACATCCCGGAAGACATCGTTGACGTCCTCAAGAAAGGCCCCAAGTTCAGCTCCGAGCCCAGGATCCCGGGACATGAGCTTCTTTCCCTGAATAGAAGGATTTCCAACAAAGCTGCACCAGAGGACAAGGAAAGGTGTCTGCTGGACGGAGTTGACAGCCTGACCAGAACGGTGTCTAAGAAAGGAACTCGTCCAAGAACCCCCACAAGACGTATCGTGAATTTTTTCAACGACAATGACCTTCGACTCCTGCAGACCGACAAAGAAGGAGGGTTCGTGGCCATGCCGTCGGGCATGTTTAACGAAAAGGCTCTACAAGCCATCCAGAAGAATTTCAAGGTGACGAAACTCAAGCCAAGTAAGGAAAAGAGCCGTGCCATATCTTTATGTGAAGACCTTGGACTACAGAAGCTGGCTAGTAGCGTCCAGAAATGTAGGAAAAACTGTTTAAATGTATTCTTTACTGCAAAAACGCACAAAGATGATATACCGTTCAGATGTATTGTAAGTGAAAGAGCTTCCTGGCAAAACAACGTTAGCCGCTACCTTCTAAAGCAGCTTAACACGTTGGTTATAGATGACCCATTCATGGTAAAGAATAGTTTTGACGTCATAGCCTTTTTACGTGAGTCCCAGTCGATAGGATGCTTGTTCTCAATAGATGTTGTTGACCTTTTTTATTCTATTCCGCAAAAAGAATTGTTAGCTGCCGTCCTGAGCTGCATTGAGATGAACGGGCAGGTATCCTTTCAAAATACAGCAGGAATTTCCGTGGATAACTTCATGGCACTCTTGGAGTTTTATTTGTGCTCAACGGCTGTGTGTTTTCAAGGCCACTTTTATGTGCAAAGGAAAGGAATTTGTATTGGCTCGTGCGTGGCTCCCGTACTTTGCAACATTTTCCTTGCGGGCATCGACAGAGCGCTATCGAAGGTGTTTGACGGAGGCAATGTGCTCAAGGTTTTTAGGTATGTTGACGATTTTTTAATTTTACTGACGGAACGATCTCCCTTGACTTACTCTCATACTGTGCAGGGCATTTTAACTGATTTTAAACAGCAAGGAAAAGGCTTAGATTTTACTTTCGAACTAGCCAAGGATAACAGCTTGCAGTTTTTAGATCTTAACATAACCCTTACTGACGAAGGCTCCTGCTGGATGTACCGACCCCGTGCCCGCAAAGAGGTGTTGCCGTTTGAGTCTACACACTCCAAGACTGTTAAACGAGCAATTGCCACTATGTGCCTAGAATCCGCACTGAAAAAATCATGCTGTCATAAGGCACAAGCAAGCTTTGACGACCAGATTTTGAAGTTGAGGAAGGCTGGCTTTCCTTGCTTGGCTTTAAGCGCAGTTTCAGAGGCGTTATTGAAAAAACTCAAAAAAGAAAGAAAAAGAAGTGAAGAAGGTCTAACAGTCGAAAAGAAAGGTAAAGCGGTGGTGATACCATATTCTCATAAAGTGGCGCATAATCTGAAACATGTCGCTGTGAAATACAAAATTCCTGTGGTTTTTTCCGCGCCGCGAAAGCTTGCTACATTGTGCCGCCTAATCGGTCCGGATGACTCAAAAAAAGTAGGGTGTTCTATTAAACATACGAACCCCTTCGTTAAGTGTGAAGAAGGGGTAGTATACCACATACCAATGAAGTGTGGAAAAGAGTATATCGGCCAAACTGGGCGATGTATTAATGAACGCCTGCGGGAGCATAAGCTATCATTGAAAAATGGATATGGTTCAAACTTGCCGCTTCATTGCAAGGCCTGCGGAAATGAGGATGAACGGGTATGTGAAGCGAGGCTTCATGATACGACAATCATGTATAAAAGTAGAGATTCTGTTGCGCGGGAATTGTTGGAGGCCAACGAGATTAAGAAAAGAGGGGACAACTGTATCAGTACCCCGTCTTTGAATATATACTCGAATGAAAGTATGTTTTTAGATAAGTTTTAGATTTAGATTAAGCATGATTCCCTCTATCTTCAGTGTTCTCGCACGTGCGCAGTCACATATTTAGTGTCCCTCCTTTTTTTCGTTCCCCTCTCCTCATGGCTATATAATCAGCCAGCTGTCATTTCAATAAACAGTTGCAAGTAGCGCCTTGTCCTGTCTGTATTTCTTCTTGTGTGCCGTCACTTTTGGCGCTTAATCTATTGAAAGCTATGCACCAACTAGCCCCACAACGTGTTTTACTGCAGTACCTTTCTTCTACAGTGGGCCCCTTTCTATGTGTGCCTTCCAGTGCGCCGAATCCTTCGGTGGTGGTCTGTCATATCGCCCTTGCGACGTGCCGAGCGAGAACCCTAGGATACTGCATTAGGAAGGGACTTGTGCCGACAGAATTCGCCACTCTGTTCGGTTGCGTTAGACCGTCGGTTGGCCATGTGAAAAGAATGTGCAGGATACTACGTTCCGAGATATGGCGACAGGTCCGCCTGCTCTACGATTGGCTTCACCTGGTATGCTTTTCGCTGGACCCAGTGCACATTGCAAGTACTAAGCTGCAGTCCCTTCGAAAGCTTGCAGCTCAGAATACGGAATTTCTATGGCGTAAGACCCTACCCATTCTTCCAAAAGGAGGCGAAACCAAGGAAGCCAGCAGCACGGCGCTGCGAGTTCTCGGGGGAGCCTACATCCCGGAAGACATCGTTGACGTCCTCAAGAAAGGCCCCAAGTTCAGCTCCGAGCCCAGGATCCCGGGACATGAGCTTCTTTCCCTGAATAGAAGGATTTCCAACAAAGCTGCACCAGAGGACAAGGAAAGGTGTCTGCTGGACGGAGTTGACAGCCTGACCAGAACGGTGTCTAAGAAAGGAACTCGTCCAAGAACCCCCACAAGACGTATCGTGAATTTTTTCAACGACAATGACCTTCGACTCCTGCAGGCCGACAAAGAAGGAGGGTTCGTGGCCATGCCGTCGGGCATGTTTAACGAAAAGGCTCTACAAGCCATCCAGAAGAATTTCAAGGTGACGAAACTCAAGCCAAGTAAGGAAAAGAGCCGTGCCATATCTTTATGTGAAGACCTTGGACTACAGAAGCTGGCTAGTAGCGTCCAGAAATGTAGGAAAAACTGTTTAAATGTATTCTTTACTGCAAAAACGCACAAAGATGATATACCGTTCAGATGTATTGTAAGTGAAAGAGCTTCCTGGCAAAACAACGTTAGCCGCTACCTTCTAAAGCAGCTTAACACGTTGGTTATAGATGACCCATTCATGGTAAAGAATAGTTTTGACGTCATAGCCTTTTTACGTGAGTCCCAGTCGATAGGATGCTTGTTCTCAATAGATGTTGTTGACCTTTTTTATTCTATTCCGCAAAAAGAATTGTTAGCTGCCGTCCTGAGCTGCATTGAGATGAACGGGCAGGTATCCTTTCAAAATACAGCAGGAATTTCCGTGGATAACTTCATGGCACTCTTGGAGTTTTATTTGTGCTCAACGGCTGTGTGTTTTCAAGGCCACTTTTATGTGCAAAGGAAAGGAATTTGTATTGGCTCGTGCGTGGCTCCCGTACTTTGCAACATTTTCCTTGCGGGCATCGACAGAGCGCTATCGAAGGTGTTTGACGGAGGCAATGTGCTCAAGGTTTTTAGGTATGTTGACGATTTTTTAATTTTACTGACGGAACGATCTCCCTTGACTTACTCTCATACTGTGCAGGGCATTTTAACTGATTTTAAACAGCAAGGAAAAGGCTTAGATTTTACTTTCGAACTAGCCAAGGATAACAGCTTGCAGTTTTTAGATCTTAACATAACCCTTACTGACGAAGGCTCCTGCTGGATGTACCGACCCCGTGCCCGCAAAGAGGTGTTGCCGTTTGAGTCTACACACTCCAAGACTGTTAAACGAGCAATTGCCACTATGTGCCTAGAATCCGCACTGAAAAAATCATGCTGTCATAAGGCACAAGCAAGCTTTGACGACCAGATTTTGAAGTTGAGGAAGGCTGGCTTTCCTTGCTTGGCTTTAAGCGCAGTTTCAGAGGCGTTATTGAAAAAACTCAAAAAAGAAAGAAAAAGAAGTGAAGAAGGTCTAACAGTCGAAAAGAAAGGTAAAGCGGTGGTGATACCATATTCTCATAAAGTGGCGCATAATCTGAAACATGTCGCTGTGAAATACAAAATTCCTGTGGTTTTTTCCGCGCCGCGAAAGCTTGCTACATTGTGCCGCCTAATCGGTCCGGATGACTCAAAAAAAGTAGGGTGTTCTATTAAACATACGAACCCCTTCGTTAAGTGTGAAGAAGGGGTAGTATACCACATACCAATGAAGTGTGGAAAATAGTATATCGGCCAAACTGGGCGATGTATTAATGAACGCCTGCGGGAGCATAAGCTATCATTGAAAAATGGATATGGTTCAAACTTGCCGCTTCATTGCAAGGCCTGCGGAAATGAGGATGAACGGGTATGTGAAGCGAGGCTTCATGATACGACAATCATGTATAAAAGTAGAGATTCTGTTGCGCGGGAATTGTTGGAGGCCAACGAGATTAAGAAAAGAGGGGACAACTGTATCAGTACCCCGTCTTTGAATATATACTCGAATGAAAGTATGTTTTTAGATAAGTTTTAGATTTAGATTAAGCATGATTCCCTCTATCTTCAGTGTTCTCGCACGTGCGCAGTCACATATTTAGTGTCCCTCCTTTTTTTCGTTCCCCTCTCCTCATGGCTATATAATCAGCCACCTGTCATTTCAATAAACAGTTGCAAGTAGCGCCTTGTCCTGTCTGTATTTCTTCTTGTGTGCCGTCACTTTTGGCGCTTAATCTATTGAAAGCTATGCACCAACTAGCCCCACAACGTGTTTTACTGCAATATAATCTGGTAGCTTTTCTTTTTTGTCTGTGTGTGTGTTAGTGCGCAGGTGTGTTTCGTGCGTATTTAGTTTTGCAGGGTATTCAGAGTGCCCTTTAGCGCTACGTGCTGTAACACGTGGAACCGGGTGGGACGTTAAGACTTTATAGCCTTTAAATAGTGGCTTGGAAGTGGAAATACTAATAGCTATTAGTAGTTTTACTGTGTGTGCTTTAGTATCGGCAATATTGCTTTGGAAGGAAAGTGAGATCGTGGCCGCGTGGTTGAACACGTGCGAAAACGTGTCATACCTTAAGTCTCTGCGGCATTGATTGCTTTTAAAATTTTGGTGAGAATTACTTTGCCGAATTTAAGGATTTAGATTCTGGGCGTGTCGGGTTTCGCTAGAGGGAACGTGCTCTGAAAGCGTCGGTATGTGCATTAGAAACGTCCGTGTAATACATAGCCAGAAAGCCGGGAAAATAGGCAGTGTGCGGGGGGTGCTTCAAGGCAGATGAGGGGATGGATGAGATTGAAGAGGGAATCGAGTCAATCGGCACACACTGTGATGTCGATGCTAGGCTGAAGAAAATTGAGGCTTATCAGGATGAGCTTGTCAAACAGGTTGAAGAGCTAAATAATCAGCTAACAATGAAGCGTGATGCACGGAATGTAGTGGAAAAAAGACTTCAAGCAGCCGAGCAAAAGCTGAACGAGAATGACAATGGTCGTGACAACGGAACGCCTTCTCCCGACGTGACAGGAGAGGCAGTGTCAGCAAAGAACGTGGAATGCGTGCAACGTGGGGAGGGGGTAGCTGCAAAGAGTGGCACCTAACTTGAAGACGCCACACATACAAAGCTGAATACTTGACAAGGGGTCAACGCAAGGGGCCGATCAATGAATTAGCGGTAAGAGGGAAAATAGAGGAATTCCGGATCAACCTACAGAACAAGTATTCGGCTTTAACTCAGGAAGAGGACCTTAGTGTTGAAACAATGAACGACGATCGTACGGGCATCATTAAGGAGTGTGCAATATAAGTCAGTGGTGGCTCCGTTAGACGGGGTACCAGTAAGCTATCGCAAGAGAAAAAAAAGATATCATCAAGAAACGCCAATGTATGAAAGCCTCTAACCCTACAGCTAGAATAGAACTGGCAGAACTTTCGAAGTTAATCAACAAGCGTAAGACAGCTGACATAAGGAAGTATAATATGGTTAGAATTTAACATGCTCTCAGGAACGGAGGAAGCCTAAAAGCAGTGAAGAAGAAACTAGGAATTGGGAAGAATCAGATGTATGCGTTAAGAGACAAAGCCGGAAATATTAGTAATAAGAATGAGATAGTTCATGTGGCTGAGAAGTTCTATAGAGATTTATACAGTGCCAGTGGCACCCACGACTATTATGGCACAGAGAATAGTCTAGAGGAATTGGAAATCCCACAAGTAACGCCGGAAGAAGTAAAGAAAGCCTTAGGAGCTATGTAAAGGGGGAAGGCAGCTGAGGAGGCTCAGGTAACAGCAGATTTGTTGAAGGATGGTGAACAGATTGTTCTAAAAAAACTGGCAACCCTGTATACGCAATGCCTCATGACCTCGAGCGTACCGGAATCTTAGAAGAACGCTAACATAATCCTAATCCATAAGAAAGGGGACACCAATGACTTGGAAAACTATAGACCGATCAACTTACTGTCCGTTGCCTACAAAGTATTTACTAAGGTAATCGCAAATAGAATCAGGAACACCTTAGACTTCTGTCAGCCAAAGGACCAGGAAGGATTCCGTAGAGGCTACTCAACAATAGACCATATTCACACTATCAATCAGGTGATAGAGAAAAGTGCGGAATGTAACCAACCCTATATATACCTTTCATTGATTACGAGAAAGCGTTTGATTCAGTCGAAACACCAGCAGTCATGGAGGCATTACGGAATCAGGGTGTAGACGAGCCGTATATCAAAATACTGAAAGATATATATATAGCGGCTCCACAGCCACCGTAGTCCTCCATTAAGAAAGCAGCAAAATCGCAATAAAGGGGTCAGCAAAGAGATACGATCTCTCCAATGCTATTCACAGCGTGTTTACAGGAGGTATTCAGAGACCTGTATTGGGAAAAAGTTGCGATAAGAGTTAATGGAAAATACCTCAGTAACTTGCGATTCGCTGATGATATTACCTTGCTTAGTAACTCAGGGGACCAATTGCAATGCATGCTCACTGACCTGGAGAGGCAAAGCAGAAGGGTGGGTGGGCAAAGCGTGGGCGAGTGTCTCAATGCGCGTTTTCTGCTACTCACCGAACATCGCAGCCCCGGCGCAGTATCAGAGATCTTCCTCGCGTCTGTGCTTGGTGTATACCGGAGTTGTAGCCGATGGCTGTCTGCCGGTTCGAAGTTTCGCTAGGCAACCTTCACGAAGCTTCTTGTCCTGCAGCTACGTATGGATAAAGCTGACACGGGGCTACGTTGCGTACGTCCGGCACATGGCACCGAGCAGTAGCCTACCATGCTGTACGCCTCCAAAGACAGCAACTACCTATTATAGTGATCTCAAATCTTGTCAAGCTACAACAAAGGCGGGAAAGCCTTACCACTTAATCATAACCGCAGCGCAGGTGGGACCTTAAACTTTCGTTTTCAGCTGGCTTCGGAAGCAGCCGACACGGCTGCTGCGTCCACGTGATCCCTCATGCCACGTCACGCGGACGATGGGGCAGCTTTTCCAGTCGCCCCCAATAGTCACAAGAGTCTAGGAAGAACTTGACAAATGGCCAAGAGTGGGAATATATTGAGTTTCTCAGTGTAATAACTACAGAAATACCGAAAAAGAAGGAACATGTTCGTTGGAAAGCAAGAAAGAAACCGGAAAGCTGTGGGACAGATACGGGAAGCAATTGCCGAACGACAGAAATCATCCCGAGAACGCAGGCAGGCAAACAAAGTGCAGTTGCAGCAGGATGTAGTAGGCAGTAAATTGGAAATATACCGGGACAAAAATCTATGGTTCAAATACTAGTGCAAGCAAAATAAAAGGTGAAAGTGAACGTTGGTTGTCAGAAATGCGCGAGAAAAAGAAAGCCGCACCTTGACTATTTTGGAACCACATAAAATTATTAGACAGGAAGTCAACAATACAACATATCCTAGACGAAGATGGAAACAAGCTGGAAGGGGAAGCGGCATTAAATTACATCCGAAAAATAACAGCCGAATCTTTCCAAGGCAATGACGAGGTTGTATTTGAAGAAAAAAAGAGCATGAAAGAGAATCAAATCAAAAAGGAGCTGGTGCTGACAAGTTTCAACTGGAAGAAAGCCAAAGAGAAGACTGCTAAGTGCGCAGCCACAAGGCTAGACAAGGTTCCCGTTAGGCTGATAAATGAACTAGGACCAAGAACTAAGGAAACTCTGGTGAACACAGTGGAACAAACTTTAAAAGATATACGAATTTCATATCATTTCATTTATTTCACCTTAAAGGCCTGAAGGCATTACATAAGGGGGGGGGGGGGGGGGGAGGGCGCACAAGGTGTAATATACAATTCAACAATAAATCAAAGAGTAGAAAATACCGCAGTACAGAAGGTAAACAATCCAAGAGCAATGACAATATTACAAAGCGGGACACAAAAGAGCATTCTAAAACGGCATAGGACGAGTATATTCAATTAGATTGTCACATGTGATTGTTTAGTAGATTGGGGAAAGTTGGTCGGTTACTGCACGTGACTATATTATAAGGTAGGTTGTTCCATAGTGTTATACCATTGAGAAAAAATGAGTTATTCACGGCAGAACTTCGGCCGTTGATTGGTGCTATAGGGTGGCTGCGGTTTATGCGGATGAAGTTCGATGTGATGGTTGCACGAGGACCTGTCATGATTGAGGGTGATAGAAAAAAACATAGATAAGACACTGTCGCGAAACGATACGACGCGATTCAAGTGATGGCAGATTGAGTGATTCTTTCAGTGCGGTGATGCTGGTATCGTTTGAGTACTGGGAGCATATAAAACGGGCAGCGTGGTTTTGGATCCTTTCTAAATCGTTAGTAAGATAAGTTTGTGAGGAGTGCCAAATTGAACAAGCATACTCGAGTTTCGGTCGCACGAAGGTTTGATAAGCTAGCTTTTTTTATGTCCAGTGATGCTAATTTCAAGTTGCGGCGAATGTATCCGAGTGTGCGCGAGGCTTCTGCGCAGATGGATTAAATATGGGTCGACCATGATAGCGACCGTGACATATGCACTCCGAGATATTTGTATGATAATGTACGGCTAACCGGAAATTACTTGATCCTATAGGTGTAAGGTGCTTTGCTGATTTTGCGGGTGAAAGACATCATTTTACATGTAGTAAGGTTTAAAGGCATGCGTGATTTATCACACCAAGTTGCAATTAATGCTAGGTCATGTTGAATTAATCCTAGGTCAGTTCTGTCGTCTGCATTACGGATGGGAGAGTATAAAGCGCAATCATCGGCAAAAAGTCTTAATTGGTTTCTATGTTTGTGGGCAAGTCATTCATGTATATTAGGAAGAGAGGCGGGAATAGACAGGCATCCTGCGGTACGCCTGACGTTACGTCCGAGAGACGCGAGTCGTAATTATTAGCGGTGGTGAACTGCTTACGGTATAAAAAAAATTCTAGCCAGCAAATTATGTTGGGAGGGATTCCAAGGTTGCACAGTTTGGAGAGTAATTGGTTTTTAGGGACACGGTTGAATGCCTTAGAAAAATCGAAAAATATGGCATCAATAAGAAGGTTTTTGTCCATATAATGTAATTAGGATATCGTGTGTGAATTCTGCCAGTTGTGTTTCACACGACAACTGTTTACGGAATACGTGTTGGCGGTGAAAGAAAAAAATTGATTAATTCTAGATAGGTCATTAGGTTTGAAGCTATGATATGTTCGAGCATTTTCGATGGGATGCTGGTTAAGGATATAGGACGGTAGTTTGCTGGGATCGCGCGATTACATGTTTTAAAAAGTGGGATTACCTGGGCTTTCATCCAATCGTCAGGGACGTTTCGGGTTTGTAATGATTGCGTGATGATCAAGTGCAGTATCTGGCTTGAGACTTATATGGTACCTTTTAGTAATTTGCTGTTAATATTGTCACAGCCGGCTGAGGATGAAAACTTGAGATCCTTAATCAGTTAAACTATTCCCTGTGGGCAGATTTCAATTCCTGACATTGCTGTAGAGGCAGAATCGGGTAATGTTCGTGTATCAGAGGTATTATTAGCAGCGGAAAAGACAGACGAAAAATGGTCGTTTAAAGCAGAAGCGCAATGCGCGGCATAGACAGGGTCGCAGTTGGCGTTTGTGAAGTCCATTCCATTAGGGGGTGACGTAGGGGAAAGCATGCACCAAAATTTGTTAGGGCAATTGTTTGAAGTATTGATAGTAGGTCGTCGGGAAAGAACTTGCTTTTTGTAGCTTTAAGTTCGTTTAAGTATTGTTTAAGGCATGAGCAGTACCGCTCCCATGCAGTTTCACTTTGGTTTAGGTGAGCCGTTTTGTAGAGGCGTTTCTTGCGGTTGCATAGTATTTTAGGCTGTCTGTTAAACCATTGGCAGCAACAATCGAATTTAGTAAGTATAGCAGGGATGCATTCTTTCTTGAGGTTGAACATTGTAGTCTTAAAAAGTTCCCAATCAGCATTGACACTTCGAGTTAGGTATGTATTTCTGAAGTTAACTAAGAAATTGGTGAGTTTGAAATTAATGGCATCAGAATTTCCTCTCTTGTAGTCTGTGATTACTTTCTGAGTAGGCGATTTCTTTTTCAGAGGAGTGGCGATGCAAATGTGAATTAGATTGTGGTCACTAAGACCGGGGAGCGTATTAATGGTTTTTATGTCGCCAGGGCACGTAGTTAGGAGGTCGAGGATATTATTACCATTGGTAGGGCAAGTTATGGTCTGGTGAAGATTGAAATCAATTACAGTGCTTAAAAAAATTGCTGGATATTTGAAGTCCTCGAATAGAAATATTGGTGCCTTAGGATATTTATTTGCTACTGTAGTTAGGGGTTCATGAAGTCAGGGTGGTTGTCCGGCGGCCTATAGCAGGCACGAAAAGCAAATTTCAAGGCTCTGTTTGATCGAGTACCCCCATTAATTCTTTGTTTTCGTCATCGAGGATATGTGAGGAAGATAAGGTATTTTTGATAGCGATAAGCACGGCACCTCCTTCCTTGCCTTTTCTATCGCGCCGAAAAATCGTGAAGTTGAAATCTGAAGGAAGCGCTTCTGTATCTATGATGTCTTCGTGTAACCGTGTTTCGGTTCGTACCACAATGTCAGTACTGAGATCATTGCTGAAACTGTGAAGTTCTTCGCGTTTAGGGATTATGCTCCATATGTTAGTAAATGCGGTGTTTAAGTTTAGAAATGCCATAGGGCCGACACACGTGTTACACGAAGCGGAATGTTTCGAAACATGCCAAGTGCTGCCATCGGACGTGGCATCTGATGATGAGTTGTTCTGCAATGTAATGACGGGGGAGTTGCCAAATTTCGTGATGCTGTCAGTTTCACGACGTAGAAGTAGGTTTTGTTCCCAACAATAAGTTTGTCCACCCTCAACTTAACGCACACTTTTGTGGCCGAATGAATAGCAGCAGCTTAGCACGTTCAACTCGAGTGGCTTCAGCAAAGTCCTCTCTCACTGCGAAGGCCGTTTATTTTAGCTTATTTCCACAATTGAGAATTTTTTCTTTTGTTTTAAAGTGAGCGCGCTTTATTTATCACGATTCGGTGTTTCTTCTCGTACGCAAATTTTCCAATTCGATGATTTCGCTCGATGGCATTTGGTTCAAGGGTAATATCAAGTTGATTATTGCAAAATTTTATGACGTTAAGCTCTGATTCTTCCCACGTTTCTTTTGCAGAGTCGTCAATTCCTAAGAAAAGAAGATTGTTCCGGCGCAGGTGATTACTAGCATCGGTATTAGCAGCTTTTAGTGTGTCTATTTCACGTTTAATTTTTACCGTGTCTTCAGGTACGCCGTTCGGTGAGGGCTTGATTTGGACAGATTCCAGCAATGTCACTCGCTGTGTTTGTGTTGAGAGAACAGTTTCATGATTAGTTTGCACTGTATTGAGCTGGTTAATTTCTGAGCTAATTGTTAAGACGGTTTCCTCGAGCTGCTTGATAGCGTTAAAGATAGCTTCTATGTGAGCTTTAGTTGGGCCGGGGTTTAGCTTCACATCAAAGGAGAACAATAAAATTAACTGTGACAGCAATTATAGGGTGAACACATCGTAACACGTACATAAGAAATTGCGTAATTTGAAGTCGTAGGGGCACGACACCGCGACAAGGAAGTAGTTACTGGTTGACTATTGCTTAGAATGGCTAAAGCAACCAACCTGAAATGATACGAGCGGCGTGATCATTCTGCGCCAAGCGGTTTCGTGCCCCGGGCTTTCGGTGGTCGGTCATAGATTAAGTAGAGCGCGCTCGCCCCACGTGATTGGTGACGTTGACGATGAGATGTGTTGCCAGATGAAGTTGCAGACACAGGCTGGTTTCAGTGGACTGGTGATGGGTATTGGTTTCGAGGATTGATCCAGGTGGTCGGTGCGTGCTCCTAGCACGAGTAGGTCTCCGGGTGGGGACCAGGCGCACTCACACAGTCCAGCGGTAACAGGAACCCAGATTGCCAGGATCTCGAATGATACGGGCGGCGTGATCATTCTGCGCCAAGCGGTGTCGTGCCCCCGGACAGTTGTCAGACAGTTGGTGACAAAGGTGAAATAATTTAATCTATAAAGGTAAGGGGGAGAAAGATAGGATTCACTCGTACAGGCCATTGACCATTACATAAGTAATATACAGGCTAGTAATACAGGCAATCAAACTAAAGCTGCATGCATGTACAGAGAATAATGGCCTCTTCGGAGAACTTCAGTATTGTTCCAGAATAGGTAGGTGTTTGGATGATAACTTATTTGCTCTTACTGTGTGTATTGAAATACATGAACAGAAAGCAGACCGTTATATGTGGCCTTTAGAGACACTACCGGAGCGTATGACACCGGACACGGCAACATTCTATGGGATATTCTCGAAGTGGAATGCTTAGGCAACGATTGTCTACAGCTTTTGAGTGAAATTTACCTAGAAAATACCGTTTGCTTTGAATGGGAAGGGATGAGGAGCGAGGAGCAAGTTGATATCAACAAGGGACTGAGTCGGGTTCCATTTAACCCCACTGCTGTTCATGATGTACACGGTAAAGATGGAGAGAGCGATAGAAAGACGTAATACCGAGTTTAGGCTCTCATACAAACAGGCGGGTACAGTAGTTGAGCAGCAGCTTCCAGGTTTACTTTATGCGGACGACATTGTGTTGCCAGCTAACAAGCAAAATTATTTGCAACGTCTGCCTAATAGGTGTGGACAGGAAGGCGAGAATTTAGGTTTGAAATTTAGCATTAGAAAATCAGGTGTTATGGTATTCAATAAAAACAGTGAACAGACAGTGGCAATACCGTGCCCGGAAATACCTTGGATGAAAGAATAAAAATACCTTGGTATATGAATAAATGAAGGGAATATATACATGGAAACAAAGGAAAAAACAACAACAGTAAAGGGGAAGAGAAATGCAGCCATAATGAAGCACAGAGCGCTATGGGGATACAATAGCTACGAGGTGCTTCGGCGTATGTGGCAAGGTGTGATGGTTCCAGGAGTTACCTTTGGAAATGCGGCTGTTTACTTGAAAAAAGGGGTACAATCAGGACTCGATGGCAACAAATGATCACTGGGACGCCTCGCATTGGGCACTCACGGGAAGACTTACAAATGAAGCTGCATGTGCAGGGCGATATAGGCTCGACAAGTTTTGAAGTGAGGGAAGTTCATGGTGAAATTGAATATGAAGGACAACTCAGGAATATTGAAGACAGTAAATGGGCTGGGAGATTGTTCAGGTGTTTGTACAGGAAAAACATTGATTCAGAGTGGAGGAAAAGAACTAGGCAGTTTCCCAGCAAATATGCGGCCTGTAGGGTGAGCAATACAGCAACAATGAACGTCAAGCGGAAAGTCAGAGAGGCTGAAATAATCTTATGGGTGGCGCAATGGAAAAGAAACCTGCCATGAGTAACTACCTAAGACGAAAAAACGAAATCAGGAAAGAAACAATTTATGATAACTCAACTGGCAGCTTATTACTTTTTGAATCGAGATCAGGATGCGTGAGAACACGCAGCTATAAAGCGGGATATAAGAAAGAAGAAGAAGCATGTGCTTCCTGCGGTAGAGCTAGGGAAACGATGGAGTAGGTTTTATTAGAATGTGAAGATATCTGCCCAGCGGTCAATTTAGGCACCAGTCGCCTCCATGAAGCGTTTTGGTTCAGCGAGAGCAGGGGGAAAGTAAACATGTCCGCAATAGAGATTAGTAAGAGGCGATTGGAAGATTGGTGGAACAAAAGTAGGGAAACGACAAAATACGCAGACGTACAAAACAAAGTTCACAATAACGGGTCAGAAAACTTGGTTATGGGAATTCATCGTGGTTTTCTTTTTCTTTCTTTTTTTTCTTTTTTAACCTAGGCAGGACATTAGGCAGCATAATAGCAAGAGCTTGGTGGCACAACCCACCATCTCGTTCCAAAGGGGACGCTCATAACATCCATCCATCCATCCATCTTAATTCTTGGTCATGAATAAGATCATCGTTTTCGCAAATCAAGCTTAGAATTTACCATTTATTTACGCAATATTCTGCCTTAGAATTGCGATCACCGACTCATATTGTGCGAAACAAATCTGTAGTGGCGCGTCTAACTTCTCCATAAGGCGTGACGCTGTCGACTTGAGCAGTATACCGGGGAAAACGTGGGGAAGGCGGGAGCTGGAAATTAAAGATGATTAGCAAAACGAGAAGAAGGTGAAAGCCGGAGCCGACTTTTAGACGAGTGGACTTACCTTTTTCAAGGCGACATATGCTTCCCTCGACACAGTATACAGGGTGTGCCACGTAACTTGGGCCAAACTTTCAAAAATATGCAAATGCCTGACAGCCGGACGGAACCAAGTTAATGTTGTTTGCCGTTGCTAAGAGATGCTCAGATTATCCTTTACGTACCGCCTAATAAGATTAGTCTAAATAAATAATAAACTTCCTAAATATTGTAATTAGATTAATGGTGTCAATTAGAAAATTGTAGAGCAAAATGAAAAACTCCCGATACAGCTTTCTGCTGCTCAATACGTGCCACATAACAGTGTTTCTCCGAGCGTGAAAAAAGCTCGCGGGTGCAGCGTGACTTTCGACGTGTAGCCGGAAGGTGGGTTAGGGTAAACCGAAGTTGTTTTGAAATTAGCAGATCTTGCAGTGCTTTGCAAGGCTGTCGCAATATAATTCGAGTTCTGAAGTTATTTTCTCGATTGTGCATATAGCAGTCACAGCAATATTCGTATTCACGAAGTGAATCACTTTAATAACCGATACTATTGCTCATAGATATGTGGCAAGGTTGACCTCGAATTATCTAGCGATGACATTAGCACGTCTGTAGCATGTGTAGGATTATTTGGAAGAATTTCAAACGTCGTTGCCAAAAGCTGGTCTGCCAAGCGATTGTCTGGCAATGTCGGTATCCAGGCGAAGAATGTCGCAGTGAGACAACTCGCTTGTTCGTTGCCCCGCATTCTTGTGGACCAGGCATCCAGACAATTTGAGCAATTGTGAGTAAATCACTCTAGAGAAAGAGGAGAATGTAATTTCTTAAGATTATAAGACAGCGAACAAAGACGAGGGCAATATGGCGTCAACCAAATACAACATCGCGTACTTCAGAAAGCGTGGGATCAGTGACCAAGTGATTTTCCCTAAGTTTAAACAGGAGCATATGAACATATGAGGTTTCTAGCAAAGTAGCTTAACGAAACCACAATGCAAAACCGTGCAGAGAGTCGCGAGCTTCAGCGTAGTAAACTTCAGCATTGGATGAGAATGAGTATGAATGAAATGTTGATAGTTTATAGCGAATTCGAGCCAGGTGACTTTGTGTGGACATCGCAGCTGAACTTGGGCTAAAACGACGCGATTTGAATAAGAGCCTAGCACCTTAATGAAAATTGTACAGGACAAGTGGAAGGGAAGAAATCGTCAATGGCGAGCATGTGGCGTCCAGAGAACTGGTTCTGGGGAAAAGTTTCAAGGTTCGACGTTGAGTCGAGATGAGCGCTTCTTTCGTTTTTTGGGTGCCCATATGAGTAGGAGGGTCTTTGCTGGCACTAAATGGCAGGTCCAAAGCGATATTTAGTTGCTTTGCGTATAAGAGCAGATGATTATGGTTCTGTCATCGAAGGGATAAATAAGGGAGCTGGTAATGAAAACGAGAGAGAAACGAATCCAGGAAAGGTGAACGTTGAGCTTTGTGCAGGTGTCTAAGATCGAAAACAACAGATGACACGTAGGCAGCTTCCTACTTCACCTATGGTATTCGATTTGTATTACAACAGGCTAGTCATGGAAGAAACTGTGCTCCGTTAACCATCACAATCGGTTTCTTTCCTGTACGTATGGTGTTTTTTACAACATCCCACTAGCGTGTGAAACAATGTATATTGGACTGACTGGTGTATGCCCTAACGCAAGGTTCCGCTAGCACAGCAACAATTTAAAGGGCACGCCTTCATCACATCACTCAGCACATTGTCGTTCATGAGCCGCCGTAGTGGTATAGCGGCTATGGCGTTGCACAGATAAGCATGAGATCGCGGCATCGAATCCCGGCAGCGTAGGTCGCATGTTGATGGAGCGAAATGCAAAAACTCCAGTGTACCGTGTATAAGGTACACCTTAACGAACCACAGGTGGTAAAAATTTACCCGGAGTCCCCTATTATGGCGTGTCTCATAATCAGATCGTGGTTTTGGCACGTAAAACCCCAGCATTTATTTAAATTGTCGTTCCGGTAGCTGAGAATGAGTTTTTGAAATAACGCATGTCCTGTTCAGGAAGGTGTATCAAAACACACGAGAAATCATTGAATCTCTCCACATAAAGAAAAAGAAATTCTGGCTCTCCTGTAATTGAGGGTAGATGTAAGCATGAGATGGCTACCGGCAAAGCAGACTGCTTGGAGAAGATACTAGCTACAATCATAAAATGTGTATAGTCTACGTTCGCAACGGCACACCCCACCGCAACAAACGGCCCCACACCACACCACGCCATACTGTTCACTGGTCCATATGGACGCTGCCCAGCTAGAAGAAGAAAACCGGATGAAGGTGGCGCGACAGGTAGCGAAAGACGCCAGGGAGACAGAGCGCACTGGCCAACTAGACGACGAAAAGCGCCTGAAGGAGGCACCACGCAAAACCCGCGCCGTGGAACTCACGGGCTGCTGGCGTTGAAAAGAGCACCGGCAACCCTGTCGCAGTGCCAAGAGATGACAATGAAGTATATGGTGCCCTGTATCTGCCTTTTGAACGTCGCTATCCGAAATAACAAACAATACT
This sequence comes from Dermacentor andersoni, assembly GCF_023375885.2. Taxonomy (NCBI): domain Eukaryota; kingdom Metazoa; phylum Arthropoda; class Arachnida; order Ixodida; family Ixodidae; genus Dermacentor; species Dermacentor andersoni. The sequence goes on from NC_092814.1 coordinate 289,771,512, forward strand.
TCAGCGTACTAGAAGTTAAAGCTTGAGTGATATTGTGAAGAAGCATCAGAAAGAACTCGGAAGCAATACTTCTGTAACCTTCTTTCGGCAGTAACGAGTGTATGTAACGTGGTCCTGTACAAACGGCTGGGGGCCAGAGACTGAATTTCCTTGAGTTTTGACTGGTTGACCGGATTATTTCGTTTTGTTCTCGCAACAATGCCCGGACGTTCTCGTTTGATAGCCCGCATAACTTCCCTGGCTTTCGCCTTAAAGTTGCTGACAACGGGAGCTAAAAGCATTTCATGCTTAAAAACCTTAAACATTCCATTTTTGTCCCATCTATCAACCTGCACGATTGCGAAAACAACCTCCTCGAAAGACGTGACACTCCAGTAGGGTCATGGTGCGCGCGCAGACGGACTGTTTGTATTGATTCTTTCCTATCTTCAGTAAACCAGTCAGTTGTTAGTTGAGCGCCTGTCGTGTATACTTCTCTGTGTTGTCGTTCTAACTAATTTGCCCAGTTTTACACGCTATTGTAAATTTGTGTGAACTCCGTGATCACAGGTTTGCTGCCGTAGCGAATCAGCACTTAAACCTCCTGCCTCATCAATTGATGTTACACGGGCATTTCCGAGCGCGACCGAGCCATATACTGATAGTGTGCTGCTACGTGAGCGTTTCCGATTGTGATTTTGTTCGATCTGGATCAATCGTGACCGAGCTTCTTGATCACGATCTGTACATGTGAATCTTTCGAACCCTCAATGCTCTCAGTCTGCGCTGCAAATCAGGAAGACCTAAATGCTCTGTGAGCTAAACCAAATGTCTACACATGCCCCTCCATGCCACGGCGGTAAAATTTCAGTGCTCCAGTATAGCGTATGGTCCCGTTGTCTAAACGCAGCAAACATATATGTCGTCAAATTGCACGTTCAGCGAGCCCTTCGGATTCCTTTTCCAGCCGTCTGTGAGGAAAAGACTAAAACAAAATTCTACGGTTTTGACGTTTAAAACCACAATCTCATTATGGAGCGCGCCATAGTGGGGGACTCCGGATTAATTATGAACACCTTGGGTTCTTTAACGTGCGCCCAATGCGTGGTACACGGTCGTTTTTGCCTTGCACCCCCATCGAAATGCGGCCGCCGCCGCCCGCAATCTATCCCGCAACCTCGTGCTTTGCAGCGAAACGCCATAGCCGACAAGCCACCACGACGCGCATAAGGAAAATAACAGGGTACTGCTCGCCGCAGGCGAAGAACTATTTGACGTACCGCTGATGGGCAACTTCTGGCAATGAACTCACGTACTCGGTAAAATGCATGACACTAGATTCCATGGAGCGAGGGAAATGTTTTGCCTACCAGCTCTTTGCACACTTCTCGCACATCGCCTTGCTCACGGTGCAAGGCGGGACGCTGCTAACGATAGGAAGAAGTCCATTTTTCGCTTATCTAGCCAGAACTATTGAATCTGTCCAGAGATAGTCGACGTAGCATTGCAGTCTTAGGCCTCCTTCACACGACCGTCAAACGTTCCGTTGTGTCACCGTCACGTCAAAAAAGAAATCATGGGGCATCAACATTTTTAGGGGCACGGAACGCCAGCGAAGCTCTTTAGTATGCATACAAATTCTCCGCTTATGTATGATCGGCTGTCGCTGGTTGTATTAGCGTTTCTAATGTAGATGCCTCTCTGCTCGTTCCTCCGGCGTGCGCCACCACACTAGCCGCGTTACGATCGGCAAGAGGGGGTAGTGACTTTCTAGATTCTCCTGCGGCGACGAATCGCTTCGTGAAGCTAATAAAGCGACCCCCTCCCACAGACCTGTGGCGACAGCAAGGCGATACGCATTTGGCGGCTTGTGTGTTGTTTTTGGTTAACGGTCGCCGTCACGGACGAGGGGAGCAAGAAACTCCTGGAAAAGGGTGTTCTACGTCGTTTCCTCACGGACTCTGGTACCCGCCACGGTCGTTTGACGGATGCTCCAACTAACTGCTGGGTCATCCCACGAACAGAGACACGCCAGATTGAGTAACGCGTGACAATCCCGGTCTACGATGCTCGCCTCCTTTTTGTGTGTTCAGTGAACAATGGTGCGGGAATGACAGTGTGAACCCTTGCCCTCCCCCAACGCGGGTCCTTCGACGACTTTAGACACTCCGAATGGACTCATGAGACATAACGTCCTTCACTCTTCATGTAGATATTGTAAATGAACCCAGTACTCCTCGCTCTCGATTATAACATGTTCCTCCCTTCAACAACGCAGAAGCGCAGGTCACGCGCACAGGCGCCGTCACTACGCTTTTTCTCCTTCTCTCCCTACCCGTATCAGTTGCTGCAACGCTGTCGCCGTACGCTTTTCCCCTCTTCCCTACCAGTCTCAATTCCTGTCCACCCGACGTGTCCCTGTTACGGACGGAAGCGGAACGCAACGCATCCGGAGGATACATACAGGGGATAGAGGTAAACAGCTTCGCTGTGAAAAACGTACAGCAGTCGCGACGGAGCAGTGTACAAATAGGAGACGGTGGGGGTGACCTCGAAAGCGGCATGGTTTTGTACAGTGTTCACAGACCGGTCTTATGGTCGCCTAAACCTAGAGAACACTTTCGCAGCCTATCCGTTAGCCACCGCAGTTGCCAGCGTCAGTTTTGTAATATGGCTGTGTTTAGCGATGGCTTATTAATTACTAGCGCATGTTTTTATTTCTTCTTTTGTGCTGTAGACTTAAGTGTGGACTGTAGAATTAAATTATAAGTATTATTCCTTGTTTAATTAATGAAATTGTTTCTACGAAATGTGTATTTCTTATTGTACTCTGCGATTTCAAAAATTACATTACTTCAAATAGTTTGCCGGTCTCCAATGAATCACCATATGTTATTGATAGTTAGTGTTATGTCTGTTAATTAAAGAACAATTCTGCCACTAACGCAAATTCAGCCTTTTCCTTAATACAATAATTGATTCGGTCATTATGCTTATAACCGCAAGGGTCAAAGAGCGCCACCTCATGCAATAGTAGTTCGCAGCATATACAGTGAACTCTCACTTGAGTGAACTTCAAGGGACCGAAGGAAATAGTTCACTTAACTGAAAGTTCACTAAACTGAATATTCACTAGACCAACAGAAGACATGGCATACAGAGTGAAAAAGCTTGAAGTGCAATTCATGGAGCAAAAGACATGGCATCCATAGTGTTGGAAATGTGTGAAATGGAATTTGTACATATCAACAAGGTTCATAACAAGGTTAGTACAAGGTTCATAACAGTTATAATGCTGCCTTTGTGAGCACACGCGGAATCGACGAGACTGGAAAGAAAGAGACGACGACCATGCCCCGACTAGCCAGTCGGAAAAAAACACACACCACGTGGTTTGTGGTGTGACAGATCGCCGCTTTGCTCTGGCGGCGTTGTAAGCGCCAGCAATGTTACTTTGTTCATGGCCTTTGAGATTACACGCTGGCTCATTTTGTGCGGGCAATCTCGGAGGCCATGCCTCGTTGCCGTTCGTTTTCCGCGCTGCAACTTTGCCCCAGGGGCGCTGTAGCGCCAGCGACGATACATTGCCGCTGGTGCGGCAGTTTGATAAGGGCGGGCATCGGTTGCGCCTGCAGTACAGGGCGCAAAACTTCGTTAAAAATAAGCCTTGGTCCTCTGAACGAGTTCGTTAAACTGAAATCCTGATTGTTCCGAAATTCGTTTAAGTGAAACATTTTTGCATAGAATCCATAAGAAAACTGCCGGGGATTCTTAACACGTTCGTTATTCTGAAATAGTCGATCGACCGACGTTCGTACAACTGCGAGTTTACTGTATATATATACCGTACATTAGGTGCATCCAGATATCTTACTTCAAAACGGTAAATGAAGTAGACTTACAACGGGGGGAAATGATATAAAACGCATTTATTTAGCAAAACCTAATAGAAAACTGTTAAGTGGTACTCTTGCTTGGTTTCATCCAGTCTGCGGTGGATGTTTAGCGCTTCTGTGCAAATTGTCGAGCAGCCAGAAACGATGTCATCTCACCTAATGACCTTAAAGATCCTCCTGTGCCTTTTTAGAGCTGCTGGAAATTGTGCCCTAGCGAGTTCAAGCAGGCATGTAACGCTTCACAGGCCATCGGTGCAGGCTCTGAGCTAGCGTAAACACGAAGGTGCGCGCGGAGCACGCGGCAAAGCGCGCAGCTTAGAGGAATGTCTAGGTGACGTTGAGCGAAGTGGGGAAAAAAAATTGCTGCGAAGCGTCTCGGAGGAGGAAGGTAGGCGGAGGCGCGCTGGATTGACCTCATCTGACAGTTGCTAGGGGTTTTGTTCGCGATACGGGCATAACGGATTCGTATCGGGATGGTCCTCGCGCGCCCTACGCTGTGTGTGCGAGTGAAAGTGTGCAACGGTGAGCAGACAATGGCGGCTCAATCTGACTCGCGCAACCGAGGAAAGGGGGTGGGGAAGCGCGCTGACTTCCGTGACGCGCATGGCACCGCGGTGGGGATGGAAGAGGGTGTTGTACTACGGCCTCGCGCGGTCGCGCGGGCTTTATCTTGAAGGCGATTTGCTTTGGGGCACCGCCTAGGCCTGCCGATGGCTCGTAGTTTTTCGTGCGCAGTGATCTCGTCGCTCAGTTTGCGTTAAAGCGATAGCCAGCACTTCTGCCGCGATTCCTCACGCCAGAGATTTGGCCGCGAGCGCCCGCGGTCATCGACTGTGATGACTTCATGTTTGCCTGTGCGCGCTGACACTATGCTTGTAAATTTACTTTGTAAGCGAGTGAAAGAGGCGTTCTACTCTGGTGGCTGCTGCGTATAGCGCGGCCGCAGGGGCCCTGTCTCGGATGCAATCTGCGATGCGGACAGCTCAGGCGCAGCGAGGGCTGATAGCTTCGTCTGCGCTATTGCACCCATACGCTTGCGCGTCAGCCGCGTTCACGAAGTCAAACGTCACCATCTTTCTTTTGTTTCCTCCTCTTGATTCCTCCTCGGTCCACGGGCGATGTGCTCCGCAGGCCTCCAGTAGGGTGCGTCGATGCACGTGCACCCTTGCACAGCGCATGAAGCAACCCTAGCCTGCCGGATCGGCAGGGGTGGCGGTCACTCCGAATGTTCGTCTTAACCGAAGAGAACGCCTGAGGCGGTTCGTCTAAGCGGATTTTTTGCTTTGAGTGTATGGAAAACTAAACAAACGTTCCCATGTTCGTTATATGCGAAAATTCGGCTTAACCGAGTTCATCTTAACGAGAGTTTTCTGTATATATATATGACTGTATATGGAGATAGAGAAAGGGAGGTGTGAGATGATTTGCATTTTGGCCCCCTCTCGTGAACAAGTTGGTACGCTACAACACTCCATGTACTCTAGGCCCAATCGCCGAACCAGGTCCAAGTCCACCGTAGAAAGTAAAATTTAGAAGCCGAGACGGCTGTGTTCGGTTACTACAAGACATGCTAAAAACTCCCCCACTTGACAACTGACTTGGCAGCAACGGTCACAGCATACGTCACGTGTGCTCATAGACTCTGCGCTCATTCTATGCAGGCTTTGGTGATACATTATCCAGCGATGAGGCTCAGGCGCTTCCCCCGCTGTTTGGGATTTCACTGCCATGGACAGGGAAACGGCGTTTTAACTGAGGTTTTTTAGCGCACGAAAAGGGACGAAAGACAGTGGCAGGACGCGGACACAGCGCTACTGTCACTGCCACTGTCTTTCGTCCCTTTTCGTGCGCTAAAACACCTCAGTTATTGAATACCAACACGCCCTAACCTACGCTCTTTCAAGGCTTTTTAAGCTTTAGGCATCACCCTCCGTCAAGCGGGAATTTTGCCTGTAGCGCTGCTCAGGCTGCTCAAAATGGTTCATCAACAGCATAGAGGCTACAAAAGAAACGAGTGCGGGGTCCACTCGTTCACATGGCAGCAACGATGGCAGCCGACTACACGGGGGCTTACAGACACTGGGCACCTCCTACGCAGGTTTGAGAAGATTTTCATGCCGCGTTTTCTTTTGTACATTTTTAAGGCGAAAGCCTCAAGTGGCTAGTTCCAATGGTTCATGCCCTAAAAAAGCGATGTCTAGTACAGTGATGAAAAAAAATCAGTAATGCAAAAGATATCGTCAGGCATGGCTCACACCCGCTTACACAAGCAAATACTTGTCGAGACGTTGGCTCCTGCATTCACCTTGTTAACGTTTTGCTTATGGTCTTGAGTTTCTATCTCCCGCATTCCCCGTCTCATCCATTTAAGTCATTAGACTCTTGGCTGGGAGTGTCGAGCCACTTGTCGAAATGAGTCAAAAGCTTTTTCTGACAGTGCAAAGTGACTTCCCAAATGACTATTGTGAAAAAACATAGAATAATAAAGAATCCATAGCAATCTCGCCGAAAAGCACCTGGCAAAAAAGGATTTTATTCACTCCTTGTTATTGTCTTCTGGAAGTGTCGAATGTATCAGTAAGCACAGAATCACTGTGAATACAAGACAGTTCTCTTTACTAATAAATTGGTATCAATCGCCAACCAATCAAGACAGTCTTAAATAAGCATCTAGTATGCACCCTGCAGCTGCATATGCACGACCCTGCAATGCCACTCAGAACCATGACACAACAAAATAGTATGTACCTCATGTGAAAGTTCAATTCACCAAAGCAGACATTTCTTATAAGAGACTTGACAAGTTAAACCTATTTTACTGTTCTCACAGACATATTTTATATAGAACTTCCGATTTAATTTCCTAAGCAAATAAGGTACACATAACATATAAAAAGGGCCACACTGACGTAAAAAGGAAACCCATATAATAAAGTCTAATAAAAACAATATTCCAACTTAGGCTACATAATACATGCATAATAAGACGCTTGCTGAAAGCAACTGGTTGACAATCGGTAATACAATTTAACAGTAGAAACAGCTGTCTTACCTTATGATACTCTTGTTGGCACTTTCCCCAGAGAATTCGTGCATGTTTCTTAGCTTAGGTTGAAAATTGATCTCAAGCACAACACACAAGAGGCCTGGCCGGAGTGTGTGGCACGGCATAGGTACAATTTCGAGGCAACCTGAAAAACACAAGCCCATATCTATAAGCACCAAAATATTATACACTAAAGGAAACATCTGAAGCTTACAATCTACACATAGCAGATAATGAAAACAGACACATGTCACCAGATTCCAGGTAAATAAATGTGCAGAAAGTGTAAATAAATGTGACGAATTGCTTATAGGATGGAATGCTTGTCATTTGGTTTTCTTGTGGATCACTAATTGCATCTTAACATAATATCAAGTGTATATTACTTGGCCCTCCATGTTCCGCATTTGTATCAGAATCAGAATCGGTTCTATTGTGATGAATAGAAAGATTACAACACGTTATTATACATAAGGAGATACCAAACTCAAAGACTGCAATGTGACCTCCTTTACAAGGTAGACATAATAAAACACAAATTACTGCACTTTCAAAAAATCGTTAATATGAAAAAATTACAGGTTTTAGTAGGAATAGCATGACTGAAGAATTACATGTGCATAAATGTCATATAAAAAAGCACTGTAAAAATTTGTTGACGACTAATAAAGTAACAGCGTAAGTAACGTGACGTGCACAGCATAATTTGCGAACTCGAATATACATGTATGGCAAGCACATAAAACAGAAACCTAACGGTATGACAATGAAAATGAAATGAAGCACCCTGAAAGAATTAGGTATCAGGTATTGGATAGAATCTACTTTTCTAGTTGTTTCTTGAATTCGTGAACTTTAAGTGTTTTTACATCTAATGGTAGTGTGTTCCAGAATGCGATAGATGAAATATGGACGCTTGGCTTGCCATAATTAGTATGTACCTTGGGTAAAATGAAGTTCCTGTTTATTGCAAACCTGGTAACATTAGTATTTACTGCAGAAGGTTGTGGTATCAAGCTATCACATCGTGTGTAATTGATTTGACAGAACAGAAACATACCTAGGTTATATTTAACGAGTTGTGTGGCTGAAATAATGTGATTCGTTCGTTAAAGATATGAGGCGTTGTGGTTATATACACTAAATGCAATTATCCTAATAGCTTGATTCTGTAGGATTTGCAAGGAGTTTAAATGGGTTACGTAGGTGTTTCCCCAGCACGTAACGCAGTAGTCAATGTGGGAGTGAATAACTGAAGAGTATAATGACAGTAATATTTGATGGTTAAATATGTTTCGTGCCTTTAGAAGTACCCTGATCCAGTAGGTAATCTTACGTTTTACTTTGGTTATGTGTTCAATAAATTTAAGATTTGTGCATACTTCTATAGCAAGATAACTACAGGAAAAACTCGCTGGGATAGGGCTGCCGCCAAGAAAATAGGGAGAATGGAGTGAAGTGTTCGTTTTTTGGAACTGAATACAACAAATTTTGTAAGCTATTGCATGCCATCTGTCCCAACCTGGCACACGATCACTTGGGATTTCTTATTGAAAAACTAGAGGCCCTTAAATATAGGACAAATTTTAATTTCACGAAATACTTCTGGAAAAAAATTTTGCTGGCATAAAGCACTGTGTGAATTTTGTGTAAGGCACCAAAGTATGCGTCATAAAAGGCATAGCCAAAAAATGGGTTCCTTCATTACGAGAACAGAACAAGTCCTTCAGGGGAATAAAGAGAACCCGTACACCAGAAATTAGACTGGTGATTAGTCATTGTTAAGTTTATTACAGGTTGTTAATAATGGACGAAATGGCCCATTTTTTGATTTTCAGAGAAATGGCCTTCAACAAAAGCTGTAAATTTATGTAATCCATATGCTCAGGACTTGTACTGTGTTTAAAAATGGCCTAAGAAATATACATTATGCAGTAGTGCACAGAGATTAGGATGAACTTTCAAAAAAGTCAGGTTTGGAATGTTTATCCGCATATTTACCATTGAAGCGGTCCTACACCCTTAGCTGGGTAAGCCTTAGTATAGGTGCACAAATTCGCATTTATAAGGTACATTGTAACTAATATATTATAAGTTACATTGTAACTAATATAAAATAAAAGGTATATTGTTACCCTTGAAAAATATGCTGCTTTAGAGGTTACGCTGTAGTCCTTTATTTTCTAAAAGCAAATGTAACCTCTAAAGGACGTGTTAAATTTAGGGGTTACTTCAGTAACTTATACGCATATTTTCTTTTTGATTCCATTCTACGTTTACAGCCAAGCTAGAAAATTTGCACTGTTCCACTACAAGATATTGGCATCTCGAATTGGGGCTATATTGTCATGCCAGCCAGCTGGCTGATATATTCTCACCTCAGATTATAGTTATGCTGGTGTTTAAATTGTGGGACTATAAAAGAAGAGACTTTCACTGTCAATGCATTTCATTAGAGCTTTAAATACAGCATGTAATTTGCTCGGATTGGTATCGACCCAAAGAGTTTTCTTTCAGTCCCATAATTCAAACTTCTACATGACTGTCTGTGGTGAGAAGAAAGCAGAGGCAACTGACAGGCATCACAATGTTGGCCCCATTCGAGATGCAGAACATTTTGAATCATGACGCCGTGATAGATTTTATAGGTTAGCTATAACAAGACAGCGCAATCACAATAAAGACATCTGAATAAATAGTCGAAGTAACCCCTAAATTTAACATAGCCTTTGGGGGACAGTTCCTGCTTGACTGCCAATTTAGCTCAACTGTAAGTTTCTAACATATACTGCCTCTGAGTTAATGTCCCTCTAAAATATGTGGAAGCCAAAAATACCTTCAGTTCCTAAAGTATTACACACTTGTGAAGAAAAGCCACTATTTATTAAAAATCCATCTTCCAAAGGCACAAAATTACTTGAGGTACACACTCAATGAAGAAAAACACTTGGGGAAGAAACATATGCACGAGTATTGTAGGTTGGCCATAATAATTTAGTTCAGGTGAGCAAAAGCATACTGCAAAGCGCTGCTGGCAATAATATTGTGACAATGAGTTGTTTTAATGTAGTTGAAGGCAATGTCAGTATTTCACTTCCTAACTATGCACCTAGCCTTTGTAATGAGCTGTTCCGTTTAATATTCTGTGAACGTTCTCGAAAACTAAGTTGGAGTACCCTCAGGTACGAAATTCTTTATTGCAAGTTTTTTGTTCAACAAGGTGTGATACAAAAATGCCATCCATGAGACCTCCTATATACAGTCATCGAAGCACAACTGTGTGAAATGACAAACATCAGAATTGATGCTATTCAATAACTGCAATACTAGATTTCTGCACAGGCGCAGAGAGATATACCGATCTGCTCACTGAGCAAAGGGCACATAGAGTGCATTACATTTTGCAAAACACAACCATCTACGTGGGTGAATTAAATGCGTAAGCTATATTTATAAGAAATTTTGAGGCCTATGAATACACAAATGAAATAAAATTAGCCAGCCTTCACCACAAGGGAGAGGAACAAATGACTAGAGCAAGTAAATGCACTGCTTGTGACAAGAAGTAAACAATGTATGACGTCAAAAAAACAGCTGCTTATGGGATAAGCCTCTCCCACCTTTGGAGCTAACCAACAGCATTGAAGTAAATCACACACTATGCTGTTTTTTTTCTTTCACTTCCGAGTTGGTGAAAAACGTGGAGAGCAGCGCGAACAGCGCTACTCCCTAGATTACATTTTTACTGCTTAGGAGTGCAAAGAGACGTTTCAGATGGGTAGAAAGCAGTCCTTTCACTAGCTTGTCTCCTGGCAGCACAACTTTTTGCACGAGAGCAAGCATTTGGTAAAATGCAAATGGTTATTCTAGGTTTTTAACATAATATGCCAAAAGGCAAAAAATAAGTGCCCGTTGTAATCCAGACGTGGAGACAGTGATGACTTCGGCTTGGCTGCCAGCAAAATACATATCTTGTCAGGAGCGCAGTAAATGTGAGGTGCTGTTACTTGGAGCTCATCAGCTGGCAATGCCATCTGTGAAAAGAAATTAAAGATGACATAAACCACTGCCCGAAATTTATTTATGCAGTGTAGAGCACGGCATGCATGTCGCATTTTCCCACATAATAAGGCATACGAACAAGGGCAAAAGAAGAGAAGTCATCTCGTAATACTGGCACTAGTAAACCGGGCAGGTGTGTTACTCACAGTCAACATACATTGACTTTGCCTTAGCAGTTTGGATTTCCTAACTCACTGAAAACAACTAATGCTCAAAACTCGCATCTGTAGCCTAGTGTAGGTTGAGCCAGTTCCCCTGCATTGTTCCATTAAAAGTTCGCATCTCTTACCAAAGTTTTCGTGGAAGAAATATCTCCACAAAAAGAATGAATAAAGTGCCTTCCTATCTATTTAAAAAAAAATTATTCAGCCCAGGATATAAGCATAACTTATTTATCTTATGACATCTGTAGCCCATTAGCTCAATTGTCGTAATTGAAAGGCAAGAAGATTTCGCACAACAAGCAAGACAATGCACAAGATCTTCTCCCACGGCATAGATGTAAACCAGATATCGGCACCAGCAATGGCATATCAATCAATATATATATATATATATATATATATATATATATATATATATATATATATATATATATTTATATAGATATATCATGCTGGCACTGGTAGTATGATAAAGAAAAAAGATGGCACGCCACCCATTGTTATTCCACAGTACATTTTCCGAACGTTTCGCTTTGACAAAGGCTGGTCCACCAGCCAAAACGTACGTCGCACTTTCTTTTTTCTTTATATGCACTCATGTTCACTATACTGACGTCACTAAATATAAACGAGCTGTCCAGATCAAGATTACTTGCAAGAAAACTTAAGCAACAAATTCACTATACGAGCCAATTAGATCAATTTCATTTTATGCACATTACGACACATGATTCAGCTGAAAGCTGATGAGAATCGTCGTAAAAAAGCAGGGCTGTTGAAGCAGCAATATTTTCATATCGAATTCAAGTATAATAGAAAGAAGAACCCTGAATATATAATCAAATCTATTAAATATGCATGAATTAAAGTACAGTGCGTAAATTGAGATATTTCTGTCGTTTGGTTTCAAAGTTGGTGCAGTTGTCAGGATGACAAGCAACTTCAGAGAGAGGAACTAACTCAAATTCCTTTCATTTCTCAGGACACCTGCATTGTACCAGCATACCTCAGCCTATTCTGGAATATTGTGGTCACTTTGGTCTACGTCTGCATTCTTTTCAGCAAAGATGCATCCCAACGACACCACACTTTGAGTGCACTCGAGTGCATGCATGCAGCCGACAATGCCCGCTTTCAGAAGTGAAGGGGAGGAGGTATGGTCCGCTTTCCACCGACCCCGGTGAATACACCTATGCAAGTGGTACAAGCTCAAACTTGCTATGAGGAGGTCTGTGCAGCGGTAGCCTCCTTGACAGCCTCACAGGGCATGAAACCATCGCGCAGGTGGCTCGCACTGACAGAACCTGTTATGCGTTGTGGTGGGGCATGAAAGGCAATGCTTACTGCAGCTCAAGGACAGAATATGTAATAAAGGTGCGTTAATTACATAATTGCTATGCTGAAACAAAACATCGCTTCAGTTGTTGTATTTGCCAATGTGCTGCCAACCGTCCTCATCATCAGCATATGCTGTGTCCACTGCAGCACGAAGGCTTCTCCAATAATTTACAATTTACCCCATCTTGCGCGAGCTGATTCCATTTTATGCCTGCCAACAGTGCCCAAATCAAATGCGGGTGGAGGGGGGGGGGGAAACTCACCTTCCCTCTTTTGAAAGTGGAGGTGCAAGTGCTCCCCTCATCCCCCGGTAAATACGCCTATGGGTACTTGGACGCCCCACCACAAGACATGGGAATGTCCACGCTGCAGCGCTTTATGGCCACTTATATGCAGCACAAGAAACTCGACTGCCTAGGGCACAAAGTGCAACATATCACTGAGACTAATTGAATAATATTCTAACGTCGCACAGCGCGTTCCGGCACGACGCTCTGAGCCAAATGACACAATCATCTGACGTTCTATCCTTTTTCGTCCTCTATTCTCTACAATAGATTTCACATGCCAGTGAGTTCGTCCTTTTCAAAGCGCGCCACTTGACCTGCTACAATACTTTCTGACTCGCAAGTCAATCTGCTAAATAAACCCGAGTTATTGCTGTAAACATTGCAAGAAACACTCACAGAAGTAGGCAGGTTTATGTAAGGGTGAAAAGCTGTATTGCTGTGCAAAGCAGAGAAGGGACTTCATTCGTGGCTTTGCGCTATCCTTACTAACTCAGAAAAGCCCCAATTTTATTTTATTGATGATACTGCCCCTAAATACTTTAATAAATGTGTTTTAAAGAAGCAAAGGCATATATAGACAGCTCCCAACCACACAATAAAGTACATCGCGCAGCCAGCTAGAGATGCGAATATTTGAACTAGGATTTCAGTATCCCAAAGAACCCTGTTCACACATCTATGGGAGGATTTGAGCAGCAAAGTGTTTAAGAAAGCATGTACACCTACCCCACATATGAGACTGTGCCTAACATTGCCTTGTATGTGCCTCATAACATCCACCAGCGTGCATTCCCGTTCTTCCTTCTCCGAGAAGACTCGTGCCACAGCAGTGACTTTGTTTTCACGTTCTCTTATCTTCGATCCGAACCGAAGTTTCACCTCAATGCACAGCTGCAACACAGAAATTTAGAAAATTAGGATGAATAACTGTTCAAAAAATGGGCTTCAAATAATAAATGTTTGACATCGTAAAAATAAGCTGTACAGATGATAACACTTAATAATTAAGTGCACTGGCCCATTCGCTGAGAGTGTTCACCATTAAAACGACTATCGTGTTTACCGGCCAATTTTTAATGAATATATTTTCTAAACTTGATTTAAAATTTTCAAGATAACATTCTTGCAAATTCAAAATACTCCACACTACCAAGTACTTTAGTAGTTTAGTGAAAGCTGCTTACCTATTTGCTTTTGTTTTCTTTACGCTCACATGCGTTTATTCATGCTACATTTCCTCTTCTGCCAGCTGAACCAAAAGTTTTACCTTATGTCAATAACATTTGCATAACGATTGCTTCCTGTGTGGCATTTCTCGAAATAAGCACTACAAGCTGCAATCAATTTTCTTAAAAGAAACAAATCTGCAGCGGCTTGTATGATATTCAGCCCATAAAGTAACATTATTAACAATACACTATAGGTTGAACAGGAGTGCATAAGCTAAAGAGCTCCCATTTAAGCCAGGAATTTGCCTGCACTAGGCAAGTCCAAATAAGAAATGTTGGCTTTTCAGCTAAAACACTCCCATCCAACCTACACCTGATTTCTATCACCCAACCTAAAGCCCCTCAATCTCCCAAAGTAGCGCCATTCACTTCCCTCCTCCTCCGCTCGGCGCGGCCTCGACGGGGGCGCCGCCGGTGGTGGCCCTGCCGTAGCAGACGACGGCTAACACGCTACGGGAGGAAATCCGCAGAAAAGTTCGTTCGAGCCCTGCGGACCAGTTTTTTCAATCGAGATCTTTCTTCGTCAGTCGGTAACTGGCCTTTAGAATTTCGTGTTGGAATTGCGGAAGAAATAGAGAAAAGGATGATTATTCAAGGCGTATTTAAGGCGTAAAGCGCGCGACGTTGAGAGTTCGTGTTGCTGAAACACGACGCAAGCACGTGGTGTACTCAAACACGTGCGTAATTACCAATGTTTCAGGTGTTGAAAGCGTGAAAGTATGTGTACGTGGTTTCGTAGGTTCATTTACGTACCTGCAGGATACTTTTGTTCGGCCGGCGCGTGAGAGATTCCGGCTGTCTGCGGTCAGCAATACCTGGCAACAGGGCCGTTTTTTTCATTGCGGGGTGCTTTGGTAATCGTGACGATATATTGTTTTCTTTTTTTACAAGTACTGCTCCAGGAGTGCACATGTAATGGCTAACGAAGGCCTCTGAAGAGCACGTGACATTACAATAATGCAGGCGTCGCAGGGAGTGTTCGCATACAAAATTGGCTGTCCGCGATCCTCTACCCCCTTGGCATGCACAGGCTTCGGCGAGCCCCATCCAGCCCTGGTTCTAGCTTTGGTGTTACCTTTGCCGCTTTGGTGCCCTGGAGGCGCCGTCAGTAATATGAAATAATGACAAGTTGTTACAACTAGTAAATAAAATTTATTGAAGAAATACAATCGCGCCGAGGCGCCAACTTCTCAAGTAGCGCTAGCGCGCCCGCGCGAGTATTATGAAACGCCAACGAGGAATTTACCGGCCCACGTACGACTCTACGATCAAAGTGCACGTTAAACATCCCCAGGCGAGCTAGATAAAGTTATCCGGAGCCATTCACTACGACCTCCATCCTAGCTTTAGTCGCTTCGGAACGTTAAAAACGTTAATCACGACAAACCAAATCAATACATGAGGGCGTACATTCGAAGCTAAAAGACTGCATCGTAAGTCATAGTGAGCCTTTTCAAAAGCGTCGAGAATGTGCTAACTTCTGGTGGAGCTCAACACACACCCTGAATAAAGTCGCTTTTATGTCACAGGCCAGCTGCAGATGCGTGCATTTCACCGCAAGACGAAACTACATGAAACAAAGAGAGCACATTCGAAAAAAAGAAAATCAAACAACGCGCTAAAAACCATGCAGAGCATGAACACACATTTTTTCGAAGTGGAAGGCGTGAACTAGGGTCAAAATAAGAGGTTGTGAGTAGCCATGGCCCTTACTTCACTAAGCCGTGCGTTATTTGCCACTTCCTCGAAGTCAGCCCGCCCGATCCTGCGAATCCACACGTCTTTTTGCGTTGCGCCCGCCGGACGGCAAAGCAAAAAGCTTTTTGCCTTCGCTGTGTCTGTTGCGGCAACCGAAGGCGCAGCAGCATGGCATCGCAATTAAGTTCTCGGCCCTACACATTATATTACGCTAAGGCACTCCATCAGTCCGCCTGCCGTACTTTCGTCGCGCAAGCCCAACAATGGAGGTCGGCGCGCGCTGGACAGAAAAAATATACGAAAGCGTGGCGCCTGCTCTGCGCTGGAAAGAAAAAATATACAAAAGCGCGGCGCCTGCTTCCACGTGACACAGATTGGCAAATGGGGGAGCGGAGGAGGCTGGGGCGACAGGAGGCGTGGAGGAGGACGCGACACGGTGAGCGGAATGGCGGAAAGATCTAAGAATTGCGCTACTTTTGAAAAATTGAGGGGCTTTAACCCAACCATGTTTTGTCTTCAGACAACCTTCAAATATTAATAACTTTAACCCTTTGTGAGGTGCTACTTTTTCCTTGAAATTTCGTTCATATAATCTGAAGAATGGCATTCAGAAGGGCAAAAGAAAATGTTTGACACGTTTTTCAAGAAACATGGTGCAGCAGTTCTCGAAAGAAAAGTGGTACATATATGTACCACTGACTTTACTAGAAGAAATGAAATGTGGTACACATTTGTACCGCTGTCCGCAGGCGGTTTAAAATGAAGAGACAATGTGTAACAGGAACGATATTTACAAAGTCAATGCTGCTGTTCACTTGTGGAATGGCTAAATATATTTGACACATAGCGGAACTTGGCATTTGCTGCACAGAAAGCTCGTTCGAACTTGCTGCGGTGTCGTGGAGCCCAACCTACACCTCTGTCAACAGGCCGACCGCTACGGGTGACGATCTCGGCTGAGAAGTCTGATGTCGTCAGGAACTCCTACCATATGCTTGCCGTCCCCTTCTTGCTTTTACGGGCGACAATCCTTTGCTATTACCTCCGCTTTCAGAAAGAATGCAAATGCACGGCCTGTGCGATTTGACCGGTGCGACAGCCGTCCACTTAGGCCTAACAACCCCAGCCAAAAGCGAGCCCAGAACAGACAATTCAATACGGTGAACAATTAGGGCGCCCTGAATGTATGTATATGGTTGCAGATGAATCACTAGGTTCCATTTAGTAAACGGGTAAAAGGATACACTTAGTAGGCATGTTGAAGCAGCGTTTTGAGTGAGTTTTTCCCACGCCACAGCAGCACGTACTGAACCGCAATGAAGACATTTGCAAAAACTAAGTTACTCTTCGCGCCATATGACGGAATAAAATAAGAACGCCCATAAAGCTTTCTAAATGCCTTGGTAGGAGGCAGCACTAGTAAATTTGGCTCCAATTTGAACAGTTGTTTCATTACGGGCATTTGAAACGTGCCCAAAAAGTGGTACATATTTGTACCACGGTACCACAAAGGGTTAACTTACTATTTCCTCTACGAAAAAGTACTGTGGGAGAGGGTCCATGTATCTATTGCAGCGGTCTGGGAGCGTCACCGTGAGTAGGGTTCTTATTCTTTCCATGTCAAGTGATGCACCAGTCATACTTGAGGAGCTTAGGGCCTGGAAAGAATTTTAATTATATGCATAAATGGCAGCGCCCGTCTCTGGCCAGAATATATACAGAGAAATAGACTTGGCATGATGTTGCTTCTAATGCTGATTAAAGATGTTAAGAAACAAACCTGTAGTTCAGAAATGGCATTTTCATTTGTGATAGTTGCTCGGGGTGCCGGCGACACAACTAAAGCTGCACTTTTTCTTGCCCGGTGCTTCCGGACATTCCTTGCAGCTGACAGCCTCCTTATGAACGCACTCTACAAAAGACAACATTCAACATGTGCAAATGCCCGATCAGAATGGCATGACATATAGAAGCAAATGTGCTGCCTGTTATTTGTACAGGACAAAGCTGGACAACTTCCTTGATATGATTGAAGATTTGGCTTCTGAATTCAGTAGAGTCAAGAACCAGCATACAATGCTTTCAATCTATGGCACACTCATTTCTTGTTATATCCATAAGCACTGACTCACATAAACCTGGCTTCTTGTTTTCTGCAGCCGGCTTTCAGGCTTTAGTTCATCCCACATCAGGCGTGGGTACATCTTTAGAAGAGAATCTTCAAGGGCCTTATACATCCAACATCATTGGGCAGTGTTACTGCAGGTGATTATATCATTCTCACTGCAGATAGTTCAGCAACAATATTGTTCTGAAGCACCCATTTCATTTCTGCATCAGAAAGCAAAGAATTGCTTTTCCATAAAAAGCTGGTGAATGACACAAGGGATGGTTTAGTGTTATTGAGGAAGAAAAAACTCACTCCAAAAAGAGTGTGATTTCTGCCCGGAGCTGGCGATATAGCTGTTTGTGCTTTCTTTGTGAAAGCACTTTTCCCTCAAGGAGCGGTTGCACACACGGAGAAAATGTAGGCAAGTTCTTGAGAAGCCACTCAAAGAATTCCTGGAATAAGAACAGTACGTCATTGTAGGACACCACTGCACATATAGAATAAAAACATTCTCTGGGCTGTGTGGGCTCTACACCAACGTTGAAAAAAACATCTTTATTCAGAGAGGAGACTCATGGAGACACTTTATGATCCCATAAATATTGTCACCCTTTGAGTACAAAAACAGCGGCCATGGGTACAAAAGTGATTCAGACCTCATTGCCATTGTATGCGATGCGTTCAGCAAGGCAAAGGTATTCACATGCTTTGCATATCTGGCTTGAACGAGCACGCGCACAACAAAAAAAGCGTTGCTGCACGAGGATGCAACTTCCTGTACCTCTCCAAACAGTGGACCATCACTTCTTGAAAACACAACAACATCAGAAATGGAGATCTTTACATTAGCAACAGTGGCAGACGACACAGAATAACCCACTTCGCCAATTTTCCTGGTCTCTAAACCACAATGCAGGAAATCAGACGTCAGGATGAATGGCATTCCAACATCTGGCATGCCACGCTGCGCTTCCTTCAGTTTGGGCTGACCTGGTGCTTTTCAAAGGTCACTGGACATTTGTGTTTGAAAAAAGTCAGCAACTGATAAGGGAATGTTTTTGAAATTCCAGAACTTCTTGGATTTTGGAAGGGCATTTTTGCCTTCAAAACGCATTGTCCAGTGATGATGAGAAGGACCAAAGCGTCTTATCTGTGTGCTCACGTGCAGCAGCATGTGCTGCTTAGGCTTAAATGCATCTGAGCCATACAGCTTCACAATAAGTTCATTAGGACGTGCAATAAGGTGCTCAACATCCCAAAGCACATCAGGAGATAACACAGGAGAAAGTAACAGCTGTGTGATTATGCACAACAACAAAAAACCCTCACAGTGGGGCTCTTGCACATTGTTTCCGGGCACAAGATCATCTATTATGAATAAACAATGCAGCATAAGTACATAAGTAGAACTTGCTGAAGAAGGAAAACTGAAATCAGATTCAAAAGGCCTGGGATAGTCACTTTTGCTCACAAACTTGTGGAAAGAAACTTCAGACAGGGCAGCGTTGAGTTGGCTTAAACTGATCCATGAAGCTTCTCACACAATGAATTTTGCGAAAAGTTGCAGCAGTACATGCATCGGATCATAAAGTAGTTCTGTCAAAATCGAGAAGTGGTTGATTTTGGACAGCACAGACCTAGAATTGATACCACATTGTGCTGAATGCTCAGTAAAGCTTTTCTTTGAATCGGCTTTTTCATGTTGCAACAACTGCTTTTCATATTGAGACTGGGTACGCAAAGAACACTCTATCTCTTAGTGGAAGGGAGAAAATTCGGATGTGGCAACCATATAAGTCCTACGTGCGAAGCGGGCATTCTTGCTGAATGATTCCTTGAATCCTGCAATGTTGTGACATGCCAAGGAGTTTCCAGCGTATGCCAACAGGTACCCAAAAATGTTTCTTTGCAATGCATTGTTTGATGGAAACAGCCAGTTTGTAGTTCATTCATAGTAGAAAAAAAGTCACTAAGGAGCTTTGCCTTTGCATCCATTGACTTCAAGTTCTTTGACTTTCCTACAGCCAGTAAAAAAATATTACTCAGTTTCGACATCTCCGATGCCTTATTATTTACAAATGACACCTAAAAATCTGTTAATTTACCTCTAGAGCCTCTTTTCATGCCAATTGTATTGTCCAACTCGATATCGTCACAGTAAAGTAACATCACAATTAAATTTTCGTCATGGGAACTGCCAACAGGATGTGTCTGAAATCTCGTGCCATCAGAGAAATCGTTGAGGAGGTCACTGCTGAAAAATGTCCAATTTGGACTTGAAGCAATAGAAAAAATAGGGGTGGTGCAGCAGATTTTCAAGCAGGCCTTTAGGAGGAATGATATAGCCTTTGCTCCCACAATCAATTACCTCTACTGAAGCAACATATATTCCTTCAGAACAATAAAGTGCCTTCCTTGCCCTGGAATTACGAAGAGCTGAAACATCAAGTGCAACGCCGGCAGCTGCCAAGATATTCGCAACTCCATGTACTACTGCGTCTACAGCTACTTTCGTACAGCGATGTTGTTACAACAGTTGCCGAGCCAAGCATGACAGTTTGGTAATCAATTGAGGGCTTGGAGCTGGTGTCTCTGCAGTACTAATGTCTCAACGGTGAATTGACTAACTGATCTAGTTTCCACATCCATCATGTGCTAGGCACACAAAGACTGGCTACTAGCCTGAGAGCTGGCCATTTCCAAGTCAAGCATATTTACAGGTATTAATCCCTTATCAACAGCAGATAATGAACAAGATTTTTCTACGTGATCCTTGTAATGTTTCACGTGGGCATACCGCATGTGACGTATGGTACATTTTAGTGTGACTTTGTTCATGTGTACATCTTTTGTGTGACGTAGAAAGCCATGAAGGTATCTTGTGGTGAATTGGCACGCACTGCAGACGAGCTTCCTAACCTGGCTTTTCATAGGTAGCAGTGGGAGATCATTCGTGCTTCTCGTAGGTGGCAGGGAGAGGTCATTGGTGCTTCTAGAAGGCAGCAACGACAGGTCAGTGGTGCTTGTCTTAGGCAGCAGTGACAGATCATTCGTGCTTCCTGTAGGCAGAAGGGATAAGTCATTGGCGCGTTGTAAGCTGCTGTTCGCAACTGTTTCATCAGGAGCTGTGGTACGTAAGTCTGCATTTTCTATAAACAACAAAGTAGTTCATTCAAATGCATATGCTGGTTTAAGACTATTTGAACAAAATGTAACAATGCATGATAAGAATATGGATAAAGTGCCAGTTTACTGAATAAGAAAAACAAATATCACTAGAGAGCCAGGTGCAGCTACATTTAGTTAACTATCGCAAATTTGATGCATCTAGTATACTTGGCGCATCAAACCATTAGGTTGAGGTAGGCTAACCCTCATGCTTTTTTCAACATTCATGCATGTCCACTAAGAGCACTCTACCCCGCTCCTTTTTATATGGAGTCATAAATTAAACATCAAAACTGGAAAGTGGTGCGTATGTCCAGCAACAGCACAGCACAGGCACACAGTAAACAGCAACAAACTGTAGAACAAACAAGCATTTTGCTCACTTGTTGAACAGCAATCAGAAAACATTTAGGTGAGCCAAAGCAGGTGCAGCGGTGCAGCGGTGGCGTAGAGGTAGAACACCCGCCTCGCGTGCACGAGGTCCGTGGCTCGAATCCCGGTGCCGCGCAATTTTCCACCGGATTAAAAAAAAAATCCGCGTGTTGATAAAATTGCATAAACAGGCCTGCAGTGTGGCCTGATCCCGGTGACCAGAACCAGTAACGCGCTCCCTCACCAGTGCAGGATTAGCCACCCTGGTGCAGTACTTGGCCACAACCTCCTATATGAACACAACAATCAAACCCCGGCCCTCAGTCCCCAGCAGCTGCGAAGCAACTGACTACGGCGGCGGTCAGACCTGCGACGCTGCAGAGGGTGCTAAGAATCCCTGGCTCCGGACAGGCCGCCATTGGAATATGAACCTGGCAACGTTTAACGCTAGAACGTTATCTAGTGATTCGAGTCTAGCAGTGCTATTGGAGGAATTAGAGGGCAGTAAATGGGATATAATAGGGCTCAGTGAAGTTAGGAGGCCAAAAGAAGCATATACAGTGCTAAAAAGCGGGCACGTCCTGTGCTACTGGGGTTTAGCAGAGAGACGAGAACTAGGAGTCAGATTCCTGATTATTAAGAACATAGCTGGTAACATACAGGAATTCTATAGCATTAACGAGAGGGTGGCAGGTCTTGTTGTGAAACATAATAAGAGGTACAAATTGAAGGTTGTACAGGTCTACGCCACTACATCCAGTCATGATGACCAGGAAGTCGAAAGCTTCTACGAAGACGTGGAATCGGCGATGGGTAAAGTCAAAACAAAATACAGTATACTGATGGGCTACTTCAATGCCAAGGTAGGCAAGAAGCAGGCTGGAGACAAGGCAGTGGGGGAATATGGCATAGGCACAAGGAATAGCAGGGGAGAGTTATTAGTAGAGTTTGCGGAACAGAATAATATGCGGATAATGAATACCTTATTCCGCAAGCGAGATAGCCGAAAGTGGACGTGGAGGAGCCCGAACGGCGAGACTAGAAATGAAATAGACTTCATACTCTGCGCTAACCCTGGAATCATACAAGATGTGGACGTGCTCAGCAAGGTGCGCTGCAGTGACCATAGGATGGTAAGAACTCGAATTAGCCTAGACCTGAGGAGGGAACGGAAGCAACTGGTACATAAGAAGTCGATCAATGAGTTAGCGGTAAGAGGTAAAATAGAGGAATTCCAGATCAAGCTGCAGAACAGGTATTCCGCTTTAACTCAGGAAGAGGACCTTAGTGTTGAAGCAATGAACGACAATCTTGTGGGCATCATTAAGGAGTGTGCAATAGAAGTAGGTGGTAACTTCGTTAGACAGGATCTAGTAAGCTATCGCAGGACACGAAATATCTTATCAAGAAACGCCAATGTATGAAAGCCTCTAACCCTACAGCTAGAATAGAACTGGCAGAACTTTCGAAGTTAATCAACAAGCGTAAGACAGCTGACATAAGGACGTATAATATGGATAGAATTGAACATGCTCTCGGGAACGGGGGAAGCCTAAAAGCAGTGAAGAAGAAACTAGGAATTGGCAAGAATCGGATGTATGCGTTAAGAGACAAAGCCGGCAATTTCATTAGTAATATGGATGAGATAGTTCAAGTGGCTGAGTAGTTCTATAGAGATTTATACAGTACCAGTGGCACCCACGACGATAATGGAAGAGAGAATAGTCTAGAGGAATTCGAAATCCTACAGGTAACACCGGAAGAAGTAAAGAAAGCCTTGGGAACTATGCAAAGGGGGAAGGCAGCTGGGGAGGATCAGGTAACAGCAGATTTGTTGAAGGATGATGTGCACATTGTTCTAGAGAAACTGGCCACCCTATATACGCAATTCCTCATGACTTCGAGCGTACCGGAATCTTGGAAAAACGCTAACATAATCCTAATCCATAAGAAAGGGGACGCCAAAGACTTGAAAAATTATAGACCGATCAGTTTACTGTCCGTTGCCTACAAAGTATTTACCAAGGTAATTGCAAATAGAATCAGGAACACCTTAGATTTCCGTCAACCAAAGGACCAGGCAGGATTCCGTAAAGGCTACTTAACAATAGACCATATTCACACTATCAATCAGGTGATAGAAAAATGTGGGGAATATAACCAACCTTTATATATAGCTTTCGTTGATTACGAGAAAGCGTTTGATTCAGTCGAAACCTCAGTAGCCATGGAGGCATTGCGGAATCAAGGTGTAGATGAGCCGTATGTAAAAATACTGAAAGATGTCTATAGCGGCTCCACAGCCACCGTAGCCCTCCATAAAGAAAGCAACAGAATCCCAATAAAGAAAGGCGTCAGACAGGCAGATACCATCTCTCCGATGCTATTCACAGCGTGTTTACAGGAGGTATTCAGAGACCTGGATTGGGAAGAATTGGGGATAAGAGTTAATGGAGAATACCTTATTAACTTTCGATTCGCTGATGATATTGCCTTGCTTAGTAACTCAGGGGACCAACTGCAATGCATGCTCACTGACCTGGAGAGGCAAAGCCGAAGGGTGGGTCTAAAAATTAATTTGCAGTAAACTAAAGTAATGTTTAACAGTCTCGGAAGGGAACAGCAGTTTACGATTGGTAGTGAGGCACTGGAAGTGGTAAGGGAATACATCTTCTTAGGACAGGTAGTAACTGCCGATCCGGATCATGAGACTGAAATAATCAGAAGAATAAGAATGGACTGGGGTGCGTTTGGCAGGCATTCTCAGATCATGAACAGCAGGTTGCCATTATCCCTCAAGAGAAAAGTTTATAACAGCTGTGTCTTACCAGTACTCATGTACGGGGCAGAAACCTGGAGGCTTACGAAAAGGGTTCTACTTAAATTGAGGGCGACGCAACGAGCTATGGAAAAAAAATGATAGGTGTAACGTTAAGGGATAAGAAAAGAGCAGATTGTGTGAGGGAACAAACGCGAGTTAATGATATCCTAGTTGAAATCAAGAAAAAGAAATGGGCATGGGCAGGACACGTAATGAGGAGGGAAGATGACCGATCGTCATTAAGAGTTACGGAATGGATTCCAAGGGAAGGAAAGCGTAGCAGAGGGCGGCAGAAAGTTAGGTGGGCGGATGATATTAAGAAGTTTGCAAGGACAACATGGTCACAATTAGTACATGACCGGGGTAGTTGGAGAAGTATGGGAGAGGCCTTTGCGCTGCAGTGGGCATAACCAGGCTGATGATGATGTTAAAAGCAGGAGTTCTAAATAACCAAAATTGAACTAACTTAAAACATTGAGGCATTTCTAAAAGATATATATCATCAGAAAAATATTTGTTACGTTATTTTCAGTTTAACCTATCCGCCAATGCATTCGCACAGTAACGATTAGTCAAGATATTTCCATATCCGTACCACAGTTTCCTCCAGAATCTTTCGCTTCACAAACTTCAGTAGCATCTGTGCCACAAACATGGCCGTCCCCAGTCCAAGGAGTGCTGTCTGAAAGAAAATTTGACCGTGAGTGATAAAACATCTTTATAGTTGACAGCTGTCCATCCTTTCGAGCAACCAGGTAGCAAGGAATTGGCCATGTTGTAGTGGCCCAGCACACCATGAGCAACCTGGCCTGAAGAAAATTTCAGAATCCTGGCTTCATTAAACACCAAAGAAAGCGCAGATTTTGGCATCAATTTGTGGTGCACTTACCATGGAATTAAAAATAAAACTATTATTAAACTGTTGACTTTTTTTCTGTATTTAGAGCTTTCAATCAGCCTTTCAAGCAGTAATGCTACGCTCAAACCCCGCTCACCCTCGTTATATACCGCAATGCAACATCTTGCTTCCACGGGTTGCGCTGCATGTACTGGCGGCCACACGCTCGCAGTGTCGCATTTCAATTTGTGACCACTAAATGCAAGACAATGAGAATGTAATGCAGAAACATGATTAGTACGCTGTTATAGGAGTTACAAGCATTCATAAGCACGATTACTTTGTCAACAAAGCTTTTGTAAACATGTTTCGTAAGCGTCCAAGTGATTGCGGTAGCACGCTCATCGTAATATACAACAATGTTGTGGTCATGAATTTAGCTACCATCTGCGAAAAGTGATTGTATTGTAATACAAATAAACCACGATAATAAAAGGGCAACGTTTTGCGATTTCGCAATATGACGTCCACCCGTACAACTGATCTAAAAAAAATTTCTACAGAAACTTCACTGGAGTTATCTAAGCATTTGGGAGGATTGTGCCACTTGCGGATCTCCATTGTGCACTACTGACCATCTGTTCAATACACCACACGGAAAATATCGGGGTTCAAACACTATATGCGTCGGAGGTCGAGAGTTCGATAAGCTGCATGCTTGGAAGGTTCAGGGTAGCAGTTTTGATCTACTTCCAAGGTCGAGTGTTCGACAGCTTACGTACTTGGAAGTTAGAGGGTTCGAGCCTCCACATGCTTTGTAGGTTGTGTGCTCCAGTCATTATTCACTCTATACCACTACATGCATCCTATGTATTTCCTATGAAGCCCTGTGTATTCTTATACGAAAGGCCTTAAGTTACGGATATATTTGTTGGGGATGTAGCCTAATAATGTTTACGCATTAAAAGCGAACGCCACAGGCAGCGATCGGTAGCGCCGCGTGCACGCCACTTGAGAGTAACATCAAGTAAAGGCACGTTGATGCTAGCGGTAAATATCCCTGTACGGCAAACCGGCCTCCAGTGACGTAGAACGTCTGCCGCGCGAGAGGTGTCCAATGTAGACGGAAATTCGGCCGGCGCACCGCCCGCCGCCAAAGCCACATTTGCCGCCGCACGACCGACAGGCCAATCGACGACCGCGAAGCTGCGCGCCTCCGCCACCGGCAACGCAAACATCGGCTGCAGAGATTGTTTGCTAAAAATGCTCAATTACTATATCTTCCGTTGGGGCAACACTCATTAAATTCTTTGGACGCTTTCTAGGCAACAACGCATTGCGCTGGATGGCTGTAATATGAGGAAAACGTTCGTAGATCAGTCTGCGATAGAGCTTGCTCCATGAATGCACCCAACCAAATTCGCACTGAGTAAACACGGCAAAAGGTCCTTCCAGGTTCTTACCATATAATAATAATAATCATGCTTCTTTTTTCTCGCCTCATGAAGAAGGCAGAAATGCCAGAGGGGCAATATTTTCTCACGTTATAAACTAAACGTATGTCAAAAGGCCTCCCCAATCCGTGAATGTGAGACCCATAAGAAACAACAACAATAACACTTGCGGCGGCATGTGCTGGCAGCGGCATGCGGCGGCAACGAGATAGCTTTCTGCAGGACACAATTAGGGTCTGTGAAAAGCGCAAATTGTATATAATACTTGCTCAGTCGATGGTTGTACTTCCGGCAAGAATCGTCATTATTCTTGCAGAACGTTCTTTTCCCGTGGCCTACTTCCGATATGCGGCTCTGCCGGCTCAATGAGTAATTTGCTCTCAGTCAAAATTTGCGACTGAACACCCGTACAAGTGCTTATCAAGTGGATCAACCATGTGTGCACGCAGGTAACTTATCCTGCGCTTTGTTAATGTGTAAATTGCGAACTTCACTCCCTATATAATGTCTCCGTGGGGTCTCGGTTAAAGGTTACTAAAATTCTGTAGGTTACAATATAGAGGTTACATGCTGGCAGCAGATCAATGTAACTAATAAGCAGCTCGCATCTCACTCAGTTTCGTTATTGTAACCCTTAGCATGAGCAATATAATGAAAACATCAAAAGGACGGACGATGTAACCGTTATTTTATTCGTTACTCATGTTTATAGGTATACTTATAGGTTACCAAGATTAGAATGTAGTAAATATATGCCAAACACCACGTATGAGAGCGTAATGTATTGCTTTTTAAATTGGTAGAGCTTTATGATTTATGAGCTTGATGATTTATCAAAGTAGTTTTTGTTGTAAGCAAAAAAAAAATAATTGTAAAGGTGGTCTCCCAGTGGTCTGAAAGTTTGTATCGTAGTTCGTCTAATTCATATAGCGTCTTGGTGGCTCAGATAAAATGCAGGGATTTGAGCATTCCTGCACCGATAGCAGGGAGTCTAAACTGCTTACAAGTTAATTCTTTCATTGCTGAGTGGCTACAAGCCACTTCAGTCAAGAAGATGTCGCTTAATTACATATATTTACCTGCATCTTGCTTTCTGCTGTCGGCCTGCTTGGCATCGTCACTAAGGCTGCCAACTCTCTAGTGGGCATAGTCGGGACAAGGTAGTGGTGGGAAGCAGGGGCAGGAACCGCCAGCTTGTACATGGAACAAATTTACACAAATGTTCTTATTCCTTCCATGTTGAAATTTACGAGAAAACTGCAGCAGTTTTCTGCATAACATGGCTACCAAAAGAAATAAAGGTAAACAGTTAGGTCCTATAACACAATCAGAATCCTAAGAAAAACGAAACGGCACTTATGTTTATGAAAATGTAAGCAATGGCAAAAAAGAATGGGCAACCGGTCTGTGCGTGGAAGCTCGGCTGAAACCTGAGCTCATCATATCAAGTGATCTGCCAATCAACTGCAAGCCTGCCATCTTAAACTGTTGTATATTTATTACATGCGTCATTTTAAGCTGCATTAATACAAGGTCAACATCTCTTGACGCAATTAAATCACTAAGCTAATTCAATTAACGAATTATTATGGTCGTTAATGCATCAAAGTGCAAGCTGATAATGAAGCTGGCTAACCGGGTAGTGAAAGATAATGTGCGTCTACGTCTTATTCTTGTTTTTCTGGCTTTTTCTTGCTCTAGCAATAGAATGCATAACTACTTTAACATTCTTGACATTTCACCATGCTAATTTTTATTCCATAATGCATAGCACTTCAGCAAGAGCAATCATGCTTCCTTTTAACAGTAAATAGTGACAGAACAAGGAATTTCGCTCGAGCCAATGATTTGATAAGAGGGCTTGTCTCCTCCTCCCTGTTGAAACATTGGCTCCAGCGATGCTCCTTGCTCTACGGCTCTTCATCATTTCAAGTCTCTGTTTGCCTGTGTAAATCTGTCTTGTAATAACAGAGAATTAGTAAATGTAGCTGATGAGAAACTTGAGCTTGGCGGTAGATGACGACAGAGTAAATGCGCAAACTGAGACAGGGACAAAAGAGGGTTGTATGGGTTTTCTCCTCCAGCCACCTCTCGTGTTTGCACGATTACTCTGTCTCTATGTAAACGTATTACCCTTTGCACAATAATACTAAAATTAATAAAGGTAAGAATGAGGACACAAAAATTACAACAAATAGCATCATATGCTAACCAGATATGCGAAAGTGCCTGCTACGATTTGTCTCACCCATACTATAATGGATAACATGGCTACCTCCTGCAGCTGTTTCCACTTCTTGAATGCCTAAAATAAAATACATTTCAATATGACAAAAATATGCAGGACAACAGCAGTAGAGGAGCCGATGACACAACATTGTTTCATACAGGAAGGTAAACTAATATCTGATAGTTGGAAGACGAAATTTCTTTGAATAAATTGGTAGAAGAATACGCCACACTTAATTTCATTCAACACTGTCACAGTTTCTTGGTATAAAAAACTGGTATTTCTGCATGGAAGTAGTAAAAAATAAATAGCCTTCTACTTTTACAACAACATATCCTACAGCGATTAGGCCAACTACAGATGTACTTATTTAAAATAGTTATATGCACATTATAATAGCCAAGACAGGATTAATTTGGGTTCATATGCAGCTCACTGGGAGGAACAAATTTGCAATAAACTCATTTCTGCTTGCCAAATATAAATACTAACTCAGAAATACAATTAAAGAGACCTTTCTTTCAATAAAACACAGGACACAAAATAAATAATCCAGTAGTATTACAAATTCCCCAAAGAATACAAGCATAGTAATTTTTGCTATATAAAGCTTGCAGCAGGTTCATGCTTTTAAATGGTAACAGTGAAAATAAATAAAGATTAGGTGAAAAATAATGCAACAAATATCGTTTTAGATTCTTAGCTCATGTTTATTTGTTTGCTCATGATTTATTTTGTTCCAGCATCGTGCCTGTGCATTGTGCATCTTACGTTTGTGCATATAGAAAGTATCCGTGGTGCCCCATCGCCAGACATTCCATGAAGCATTGTTGTGCTTTTATTATTCCCTGTAATATACCTGAAGAGCTAGTGAATCTTCAAGATACACAATCTGTCTTCAAGCTTCTCGACGCCTGGTCTTCGCCAGCGAAAGTCGAAGTGGTGCTACTATTATATCTGCGTTTGAATTTACGCAGTACTTGATAGTCTGCGGATTTTTCAATCCAGCAGGCCGCTTGTCCCTAGGATCGTTAAGAACGGTGTTTCTCATTGCAGTAGGGCGTTGTTGTACGGCGTTGTACGGCGATGCTCTCCTGAGGCTTCCGTCTGCTAGTAGTTTTCCCGCACATATACGCGCGCACATGCCTAAGAAACATCTGCTGCAACCGGAAGGGCCGATTACGCGCCATTTGTAAACTCGGGTACAAAAGCTGATACGCTCACCTGAGAGCTGAGAGAAATATGGGACAGGTCACTCCCCACAGGTAGGCTTTCGTATGCATCTCGCCGTCTCTCTGCGTGGCGATCTCCCATATCACAATGATAGGTGCAGCGCAAACCGCAACACTTCGGGTGCTTGTCAAGGTCCGGCGAGCTGCACTTGCTCGATGTCGGCAAAGATGAAATCGGAGCCACGCTGATGCTGGTGGTCCTTCTCGTCGCAATCACAGAGCACGGAAAGAAGTTGCCACCGTAACTTGCCGTAACGTCCGGTTGCAGTCCCCCCAAAAGCAGCGCTATCAGAACAATTCGACAACCTACTCGCGCATGATACAACCATCGATACAACGCAACTGCAAAATGGCGTCGTGCTTTAGATGGCTTCAGCTTTGGATCATTTTGGACCCACATAACACTTGCCCTAGTTTCGGTTTTCTTTCCTCGCGTTCTAAAAAAACTGTTTTGCTCACGGATAATGTTGCGTCGCGTAAATAATGTTCACGAATGAAGCAGCCATGAATTTAAACAATTGTCGTGCAATAACAGCTACGTTCACTGCACAGAAGCAAAATTTGCTCGTCCGAGTTGGGTTACGTTTGAAATGTCTATCGTTGGGCTTTTGGAGCACGCTCGAACTGTGAAGACGTGGCGTAATTCTGCTTAATTTGCGTAACTATTATGGTGCGGCTGCTCTCGATCTCTGTCGAGTGCAGTTTTCTTTGATGTAAAGTAGAAATATAAAGACGCCCATGTTACAGTAGAATCTAATGCACCTGAAACTGCCAGAACTCCTGCATTTTCTCCACAAGTTCTTGCGTCTGTATGCCGTTGTAACCAACTGCGAGCGTAGTCATTTTGGCAGAGATTTAGCTACACATTTTTTAGTAATATCTTTCACAGCTCTATCACAGCGTAGAGAAGCAACGTTGTTTGTTCCTCGTCAAATTTCCACGTTTATTGCAACAGCAATTATATTGGCGGTGCAATATATCTGTCGGTGTTGCCGTGAGCTCCAAGTCCAAGTGCGATAAGATCATATCCCGAGCCGTTGGCTCTGCTCGTAAAAGGAAGTGTTCCAGGGTAAGTCGAGATGGATAGTGGCTGGGTGGGTGCCCCATGTATATTAGCGGCGAAAATTAGGAGTGGCGCCCTCTCGTGAGTTACATCGCGGCCAGGACGCCGCTCGCTTTGCTTGCTCGGCTGCCGCGCGCGCTCGTTCCCTTCGTGTATGCTTGGGGTATGGGTGGCTCGAGCCGTGCTTATTGAACGATATGTCAGCTTCTTTCTACTACCATGCCTGAACCATAGTTCCTTCTCCTAAAGCGCATGAGTCAATAAAGTTTGCGATTTAGATATCGCAAGCTATGTAGCATTGAAGGAGTTTACTGGCATTGCCATGGATATATGAGCCATGTCTGTCCATAAACTTTGCGTAAAAGGAATGTCTGCAAATTCAACACGCGAAGCTGTGTATGATGCCTCGCTAAACACTTAACATTCCCTTTGTATTTAGCTATGAGAGACATTGCATTTTACATGGAAGAAAAATCTTGGTAATTGTCCTCAGCATGTTATCCGTGTTAGAAAGACACTGCCCAGCGAAGCTGTCATCATGATTCTTATTACTTTGGTGTGTTGTTCTATTCAAATATGGCCATTCATTAATGCGTGAAAAATAGTTAGGCGCGCATTTGTTATGAAAAATTTTGCTCCTACTTTCATCCCCCTATGAAACAGGCTTCCAAAAAACGGATTGCTCATGGCTCCTAACACGACGGCGCGTCATGTAGAGTATTTATATAGTTAATTCACAAACACCATAGTAGCAATCACCTGAGAGAAAAGTTTCGTTGTGAAGATCGAGAGCCAATCAATCGCAAGTGATGAAATGTTTCCTAGTGGCCCTCAGTAGCCTTTATAGACAATATGGCACACCCCTGATCACGTAACGGTAGCAACCGACTGTCGGTATGGTGAGGCACGTTATGTTAGCGAAACCCATCAGCTCCCTACAACTTCGAATTGACACCATAAAGCATTTTCTTACAGCGCCAACTGTAATGGCTAAAGTATTCTCGAGCTACTACAGCGCAGCTTAGATTGCCTAGAAAAGGAAAATTCAACCACCTTCTGTCTCACCATGTCTCGATCGAGCGTTTAATTATACAAACGGATAACTATTCGCTTCGTCGGTACATAAAAGAGAACCTTGCCCAACTGCAGGCTAAATACAGTTTGCTCCAATCCAATCGCAAACATTCATAGAGAAAGCACCACAAACCTTGCATATTCTTTCACTTGATTTCTGACCCTCCACCCGGGAATTTTGGTATCTTCAATATTGTCACAGTCGTTAATGTGGGAAGAAGAGGACGATGATGGTGGCCTTGGAGACGACGAAGAAGAGTATAGTATTATCGCTGCTCTGCGCTTGTTGGCTCAGCCATTAAAAGCCATCCGTAAATAGACGCACGCTTCTCCCTTCCCGTAACATCATTGGTGGACGTCCGGGGTAATCACTTGCGCAAGGCAGAGCTCCAAGCGGACTTAACCTGGCCGCCATGTCATCCGAAGGAGCGAGTTCAACCACGGCCCCGTCGTCGCCACCGACGGTCATCCTGGCCCAGCCTCGCGACCCTGGCATGTCTTCGGGGATCGACAACGTTGACGTTGATGATTGGTTGCAGAATTACGAACAGGTTAGCACAATCAACAGGTGGGATAACACGCTTATGCTGGCCGATATTCTACCTCAAGAAAACAGCACGGGTCTGGTTCGAAACAGACGAAGAAGAGATTCCGAGTTGGGACCAGTGCAAACAGAAGCTTAGAGATTTGTTCGGCAAGCCCGTCGGCCGCCAACGTGCTGCGAAGAAGGACCTTGCGACCCGTGTACAGACGTCCACTGAATCTTACGTTGGGTATATGCCGGACGTCCTCGCCCTTTCCCGCAAAGTGGATAACAATATGGCAGAGGCAGACAAGGTTAGCCACGTTTTAAAAGGCATCGCGGACGACACATTTAACCTGCTTGCATACAAGAACATAACAACGGTCAATGAGATCATTAACGAATGTCGCCGCTTTGAAGACGCGAAGAGTCGCCGCATACTTAACAGTTTACGCGTCTACCTAATACCGCAGCTTCATCGACGTGCGAATACATTTGTTCACCGCGTGAGCCCACCTCCTGCGACAACGGCGTACGTATCGTTCGGCGAGAAATCGAAGCAGCGTCTCCTGCCACGCCAGTGACGCAGTGCTCTGACGATTCCCGGCCGCTTGTGTCTCTCATTCAGTCGGTAATTCGCCAAGAACTTGCCAATGTGGGTCTTCCGTCCATCTGCTCCCCTAGCCGTCCTGACTTTGCTTCGTCTGCTGCCTGTGCCCCTGTTCAGCGGAGCCAATACGGTCCATATCCAAGCTATCGCAACCCGGCCGAATGGCGCACACATGACGATAGACCTATCTGCTTTTACTGTGGACGTGTTGGCCAGATCTCTCGCCACTGTCGAAGTTCCTGGCCAGCCCACTCTCGACCAAGCTTTCCCGCCTACCGCCGCTCCCCACTGAATCCTCGCCCGCCATCACTCACCACCGAGGTTGAAGACGCTGCTGACAACGGTCGAGCCACCGCGACCAGCCACTCGCCATCCCCAGCTCTGCGTCACTCTCCAGCCCCAGCTTACCATCGCCGCTCTCCGACGGGAAACTAACTGGAGCAGCTCTTGGAGGTGACGCTGCTCTAAAACCCCGGCCTGAAATTCCTCTGCTGACCCTGCCTACTAATCGGAACCTTCTGGACAGGGACGTGCATGGTTTGCCCGTTACAGCACTCATCGACACTCGAGCCCAAATTTCCATCATTAATGCGGAGCTTCGAACGCGCTTGAAGAAAGTACTGACATCTGCTCCGACTCAAGTTCTTCAATTCGCCGACGGTGAAACTCCAGCTGTGCTTGGAATGTGTATTGCTCGTGTCAGTGTCGCTGGTCGCCACACGTCCGTTTTGTTTAGTGTGCTCGAATGTTGCCCTTAGAATGTGATCCTCGGACTCGACTTTTTGACCGCCCATTCTGCTCTGATTGACTGTTCCGCCGGTGTTGTACAACTTGACCTACCCCTGCCTGTTCCCGTTGACTTTCCTGCTCAAGCTCCAACTCAGCTTTGTTCAGCGGATGTTATACGCCTGCCATCGCTTGCAGCAATCTGCATGCCTGTCTTAGCCTGCCCACCTGTACCTGACGGAGACTATGTCCTTACTCCCGCGACTTCACTCCTGCTTTCTCACAATATCTCCTTCCCGCACATCATCGTTTCTGTTACGGACAATCAGACATGTCTTCCCATCCTAAATTTCCGACAGTGCCCGCAAGTACTTCCTCGAGGCGTGTCTGCCACATTTTCACCGACGCACGAGTGCCACATTTCCGCTCTATCTGTTGCGCCGTCTTCGACCAATGCTCATTCTGCGCCTTCTGCATCAGCCCCGACCGAAGACTTTACAAACATGATTGCACCGGACCTCTCAACCCAACAAGCCGCAGAGCTCCGTGGCCTCCTCGAGTCCTACTCCGACATTTTCGACCTGAACGATCGTCCTTTGTGTCAAACTACGGTCGTGAAGCATCGTATAAATACCGGCGATACAGCACCTGTTCGCCGACGCCCATACCATACAAGATGCTTGCCAAAGGGATTATTGAACACTCTTCCAGCCCGTGGGCATCCCCTGTTGTTCTCGTCAAAAAGAAGGATAACAACTGGCGATTCTGCGTTGACTATCGTCATCTAAACACGATCAGCAAGAAAGATGTATATCCACTTCGCCGCATTGACGATGCTCTGGATTGTCTCCACGGTGCCACTTATTTTTCATCCGTACACCTTCGCTCTGGATACTGGCAAATTGCCGTGGATGAAATGGACCGTCAAAAGACCGCATTCGTCACACCAGACGGCCTATATCAGTTCCGGGTAATGCCTTTTGGCTTGTGCAATGCCCCGGCGACCTTTGAACGGATGATGGACATGCTCTTGCGTGCCTTGAAACGTCCATCTGTTTGTACTACTTGGATGACGTCATCATAATCTCTTCAACTTTTGCGACTCATCTTGAAAGACTTTCATCTGTTCTTTCTGTTTTTCGCACCGCTGGCTTGCAGCTCAACTCATCCAAGTGTCCCTTCGGTCACCGCCAAATAACCATCCTCGGACACCTCGTCGATTCGTCAGGCATTCCCCCGACCCCGCTAAAGTTCATGCTGTGCAGAATTTCCCCGTGCCAACTTGTGCCAAAGATGTTATCAGCTTTATTGGCCTTTGCTCGTACTTCCGCAGGTTTTGGAAAATTCCACAAACCTCTTGAAGAAAGACGTTCCTTTCTGTTGGGGCTCTGAACAAGTGTCTGCTTTCTCGTAGCTCATCACGCTGCTCACCACACCTCCTGTTCTCGCCCATTTTGACGCCTCCGCTCCGACAGAAATCCGCACTGACGCCAGTGGCTATGGCATCGGCACAGTTTTAGCTCAACGCCAATGTGGGCACGACCGCGTGATCGCCTACGCCAGCCGCCTCCTCTCTCCCGCAGAGCGCAATTACTCGACTACTGAGCGCGAGTGTCTCGCCCTCATTTAGGTGGTGGGTAAGTTCCGACCCTACATCTATGGTCGACCATTTACAGTTACAACCGACCACAACGCCCTTTGTTGGCTTTTCTCCCTCAAGGATGCCACCGGACACCTCGGTCGCTGGGCCCTACGGCTGCAGGAATACACATACAATGTGGTCTACAAGTCGGGTCGTCTACATCAGGATGCCGACTGCCTGTCTCGTCATCCCGTCGATGTACCGGATGGTTTAGTGGATGTCGCACCGATCTGCGCTCTTTCGCTCTCTGCCTTGCAAGACATTGGCGCTGAACAACGACGAGATGTGTCGTTACGCCCCATTATCGAACGCCTTCTCTCTGATACGTCTGACCCATCCCTTCACATGTTCGTACTACAAAATGGCATCCTGTATCACCGCAACATGCACTCTGACGGGCCCGAGCTCCTAACCGCAGCCACTGCACGACGTTCCCAGCGTTGGACACCTTGGCGTCACGCGGACCTATGACCGGATTCGGCGACGGTTTTTTTGGCCCCGTCTCAACCGCTCCGTCCGGTGCTATGTTGCTGCGTGTGAGCCGTGTCAACGCCGGAAAAGACCAGCTGTGCCTCCTGCCGGACTGCTGCAGCCTTTGGATATACCGGCCGACCCTTTTTCTTCGCGTTGGCGTTGATCTTCTCGGACGATTTCCTATATGAAATGAGAGAAATAGGTGGATTGCCGTCGCTACAGACTATACAACTCGCTATGCCATTACTAGAGCCCTACCGACCAGCTGCGCTACAGACGTCGCTGATTTCTTGCTTCACGACGTTATCTTGCACCACGGTGCACCTCGTCAACTTCTCACCGATCGCGGCAGATACTTTCCTTCCAAAGTCATAGGCGACCTACTTCGATCATGTGCTACTAAACACAAACTTACTACCGCTTACCATCCTCAAACTAACGGTCTTATCGAGCGCCTGAACCGCACATTAACTGACATGCTAGCAATGTATGTTTCCTCCTATCATCGCGACTGGGACATTGCTCTACCATATGTCACGTTCGCCTACAATTCGTCGCGCCACAACACAGCTGGCTATTCACCCTTCTATCTCCTCTTCGGCCGTGAGCCGACTTTATCTTTCGAGACTCTCCTTTCGACCACACTCGACTCGCTGACCGAGTACACTCGGGATGTCATAGCCACAGTGACCCAAGCACGTCAGATTGCCCGCATTCGTCTTTCTGCTTCACAGACATGTAGACACAGGCACGTAGGCCGGCGTATAAAGACCTTCGCCGGCGAGGGGACTGCCGCTCGCCAGTCAAGACCTACGACGAAGAACTTTACCAGGAACGTGAAAGCTTCGGTGATGAGGGCAGGAAGTATGCCGGGCGCTCTATCGAGGGAGGAGACCAAGGTGATAGTGCGGCCTCGGGGAGACCTTAACATTGCGAGGACTCAGACCGCCACCGTGGCATCGGCCATCATGACGGCGGCGAACGTATCAAGGGAGGACGCAGCAGCGGACACCTTCTGCCCCAACTTGCAACAAAACATCATGGTGGTGAGTACCCCCGACGACATACGTGCTTCACGTTATGCCGAGATAAAATCGATCTGCATTGGTGGCAAGGAACACGTGGTTGGCGCATATCAAACCGCGCCATATGGCACCGTTAAAGTCGTTTTAGAGGTATCCCAATAGAAGACTCCACGGCCGCAATCGACCGGAATATTGTTAACTCGAGAAATCCCTTGGCACTTGGCGCGAAGAGGATTGGTAGCCCGACCACAGTCATCGTGGCTTTCGAGGGCCTGAAGGTCCTGAATTACGTGTGCTATGGTCCCGTTCTCACTAAGTGCAGCCTATATCGAAAACAATTCGATGTATGTAAGCAGTGCGGAAAGGTGGGCCACCACCGCGACGTTTGTCCAAACCCTCACGTGAGGGCTTGCTTTTTTTGCGGGGCCGTTGATCCCAAGGAAGACCATAGATGTACCCCCACTTGCAGATTGTGCGGAGGGCCACATCTGACCGGTGACAAGGTTTGCAAGAATAGGTACAAGGTCCCATACGTAGTTACAAAGAGGCAATGGGAGCGCAAGATGGCGGAACAACAAGCGCAGCAGCAACAACGAGTGTCTCTCAGAGCTGAGGGATTTCCATCGCTGATGTCAGCAACCGCAACACCTGCCGGCCCAGCTGGTCACGGCGTGTCACGTTCCGTCTCGAAGCGCAGGGCCAGCGAGAGTAGACAGCGTAGCCTTAGCCTTAAGCGATCACAGTCACGTGACCGCGTGAGCTGGGCCGATGCAGCAAGGCACGGTGCCAAGAAAGCACAGGGGGGTACCACCACCGCCACCTCCAATACCACCGCAACGACCAAGACCATTAGCACCAGCAAGACTGTCGATGGCAACAACAACAGCAAGACGAGGGAAGACGAGGCGATGAGGACGTTGAAGGAAGCCAACGAGGCACTCCGGCGCAAAAACAACGAGCTCGAGACGAAAGTCAGTTGGCAAGAGGACACTATTAGCAAGATGGCGAACGAGATCGGGGAAGTCAAGAAGCTTCTGACGACCCGTTCCACCAATAACGAAACGCCCCAAGTGGTATCATGTGAACCCACACCCAGCATCAGTAGCGCTGTACCACCAACATCCGCTGAGAAGGAACCGGCACCCAAGAGACGAGCGATCGAGAACCTGAAGGAGCGCAAGCTCAACGACCGGGTGGACAACCTGAAAGACAAGGTCGAGGAAATCGAGGAACACCTCGACGGACTCGAAGATTATATTAAGACAACCTTCACCAAGATGATTATTGACAGGTTCGCCGCCATCGAGCGGACGTGTCAGCAGTTAACGAACGCAATACAGTAAATAACGCAGCAGTACAATCAGCAACAATCATGGCAGCTCCAGCAACAGCAACAACTACAGCAGTGAATGATCTCGTGACCTAGCACTGGAACTGTAACGGTTTCGCAAGCAAAAGGGCAGTCTTGCAGCAACACATAACACAAGTACCACGCAAGCTCGATATAATCATGATACAAGAGACTCGCACTGATGCAGTGTCGCTACCCGGTTATCGGGCATACGCCACGTCTCCGAAGGTGAGCGGGGGTAGAGGGATATGCACATTGGTTCGCAAGGGACTCACCTTCCTTCAGCACGAGTTGCACAACAGTAAAATTGAATACACTCTCATCTAGGTCGTTACGGGCAAGAAACCAAAGAACAGCACCTTTATGCTTAACGTCTACAGTAGCCCTTCACACTGGAAGCAAAAATTCAAGACGCTCCTTCACAGAGCCAGCACCGCGGGGGGTACTCCCAGGTTCGTCGCCTCCGGGGACTTCAACGCGGCGCACCCGGCATGGGGATATAACAAACAATTGGCCAAGGGGCGAGACCTGTTCCAAGACACATTGGACCTGGGCTTTACCCTCATCACAGACCCGACTGATCCTACAAGGATTGGGAACTCTGTGTCGAGGGATACGACGCCGGATGTCGCGTTCGTGAAGAACGACGAGAAGGGGAATATCTCCTGGCGCCACACGGGGTCAGAGCTCGGCAGCGACCACTACATCGTAGACGTCATCATACCGGAGGAGGTCAAGTCCTCGGAGGACACCAGAAAACATAATTTTACGGATTGGGACGCCTTCCGTAGCCTGTTACCAACGGAGATGGAGGAAATCGAGAACATAGAAGAATGGTCAGCCCACATCGTGGGGAAGATCAAGGAGGCCGCCAAAATCATAGAAACGGACGAGCAGGTCGACAAGGTTGACAGCCGCCTCGCGCACTTATTCGAAACAAAGCAATCTATTCTAAACAGGTGGAAGAAGTAACGACTAAATCGGCGCCTAAGGAAGAAGGTGGCGGAGCTGAATCGCGCCATCGAAGTTCATTGTCGGCTGCTCTGCATGCAACAGTGGAACCAAATCTGTAACGCTGCGGACGGGCTGATTCATTGCGGCAAAACCTGGAACTTGATGCGGCATCTGCTCGACGAGACTAAAACAAAATCCCGCTAACGCGACCGCCTCGCAAAGATCATTCACAGAGCAGTCAAGGAAAACGGGGAAACCGAAGTAATCAGACGCATAGACAGCAAGTACCTTCCGGTAACACCCACGGAAAGGCATCCCGAGTACGGCGGTCAAGCCAACGAGAAGCTCGACCGCGACATCAGCGTCGAGGAGGTGCGAGCGGCCCTGCACGAACTAAACAGCAAGTCGGCGGCCGCCCCGGATCACATCTCGAACAGAGCGCTCAAGAACCTCAGCGATGTGGCCATCGAAAACCTCACCAGTTATTACAACAAGTGCTGGAGAGCGGGGTCACTGCCCCAGCAGTGGAAGACTGCCAAGACCATCCTCATCCCCAAACCGGATAAGCCACCGAATACGGACAACCTCCGGCCCATCTCGCTCACGTCCTGCGTGGGCAAGTTGTTGGAGCCCGTCCTCATGTGTAGGTGGCTGGATTACCTGGAGGAGTCGGGACTATACCCCGCCACGATCATCGGGTTTCGGCGTTCCCTCGGCACCCAAGACGCGATGATTCTGCTGAAGGGAGATATCATTGACGATGACACCCTAACGAAAGACAACAAGGCCATTCTGGGGCTGGACCTGCAGAGCGCCTTCGACAAGGTGAAGCACTCTGCGATCCTTGCCCAGGTGTCCAGACTCAACATGGGCGCAAGAACGTACAATTACATCAAGGACTTTCTGACGGGGTGGACTACCGAGCTCTGCGCCGGCAATCTACGGATCCAAGAGAAGAGGCTCGGCAGTGTCGGACCCCCCAGGGCTCGTTCATCTCGCCGTTGTTATTCAACCTCGTTGTGATCGGGGTGGCCAAGCGACTCTCTCGTGTCGAGGGCGTCCGGCACACCATCTACGCCGATGACATCACGCTGTGGGTTCCGGGAGGCAGCGATGGTCACATTGAGAGCACGCTGCAAGAAGCCATCGACGCGATCGAAGACCAGCTGAACGGTTCCGGTTTGATCTGCTCACCGAGCAAGTCAGAACTGCTGGTGTTACCACCAAAGTATGTCAGACGTAACAAGAGCGAAGCGAGGGATTACGAAGCCATCAAGATCGTGACGAGGAACGGCCAAGTGATCCCGGAGGTCGACAAAATCCGGGTGCTCGGCATGATTATAGACAAGCGACGGGGCAACGGCGAGACGGACAGCCCAGATTACCAACGCAATACGTCTCATCAGACGGCCCGCCAACCTGAAGGCCGGGATGAAGGAGGAAAGCTTGATTCGGCTTGTGCAGTCCTTCGCAGTCAGCCACGTCACCTACGTTGCAGCCTTCCACAACTGGATGCAATGGGAAAAGAATAAGATCAACGCCCTGATACGCCGAGCTTACAAGGCGGCGCTCGAACTATTCGAGTGTACGAACACCAAAAAGCTCCTGAGCCTGGGGGTAATACCCTCGAGGAAATTGCGGAAGCGCAACGGACCGCCCAGCTGGAGCGGCTCTGTATGACCGAAGCCGGCAGGCGCATACTTCAATACTTGGGCTTCACGCCCGGGGCAAAAAAGGCGAGCAGCAACGTTTCTGTCCCGGACGGGACCCGGCGCCGGATTAGGGTAGACCTCATCCCGAGAAACATGAACCCGGAGTTTAACAAGGAAGGAAGAGCGGCGTGGGTCAAGGCCCTCATCGACTTTCTCACCAAGGACGAGCACGCAAGGTTCGTGGATGCGGCAGAATACCAGGGAGACTGCGCGGCGTTCGTTGCTGCCGTCATCGAGGCGTCGTCCGGCGCGACGAGGGCAGCGGCGAGCTTACGGGTCCGCGAGGCGTGTCAGGCGGAGGAGGTGGCCATTGCCCTGGTCATTGCCGACCCCTGGTGCCTGACCGTGTTGTGCGATTCGCGAAGTGCAGTGCGGAATTATGCAAAGGGCAAAATGCCTGGTGAGGCTGTGCGCATTCTGTGCTCGGCTGACCTGCAACGAGAGAATCGGTATGTTAGAATCAAGTGGTTCCCGGCGCACGCGGGCAACGATGCGTCGGAGAAGCACGATAACCACAACGAGATGGCACACGCAGTGGCGCGAGCGCTAACCAACCGCGCCGCTGCAACCGACCGTCCAACGTGGTGTAGTGCCAATGACCGCATGACGACGTTCAACGAACTTACACAGTTCCACCGCCTGGCTCGAAGGACGTTCCCACCCCCGCACCCGGGGCTGAGCCGAGCGGAGGCGGTGCTGTTCAGACAATCGCGAACTGGTTCCTTACCCACCCCAGTGTTAATGACTCATCTATACCCGAAATTATATGTGAGTGATGTGTGCCGCGTGTGCCAGCAGGAGAGGGCCACCCTGACGCACATCCAGCGGAATTGCACCAAGTTCCCCGACGAAGCTTCAACAAGTACAACGATTCCGCCGCGACTCGTGGCTGCGGCGGAATGCTACGACCACGAAAGCCAAACCTGGGCCGTCCAGCAGGTCTCGGCGGCTCCTGAAAGACAAAGGCCGAGCGAAACCGATGGAACGTTGCCCCTCAGGGCGACCGACCGCGGGAGTAACACGCGCTGGAGTTGAGTAGAGAGCACCCGCTGAGAAGACGTCAGGGCCCGGTCACGGCGCCATTTATTCATGGTGTCGTTCTGCAGGCGACTGAATGAAGTTGTTTCTCTCTCTCTCTTCTCAGACACGCCAGAATTGCCGCTACGACCAACACCATCACGACGTGCATTACGAACCAGGTGCTCTTGTGCTAGTTTGGTATCCAACTCAGCGTGTTGGTCTTTCGGAGAAATTCCTCTCGTGATACTGTGGCCCTTACCGCGTCCTTCACCAGGTGACCCTTGTCACATATGAAGTGTCTCCGCTGGATGCCACGGTGCCTTCATCTCTCTCTGACATCATCCACGTCAGCCGTCTCAAACCTTACCTTTCTCAGACCGATGAGCCGCACCAATAGGGTGCTTTTTCCAACGGGGGTTATGTCACAGTCGGTAATGTGGGAAGAAGAGGACGATGATGGTGGCCTTGGAGACGACAAGAAGAGTGTAGTATTATGGCTGCTCTAAGCTTGTTCGCTCAGCCATTAAAAGCCATCTGTAAATAGACGCACGCTTCTTCCTTCCCGTAACAATGTGTCCCATACTACTAATGATTGACGCTTCGACTTCTTTCTAGCTGCAGCCATGCAGTGCAACAGGCATATTTCACTAAAACATTTCGGCCGAGCAGCCTGTGTCAGTTCGCCAAAAAGATTCTTCATGTATATTCCTTAAGCAACAAGCACCAGTAAATTTCTCAAGTGAGTTGAACGTGTAGCACGGTAAAGGGAATATATATTGGTACATTCCTGTTTGCAGTCCGTAAATAGCTGTAAGCCTTCATTAACTTTACTTCATATTTCCGCCGCATAAAATAAACACGTGAAGAACCGCCTAATATTGACAAGCAGTTAAAGAAGAAAGTGGTGCTTGTGAAGAAATGCAAAAATTCGATATTATATCATGAACTACTCGTAGTGAGCAAACCTGTTTTACCGGATTAAAATCAACGTGACTGTTTTAGAAGTCATTTATAGCCGGCGTTTGTGACATCTTGTTGCACCGTGCTAGGTATGGTATCATAACTAGATTCTTATATGCTATGTTTTTGCAATTGTCCATATACGCATAAACAACCCGCAATGGGCTGGTCTGCGCTCCTTCGGCTGGCACTGTAGCATTACCTTTGAGAGCTGCTTTGCTGTCTAAGAAATTTGCTGTTTGAATAAATGTTCGCAAAGGAAGACGTAAAAATATATTTGAGGCGACCAACGTAGGTATACAAGCAGAGAGAACGAGGGCGAACAAACGAAAATACCACAGAAAGCGCCCGGACAACGCCCGAACTGTAGCAGACGACAGGCGCGAGTCCGTGCCCTGATGTCACGCGAGTGGCGCTCGCAGCGGCCCCGTAGTTCGTTCTCGGGGCTAATATATAGGAGCTCAAATGATAACACCTGCTCAAGCCGGGAAGCCGGGGCAAGGGAGACGCTGGTTTAGCCCGCTTCTCCTCCTCTAGCCGTTGCTCTACCCCAGTCTTGCGCCACCTTCGCCCTGTCTTGGAGATTATCTCCGGTGGGTGCGAAACAAGGGGGGGGGGGGGGGGGGGAGCGGAGGTAGCGCAATTTCAAATTTCGGAGATGCGTTGAAGGAAGAGGCAGCAGAAGCGTGCGGTCCCCTCTTTTCGCGCCCTTCACCCCAACGCTGTCACTGCGAGTGTTTGCTATCTTTGAGTGAGATCTGTTCACGCTTACAAGTGCGCGCATGACCCCGTGCTTGCTAATTTAATTAGTAAACGAATGTTTACTGTAATTTATGCATCCGATGAAACTACGAACCTTGCTTTGTGTAGTTGT
Organism: Dermacentor andersoni; assembly: GCF_023375885.2. Lineage (NCBI taxonomy): Eukaryota > Metazoa > Arthropoda > Arachnida > Ixodida > Ixodidae > Dermacentor > Dermacentor andersoni. Next base: position 289,815,447 of record NC_092814.1, read on the forward strand.
CTAATTAATTGCTATGGCTATCAAAGCTTCGCCTTTCGGGCGAAACTACTATATTTTTGTTTCTATATTTCTAAAGGGGCTCAAAAGCAGTGTTGCGTGCGCTAATGTTTTTCTCTGGTTGTGGAACGCAAGGCACCGCGGTAGCCTAGTGACTTGGTGTTGCGCTGCTGAGTTCGAGGTCACGGGTCCAATCACAACTGCGGCGGCCGCATTCCAATGGGGGCAGACTGGATAAACATTCGTATACCGTGCATTCCGTGCGCGTTAAATAATCCGAGCTGCTGAAAATGAATCTGCATTTCCCCATTGCCGCGTTCTTCATAATAATATCTTGGTTTTGGAGTTGAAATCTTCAAAATCTAATTTTACGTTGCGGAACTACATTTACAACCGGCACTGTTCAGTGCGTCTACTGAACTTAGCTCGTTGCTGGGCTCTGTTTAGTAGCCAATACTTTTTTTTAGATTTACTTATGGTCAGAATCTAGTGTGACAAGTCCAGGTCTTCCTTACAAAAAAAAAAAACTATGCGATTTCAACCGACATAGTCAAGGAAAATCAAGGTTTAGAAGTAGAAGACATTGCAGAACACGACAGGAAAGAAAGAGTAAGACACTGCATTAAAATCAGGACACAAACCCTAAGGGTCGGCCTAAGCCAGAAGCAAGCATAAAGCCAAAACAGATTATGTAGTAATTCTTCTGCATTATAATCTTTCTCTCGCCAAGACTCATCTCGAGTTACTATGTCGCGATCTTTGACGACGACTCTTGACAAGCCATTGGAGTAATCTGATTCATGCAAGAGGCTTGGCCATTAAAATATGACTCTACTCACGCAAAAGGGAGTCTTAGCAAAGAAAAAAAAAGAGTGAAGTTGCTGTGACTCACTTTTGACCCTTCTTTTTTCTTAGCGTGTAATAAAGGTACAAAGAACGAGAAAAAGAAAGAAAGAAATAACCAAAGAAAGAACGAAAGAACGAATGAAAGAACCTTTAGCTAGTGCATCGGCTGCTGGCACGTATCACCGACGAGGGTCGACGTAGAGTGCAATACGTTTACTTCACACTGCGACTCTTTATGTCTTGCAAGAAGTCCGACCCCTCCGATGGTATAACTTAATGCATTACCACGTGTGCAGCAGGCTTTCGCCTTAACGTTTTTCAGGAGTGTAACATGGTGCCGAATTTTTTTTCATTTACTGCTGCTGCTGCTGCTGCCGTTGCTGCCCTAAATATAATCTTCTGCGTTCTTGCTATCTGTCTGTTTCTTTATAATGTTGAAGAAGATCAGAGGACTTTTTGATAAACTAAAGCATGAACTTAAGGGAGAGTAAAAAAAATTCAAACAAACCATTGAGAGTGGCTTTAGCAGAGAACTGAGACACATCAAAGAATTTTTTTGCTACTGCCAACAAGGAATACGAGAAAATTTAGGATGAAAGCAAGGCTTTCAAGATTCAGTGCGGTGAGACGCGCTAGTTGGTTGACGGAGCTCACATTCATGTTTGCAGCGGGTGCTTAACACACATAAAAAGACACGTAGACTGGATGAGCGCTCGTCCCGTGAACTAGCCTGTTTCTGTATGAGCGTTTATCAAATCCGTGCTGCAATAATGAATCTGAGCAATAAGTACATCAAACCTTGATTTAGAACCACACTCCAATGATCTTGCACGGCAGCTAAAGGACCATGCGCCTTTAAATATCTGGCCCTTTACGGCAGGAAAGACTAATACTTCAGCTGACCAGTATTGGTGGAAAGCGAAAATTAAGATCAACGGTGTTCCAAGTGATTTTTCTTAAGCCCTAGTTGAAATGGTAATCAAGATTGGTGAAAAGGTGGGAGTTCCGCTTGATGTAGCTGACATTAAACGAGCAAGCAGAATTCCAACTGCAAAAAAAAAAAAAACGGCCGTGGCTTAGCTTGGTTAAGCCTGGTGATTGCGAAGCAATAGTGTCCGTAGCGCCCCTGGTGAGAGGAGCGGGAGTTAGGCCGCCGTTGGTGGCTACCGCCTCGCCTCGCGACGGCGTGAGATGGGGCCCCGTTTTTACACAGCTGGTGTGACGTCACACCAACCGTAGCGCCCCTGGTGAGAGGAGCGGGAGTTAGGCCACCGTTGGTGGCTACCGCCTCGCCTCGCGACGGCGTGAGATGGGGCCCCGTTTTTAAACAGCTAGTGTGACGTCACTCTAGGTCACGTGGTGCGACGTCACGCAGCGAGGTCACGCTAAAGGTCAATGGTGCCTACCACCGCCTCGCCACGGAACGGGCTGAAGTGCGACCTAAAGTAGTATTGCTTCGCAATAAAACACAACCAGAAAGAATGTCGTTGTGTAACTTGAGCAGAGACAGAAGCGGGAGAGACTTTGAAGAATGCGCGCTCAGCAAGCCTGAAGTATTATTTGTGACCATGGCATTGGCTCTCAAGCAGCGGTGTTCGAGAATGAATATCTGTGCCCACATTTAAAACTTCTTGGTCAAGCTACACTGCGCAAAAGCGAGGCCAGCTGGAAGTAGGTTGGGGTTTGCGATGGCAAAATGTTTGCGAAGTAGTCTGGTAACCTGCGAAAGGTAAAATTGAAAGCAGCCAGGACGGAAACAAAAGGATGGTTTCATCATAAAAGCAGGCTAATTCTGGCGTTTTTGGCTAAGAAAGCTGGTGAAGAAATTTGTTTGTCTCGTTTCAACTTGGTAAATATGATAATAGAGGGTCAGAGTGTTAGCCAAATACTGTGTCTGCTCATGTCATTGTCTGCTCTTTTCTGTTAGTTTTAGCCTTCTAAAAAGATGATTTTAAATAAAGTTTTCAGATTTCACGTGCCATAACCTCAACATATCTATGAGGCACGCCGTGCTCTGGGACACCCGGATTAAGTTTGGCCACGTGGCTTTTTTTAAGTGCACGTGGTCTTTTTTGTGATTTTTCTGTTATCCACTTTATAATGCACATTTCTTGAATAAGACAATGAGTTAAGGGGTGTATGTTTATCAAAAAAGGTATTATTTATGAGCTGGTTGATGACCTATCATTGCGCAATTGAGACATTGAATATTTTTAGTTGAAGTATGCGAAATTAATTTTCGCTCTGGTATACCGGTTTGCATTATAGGAATATATACGATTTTTTTCTTGCAGGAAGACGCCATATTTTTTATATAAATGCACATAAGCATAACTTAGTTTTACTTAGTGACATGAACAATTACACGCTTGCTATAAGATATCCAAACAAGTTGCGGTATTTATACTCCTAGCTTCTTAGATCTTGTCTATTTATTTTATTTATTGATTGATACTGTTAGCCCGAAGGCCGATACAGGGTGGAGCGATCATAAAATAAGCTTCAAAGATCGCTACAAACAGGAGCGCTACACAAATCAAACCAGAAAATACAGCTGTTTAGTTATACCAATTTTACACAAGAATATCCACAGGTATATAAATAAGCATTGTATAACAGGCACCGAATACTACATGCAACAACGGTACCATACAAAATCAAATTTTCAACATCACAAACAGGAACTTCTTCAATATCCTGTAGAATCATTTCAATCATGTCATGTTACACATGCTTCCTATCATTGCACAAAGAAGCTAATAATGTGTCGAGGTGGCTACATAGACGAATAATAGCCCAGCACAGATTTTTCAAACTGTTCTAGAGAATCAATTTTCGTTATGCTATGCGGTAGCGCATTCCAATCTTCAATCATTCTAGGAAAGAAGGGGTACTTAAATGAGTCAACCTTTGCAGGTATGGGCATATATTGGTCCTCGTGGCTAGACCTAACGGAACGTGATATCCGTGACGCTCTCTTTTGTAAGTACCTTTGAGTGTCAAAATTGAAGCGGTTACGTTTGAATAAATAACTAAATTTTAGTCTAGCCACTTTTCGCCGACTTTTTTCGACGGCAAGTTTAGTTGAGTGAGCATCTCAGTCACTGAGTCCGTGTACCTATATTTTGACATAATAAACCTTGCTGCACGCCTCTGTATTTCTTCAATTTGATTTACTTCATTCTTCTTATACGGAACCCATATTATGCTAGCATATTCTATCGCGGGACGTACCAATGCCAGATATGCAGTTGGTTTAACATCTCGGGGAGCAAGTTTAAGCCTCCGTCTTAGTGACCAAAGTTTAACCTCTGCGACATTGCATGAATTAGTGGTTATTTTCTCTAAGATAAGTCATCTGATATCGTAACGCCTAAATACTTGAACTGGCTCACTTGTTTTATTGGTTTACCGTCCAACTTGTATTTGTAATGTAAAACATTTCTTGTTTTTCTAGTTATTCACGCATAAACAGTTTTTTTCGTAATTTATTTTCATTTTCTATCACTTGCACATATAAGTGGTTGATTCAAGTGCTGAACCTAACTTTAATTGGTTCTCATGGCATGAGATTTTAGGGTAGCTTAATCAATCATCTGCAACTAAACAAACCATTATCTTATCATTAAGATCATTTGTCATGTCATTAATATAACATAGAAACAATACAGGTCCTAACACTGACCCTAGAGGGACACCTAATGTTACTTTAAGAATTTTCGATTTGTTTCCTTTCACTTCCACATATTGCGACCTGTTAGTGAAATATGAAATAATCCAATTGACTATATTTAAACTAACTCCGAGATCAAGTAGTTTACCAATCAAATCCGAGTGTGAAACGTGGTCGAAAGCTATTGATAAATCTAGGCAAATTCCGTCCACTAGACCTGTTTCATTAATTACCTGAGCAAAGTCGTGTACTGTTTCTGCAAGCTGGGTGATAGTGGACAATCGGCTTCTAAATCCATGCTGGTTAGAAATAAATATGTTCGAGCTTTCAATATAGTTAAACAAGGTTTTTGATAGGATGTGCTCGAACATCTTGCAGCAAGTACATGTAATTGAAATGGGTCTAGAATTTTGAACTCTATGTTTGTCCCCAGTTTTACGAACTCGCAGGACTTGCGCCATTAACCAATCATTTGGTAAATTGTGTTGTTCAAGAGACGCACGGAAAATTATCAGCAAATACTCCTCGATCCATTCAGCATATCGTCTCAAGAATTCATTGGGGATGCCATCCGGGTCAGGAGACTTTTTCGTGTCTAGACCTAACAGAAGCGAAAGTGGACTCGGCCGTGCCGCCGAGTCAGTGGACTCGGCGGTACGGCCGTGACAATGTTGGCTCACGTACCTTTGTACATGCAGATTGTGTTCGGGAGCTGCTTCTTCGGTGGCGACCCGCCATGGTTGCTCAGTGGCTATGGTGTTAGGCTGCTGAGCACGAGGTCGCGGGATCAAATCCCGGCCACGGCGGCTGCATTTCGATGGGGGCGAAATGCGAAAACACCCGTGTACTTAGATTTAGGTGCACGTTAAAGAACCCCAGGTGGTCGAAATTTCCGGAGTCCTCCACTACGGCGTGCCTCATAATCAGAAAGTGGTTTTGGCACGTAAAACCCCCTAATGTATGTCTTCGGTGGCGGATCTGTGGGACGGGCGGATGGAGTGCACCTTTCTGCGAAAGCGCCGCTGATGTCGCCTTCGTCTATCGTCGATCAAGGCTGTCTCCGCAATGCAAGTGCCGCTTCTGGCAAGCCATCGTTCCATCTACACATGGACACTGTCTACCGCGCACCCACTTGGAGCACCCTGACGTCACTAAGAAGAAATTGGCACGACAGATTCTTGGGCATAAAAGATCCTGCAGCAGTGACGGCCTTCAGTGGACTCGGCGGCACGGCCATGACAATGTTGGCTCATGTACCTTTGTACATGCAGGTTAGTGATAAGAAATATGTATTTCGTAGTGATTACATTTGTCTGGTCGTGCTGCAGTGTCCACATATTATTGTGCGTTGTATCGGCGAATGTTTCTCTTTAGCAGGGATGTTGTTGTCGTTATCAGGGGATGTTGAAAAAAATCCTGGGCCTAGTAACACCGAAATAATCAAGGAACTTCTCGATACGCAGAAAGTGATTTTGGGTAAACTTTCTGAAATCCAGGAAAAACAGGCCTCTTCTGAAGCAAAGTTGGTTCAAATGAATACCAGGCTTTTTTCCATAGAAGAAAGCTTGAAGGAATTCGATGTTGTTAATAAGAGACTATCTAAAGTTGAGGACTGTCTGCATGTACATGACCGGAATTTAGATGCTCTCAACCGAAAGGTTGATCAATTTGAAAACAGGTCCAGGCGAAATAACTTGATAATAAGAGGAATTGGTGAAGACGCACGGGAAACTGATGATGTTTTGTTGAAAAAGGTGAACGGTGATGTGTTTAGCGGCATTTTGAAGCTGAAAATCAATTCAATTGAAAGAATCCATCGTCTAGGTAAAAAGATTGAAGGTAGAGACCGTCCCATAATCATGAGGGTGGCTGATTTCAGAGACCAATCTAAAATTTTGCGTCATTGCTCTGTGCTTAAGGGTACGAATATAAGGATCAGTGAGGATTATTCGAAATGGATTGTTAAAGTACGTAAATGTCTATGGGTTTCTACACAGGAAGAAAGGTCAATGGGAGCAAAAGTTAAACTTCTATATGACAAAATCAAAGTCAATAATGTCCTTTATGCGTGGAATGAAATCCCTAAAGAGCGCTATGAGTGTCAAGCACGCCCTCAGGATGACCCTGCTTGAATTATGGAAAGCGATTCCTTCAGGATATTGAATGTGAATGCAAGAAGCATACTAAATAATGTCGAGGATATCGAAGCTATGACTTTAGAGCATGATCCGGATATTACAATGATTACTGAGACATGGCTTCACAAAGATATATTAGATAGCGAGGTAACTCCAAAGTCTTATGTAATGGTAGGGAAGGACCGGGATGGTAGAGGTGGTGGAGTTGCGTTAATTATTCGCGATAACATTGACTTTATTATACTTCCTGTTCCCGCTGATATTGAGGCAGTTTGGATTAAGATTATTTGTAGGAATCGTTCAGTCCACATAGGCGGTATATATAGGCCACCAAATTCACCAGTCCTTGTTCTTTCTTCTCTCCGGCGCTTTATGGAGTGCAATATGCAACAAGGAGACAATATTTACTTTTGGGTGATTTCAACCTACCTGGAATAAACTGGAATGCTTACTCTCCTGGAGATACAGAAATTTTGAATTGCAATGAGCTTCTTGATCTTGTTTTTTGTTTTGGTTTAAACCAAGTGGTGACCGACTATACTGGAATCGGTGCTCGTTCTTCGTCTATCCTTGATCTTGTTTTCCTGTCTAATCACCTGTTGCCTTTACTAATAGACTGTCAGACCAATGATGCCATCTCTGACCATAAACTTGTAGTACTGTCTTTGAGCCTTGCCGCCAATACTGTAAACCATCCCCGCAAAAATGTAGTGTTAAACTTCGCTAGAGCTGATGATGTTGGGGTTCTAGAATTGCTAGAGGACTCTTATGAGAGATTCTCTGAACTTTATATGCATAATCAGGGTCCTGATTGTCTCTGGGAGTACTTTTTTAATTTGGTCATGTCTTCTATAAAACTGTACATACCTAAGCGTATAAAGAAAACTAGCAATAGAAGCCCTTGGATAACTAGAGAAATAGTACACTTAAAGATGCTAATAAAACGAAAACGTAAGAATTATAAAAAGAATCCTAGCACTCAGACTCGTTCCACCATTCAATGTCTTGGAAGGAATCTTAAGATACTTATGAAAGAATCCAAACAAAGGTGCTTTGGCATCACAATTCCAAAATTTCTAAAAGAAGCACCGGGTAAATTTTGGAGATATACTGATTCATCATCGAATGCTCGCTCAACGACACAATCTGATGAGCATCCTTCTTCCGAAAGTTTCAATGATTATTTTGCATCTGTGTTCACAGAAGAAAACGGGATTATGCTGAGTATTGAAACTCCATCTGACAGGCCGCCTATTGCTGACGTTGAAATTTCTGAACAAGGTGCTCAACCTTTTGCTTCGTTTGAACATAAAGAAAAACCCTGGAGCCGATGGCATCCCTAACGAGTTTCTTTATCGATACGCCGAATGGAATTCTAAATATCTTGCATTAATTTTTCGGTCTTCACTTCATAGCGGTTTCTTACCGAAGGTGTGGAAGCAAGTTAAAGTGATTCCTGTCCTCAAAAGTGGCGGTGCTGACAATTTAGCAAACTATCGCCCTATATCAACTACTAGTACCTGTCCAAAGATGCTTGAACATATCATCTCGAAACATCTGTTAAATTATATTAATGAATATAACCTGTTATCTATCCACCAACATGGCTTTCATCAAGGCCTATCCACAACATCTCAGCTCATCGAATTAGCCCATGGTCTTTCAGAAACTATTAACTCTCGGGGACAAACGGATATGATCTTCATGGACTTTGCGAAGGCATTTGATAAAGTGTGTCACCATAAACTACTAAGAAAAATTGATGTTATGTTCAATAATGCTGCTATAAGACAATGGTTCTCATCCTATTTTCTTTCTCGCGAGCAATATGTCGAAACTAGCGGTACAAGATCTCACATTTCATGTGTTAAATCGGGAGTTTATCAAGGCAGTGTTCTGGGCCCCCTTTTATTCCTGTTATTTATAAATGACCTCCCGAATGAAATAAAGGTTTCCATCAGGCTCTTTGCAGATGACTGCATTATATACAATAAAATTAATACAATAGAAGACCAGGCTAAATTACAAGCAAATTTACAGAAGATAAAGAAATGGTGTGATGAATGGCAAATGGTGCTAAATCCGTTAAAAACTGTAGTTATGACAGTCTCTAGAAAGTTAAATTTCTTAAACTACTCTTATTTTATTAATAATCATGAACTTATAAGAGTTGATCAGCATAAGTATCTTGGCATGAGTTTCACAAGTGATCTTCGCTGGAACCAACATAGAGATTATGTGTGTGCCAAGGCCAACAAGTCACTCTGATGTCTGAGGCATAATTTACCTTTCGCAACTCAAGAAACAATACTTCTAGCTTATAAAACATTAATTAGACTTATAGTTGAATATGCTAAGGTTGTCTGGGACCCTTACACTGCTATAAATATATCAAAAATTGAACGAATACAGCGACTGGCAGTCAGATTCATATTCAATAAATATCGGCGGACGGACTCCCCTTCTCAACTTTGTGTACAGGCAGACCTACCGACATTACAGGCTAGATCTAAATATGAAAGACTTAAATATATTTACCTAATAATTCATCATCATGTTCATATTAGGTATACAGACTTTTTTGAAATTCTTTCTGGTGAAACCACTAGACATCGTCATTCAATGTTTATTCGTCCCCCTGTTATTCATACCGATTGTTTCAAGTATAGCTTTCTTCCAAGAGCTATCAAAGAATGAAACTCCCTGTCGGAAGAAGCCGCTTCATCCTCATCAATTGATTTCTTCGCAAAACACATTGAAAATATCCTTGCTTGTCAGTAATATACTTTACGTTGCATCTTCAGCAGTTTATGCTATTACCTCTTGGTGTTATTAATTTTAATTTTTTGTCCCTTTTTGTGTTTCAATGTACAATTTTCCATCTACAACGTATGTGATTTATAATTGTTCGAACTCCTCTCCTGCTATAGCCCTGTGTAAGGGCTGGCAGTATCTGTAAATAAATAAATAAATAAATAAATAAATAAATAAATAAATAAATAAATAAATAAAATAAATAAATAACTTCTACTGTTCAGATAATGTCTGACATCTATGAACGAGCATTAGTCATTTTCTCTCTTATTTTTGCAGGCAATGGTAGGGAAGGGTCAAACAAGGAATGGAAAAATTTGTTGTATTTATCAGCAATTTGCGGAATGTCTGTAATTCAAATCAAATCAAATCAAATCATATTTTATTCTCCAGTAAGTATCTGAATGGTCACCTGGGCTAAAAGCTGTACGAACAGCTTGACGAAGGCCCAGGAAACCATTACATGGCAGCAGCAGACAGAACAAAACAACAATAACAATACTGAAGTAGTCATCAAATCAAATCAAGTGCAGCAATCAAGTACACCATCAAATCAAGTACAGCAATAGCACAGAAGTTTTCTTAAACGACATATGAAGAAATACGGATTACGTGTGCACAAAGTATGTTCGCAGTTGTTTTCCACTAAAACCAGCAGTATGTTTATTGAGAAAAAATGGCAGATTGTGAGCGAAGGATTCCAGCTTGTAATCGGTTCTAAACTGTGGTAAGGACCAAGTGTCAGTACAACGAGTGTTAACTATTGGTGTACGATATTCAAGCGAAGCTAGTTGTCTCAGGAAATTCCTCATACCTTTGGAAGGAAAGTATGTTATTTGTAACAAACGAAATTCATATATATTATCTACACGGATCAAATTGAATGATGCTATTAATTATACATTCATTGCTGGTAACATACCTCACATCCTCACGTGATGGAGCAAACTGACACCAAAAAAGTTGTGGTGAATCTTACATAAACCGTGATAAAGTGTAGGAATAGAAATGTTCTTTCGCAGTAGATAATTTTTGCTTTAGTATTAGTAGTAGTATCAGCATAATAGAGCCAACGCGTATAAGACCAACTATCGCTGCGTTATTAGGCCTTTTTATTACTACACTCCCTCGCGAGTGCCTGTTTTCTGGTACAGTCAACATTACAGTCAGTGATGATTTGCCTACGTATCTAGCTGTTGATACATGCGGCAGGAAATCAAAATCAAATCAATAAAATTCGATGCCAGGATATAACAGCAAGTTATCCTTCGTAGTTTAGAGATGAACTCCTTACAACTAGCTGGAATTCTCTCTTCTTATGCTCATCATCAGAACCCGGTATATGAAAGATTTTGGAAGATAGTTACCTTTATCACCAAGGCGATATTTTCCGTACAAAGAAATAAAGAATGCAAAGCGCACACGAAAATTATGGGTCACTAAGAAACCTTTAAAATAAATAATGAGGAAACAACCTCTAATAATTATTATTTAGCTTTCGGAATCCAGGCACATTGAAATTATTGAATATACAGATATCGTTTGACTACGGTTGTGAAACAAGCAAAGCGTAGTTATTATTTTATGTTTGAAAGTCTTAACGGGGTTGAAGAGGTGCGTAGTAAACGTAATTCAATTCTATCTTTAGAAAAAAATTTTACTCTTGAAAAAATACCTGGTGGAGATCGAACATAGAAAAGAAAAGCGCTGGCCGAGAAATTCAATAGCCATCTAACTTCATTAGTTGATAGTGTCAATGGCAGTGCTGCGCTGGATTATGTGTCCCCGCGAGTTATTTGGTTTTTCTTTCTCCAACAGATGAATGAAATATTACGAATGTTTCCAGAAAACTTAGGAAAATTAAGTGAAAATATATCGATGGTTTGAAGATGAAGACAGTTCACTTTGTTATTGATTTATTGGTCGCACGTTTAACATAAATCTACAATTTAATTATGCATAAAAGCTCTTTCCCACAATGTACGAAGAATGAAAACTTGGTAGGGTTGTTTTGGGGGAGGCGACAATAGGTGTTTTACTAATTGTAGGCTCATGTCAGTCTTACCACTATTTCCAAAGCCAATAAAAAATATTTTTCGTAACATTATCAACCCTTTTGTGAACGACGCGGAATATTTACGCTAGCTCAGCTAGGTTTCATGATTGGGTAGCCGACAGAAACAGCATTACTACGGAAAATGTATAATATGTTAAGAAACAAGGAAACTCAAACATTACTCCAGGCATAATTATTGACTTTCCAAAAGCATTCGACCGGATTAATCGCCATACCGTGTTACAAAAATGTGCCCGAATACAGTGTTTGAGAAATTTATTGGATTTAATTACGGGTTCTCTGAACAGTAGACTTCAATGCGTAGCCATAAACAGAGAACAAGCGCCTTCAGAATATTACGCAGGGAGCTCCACAAGATAGTATATTCGGGCCTTCACTTTTTACTATTTATATTGTTTATATTGTGAACATAAATCTCTTGATTCAGTATGTCATATAAATGGATGACACTACCGTGTTTTTCACAGAAATGGACATTGACGACCTCGTTTCAGCAGCTAACACAACTTCAAGTTATTCTTATGCATGGTACACTCATAAGTGTTTACAAATTGACCGTTGAAAAAACAAAAGCCGATTTTTTGTTCCAAGGTAAAAAAAACTGCTAAAAGGATTTATATAGCACCACCATTAATATTTCTTCAACAGCTACAGTCTTCAGAGTAAGCTTTATGGACATATGGGGTGGCATTCCCGTACTGAAATGGTGAGAAGGAAGTTGAGCAAGGCTTAGGCATTCTTAGGAGGTGTCAGCTGTTTCTCGCAATTATTCTGAAATTTTGAATTTATACGCATTTTTTTGGTTCACTCTTAAGGTATGGTGTGGAGCACGGTAACCGGGAAAACTAAACAAAGATAACTCGCACTTCAAAAGAATTCATCGCGTTCTATTACAAACGCTGAATATAGTGGTCATACCTCACCTTTCATTAACAAACTTAAAGCATTAAGGTTTTATAGTCTAGACAATGGATCTTACAACTGAAATTCACAAAACTTATGATAGCCTTAGCATGTCTGAAGCCAAACGCTTCGTCCCGATCCCCAAGGCACAGTGACTACTGGAACATTCAATGGTGCCTAACGAACTATGGTTTCCAAGTTAAGATTCACAGTGCCACGCACACATAATGAATTAGTGCTACATCAGAGCCACGGCGCCTTCTTTCGCGAAATTGTACTAATCCGCATAGATTATACGCAGTCACGGAGCATGCAGTGCACGCACGTAAGATATAGCCACCGCCGCTCATCTGCATGCGCGCGTAGACTAAGAGGAGGCGAGAATGAACGGCTGCATTAGTATGTAAATCATCGGTGGCAAAGCAGCACTCAAGCGCGACCACCATTCGTCTCCTCGTTATAGTGACCTGATATGCGCGCTTCCCAAAGCGAACAAGACCAAATGCAACACCAAAGCGAGACCACACACACACACAGAGAGAGAGAGAGAGAGAGTGGTGTGCGGAGCGAGAATGACGTTGGCAAGTATAGTACACAGTGTGTGAGAAAATGTCATCTCGGTATAATATGCCTGGTGAGCGAACGGCCTATCTAGCGCGCCTCGCAGGGAATGCAAACTTCCAAAGCTCGCACGTGTCATGGGCGTGCCGTGCTTTCGTGTGCACCGATCTGGCAATATAGTGGCCTCGTGCAAATTGCCGGTTTGCGCGGTTTGATGCGCCAACTTGCTGGTTGTGCTGCGTTGGGCAGCACGTGAATGAGAACACGCCCGTCTTCGCGGTTGACGCGGTATTACTGACACGCTCGTGGTTAGGACAAGCTTTCTGTCTAAGTGAGACTGAGTTGTTCGATTAAACCCGGGGACAGAAGGCACACACGCTCATGCGTACATGGGCGCGCACGCACACACACGCACGCACGCACGTCTCGCACACATACACACATATAAACGCCTAAACAATATGTATGAATACGCTAAACTGAAACCTTTCCTTGGCATCATATAATATGGCTTTTCGAGGCATGACAAGGTAGTTTGTCTTGCTAGGTTGAAGCAGGTCTCTTAGCTGCGGATGCTGCAAGCACACATGACTCAGCACGAATGTACAGGATGCTCACTGGCACTCCTGCTAGGAGTAATGACGGGCGAGCATTTAAGATGTCCGGACAGAGGTATTATTTTACTCGAGCTTTGTGCGCGCACGCGAATTTTCCCGTGTGTGTAGTTTTATAATTATTTTTCTTATGAATATTATGAACCCAACTTACATCTAAGGGAAGAGGAGCAGCCGGTGCCACAACCGCATGCAGAATTGTTTTTAAATACACCTAATAAACAATATGTAAAAAAGCATTTGCCCATCCAAGACACATGTTGGAATCTATATGAATCTATATATTCGTGGAGTGGTTAATAAAGTCCTACGAAATACGATATGTCTAGCTTTCTTTTCATCCAATGAAACCTGTATTCACATGCATAGTTTGAACTGTGCACTTCCCAGGTACAACGTTTCCCAGCTGTCATGTGCCGTGTTAAAAAAACGGATTGTTCTACACGAATAAGACCAAAGGCATTTTTTTATTTATTCAATACTGCGGGCGGCATTTTGGTAGGCAAGACAGGAGTGGGTACATGGACATTTACATATTAATGGTCCATCAAGAAAACAACAACAGAGAACTAGGCACACAGTAAAGTCACTGCGAAGCAAAGCCGGAACAAACAAAACAAGACGCAAACGTGTTACATTCAAATCCGAAAATATAGCAACAAAAGCATAACAGTGAAACACCGAGCACAAAACTTATTAGCTAGAACTGATTGCTGAAAAGAATGTATCGGGTGATGATAAGGTGGCCACATCGTAAGGTAACTTGTTCCAGTCGGCTATCGTTCTTGGAAAGAAGGACGGCTTGTATGTGTTGGCTCTGCACTGAGGCATTATAATTGTTCTGTCGTGTTTGTGCCGAGTTTGTGGGGTTCTGTTGTACTGCATGTAAGTATGGAATTCTATTTTGGTACGATTATTAATGATTGCAGACAACATATTCAGATGGTGCATTTTTCGACGAGATTGCAATGTGGGAAGACCGGAGCGGCTGAGAAGATCAGATATCGATACCTGTCTTGCGTAGGCGTGATGTATGAATCGCAGTGCCTTTCTCTGAACACCCTCAATACTTTTTACATTCGTTTTATTGTGCGGATCCCACACCACGTCAGCATATCCCAGTAAATGACGCACGAGGGAAGTATAAGCTACATGTTTCGTTTTAGTGGTTGCATGTTTTAACCGGTGTAATAATAGCCATCGTCTTTTGAATGTCACTATAACGATGTTTTTAATGTGGGGGATCCAACTGTGGTTCGAGCTGATCGTTATGCCAAGATATTTAAATTGCTCTGCTGGTTCGAGAGAAGCGCTATTAATTTTGTAAGAATACTTCAATGGATCTTTTTTTCGGGTTAAGGTCATGTGTTTGCATTTTCAGACATTTAATGTCATCGACCAGTTTTTACACCAATTACTAAGAGCACACAAGTAGGTATTTAGAATGAGCTGGTCACCTTCGGCGAGAATTGTATGATAAATTATGCCGTCTTCTGCAAAAAAAAAAAAACGAACCCGCACAGGAGAGTCAAGCTTTAGGTCATTTAAATATATAAGAAAAAGAAGTGGCCCAAGGCCTGAGCCATGTGGCACTCCTGAAAATACTGGAGCGATGGGTGAAATTGAACCGGATATCTGGACGTACTGTTGCCGGTGAGATAAGTATGAACCAAGCCAGTGTAAAATTTGTTGATTCGGGAAGATGTGTCTAAGTTATAGCAAAAGTTTACTATGCAGTACGCGATAGAAGGCTTTTTCAAAGTCCAGAAAAACAGCATCTATTTCTCCTGCTTTGTCAAGGGTTTTGCAGAAATCATTGGTAGTGTGTATTAGCTGTGTTACAGTAGATAACCCGCGACGAAATCCATGTTGAGCTTCAGAACAAAAATTTGTCTTCCAAGAATGAGGCGATTTGTTTAAAAACAAAGTGTTTCATCGCTTTACCTGCAGTACACAGCAACCTAATTCTCCTGTAATTAAGAACCTGGACCTTGTGCCGGATTTGTGCACAGGAATAACCTTAGCCAGTTTCCAATCACCGGGGAGGTCACCTTTTCGTAGACTAGTGCGGAAAATAAAAAGAGGAACTTTGCGCACCATTCCGCGTATCTGGAAAGAAACGTATAGGGAATATCATCTGGTCCACATGATTTCTTTGTATTCAAGTATAGAAGGGCGGAAAAAATGCCTTCATCGCTTATGCTAAGATCAGGTACCTGGAAGCTGGTTGATCTGAAATCGGTAGAGGGACTATCACTACGCAGGAACACAGAAGAAAAATAGTAATCAAATGTTGCCGCTATTTGTTGTCTCTCCTTACGTTCACGTCATTTATTGTCAATTTATGGATAGGGTCCATTTTTTTAGTTAGATGGGTCCAGAATTTTTGCGGGTCATTAATGAGGAAATCGTGCAGTTTTAGATTAATGAATTACAATTTTGAATGCTTTATTTTATTTCTGAGCTCTCTACGAAGTGATGCCACAGTACTGCTTGCAACCCTCGATATGTTTCGGGAAAGTCTGCATACGCGGCGTTTCAGGTGAATTATTTCTCGTGTAATCCATGGACTGTGGCTATGAATTTTCTTTTTTCTCAGCGGGACGTACCGATGAATACACTGATGTACCGTACTTTTAAAATCCAACCATAATTATTTCGGACTTGTGTGGCCATCACTGTAGATTGCAAAAGAAATGTCACATTCTTGTTCAAGAAGATCTAAAATACTCTCGTCTTCAGCGTTATTGAAGTCATCACATTGTTTTGTTGCTTGGCGTGGGACTGATCGCGCCATATAGGTTTTGAAAAACACTAAATTGAGGTCGGATATACCAGGCATAATACCCACCGTGAAACTCAGCCTTTCAATAGAATCAGGCACAAATACAAGGTCTGGAAGTGAGCCCGTGGTAGCAGTAACCCGCGATGGTACAACCACAACCTGCTTCAAATTAAAAAAAAACAATATGGAGTCTCAAATCAGAATGCCGGCATGAAGATGAGACGCTCAATGATTCCCAGTTGATTTTTGGTAAGTTAAAATCACCGCACAAAATGACATGTGCATATTGTTTTTTTGTGCTCATTCAAGAAGTTATACAGCGTCTCAAGCACACCTAGATCTGAATTTGGTGGCCTGTAAACGGCGCCAATAAAGATGCTGTGTTTGCAAGTGTGGGGTAAGCATATAATCTGTTCCTTTATTTCTCACAATGGCTAACCCACGCCCCCTAGAACTGCTGTCATGGTGGATAACTTCGTGCGAATGGGGGATCACGTCCTTACTGGATATGTTATGATGGAGCCACGTTTCGGTGAGCACTGTAACATCGGGGCCATACGTTAAAAGAAGACCTTCGAAGTCTTCAGTTTTATTCAAGAGGCTGCGGACATTAATGTTCAGAACAGAAAACTCGTTTTCAACTGTGTCTCTATGCCCCATATTGCGGTTCTTAAGAAGACTCTTTTTCTGAAGTTACAGTTAGCCGTCATTGTGAAGCTAGCGGGTCTATTTTATCTTGAGTGTCGTCTCATTGGAAAAGTTTAACATTAATTTTGATTTTGTCGAATGATAACATGAACTTGTCACCTTTCTTTCTCTGTTCAGCAGCTTCTTTCGGATTGATTGTACCCGCTTGGAGACGTCTTCCGATATGCTATAGGCTGTGCCCCTCAGTTCATTACAATTCTTCAAAATATTAGCCTTATCTCTGCCATCGATAAGTTTGAATATGACAGGTCGGCACCTGCCCTCGGGTGGGCGGCCAGTTCTATGAATACGCTCGAGAGCCACGTTTGGAACCTTTAGTGTGTCAGCCAGAATGCTTTTAGACACGACCTGCTCGAGGGATTGCCGATTTTCTTTGGACGATTCTTTTATGCCATATACAATCAAGTTCTCTCTTCTATTCGTATTCTTCAAGTCTTCGACTTTCAAAGCCAGTTTTTCGACTTTTGACGGAAGCTCGTCAACTTTGCACGTGTAATTAGTCACCGTAGCAGAAATATCGTCAAGCTTCTTGTCAATTAAGAAGAGCTTAATACTTGTTCCGTTGATCTGGCTGTTATTAGCTTGCACAGTGTGTTTAAGTTCACGAACATCATCAGTTAGGGTCTGAAGCTATCTCTGCAGTAGACAGACCCGGATTAGTCTACGTCACCATAGGTAGGCAGTAGGTTCACAAAGCAATTGTAAATCGTAGTAAGCATATCACTCAATGACCGTGGGTGCGGCAGAAGCAAGAGGCAAACATTGTCACTGCGATAAGTATACGCTAGGCGATAGTGGCGATAGTCTCTCACCTCAACGAAAAACAGGAAAGGATTAGTGAGCGGCATTGTCGCTGTGCCGCTGCCGCGCCCACTGGCCGGAATCTGCGAAGTGGCCGGATTTTATGTTGCCAAAACTGGGACGTAAGCGATGACGGCGAAGCAAATCCAGCAACTAGCGGTGCCCATGTGCGCATGTCCAGAAGCATGTCACTGATGTCGCGCCTCTGTGGACTGGTGGGCCTGAAGATACAGTATTCCGTCGTCCCAGCCGCAGAAAGGCCGCAGCATGCCTCGGCGGCTGAGGGTGTGGGCAGATGAAGAGCACGGCCTGAACTAAAAACAGGAAAGAATTCGTGAGCGGCATTGTCGCTGTGCCCCTGTCGCGCCCACTGTTGTTGATAGACCACCAGTAATTTACTGCCATTCGGTAGTGACAGTAATTAGTAAAGTTTTAAAGTGTTGTTCTAAATGCCAAAACATCAGTTATGGGGTTTTAGAGAGTTACTGAATTTTTCTTTGGCTACCAGTATCATGGCGACTCTTCATTGCCAATACCGAAACTAGCCCTATTGTCCAACCACTGGTAAGACTGTCGCCGGCTGGAAAATAATTGCTGTGCTGAATTCACGAATGCCTATGAAGGGCTTCTTAACACGTTCACTGCGTAGCCCCTTATCATAGTTTTGATCTCTGTGCGTCGCGGCCCACCGGTGGGTCACCCGATGCTTTCCGCGGGTGCGGCGTGACACACCGGTGGGGCACACTTCTGAGGCTGTTTTTTCGGCCTGCTGAAAGATGGCTCTACTGGAATTTTCGGTCGCAGCTTCCGCGGGCTACTTCAATCATGTATGCTAGCGCAGAAAATCATCACGTGGTTCACTTGGCCCGTGAATTTCCTGGAAGTTTTTTCCCCTTGTGCCGCATTTTATAAGAATCCACTGTACATTTTCCGCTCCATTTCGCGTGACGTAAGCCTGACGGAATCATCAGACGAAAGCAGCAGTCGACCAGTCACAGCAATGAAACGCAGCAGATACCCGCGTTGACGATAGCCTTCGCCATTCGTTGCGGGCTGTGGTTCAACATGGGCTGCAAGGTGCATACTATAGTGAGGTCCGGTCGCCAATGAGCCAATAGTCAGGTCGCTTCCCACAGACGTTTGAACGGCACGGCTACGTCATCGAACAATAATGACTTGACGTAAAGGACCAAATGTATCATAAAAACAAAATGAATAGATCCTTGTAGCATACGGCATCTGGAGAATTTATCAAGTCATTTATACCGCGACTCTGCTCGCTTCATCCCCAGTGAACGCGACTGAAGCACGTTCTCAAGGGTGTCCTTGAAAAACGGTGCCCTTTATGTCTACAATATTTCTGCTTTATGTGACAAAAGTGCGGCCAAGAGTTTCGGTCGTTCTGGTCCGAACAAGTGCCAGAGGCGCTTGTTGCTCTCGCACCCTCGATTCTTCTTTCTTTGCCTGGACATGCAGAAGTTTCCACAATAAATAGTTTGCGTTTTGAAGCCGTTGCCTGCTACGTTTACTACCCACCGACCAGCTCCCCTTCGTGGGGCAACGCCACGTGACCCTGCGTTTCAGCATTCACTAAGCACCAAGACTCAAGCACAAGACCTCAAACTCGACATTTTATTGAAGTACTTCCAGAATAACTTTCGGAAGAAAAAAAAGAACAGTTCCAATCACAGCATTTGCAACTAAACGTCTTACGTGCCACCAGCTCACGGTGTCTAAAACGTAGTCTATGTTCAGGAGTTCTACTCGTCCAGAAGATTCAAACATGGCAAACACATAAATGGCCTTCCCGCGCAATTTCCGCAAAATGTAACAACTTTCTTAGCCATTACCCTTGCCTGCTCTGGACTTCTGCGAGCACTCAGCAATGCGTAGCATCCAGTACATCTCTTTCAGACAGACCGTGCAGGTCCATAGGCCTTTTCCGGCGTATGGGGGCTCTTTGTTCCGCGTGTCATTTAGGTCTCAATCTGAGCTGTGGCGAAGAGTGCGCGTGCCAACTCCTCGTGGAATTCGATGATTGGCGACGTTTTACCGTCCACCATTGAACGGACAACCCATGCGTTCACAACTGCAGTTCCAACGATGAGCTGCACCGCAGCTTTCCTATACCACTTGAGCGCATTCCGTAGGCAGGAGTAGTAGGACGTCATTTGGTCACTGTAGTCTACGCCCTTTTTCGCCACGTTGTAGTCGAGGAATGTGCGCGCTTTCATGATCGGTTCACCCTTTCTCGTTTTTTTTTCCGATATCAACAAGGCTGGCGTCATGCTCAGCAACCGTTGTCATCTTGAGAACTGGCCGTTTATCCAACCACTTCACCACCTATACGCCGTTGTGGGATTCAAGACCAACGATTTCAGCTTTTTTTACTGTAGCTTGTGTAACTTCTTTCGGAAGCCCCTTTCGGTTCGATTGGAAAGTGCCACATAAAAATGTATCATCTTTCAACAGGCGCGACGCAAGCGGCATGCTCGCGTAGAAGTTGTCGACGAAAAGTGTGCGACCGCGGCCGGTGAAGCCAGCCATCAAATTTACTACTACTTCTTCGGCATGCCCCATGCCCGCTATGGCGCCAGATTTTTCGGCACATATTTGCACTTTCAATGTATAGACCTCCTTCGTGCAGGCCTTGTATAGTTTGATTCCTTACTTGTGGGCTTTCCCAGGGATGTATTGCCTAAAGGCGATGCGCCCACGCCACGGAATCATCGTTTCGTCAATGACAATCTCTTGGCCTGGCTTGAACACTGAGCAGAAGTTGCGATTCATTTTTTCCATCAAGTGTCGAATACGATAGAGACGATCCTGCTGTGCTCTCGGTACCTCGTTATCTGGGAAATGCCAGAACCTTAGTAGCAGCCGAAACCGGTCGCGGGCCATGTTCTGGCGAATGCAGTTTACGCCGTACAGATCGCTTCTTGCCCAGTAGTGCTGCAGATTAGGAAGCCTTACTAGACCCATGCAGATCAGTACACCAACGAACACTTTCATTCATTGCACGTTTGTCTCAGTCCATTTCTTCACGCGCGATTTCTCTTGTAGGACGTTCGAGTCTATGTACTGCTTCCCATACCTGTTTGTCTCATGAACCATCATGTCCCAAATGTCATCAGTCAAAAAAAGAGGAAACAAGCTGAGAGCATCGTTGCTAGTCGGGAGCCTGATTAACACAGGAGGGCTCGAATACGACATCGCTCTAACTCTAGTCATTATCGCATTCCACCTTTCGGCAGGTAATGCAGCCTGAACATCACCATTTTCCGAATCCTCAGATACCGCTTCACCGCTTCACCGCAAACGCTTGACTCACCATCCCACAGTTCAGAAGAACTTTCCAATAACTCTTCGAGGCTGTCATTGTCGCTGCTTGAACACTCAACGTTCGCTGGAGCAGAAGTTGTGCCGCACGAAGTGAATGGCAACGTATTTGAGATGCCGTGTGTCCCGGTGGATCCGCTTCCACCGCAGTCTCTTTTCTTCTGGTTGTCTGTACCTTCGTCGAATTTTTGACAGTCCATCAAGATTATTGAATGCTCGTAAAAATGGAAAGCGCAAGGATGAGGACCATGATGCTTGGCACTGAGAGTGAGCCAAGTTATTGCGAATAGGACAGACTAATTGTTCAGCTGAGCTCTTGCACACATTGTGAGTGCTTTTCAAAAGTACGTTGCGCATGTGGAAAGCGCCCGAACAAAAGGCTGGAGCGGGTAGCTGGAACAGTTTCTGCGCCGTTTCCTGATAGCCGTCAGCTTTATCATCAGACGTATTGCAAGCGCCAATGTCAATAAATACAGGCGCGCTTTATATCTCTGCCGCCATCTGTGATATGATATTGGAAACGCGTTTTCATGCATTTGTGGAAGCATATCGTCGCCTCACTGCAAGAAACGACTCGTTGTCTGCGCCAGCACGGCTGGACTGCGTTGCGTCACCCACCGGTGGGCCACGACGCAGTGAACGTGTTAAGTGAGAGGGGAAACTATAGCAATTGTCATCGCCATCTGTGACTTGCGTTATCGGGGTTTGCTATCGGCCGCCCAGTTCTTCAGCTGACTTTGTTGAATGCCTTCATGATTCTTTAAGCATTAATCAAAGCAAATATCCGTCATCGGAAATAATACTTGCAGCTGACTTTAACTATCCCGGAATTGACCGGCAGACATGCAAACCCGTCGAGGGCGCAAGAAGGCATGAATGTAGGCAGTTTCTTGATGTTCTTTTTTTGTTTAGTTTGAGCCAAATGGTATCATGTCCCACACGTGGTGATTCACTTCTAGATCTTGTACTGACTACAGATCCACAAAGTATCTATGTACGCGTCCTTGACTGCATGAGTGACCACAATGTTATCCACTGCGAGTACACCATAAAATATGAAAAACCTCGTAATGCAAAGAAAACCATATACGATTACAACAGAGGGGATGTACGCGGACTAAATAATGACCTACTAACATTTTCTACACAGTTTTATTGACCTTTTCCGAGCGTGATACAAACAAAAATTGGCAGATCTTTCAAAGGACGCTCACTGAATCTAAGGAAAGATATATTCCAAGAATTACTATCCAATCTTCAAATAAAAACACGTGGTTTACAACACATGTTAAGCGGTGCATTAATAAGAAGAAAAGAATGTATTCAAAGGCAAAGCTTTCGACCTCTGCCGACGACTGGGAATGCTATCTCGAACAGGCGAGACTTTGCAAAGCAGAAATTGAAGCAGCGAAGGAAAAATTTCACAACTACGACTTATCACCAATGTTAAAAAACAACTGTAAAAATTTTTGGGAAGTAGTAAATCCGAAACCATCGTCATCATCCCTTGTGTCGATAACGAAAGATGGTGAGCCTCTTCTGCAGTCCGTTGTTGCGGAAGAATTAAACACTTTTTTTCTGTTCGGTTTTCACATCAGAAGAACCAGTACCACCACATCTGAACTTTATCAGCTTAAATACTTCAATGAATGACCTCATAATCACTCGCGAAGGTGTAGAAGCCGCTATAGATCGTCTACCAGTCAATTCGGCACCCGGACCAGATGACATTTGCGCAAAATTGCTAAAACTTACAAAACCAGCTATATCACGTATCTTGGTAGCTATTTTTCAACAGTCAGTTAATACAGGATGCGTGCCTGACGCCTGGAGGTGTGCACGCGTAATTCCCATTTTAAAATCTGGTGATCCCTCCTTAGTCTCAAACTACAGGCCCGTATCATTAACAAGCATCTGTTGTAAATTACTAGAGCACATCATATCATCCACCATCATGAAATTTCTATCAGATCACAATTTCTTCGCTAGCAATCAGCATGGTTTCCTTCGTGGTCGTTCCTGTGAAACCCAACTATTCGAATTGATAACTGACCTCCACGAAGCCGTTCATGGTGGATTAAAAATAGATGCTATATTTATTGATTTTGCAAAAGCATTTGACAAAGTTCCGCACATCCGCTTATTAATGAAGCTAAGGAATCTTAACATAAACAGTACGATTACAAATTGGATAGCTAATTTTTTAACCTACCGAAGTCAATCAGTCCACGTGAATGGGTACTCATCTTCACTTTCGCATGTAAAATCCGGTGTACCACAGGGTTCGGTCCTGTGTCCAATATTATTTCCGATCTATATTAACGACATAGGAAACACTTTATCTTCTACTATAAGGTTATTCCCAGACGATTGTATCATCTACAGACAAATTAGTAACGCAGAAGACAAGAACTCATTACAGGTAGACCTCGACAAACTCGCATTTTGGTGTTGCCAGTGGCAAATGGAAATTAACGTTTCTAAAACTAAGGCCATGACGTTCACGAGAACACATAATCCAGAATTGAGCTACTACACGATTCAGGCAATCCCTGTTGAGAAAGTATCCACATTTAAATATCTTGGCGTTCATTTATCCTCTGATCTATCTTGGAACGAGCACATTAATACCATAACCAGTAAGGCATCCAAAACACTCGGCTTCATTAAACGCAATTTATACTTAGCGAGCTCTGCTACTAAGTTATTAGCATACACTACGCTTGTTCGTTCAAAGGCAGAGTACGCATCCATTATTTGGAATCCGCATCAAACCTATCTGATCGAACAGCTCGAAGCAATACAAAATAAAGCAGCAAGATATATCACAAAAATATACTCGCGAAACTACAGTGTTACGGACATCAAGGAATCACTTTCATTGCCCTCTCTTCAAAACCGCCGACTAATAACATTGTTATCACATTTTCACGCGCTTTATCATAGTAGATCCCCGTTCCGCGAATCTTACATCAATGCAGCTCATAGTATTTTTCAACGTTTTGATCACCCATTTTAAGTGCAACCCCTTTTTGCTCGCACTAATCTGTATCGTCATTCACCATTACTTTTGGCACTATATCATTGGAATAAACTACCGAGGGACATTGTATCTGTCATTAACCATGATGTTTTTGTTAACAAGTTGAAGGTTTTTCTAAATGTGTGATTATTTCTGTGTTGAGTGCTTACTTGCGTATGTTATTCTTTCTGTATATAATTATGTCACTGTATATTACCAATGTTCTTTTTTTTACACGTTTGTAAATGTAACTGGCTCCCCCCCCCCCCTATGTAATGCCCGAATGGGCCTTTAGGGTATATGAATAAATAAATAAATAAATAAATAAATAAATAAAATCGCATGAAGCGACTAAAAGACGTGAGAGACGTTATTTCGCCGAGGACTGATGTTAGTCTGAGGTTTAAAATAAGCATCTTCAGCCAATCATAAGACGACGATGGCTGTCGTCTGCTATCAGTTCTCTTTTTCTTTCTACTCTGATCGTCCGATAGCCTGTTGCCGCTTCACTAGATTTGCGCATGTAAAAAAAACTTAGTGGCGTCGTTATCAGCGTTATGCTCATAAAGACTCCACGAAATGGCTCCAGTGATACTCGTTGGTGCGGTTATATAAAACTAAATGTGTGCGCGTGATTGCGTGTGCGCGTGTGTTTGTGTGTGCGTGCGTGTGTATGTACTCATGCAACAATTCTGCGCTTCATTGGTGAGATATATTTTATTTCACAGTATCACTCTTCTTCAACCAGTCCACATGAGTTTCGTATCAATTGTGGTGCGTGACTTTATTCGCAATTTCTGTTTTTTAAATATGTCATCGCATTGATGTACCGCTTCATATCGTAGAGAGGATTGCCATGCGGCGTGCGCATACGTTAATTCACACTGTAAGCCACAGAATGAGCATAACCTTGGGCACAGACACTACGTCGCTTCGACTTGGTGCTGAATTGAAACAATGAGCTATATAAGGCTGAAGCTAACAGCACGGACGATGACAGCGCATTGTGCGACAGTAACAACTTTTGATAATTAGAAATGTTTAGGCCTTTTTTCATTGTTTCATGTTGCATGGGGAAGTATAGCGTCAAAGGGTTGGAAAAAAATAATCACCCTCAGCCCTATGGACAAGAAAAGGCTGTAACTAGAAAAAAATAATAAAACGATACCGGTGCTCAAAACACATCAATGACAGCCTCGACTCTTGTCAGGGACGGACAATACACTCCTAACGAATAGATTGTTGCGCCAAAAAGGAAAATAAGGACTTAGGAGGGAGAGCTTGAAAAGACAGATCGAGCGCTGAACTCCAACTGATTTTATTCTTACAGCATGGTAGAGAGAATGAACAAATGCGCATGTGTATATCAGTGTTGCCTTGAGCGATTACAGTGATGTTTTTAACAGCTGCCTCTCGTTGTCAGACAGAAAAACAGACGTATCACTAATTCAACTCTTACCTCTCTTTTTTATGGGATATGCCTCCAAAAGTTATCTTGCTAACGTATCACCACTCCTGCATAGTATCTTTATCTCACGCAGTAGTGGCTGGCATCTGCCTTCCAGACAAACCATGCCATGCGCAGGTAAATGTGCATTACCTTTGTTGATTACAGACAATTGATGCTCCCGGGCCCGGTCAATAACGCATATCCCCGTTTGCCCAACCAATCAATCAATAAAGGTAATGTGCATCCTTTACGGGTGCACATGTGGACGGGTGCGGCCGTCCACATTTAGAAGGGACAAGCAAATGTAGAACAATGCATGGAAAAATAAGATGTAGTCAAATATGAAGCTGTTCAGGTTCAAAAGGCAAAATACCATTGCATTGCCCCTTCATTCATTGCGTTGCCACTTAAATTAACGCTTCGTTCAGACATGAAGTAAGAAATGTAGGAGGGGCTCTGTCATGCAGGCTTGGTCTGCTCGTGCGCACGCGCACGCTCTAAATTCATGAGTGTCACGCAGGAATCATGTAATGTTCACGAAATAGGAGGTAATCCGAAAAACCATGGCACGAATTTTGTGTCTGTCCGCACAAAACAATCGCCAGCATTGCCTTGTGTGCCCCCAGTGCCTTAAATAGTATTTTGTGAGAGAAATATTTCGCAGCACTAACGTGTGTAATAACATTACGAGGTTAACTCTGTACGTTGTGTCGCGAAACACTTTGAGCAGTAAGCGTTCGCGACTAGAATGTTGGAGCAGCGAGAGGTAGTGTAGCCGATCAAGCACCGAAACAAGGTTTGTCTTTCTCGTCGTCATTGTCTCTCTCCTAGCCACAGCCCCACTGCTCCCTATTTTACAGTACAGTTATCTCCCCCGCGGAAAAGGAAGCCGTCCCGGCCACCTTCGGGTAGGACAACACAGGCGGATCATAGTAAGGCTTGAGACACTGGGCATGCACAATTTCGCGTCCTCGACGGCGATGATCCAAAGGTAGCTCGAGGGGTTCCACAATATAGTTGACTGGAGACGTTTGGTTGATCACGCGGTATGGGCCTTGGTACTTCGACGCGACTTTCGGTGACAGTCCAGGGGTAGAGGCTGGAACCCAAAGCCACACTAGCGAGCCAGGAGCATAGGATACGGGAGCATTGGAACTTTCTCGATGGTGCTTCTGGCGTTGCTGGTCTTCTGACGTAAGTATGCGGGAAAGCTGGTGACACTCTTCTGCGTGTGCAGCAGCTTCGGATAGGGTAGTTGTTTACGTGGAGTCAGGGTGGTACGGAAGGATAGTATCCATTGTAGAAAAAGGTTCGTGTCCGTACAGGAGAAAGAACGGCGAAAATCCCGTGGTAGTCTGCGTGGCGGTGTTGTAAGCGTAGGTCAGAAAAGGTAGAACATGGCCCCATTTGGTTTGTTCGGATGCAACGGGCGTGGCCAGCATGTCACCAAGAGTGCGATTAAAGCGCTCGGTCCTGCCATTAGTCTGCGGATGGTACGCAGTAGTGGTGCGATGAATGATGCGGCATTCTTTGAGGAGAGCCTCGATGACGTCGGAGAGGAAGAATGTCTGTCACTGAGTAATTCCCTGGGAGCTCCGTGGTGAAGGGTAATGTGGCGCAGGAGAAACCAGGCGACGTCACGTGCAGAAGCGCTGGACAAAGGGGAAGTTTCCGCATAGCGCGTAAGATGGTCGATGGCCACGATTACCCAGCGATTGTCGTCTGATGTGGTTGGCAGAGGTCCATAAATGTCGATGCCTACTCGATCAAAAGCACGTGCTGGGCAAGGCAAAGGCTGCAATGGCGCGGTGGAACGACGAGGGGGATCTTTACGGCGTTGGCAAACGAGACAGGAGCGGACATAATAATGGATGAATCGATACATCCCCCGCCAGTAATAACGAAGGCGTAGACACGCGTATGTCTTGAGTACCCTTGCATGCGCGCACTGGGGATCGTCGTGGAACGCTGCGCAAATATCCGAACGCAGGTGTCCCGGGATGACAAGCAACCATTTGCGACCGTCCGGGAGGTAGTTACGACGGTACAAGAGCCCGTCGCGCATGGAGAAGTGATGTACTTGGCGACGTAATGCGCGATTGGTAGTGGGCGTCGATGGGCAGGACAAGAAACGCAGCATGGACACAATCCATGGGTCTTTCTTCTGCTCCAGAAGAATGTCCGTGGCACCAAGGGAAGACTCGGACAATGCGGCGTTCGGGAAGCTAGCCTCGTCTCTTAGCGAGACAAGGCATCCGCATCCGCATGTTTTCGGCCAGAACGGTACAGCACGCGAATGTCGTACTCCTGCAATCGAAGGGCCTATCGACCAAGACGACCGGATGGTTCCTTTAAGGACGACAGCCAGCACAGCGAATGGTGATCAGTTATGACGTCAAACGGGCGGCCATAAAGATACGGACGGAATTTGGTTATGGCCCAAATTATAGCCAGGCATTATTTTTCTGTGACAGAATAGTTCGATTCAGGATTAGTGAGTGCACGACTGCCGAAGGCAACGACGTACTCAACGAAGCCAGCCTTTCTCTGAGCAAGAACGGCCCCAAGGCCAACGCTACTGGCATCCGTGGGTACTTAAGTTGGAGCACTTGGGTCGAAATGGCGCAGGATTGGTGGTGACGTCAAGAGACGACGCAGCTTTGTGAAGGCGGCATCGCAATCCGGTGACCAGGTTGAAAGGTTGTGGCCACCACGAAGAAGCTGCGTTAAAGGCGCTATTATGGTGGCAAAATTGCGGATGAAACGGCGAAAGTATGACGCTAATCCATTGAAGCTGCGCAGTTCTTTCAAGGTCGTTCGTCGGGGAAACTGGGCAACAGCTTGTAGTTTCGCCGAATCAGGGAGTACACCTTCTTTCGACACAACATGGCCGAGGATGACCAGCTGCCGGGCAGCGAAGCGACACTTCTTCAAGTTAAGCTGGAGGCCAGCATCGGCGATGCATTGAATTCAAATAAATCGTTAGGTGTGATGAAGGCCGTTTTCGGACGGTATGACTTAGCCACTGGCACTTGCCAGTACCCGGATCGTAAGTCTAAAGATGAGTAGAATTCGGCGCCTTGGAGGCAGTCTAGCACGTCGTCAATACGGGGTAGCGGATAAAGGTCCTTGCGTGTGATCTTATTAAGTCGCCAGTAGGACAGGCAAAAGCGAATTGTGTCATCTTTCTTTTTTACCAGCGATACAGGAGATGCCCAGGGACTGTGCGAAGGTTGTATGACACCGCGTTGGAGCATGTCTGCAACTTGCTCAGCGATCACGCTACGCTCCGTGGTAGATACACGATACGGCCTGTGGCGTAAATGCGCATGGTTGCCGGTGTCGATGTGATGGACAACAGTGGAAGTACGGCCTAAGCGAGATTGTTGTAGGTCGAATGACGTGCGAAAGCGGTCTAGAAGAGGGACGATCTGGGCGTGCTGCGCTGGAGTGAGGTTGGGATCAATACACTCGTAAAATGTTGGGTCACACGGCGGCGTGGGAGGAGAAACTTGAAGGGCCACAGCGTCAACCAGAGGAGAAGCCGGGTCGTCAGGCACATCGTAAAGGAAGCTTGGTTCGATTTCATCGGCATAACCAAGACACTCATTGTGGAGCAGGCTAACAGGGCAAGCAAACAGGTTCGATACAGAAAGTGCGCTGGAACCTTGTCGAATGGCAAGAAGGGCAAAAGAAAGCAAGAAAGAATGGCGGCGAGCACCAAGCTTAGATGGCATGAAAAGAACTGTGGAGTCGGAAAACTAAACGCAGGAAACGGGTACAAGTGCGGCAGAGTATGGAGGAATCTCGGCGTCGGTGGTGACGAGCACACGACCGGCAGTGTCATCAATATCTTCAAAAACGTTGGTGCCGAATGGCGACAGCGCGAGTTAAGCACGGGTACAATCTATAACGGCATGATGAGAGGACAGAAAGTCCCATCCTAAAATCATGGCATGGGAGCAGCCAGGCAGAACAACGAACTCAATATGGTATAAAGCGCCGCTTGTAACAACACGCACGGTACACTGCCCTAAGGGTTCAATCGGCGCAGCGCTTGCTGTACGTAATGAAATGGCTGCATATGTCGTCGCGACTTTTCTAAGGGTAAGACGAAGCTGGTCCGAACAATCACTGATATTGCTGCTCCCGTGTCTACAAGCGCATGAACGGCAATGTCTTCTGCATAAACTTCAAAGACGTTCGCAGGAAATAAGTGAAGTCTTGAGGAGTTGGCTGATATCGCAGTGCTTGCCTCCGGAACTGCGGTCCTTAGTTTTCCTCTCGGATAGCTTCAGGGCGACGGAAAAGCGGCGACAGAGAACGCCGACGGGGAGACGGAGACCGACGGGTATTGAAGGGTCGGGAAGAAGGAGGCGAGGCTTCAAAGGGCTGAGCGGCAGTAGCGGAACAGGACGGAGAGTCAAAACCGTTGCTTTGTGCCCTTGGAGAATCCGAAGGATACCATCCACGCCGGCGGCAAAGCCGTGCTACATGCCCAGGTAGTCCGCACGAATAACCGATAGGCCGATTGTCATGGGTGCGCCATGGATTGAGAAGAGCGGGCGGAGACTGGTGGAAATATTGGCGAGGTGGGCGCACGGGCTGCTGTGGCGGCCAGTAGCTGCTTGGGGAGCAGGAGCATGTGTTGCAGCTGCTTGCGGAGGTGAAGGAAAGGAGCTGGTCAGTCTGAATTGATTACCTGCAGACGGAGGCCTTGGATTCGCGACAACGGCAGCGTACGTAAGTGGCACATGCGTAGGAGGCGGTTGATGAGCAAGTGGTACTGCGTTTGCGACTTGTTCTTGTATCATCTGACGGAGATCTGGAGACAAGCGCGGCTCTGAGGCTGGAGTGACTGGCAGAAGAGAGAGTTGGCGTGCCATTTCTTCTCATACAAATTGCTTGATTCTGTCAAAAATTTCTGAACTGCAAGGAGTAGAAGTGACACCATCACTCAGAGCTGAAAGCGCGACGTCCGGAGTGAGAGCTCGGCGCGTAGAAAGCCGTTGTTTGCGCAGCTCCTCATAGCTCTGGCAAAGCGTTATGAGGTCGTTGACCGTCTGAGGGTTCCTTGCCATGAGTATTTGGAAGGCGTTATCTTCTATGCCTTTCAAGATGTTCTTGACCTTGTCTTCTTCGGTCATATCTGGGTTGATACGCCGGCAAATGTCAACTACATCTTCAATGTAGCTCGTAAATGTTTCGCCCTTTTGTTGGGCACGACAGCGAAGCTGTTGTTCAGCCCGAAGTTTGGGCACGGCAGGGCGACCGAATACTTCTTGAAGTGCCGTTCGGAATGCTGTACAGGTGGAAAAGTCAGCCTCGTGGTTGCGGAACCAAAGATGGGCGACCCCGGAAAGGTAGAATGGGACGTAGCCAAGCTTGTCAGCTTCAGACCATTTGTTGTGGGTACTCACTCGGTTGTATGATGACAGCCAGTCCTCTACGTCATGATCGTCAGTGCCATTGAATATGGGAGGATACCGTTGGCGTGGCGCACCAGGACAGACGACTGGAGGCGGTGCCATGGGTGGCGTGGTAGGACTAGTCTCCTCAGGCATGGGAGATGTGACAGGGATCGTCCGGCTTAGGAGTTCTCAGTTTACAAAAAGTCCAGCACCTTCCACCAAATGTCGCGAAGCACTTTGAGCAGTAAGTGTTCGCGACTAGAACGTTGGAGCAGCGAGAGGTCGTGTAGCCGATCGAGCACCGAAACAAGGTTGTTCTTTCTCGTCGTCGTTGTCTCTCTCCTAGCCACAGCCCCACTGCTCTCTATTTTACAGTACAGTTGCATTGTTTAGGCATGATGCATGTTAGTCTCGTATATCTAATTTTTTCTAGTGCTCGTTAGTGGGTAGATGTTTTGAATAGTCAATATGCCGTATTTCAACTAACACGGACGGCAAAAAGTTATGCAGTCAGTGAATATTACTGAGCTCCCGTGAAGTGATTTCTACAGAACCCTGCTTCTGGTGGTGGCAATCAAGAATTTTCAGATATTATTATACGGTCGTCGCTTCACTTTAGAAAAAGACCACTAGCCCCTGCAATATATAAACTCAGCGAAGACCCTCAACGCGCTCATTCTCCGTTGCAGTTTGCTTCAAACGGAATATAATTTTTCTGTGCATTATATTCCTTGAATAATAAGCGCGGGTACAGACTGCCTTAGACGCAGTTTGTATGGGTTTTGATGAGATTAATAATGTGCCCTATTCAGCATCTATGCTTCTGAGATCTTTTGTGCAAAAACATTTTTGAACAAAGTTGTTCACTATTACTTTTTCTGTAGTATTGTAAAAAGATGGTATTATTACTCTCGCACATCTCGCACATCTGTACCATAATAACGTGCCAAACCTGAGCACGTTGGTCGATATCACAACCATTTTTCAGGCAAAGAACCCGGGAGGTTGCAAAGAACGTGAGATTTAACCCTAAAGAACACTGGTTATTTTGTGCGGCAACTGTGTTACTTCTGCCACTCTTAGTTGGCTTCTACGACATCGCGAAAGCAGACGATTGTATTTAGTTGAGGGAAAGGGCCTGAGTTCTTTAAGCTGTTATTATCCAGGGAAACGTCTGCTAAGGGGCTTACTACAGCGGCCTGTGAGGAAACCACCGTCTGGTTTAATCCCGGCTGCAGAGATATCTAATGTCCTTGCCATGCCGCTTCGCCCCTGTCGGCGTGCTTCACTCGCTCTTCGTATACCGTGGTCTGCAGGACCGTTGATAACTAATTGAGGTCATAGCGCTGAATTGACACGGACAACAAAGACGACAGGACATGCGCGGATAGGTCTTTGGGTTTACGCGGAAAGAAATGAGCTAGGATAGAAGCTGCAAATTGCAAGGTACAATGATCAATTTTTCCGCACTGAACAATAAAAAACTGAGTCACCTATATAAAGTGCAGATGGTAGATATAAAGTGCAGTTAGTAGCACCCCAAGAATGTTTTGTAGGGAAGGGCATAAGACCATTGTCCAGTTGCTGTTTTATTTGGGGGGGTGTGGATCAGATTCACGTATAAATGTTACAAACGTTAAGTGACAGTAGCTCTTCATATGCTGCCGGTGAAAGTTGGTTTGTCAATTTTAAAACTGGCCATATCGGTGTTGAAAATGATACACCCAGCGGAAGGCCTGTTTATGTATATGCGCCTGCAAATACGAAAGCTATTCATTAAATCTTCATGGAGGACCGCCGCATATCAGCCAGAAGTATTGATCTATATATGGGAATATCAGGTCAAAATGTTAGTGCCATTATAAACGATGACTTCGAAATGAGAAAGCTTGCCGCGAAGTGTATCCCAAAAATTTTGACAACTGAACGAAAGAACAAATGTGCGAAGACCACTGGTGGTTATACTGCAACATTTCCCAAGAAATCATTCATATTTCCTGCATAAACTGGTAATTTATGAAAGAAACCTGGATCTATTGCTACGTTCCCGAAAGAAACAAAAAATCGAAGAAACGGAGACCTTGGTTTCTCCGCACTAAAAGTTCCGTGTACAAAGGTCAGTGCGGAATAAAATGGCATCAGTGTTTTGAGATATAAAGCAGGTGGTCTCCTAGTGGAACCTCCAACAGGGTTCAAGCATTATTACAGAGTTTTACTGTGATTTATTGCAAAAATTGAGGCACTACATTCAAGAAGAAGCGCCGAAGAAATCTCCCCGAAAATGTCATCGTGATGCATGACAATGCCTCATCAAACACCGCGGCTCAAAACAGTGGCAGAATTGACCGCCTTAAGCTTTTGAGTTACGCCTCATCCACCCTATTCGCCCGACCTGGCTGCTTCTGACCAGTATCTTTTCCCCAATCTGCAAAGAACACCTAAAGGGAAAACAAGTTGGCAGTGTTCTGGAGGCAACTAATGCTGAAAACGAGTGGTAACAACAGCAGATGGAAGAAGTTCATTTGCGAGGAGTTAAAAAGGTGCAGGACAGGCGCCACAAGTGTACTAACTTTCTTAGGGAATAAGTAGAATGTTGTCACAGTTACAGTTCCCTATCTCAGTACTTTCGGGGAAAAGCTTCAGACTTATCAGCACCGTTATGTCGCTACCACTGTGCAGATTTTGGCCATTTGTGAAAGCTAGGTAATCAGGCGCTTCTATAGTTCGAATGGCAGCGTATATGGGCTCGTCCCCGACGCATACACGGTAGCCAGCAACAAGGATTCCTTTATTAAATAAATAATAATATAATCAAGTAACTATTCAACCAATCAATTATTTCATTCATTTATTCACAGTACCTTGCAGCCTCCTGATAGGAGCACGCTGTAAGGACGTCTTTACATGGTTAATTATAACATATGGTGACAAATACAGAAAAAAGTATGTATTACATACATTCGGTAAAAAGCAAAGTGTAAGTAAAATATACAAGGCATCATCATCATCATCATCATCATCAGCCTAGTTACGCCCACTGCAGGGCAAAGGCCTCTCCCATACTTCTCCAACTACCCCGGTCATGTACTAATTGTGGCCATGTTGTCCCTACAAACGTCTTAATGTCATCTGCCCACCTAACTCTCTGCCGCCCCCTGCTACGCTTCCCTTCTCTTGGAATCCAGTCCGTAGCTCTTAGTGACCATCGGTTATCTTCCCTCCTCATTACATGTCCGGCCCATGCCCATTTCTTTTTCTTGATTTCAACTAAGATGTCGTTTACCCGCGTTTGTTGCCTCACCCAATCTGCTCTTTTCTTATCCCTTAACGTTACACCCATCATTCTTCTTTCCATAGCTCGTTGCGTCGTTCTCAATTTCAGCAGAACCCTTTTCGTAAGCCTCCAGGTTTCTGCCCCATATGTGAGTACTGGTAACACACAGCTGTTGTACACTTTCCTTTTGAGGGATAGTGGCAACCTACTGTTCATGATTTGAGAATGCCTGCCAAACGCACCCCAACCCATTCTTATTCTTCTGGTTATTTCAGTCTCATGATCCGGATCCGTGGTCACTACCTGCCCTAAGTAGATGTATTCCCTTACCACTTCCAGTGTTTCGCTGCCTATCGTAAACTGCTGTTCTCTTCCGAGACTGTTAAACAGTACTTTAGTTTTCTGCAGATTAATTTTCAGACCCACCCTTCTGCTTTGCCTCTCCAGGTCAGTGAGCATGCATTGCAATTGGTCTCCTGAGTTACTAAGCAAGGCAATATCATCAGCGAATCGCAAGTTGCTAAGGTATTCTCCATCGACTTTTATCCCCAATTCTTCCCACTCCAGGCCTCTGAATACCTCCTGTAAACATGCTGTGAATAGCATTGGAGATATCGTATCTCCCTGTCTGACGCCTTTCTTTATAGGGATTTTGTTGCTTTCTTTGTGGAGGACTACGGTGGCTGTGGAGCCGCTATAGATATCTTCCAGTATTTTTACATATGGCTCATCTACACCCTGATTCCGTAATGCCTCCATGACTGCTGAGGTTTCGACTGAATCAAACGCTTTCTCGTAATCAATGAAAGCTATATATAAGGGTTGGTTATATTCTGCACATTTCTCTATCACTTGATTGATAGTGTGAATATGGTCTATTGTTGAGTAGCCTTTACGGAATCCTGCCTGGTCCTTTGGCTGACAGAAGTCTAAAGTGTTCCTGATTCTATTTGCGATTACCTTAGTAAATACTTTGTAGGCAACGGACAGTAAGCTGATCGGTCTATAATTTTTCAAGTCTTTGGCGTCCCCTTTCTTATGGATTAGGATTATGTTAGCGTTCTTCCAAGATTCCGGTACGCTCGAGGTTATGAGGCATTGCGTATACAGGGTGGCCAGTTTCTCTAGAACAATCTGACCACCATCCTTCAACAAATCTGCTGTTACCTGATCCTCCCCAGCTGCCTTCCCCTTTTGCATAGCTCCTAAGGCTTTCTTTACTTCTTCTGGCGTTACCTGTGGGATTTCGAATTCCTCTAGGCTATTCTCTCTTCCACTATCGTCGTGGCTGCCACTGGTACTGTATAAATCTCTATAGAACTCCTCAGCCACTTGAACTATCTCGTCCATATTAGTAACGATATTGCCGGCTTTGTCTCTTAACGCACACATCTGATTCTTGCCTATTCCTAGTTTCTTCTTCACTGTTTTTAGGCTTCCTCCGTTCCTGAGAGCCTGTTCAATTCTATCCATATTATAGTTCCTGATGTCCGCTGTCTTACGCTTGTTGATTAACTTAGAAAGTTCTGCCAGTTCTATTCTAGCTGTAGGATTAGAGGCTTTCATACATTGGCGTTTCTTGATCAAATCTTTCGTCTCCTGCGATAGCTTACTGGTTTCCTGTCTAACGGCGTTACCACCGACTTCTATTGCGCACTCCTTAATGATGCCCATGAGATTGTCGTTCATTGCTTCAACACTAAGGTCCTCTTCCTGAGTTAAAGCCGAATACCTGTTCTGTAGTTTGATCCGGAATTCCTCTAGTTTCCCTCTTACCGCTAACTCATTGATTGGCTTCTTGTGTACCAGTTTCTTTCGTTCCCTCCTCAAGTCTAGGCTAATTCGAGTTCTTACCATCCTGTGGTCACTGCAGCGTACCTTGCCGAGCACGTCTACATCTTGAATGATGCCAGGGTTCGCGCAGAGTATGAAGTCGATTTCATTTCTAGTCTCACCATTCGGGCTCCTCCACGTCCACTTTCGGCTAACCCGCTTGCGGAAAAAGGTATTCATTATACGCATATTATTCTGTTCTGCAAACTCTACTAATAATTCTCCTCTGCTATTCCTAGAGCCTATGCCATATTCCCCCACTGACTTGTCTCCAGCCTGCTTCTTGCCTACCCTGGCATTGAAGTCGCCCATCAGTATAGTGTATTTTGTTTTGACTTTACCCATCGCCGATTCTACGTCTTCATAAAAGCTTTCGACTTCCTGGTCATCATGACTAGATGTAGGAGCGTAGACCTGAACAACCTTCATTTTGTACCTCTTATTAAGTTTCACAACAAGACATGCCACCCTCTCGTTAATGCTATAGAATTCCTGTATGTTACCAGCTATTTCCTTATTAATCAGGAATCCGACTCCTAGTTCTCGTCTCTCCGCTAAGCCCCGGTAGCACAGTACATGCCCGCTTTTTAGCACTGTATATGCTTCTTTTGTCCTCCTAACCTCACTGAGCCCTATTATATCCCATTTACTACCCTCTAATTCCTCCAATAACACTGCTAGACTCGCCTCACTAGATAGCGTTCTAACGTTAAACGTTGCCAGGTTCAGATTCCAATGGCGGCCTGTCCGGAGCCAGGTATTCTTAGCACCCTCTGCAGCGTCACAGATCTGACCGCCGCCGTGGTCAGTTGCTTCGCGGCTGCTGGGGACTGAGGGCCGGGGTTTGATTGTTGTATTCATATAGGAGGTTGTGGCCAAGTACTGCACCAGGGTGGCCAATCCTGCTCTGGTGAGAGAGTGCGTTACCGGTTCTGGTCACCGGGATCAGGCCGCTCTCCAGGCCTGTTTGTGCAATTTTCTCAACACACGTTTTTTTTTTTTTTTTGTATTTTCCGGTGGAGAATAGCGCGGCACCGGGATTTGAATCACGGTCCTCTTGCTCTGGAGACGGATACTCTACCGTCCCCGTAGGAGTTAAATTAAAAATTAATTTATGGGGTTTTACGTGACAAAACCACTTTCTGATTATGCACGCCGTAGTGGAGGACTCCGAAAATTTCGACCACCTGGGGTTCTTTAACGTGCACCTAATTCTAAGTACACGGGTGTTTTCGCATTTCGCCCCCATCGAAATGCGGCCGCCGTGGTCGGGGTCCGATCCCGCGACCTCGTGCTCAGCAGTCTAACACCATAACCACTGAGCAACCACGGCGGGTCCCGCAGGAGTTGTACGCCTCATTTAACCTACAGTGGTGCCCTACTTGGTCAGTCAAGGTGGACCAATCTGAGCTCGGTTATACCGCATGGATGGCACTCGGCTAGAGAACCTGGTATTTATGACCTGCACATGTGAGTGTGAGGCCATAAATATTTGAAGATCTATATAAATATATATATATTTTTTTAGGAGGGTTCCCGTACAGTGATAAAATAAAGGAAAAGACATTAAAAGAAAGAAAAAAAAAGAAAAAAAAAGAAAGAAAAAGGGGCAGCAGCAGTCCTTGGTATAGTTATTCTGGCGGCTAGCTTCCCACGCTATGCGTGCCGCCATCGCACCTGGTTAAGCTTTTCCTAGACGCTAGAGTTAGGCTTTGTCCGCGCAACCTTGAGCGATCGGAAAGCGCGTTTCCCCCTCTTGGCCGGCGGAGAAGGGAAGCTTCGTTCCGGCCGCGAAGCTCTCCACATCTCTGTAAGGTGCCTTGGGGATGTCTCGTGCCGAAGATGCCCTCTCGGTGAGCGCATATTTCACCCCTCATCTTTTAAGAGGTTCAATACATACAAGCATTTGCCTAGCAAACCAGATTTTTTTTTCAAGGGAATTTTCCACGTCTCAGTAATTTCTCTCGTCGTATTCGAGTGCTGATTGCCGTGTTATAGTTTGTTAACGAAGCTTTCCCTCAAGTCTAAATATTTTAAGGCAGTTTTCCTAGCCTCTAAAGCCGCTCGAGTTGGCTCTTCTCCTTGAGCGGCCATTTTTCCTAGAAAGTATGCCTTCCAACTACTCGGAATCAGCATAAACCGACTATCGCGGACAACATGAGTCTCTTTCCACGTAAGTGTGAGGCTCGGAGCAGGAGCTGTGGCGCTTGAAAGTAGCCTGGGGCCTGACGAACCAACCGACTGAGCTATCTTTCTGGGCAACATCGAAGGGTCACGAGTTCAAGGCATCATACCAGGCGGAAAATAAGCAAGGACATGACCTAAAAAACATATTGCCTGATCTGGTGTGTTAATTGTCTTGATTGCGGATTAATCTTTCAGTTTAGACGTGCTACGTGACAATGAACATTGTATGGACGACGCATGTGTTACCATCTTGGTTGATCGCTGTTGTTATTTAGACTAAACTGGATATTGATTAAATTCAAAAGTTGAGTTCAAAACTTCGCACCGCAATTCGTTTTTAACAATTAAACTCTTGAGTGCACTTAATTAAATCTAAAGTGAGTCGTTGTAATGGAAATATCTACATGAGCGCCAAAAAAAAAAAACACGCATACCACAATTTTCTTTCTCAACGTATTTATTCTAAATTACCCATAAATTGAGACTTGTAATTAAGAATACCGAGTTACGCAACCTGTCGTATATATAGATCAAGTAAACCTAGTTAAACATGTTAACTGTATACAATGGCGTTGTTTGAGACGCCCCTCTTCTTACGCAAGATATTAGAGTTCGACAGGAAGCCTGGTGATACGGCTGCCGCAGTTTCAAACGATTTGTTTACCGGAACCGTTCAGCAAATTATTATCGTACTTTTCTGTTCTTTCTTGGGATAGAATTTTACTTGCCTAGTGATTTTTTTCTATTGTGCACATTCGCGGTTACTGTTTTCTTCTTCCTCCAATTTGCTATTCGATTTGTCACTCCACCCTTCACGGAGCCATTCTGATGCCTGATTGGTGTTATTCGCAACGAAATAAATAAAAAAAATACTCGTCATGGTGTCTCAGTGGCAACGACGTTCCACTGCTCAGCGTGAAGTCGTGGGCTCGATGCATAGCAGACGCATTTAGATGGAAGTAAAACGCAAAAACCACACTTGTACTTAGATTTACTGGCACGTTACATAACCTCAGGTAGTCAAAATAAATGCGCCGCCCTCCACTAGAGGCGTCCTTCATAAACCGCTGAACAATTTAGGGACGGTAAACCCCACAGTGTAATATTTTAAATAAATGAAACGCTTTTCCGTGAAACTTGATAGTTTACCTAAGTACCCTTACGTATAATTCTGTTACGCGTTCCCCCATCCACCGACGGACCACCAATCATTGTACTAGAGCACCCAAACTTCATGTCTCTTTTCAGATGTTTATCGAAAGACCCTTTCTTTGCTTTACGCTCCCCGATTCGTCATGGCTGCG
The DNA here is from genome assembly GCF_023375885.2 of Dermacentor andersoni. Lineage (NCBI taxonomy): Eukaryota > Metazoa > Arthropoda > Arachnida > Ixodida > Ixodidae > Dermacentor > Dermacentor andersoni. Next base: position 289,855,184 of record NC_092814.1, read on the forward strand.
GCAGCTGTCAGCTGCTAGGTAGGTCCGTAACTTTGTAGATGTAATTGGGGACACATAAACCCTTTTCACGGGCTTGTTCACTCTATAAACAGAAGCAGTTGCACCGTACTTAGCCATTTGTCGCCGCAAGACCCGCCGCTTAGCCTTCACGGCTGTTCAAAAACCGGTCCCAGCAGACGCGTTCCGACAGGCGTGAAGTGCGAAAAAGAAGAAAAAAAAAAGGAAGAAGAAACGTTTTGTACTTAGTTATAGATGCACGTCGAAGAACACCCAATGAAAGAAATGAACCGGAGCCCCAGTCTACGGCGTCCCTATTAATGCACTGGGCAGTCCAAAAAAGTTTATTGATTCTCTCATGATAGACATATAAACGAATATATGCAGGTGCGACCCCAGTACTTAAGTATGAGTTGTGAGGGAGGTCCTTGGGTTAACAGTGATAATTAGTCCTGGTTCGCGAAACCATTAAAAGCTACAATATAATATTAAATCACAGTTGCAACATATGCACACACCAGGTATAAAATATATACAGCAAATAATAATTTAAGGAAGGTGCAACATGCTTGGGTGCAAGATTGTAAAAGCAGGAGAACAAGTAATTTTATTTTATTTTTGTTTCATACATTTCTTAAAACAAAAACGCAGGTTTCTGTGATAAGAACATACGTTCGTGAGTAGAACCAAACATGTTAACAGTGAATGTTCATTCCATGATTCTGATATGCGCACGAACTTCTGCTGGAGGTTTCGTGCACCGTTGCTGAAGTTGTCTGATAAGAAACTTCCTTTTGCACGTTTTTTTCTTCTTTCAAATCTGCTGATATTTGCTGTAGTCATGCACATTTTAGTAAGGCTGCTTCTTCGTTGATGGACTGGAAACTGCGGTATTCCGATAATAATCTTTGTACTGAAATCAGATCAACTCGCAGTATTTCATGTTCACAATGGAGAAGTATCCAAGAAAGATGTACCGCTCGTTGTCGGCATTCTGTTAGGTATGCTTTACTGTAGCTACTCTGTCCCAGGCTTTCTTCGTCCTTGTTTCTTGGTGCGCAACGGCTCAATGAAATGTGGAGCCGTGATCAAGCACGGTGTTACTGCGGCAAAAAAGTTTTGCGATTATCTTTATTAAAAGGAAATGTTCGTGAAAATATGATGGCCAGATAGCACCGCGAGTTTAGTAGACACTCGCTCGCACTTTTAAATATTTCTTTTCTGGCGCCCACTAACATTCGCCTCCATTCACTGAAACGCACTGACATTCGAAGTCACGTATTATACGTATATATGTGCACTCGTTAGAGAATTGGACGACCAATGTGTGACTTACACACGTTACGTAAGAACGCTTGAAGCTGAACGCTTCTCCACGAGTGTTATCCTGTAGTGCACGTTCCAACACGTCCAACACACAGCAGTGCGACAGTAAAAAGCAACTGAAAATGGGCGCTACGCGTGGCATCGTCTCTCTCTTATGTCCTCTTTTATTATGTTTATTTATTTATTTGATACATACTGCTAGCCTTAACAAAGGCTTTGGCAGGAAACGGTACATTCATAAAAGGGAAAATACATCATTCACACAGGGTTCAACGATAATCGTTTACAAGAGGCCTTGGCTTTGGTTTAAAAACAAGCTTATTCACACACACGTACAGCGATATAGACAATGCATATTCTTGGTGACAATAGAACACAATATGAAAACCACATTTCATCACGTAGCAACAAAGATATGGTCAGACAGCTTAGACAAAAAACAATCGAGGGTTGTACAATCGACAACCTCTTGTGTTAACAGATTCCATTCTCTGACAGCTTGCGGGAAGTATGAATACCTGAAGGTGTCATTGTGAAACCTATACTCAGGTAATTGTTTATGTTGTTTGGTTCTTGAAATTCTGGCGTTAAAAAAAAAAGAAAACTTGTTTTTGTCTCTTTTTATAGCATTGCTCTGGAGAATGAACAGGCATTTTAGTCTGAGATATCTAGCACGATCGCTAATTGTTGGGACTCCGGCTAAGCGTAGAAGTTCAGTTGGGGAATCATGACGACGGTCATGATTCTTTGTACACGGGTTTTCGACGACGGCTTTTCTTTGTACACTCTCTAACTTCACTATGGCCCGTTTAGTGTATGAGAACCAGCATATGGCGCCGTATTTTATAATGGAGCGAATGAGTGACGTGTACGCGAGTAGTTTGGTATTGGGTGAAGCGTATCTGAGGGACCGTTTGAAGGAAAAAAGCGCTGAGAGTGATTTTGTTGCCACGTATGACACGTGTTTGTTCCATTTCAGATGCGAAGAAATAATGATACTTAAATGCTTGTATTCTTCAACCCTTTGTAGTTCTCTTTGCTGAATTTGGTATGGAAAGGTTAGTGGTGCTTTCTTTCTCGTGACTATCATGCAGACAGCTTTTTCTGCATTTAGTGTAATCTGCCAGTCCTGAGACCATTTCGCTATCTTTTTAAGTGCGTCATTCAAAACAACCTGAAAATCCTTGGTCTGTATTGCTTTATAAATAATGCAGTCATCTGCGAACATGCGTACCGTTGCGTCAATACCATTTGCTACGTCCTTGATAAAAAGAAGGAAGAGAATGGGAGCTAAAACTGTGCCTTGAGGCACACCGGATAAAACTTCAACGTAGTCTGAGTATTGCCCTTCGAAATGAACGAATTGTTGACGTCGTGACAAATATGCTTTTAACCATTTTGTAAGCACACTGTGTGCCAGGAAATATGACACGCGCTCGCACTTTTACGCTACCTACACCAAACGAAACAATCAGTGCGCCGCGACAACTCAGATGGATTGCCATGGCAATAATTTCGCGTCCGCACAATGCACTTACAAGATTTTATTAGCCTTTCTATATGTACTGAAGAAGAATAGCCTGCCAGGCTGGTCGATTCTCCAAACTGTTGCGAAGAGGATGTTGTGCAGTGGTTTCTTGCGTCTCTTTTCCTTTCCTGGTGCCCTCGTCGTCGAGCTGCTGCACTATACCTTCTGTGTGGCGATATTATAGAGCAAACCTCCATTCCTGCGCTGCTCCTCTTGCTGATATTGCGCTTTCAGCCTCGGTCGTCGGTGCGAAGGCCCCGGATGCGGCTCTCTAGCACTTTGTCCAACGGCAGGTTCCTTTTTTTTTTTTTCTTTGCGGAATACTACACTGAAATCAACAGATGATGCGAAGCTTTTCCTTCTTGTACTCCTTACTTGGATCACAATATTGGTGTGATTCCTGCTACTAGTGCAACACTCTTTTCCTGTCTACTATACATTGTTATTCTCAGCCGGCGACTGACATGTTCAGCCTATTGTTGAGCTTATAAAGTTTCGACTTAGTTGAAAGTGGACGTGGAACATTGTTTAGTGCACTCGTATTAAAGATGCTGATGTGCTGGTTCGATTACTCAAATCACCAAGTATTTTTTAAGCTGTATGTGAAGGATCGACACACTAATGTTCGTGGTAGAACTACGTTTTCAAATATAATGTTTCGGCCTTAGGAAACTTCTTGCTGCTAATTTTTGCAAAGCTCTCTGCACGCTTGAGCTGATCGTGCCCAGTTTTAACAAAAGAAGGCGCCGACTAACCCATGCGTGGATGCGATCACGATGTTCGAATGACATATCTAGTTTGTGAGTGATGCTGCTGGCTAACACTCCCAGGTTAGTTCTAATAGTAGTAAAAAACAAATATAGCCCAGAAAGTCGACGCGAAAACAGCGCCGCGGTAGCTCAATTGGTAAGAGCATCGCTCGCGTAATGCGAAGACGTGGGTTCGTATCCCACCTGCGGCCAGTGGTTTTTTTCATCCACTTTCATTTCCATTAGTTTATCGTTTCTTTAATTCAATTAGTAAGTACAGGTAATTTCCCCTAAGTTCTCCTTGGTGTATTTGTTTGTTGAGTTCTTACATCTATTGCAGGCAAGCCGTCTCGTTCGCCCGCCGCGCTAGCTACGCACTGCCAATGTTCAAATATAAGACAATTCGTGACAGTACTCTAGCTCGCTTTAAGAACAGCAAAAAATACAAACGAAATGCGTTCAGCTGCTAAATGCATCTGCGAAAGACCATCGCCATCAGGTTTACAGCCACGTCTACTATGTCTGTGGTGTCAGCATTTTTAGACACAACAAGCTGCTTGTAATGTTCGGGATTCACGGATCGACAGGGATACGGTTCTTATATGCACACCGTCGTGTTTTCCATTTACGCTAAATGTAAACAAAGTTAATCGCTTAGTTCACCGAGAAAATCTACTAGGAGTTTTGTGTAACGCATAAAAATAGGGAGAACAGGGGTATTCAGTAACGATTGACAAAGTTTCTAATTAGGCTTGACTATTTAAACGTTTGCCGCACAATACCTATAAACACCTGTTTTCCCTCTCTCCTCCGTTCACATTTCCAGGAGTGTGAAATTAGCGTGACCGTAGTTTACTAAGCACCCTGAGAATCGTTGCAGACAATGACCGTATAACACATTCGAGCACTTACCTACCCAACTTCCCGTAAAGCTCGAAACTTTCCCCGCATATCACCCATAAAATTGCTCCTGTTTCCTCAAATATCAACTGCATGGCCAGTTCGTTTCTTTCAAAACGTGAGAAAATTTCGTATGCGGTTCGCAAAGTACACTTGTAAAGGTCCGCAACGCTTGTATAAGCAGTATTTCGCAAACGGTGTTACAATGGAGAGAGTTTAGTCTTTGGGCGTACATCACCAACAACATGTCTGTAATCTCCCTGCAAATTGAATCTATGCCACGTTTAGTTCTCCCACGATAACAGGTTAATCAATTGCGTGATTCGTATAACTCGTCTGAACTGGACAAACAATTACCATTTATCGCTTGCTTCGAAAGAGAAACAGAGAGAGAGAAGAGGAAAAGGAAAAGCACGGAGCTCAATCAGGTGCGTGTCCGGTTTGCTAGCCTACACAGTGAGGAAGGGAATTAAATGATAAAAAGAAGGAAACAGACGAGAAAACACCGAGGGGGCCGCTTCAAACGGCGGGGCACATCGACAATGCAGTTGGTCACTGAGGTCTGTAGAAGTCAGCTTCTGAGCTTCAGATACTGGTTCTTGGCACGGGACTGCACCGCCTGGGGAAGTAATGTGAAGTCTGGCCGGTGAACAGTTTGCTTAAGAATTGGCAAAGCTTATAATTAATGTGCAATCGCCAAACTTTCATTATATCTACCCATATCATGTCCTGTATTCTCTCTAAATACAAAATTGTTGCCCCTTTTGATTCTCCCCGAGCAACGAAGAAACTTTCTGAGTTTTATATAATGCTTCCAAACAGGCCGAAAGTGAGAGTTTAGCAATTATTGTTTAAGCTATAAATAACGCACATACGTCAAAATGTGCCCTCACATTATTCCTTACTAGCTCCCTGTTCCTTCCAAACGTATACTCAAATAAATTAATTAAATTATCGGTTTTACGTGCCAAAACCACTTTCTAATTATGAGGCAGGCCGTAATCTAAGTACACGGGTGATTTCGCATTTCGCCTCCATCGAAATGCGGCCGCCGTGGCCGTGATTCGATCCCGCAACTTCGGGCTCAGCAGCCCAGCACCATAGGCACTGAGCAACCACGGCGGGTAAACGTAAACTCAGTCAATTTTATAGTTCTCTAACGACACCGGGAAAACGCGCGTAAAGCATTTTCGAATGTTACACAGGATCGCTGTATATTGTGCAAGTGTAACGGGTCAACAAATGCTAATCAGTGCTAGGTAAAAAGGCCTAATGCATTTACACACAAAATTCTCTCCTTAATGTATTAACATGAAACGAGGTAATTTATAACGTGTTTATGTGATATTGATCGGCGATACTCGCAACAGTATGTGGGAGCTGTTTCTATTCATTGCAGGTTTTTCTAACGTAATGAACGTAAATAGGTTTAAGTTTTCCTGTGAGTACTTTATGCTCCAGGCCAAGGCGACGCAATATAAGTGAATGATGCTGAGAAGAGAGTAGAGGCCTCCATCGAAATGTGGCCACCATGGCCAGGATTCGATCCCGTAACCTCGTGCTTAGCAGCCCCACACCATAGCCACTAAGCAACCGCGGCGGCTAAGAATATTGAAAATGTGGCCGGATAATGTGCTGTAAACTAGTTTCCTTGACGACACACGAGAAAGTTAAAGATTTCTTAGTATTTTACCAAGACTGCGGCAAGCTTTTGCGATGAGTGAGTGTACATATATCTTACATGGCAAACCTTAGTTATTGTGTACACATAGATATTTATATGAAGACATTGTGATAAAGAACCGTGATACTAGTTAAGTAGTGTGGGCTGTCCGGTTCGTGATGAAAGACACGCAATAATTTGTACTTGTACGTATTTATTCCATCTTTCATCCCTGACACCAGTTAAAGAGGTTATTAGGATAAGTCTAGAGATAAAGGATGTCGCTATGGTAATTTTTCTGTAAAAGACACAACCGTTTAGAAAAAAGAAAAACTTGCCAAGAAATATTAGTTAAAAGAATATTACTATAAATAATAAATAGTAATGAACCTGAAACGGAGCCTTGCGCGGCACGTGGAAATATAGGTGTTGCATCTCTTTTGACTTGCAACACCTGTATTTTCACTGAAAGGAATACAATTGTTGCTAAATGTCAACAGGCTATTTCTATTTGTAAGGTTGAGAAGTTCTGTGGTTTCCAGAGATAAGGAATAATGCAAGCCTGTTTAGGGATGCAGTCAATGGTTTATCGTGGGAGAACAACCACTCATTTTGGATGGCGGCATTGTGACAACATGCAGCTCATTGCTGTGAAAATTACAAGCCATGCCTGTCAGAAGATAGAAAGAATAATTGGCACGTAGATTCAGTATTTTGGAGTTCTCCAAAAACATTCCTCATAGCAGTGAAATGCCTGTTACCGTGGTTTGAAACAAAGCCAAGTTATTCTAATCATACGCCTACTATGGGGTAACCGATGTGTACACGTGTCGCTAGGTCGTAGTCCGCTGTTTGGCGGATATGCGTTCAAGCTGCAACAACAGTGCATGTTTAATGAAAAAGAAGGAACAGAAGTGAATAAAAAAGAGTACGAACACATGCGAAATAAAATAAAATTAACTAGGGCACTCTGATTTGGCAAACGACGAAGGATTGCCCTCTGCTGGCGGTGCTGTGATATGTTATGCGTCTTACTGCGCACGATACCGCAATAGCAATCGAATTTAGTACTCTGAAATTTGGCTCCAGATGCGAAATTTATTTTTTCTTCAGAACCGACGTGAGGCGTCAGGAGAAGTGCGCTCATGCTTAACCTTGCAGGAAATTCTGTCACACATGACCAACAAGAAACAAATTGTGTGTTAGCCTTCATGTCTGCGAAGTATGGACATGGCCGTCCTATTGCGCATTCCGGGTGTCACATAGACATCGGTACAGCTGTGAGAGAGAAAGTAAGGAAGGAAAGGCAGGCAGGTCAACCACACGAGCATCAAGTTTGTTACTACACTATGGTAGTAAATAGTTTTGTGGGGAGATGAAGCATACACGAGTAAGCGTTTTGAGGCCACGGCTACATAGAAGACTTAAACGTTTATTGTGGTGCGGCCCTGCATCCCTGAATTGAGACGTGGACTGCATTGGGGAACCAACTCCACGTGCAGTGTTCAAAATCATTTTAGGCTCCATGTTGAAGCTATACACGGAGGAATGGTCGTTCATGACGCCAAAACATTTCGCTCGCAATCGTACATCAGCCCTTTCCATGTACAACAAAGGAGGCCGTAACGCCCAATGTAGTTTTGATACTCCGCAACATCCTGGCAACAGAAATATGGTACGAAACGTGGCATGAAAATACTATGCCTGGACTTACAAAGTTTTAAGCCTAATAAGAGTATGGCTCGTGGACAATGCGCTCATCACCTTCCAAGCACGTTCTACGTGAGTAGGCAGATTTATTTATTTCATTTTATTTACAATACTACAATCGAGGGTCCCGTTTAAGTCTTTGACTTTGGGACCCTTGTCTGTATATTGTCGTTTATCCATTCATTGTATTTAAAGAATAATAAACTGAAACTGAAATTGAAACTGTAAGCCCTTTGGGCTATTACAGAGTGGAAACAAACAAAACAAGAAGTTCTGAGGAGCAGTTTAAAAATGTACGTCATGCAAGGCAACAATAACAACAACACATAGACAATTACCATTGAAATGACAGGTATACAAGGAAGCATAATTCTTATTTAACACAAGTTTCCAATTTACGCACATAATTCTCTATTGATGTAGTGTCAACAAATAATTGCGGGTGAAAGTTCCAATCTATTATTGTTTTGGAGAGAAATGAATATTTAAAAGTACCATCACTTGGTGTGTAGGTCACAACTGCATATGGCAGATTAATACGGATACGGGTATTTTCAACTTAAAGCGACCTCGCCTAAGTAGCAGGACCAGATCGTTTGACTGCGACTAAACATCTACACATTCAATTTACACGCATAGCATGATGTAGTTTTTAGCCTCTTGTTCGTACCACAACTCGCTGCATCCTGAGATAATTGGGATGCGTCATGGGGCCGCTTCATCTTGCGTTAGTGTAATGTTCACGTCAAAGGAAAACCCAAAAAACCGGAGAATGGTGCCGAACGCCGGAGTTATTACAGTTCATCTATTAAGTGCAGCGTCCCAATCACAGAAGTATGTCGTTTCCTTTGTTTGGTCTTTGCAGTCGGCTGGAACAAGACACTCACCAAAGCGGTAACTGTAGACGGGACTGGCAGAAAAGCCAGCAAGATGCGACAAGGGCACAGGTTGCAAAGGCGGCCTCGGTTGACGGACTCATAAAGGCGTGCCCTATCGTCTACACGAAAGCGACGCTCCGGTCAACTTGTGTAGGATGGCTTCAGATGTCCTCTTGTGTCTGAGGACGTCATCGCCGGTACTGCGGTCGTTTTCTTTCGATTCCTGTTTCTTCGCTTTAACCCTACCATCACCCTTCTTGATTATGTTGCTGTTACGTGCTCGAGGCATCGAGTCAGAACAAATCTATCTAAGAGCAATTTAGCTTCGCCTAGGACAATACAGCTAGAAGAAGACTCTAGTGATTAGGCGGATGAAATCGTGGTTATAGCCCGAATAAAAAAATTACCAGGGAATCTACTCACATATCATCATACGTGTTTATGTGAAAACAATGGGGTTTTTATACAGAATCGCGTTCTTCTAGTCAGTGGCTGCCAGTCGCGCGGATTGTTAATCGGCAGAGTTGCTGCCTGCAGCGTGTTTAATTTACGTTTACAGGTACAACACCTTTCAAGTAAAGGAAGAGTTGGATTTCGCACCACTACGTCAGGAACGTAAACAATCAGCTCAATGAAAATCACCATTTCAAGAAACGTTTTAAACCCAATTTGGACCTGTTCTCCCCCTAGAGAGGTATTCGCAGAAAGTCACAGGCCTGCGCGGCACACGCATCTAAGTCACAGCGTAAGCTGAAGGAGCGGCTCCATAGGACCTCGATTTTTGGCAGCACGCGCTAGAGGGTCTCCGCGGCGAAGTCTTTCTGCGTTGTTTTCACGAGAATGAACTCAACCGTCCGCCCAGCGTCGACGGCGAGCTGCGACTTGTGCAACTCTCAGCACAGTGCTCTGCTGAGCTCGATGTTGCTTGGTTACAGCCGCACCTGTAGCACTACGATTCGCCTCTTCAGCACCTGTTCGTACCTTGCGAGAAGGGGCCATAACGTCTACCAAAGAGTAAACACAGGTATCGAGACAACGCGGCGCACACGTCAGATCCCTTGACACGTGGCACGATAAAATGCAATTGCTACATGTCGGGACACCTGGTGGAATACAATGCAACTGCAAAGCAAAATTTGTACGTATCGACGCTACGCGGCACGCATCTCACATCACGTCATAACTGGCACGATGCGATGCTGCTGCTGATGATGCTCATTTATTGACATCCGCTGCGAAAAGGAGCGGGCACAAGTAGGCACTAGAATGCTTAATTTAATCGGGCAGGCTTTACATGTTTTTTATTGCAGCATTTTTGTATACATCTCCTTAATCTTCTTTTCATACCTCAAAACTTTTCCATCTATCTTGTACCTCTACCTGTGCAAGTGCTACGTGGCGTACCACCCGGTACAATAATAGACAACTGCAATGCAGAGTTGCGCTTATCCACGGTACGCGGCACGTATCTCACGTCGCGTTTAAAGCTGGTCTCTGCAGGCTCCCTTAGGGAGCAAGAGTTGCGCTTGCTCAGAATAAAATTTTATTCGATCTCTCTTTCGATTCTATTCCTAGCGTCGCTCGTACCTTTGAGGAAGTGCGGAAAGGAATAGCATTGGAATAGAATCGTTAGATTTTCCCGGCAGGTTACTTCGCTTGTCGAAGTGGCGCCAAGCGTATTTATTTATGTTAGCATCCTGAGGGCGCTGATTGCAGTGCGGGCGTTCATTAGGTCTCAAGCTAAATGATAAATTGACTAACGATTTGTTGCCCCAAACAAAATATACCTAAAGTGAGAGTGAATGGTTGACCAACTGTAGTTCACAAGGAGTGGAGAGCAAACTGTAAATCCTCTGGACCTTTCTCCCTCTCTGTCTCTCCATCTATATATGTAACTTCGTAAAGACTGGACTGTGTCTGAAAGGAGAGGAAGACGAAGAATAAAGGCAGTCTTCGTGCGACCAAGTTTGTCTTCGTCTGCAGCCTTCTGCTCGCGTCACACAAGTCGACAGGATAAATACTTGGCAGCCACCTCATCGGCTTCACATCATCATGCAAATTATACCACGCCACGAACCCCAAGCGCAGAGATCCACCACCTACAGCGACTAGCATTATGGTCGCATCATCGGTAGCCTTGGGCATATCCAAACACACCAGGTAAGCGGACGATGGGCCAGTGGAAGAGTAGTTCCGCCTCTTCGAGTTCCAAGCATCCGCTGCATTATGATCGGAACGGAATATTATCAGCAACTTCAATGAATACGTCTCCGGTTAGGCATTTTGCTTCTACCTCACGCACATCTTTTAAAACAATGAATCGTGGGAGAAAATCAAAGGAGAGATGATCAGTAGATTTCAAGTATATGTTGCAGATCCCTACGTTATTGCCCCGCTGGACACATTTCAAGTGGGTCGCCGCAATAACGCGCACACTCCACGTAACGATCATCATCAGTGGTGAACAAGGCGTCTTATGAGAAGTTCATCGGTGAGCTTCCCATGCATGTAGCAATACTCCCGAGAAGATGACACACAACCACACGCCTGACATAATGATGACGACCGCAGAACCATCTTCACCATCTACGCTTTTGACATGCCGCAAGAATCATGTCCCTGAACCATCTGATGCGTTCATACCGTTATTCTGTATGTACGCGTGGCCCACCACTGGGTTTCGCGTCACAGCTGTAAAACAACGCCGCATCTCAAGCTGAACTGTTATTTATTCGCATTAACCCAAGCGGACTTGCAGAATAGCTCAGAAGGAAGCCACCACCAACGAGCTTTTTTTTTCACGCAAGGCAGGGCACTTTCAGCAGCAACGGATGAAGTACGTGCATTAGGAAACCAAATCACTTCGCAAGACACGCACTTTCTTCCGCATAAAACACCCGAAAGAGCCCTTGCATCTGCATAAGTGTCACAGGCACAAAGCGTCCCACCCTATCATATGACAGTAGCCTTCATTCATTATGGCTTCGCAGCAGCATCAAAACAGCCTTCTATAAGCCGGGCACAATGCTTTTGCCAAAACCACTTTCTGATTATGAGGCACGCCTTAGTGGAGGACTCCTGAAATTTCGACCACCTGGGGTTCTTTAACGTGCACCTAAATCTAAGTACACGGGTGTTTTCGCATTTCGCCCCCATCGAAATGCGGCCGCCTTGGCCGGGACTTGATCCCTCGACCTTGTGCTCAGCAGCCTAACACCAAAGCCACTGAGCAACCGCGGCGGGTTGCCATTTTCTGCCCTCAGGAACCCCGAACAAAGAGCAGTCATTTCAGGAAACGCATATCTCCAACCACCAGAAACCAGACGGCTCACGCGCCAACGGTACATCTCACGTGAGAACAACATCCCGAAGAAAACTGGCAACGTGCACCCTTTCGTCCATACCAACTTCAAGAGCAACCACCGCTCCTTCTTCCTCAAGGTGCTTGAGCTGTACTCAGCTCTGTCAAGAGCTGAACGTGTACTACAACGATCAGTGTTAACGGCCTGCGGCGCATGTAGACGTCGTCCGGAGTGCAACAGTCAGGCTCGCCCACCAGAGCATATATGCTAGACGTCACCGGAAAGATACAATTTTCTATGAAGTTGTCAAGAGTTACAGAACCACCTTGGAACACTGGACTAAACGCACATTATTATGCTGTTCATTGTTCAGTCTCGTTGCTCCCTCTTATGTCGTTTGCAGCACGCGCTGTCTCAGGGGGAGGGGGAATATGGAACGGTGTACAGATGGACCGTAGCTGGAACTGAAGGAAGACGAAGAACAAAGCCAGTGCTTGGGCGACCATGTTTTTCTACATCCGCAACCTCCTGATCGCGTCATATATATGACAAAAAAATGTCTGCAAGCCGAATTGGATCATGGTACCTCCAGCACAAAAACTGGTGCTGTAACCATTCAGCCACAGACGCATGCCTGACGGCAGAGGAATTAGGGGGAAGTTTGTGTAGTGAAGCAGGCGACGTTGTTTATGCAGCCATACTTTACAGGCTGTACAGTGATTATTCGCACTCTCTGAAGAGCCGCGTGATTGCGAAAAAACTATTGGTTTACCCCTAATGCTCCATTTGTGCTTCTAATAAACAACGCTTCAAAACGTGGTCTCTAATGCGGAAACTTGCTTAATTTATGAATACTGGAATGTTAACATCATTTTATATTAATTATAATAACGGCTATTCTTTCTTCGAAAACCATTCTAAAGCTATTCGATATTCGATTGGTATTCGTATTGGTCTCAAAAATCATGATTCGAACACCGCTACTCTTTCGCAATAAAATCTGCGACACCATTCTTGAAATCTTGAATACATGCATGCGCGTGTAGTGCTATACAATGACTTTCTGAAAGTAATTTAAGAAAGGTCACCATGAAGAGATTGAAAAAATTGAGGATCCATTGCGCTTTGTGAAGGAGGTTCACCAGCGAAGCTGCTATGGCTTTACAAATTATGTTGGTATAGAGTTTTGTTCAGATGTTACTATGCCTATTATTATATATGTATTTGTCATTTACGCGAAGTACAAAGAAATATCAGGCGCGCACTACATCATGGACTACATCATATATACACGCACATACCGTCGAAGGGATTTTACGACGATGCTCTAAAGACGCAGGTGTTGTCGACGCAGCTGCGACGGTACGCCATTTGGACGTAGGTGGCCGTTAAACCGAGCCTCGACGCGAGCAACGATATGCGTTGAAGTGACCCCACCCAAAGGAATGCGTGAAACAAAGCACTTTTGTTTAAAATTTGCGATGGAGCGTACTTCCAACTTAATTAGTTGAATGAAACTTGGGAGGACTAGAGTTTAATTCTAGCGATCAAACATGGGGCGGTCCACTTCCCTCCTGTAGAAGCCCATGTATTGACAGCAGACGGGAATTCGACAATATTTACAGCTTGACTGTGAAATAAGTATTTAGGAGAAGTAAATGTCACTCTGCGTAATGTTACAGTCCTCTTAGCTGCTCATTGTCAAATAATATGTTTCGGGATAGCTAAGATAAAACAAGAGTTAGAGCCGTTTTCTGTAACCATACTCCCTCCGTATAATGCTGTTGTATTGACAGCAGACGGGAATGCTGTAACGTTCAGAACTTTACTGTGAACTAACTAATTATGACAAGTAAATGAAACTCGGCATAATGATAGAGTTGTCTTAGCGACGAATTTCAGTATATTTTTTTCCAAGACACCTACATTAGAGTGACAGCTATAGAGTGTTCGCGAGAAAGTTGGCTTTGCCGCAAGGTTTTTTGTTCGCCGCCACGATTTTTCCGGCGGGTAGCCATGAATAGCTTCGCTGCAAAAAAAAAAAAAAAAAGGAGAAAAGAAAAAAGAAAGAAAGAAAGAAATAGTGGTGCAGTCGCATTAAATATTAGCTGAAACATGGTAGAAGGGGCCCCGATGACTGCACTGCGGCCCGGACATACCAGAAATTCAAAAGCTGAACACTGTTCCGATTCCTGGTAAATAATAATAAACCAATATTTTATATGCCAATGTAGCCGTGCGGTATCAGGACGGCTTCCCCCATGGACACTATCTCGAAGCTCATATTTTACTTGTCTGTATACGTATGTCAGAATTTATTGTCCTAAACTCGCGGTATTTTCTTCATTAAGTCTTAGCAATAAACCGCTAAAATATATGCCGCAAAGCACTCGTCCCAATATTTTAGTACTTTTCGTTCTAACGCACAATAGTACTGAAATATTATCGAAGCTTGTTCCACAGGCCGCTGTTCTTATTCCTGGTAACACCAGGATCGAAACCAAGCCTGATGCCACCAAGGCTCACAAATCTAATCGGGAACGCGTACAATTTTCTCGCAGACCTTGTGTATATAGCATAGCACTGAGGTGGTTATTGCATAACGCAGGAGAATCGATTGCAAATGCAGACGTGCACTGTAGGGCACATGCGTTTAAGCTCATAAACTTTATTTGCGCCAAGATAACGTGCCCAAGCTTTCACACTTGCTCTTTAAGAGCCTACAGCAGCATCAACATGCCGACTGTTTCAAACTGCACGAAATAAATATATCAAGCCCATATATATCTTGGTAGTGCCACTATTATTATTCCAGTGTTCAAATCGGTAACTTCTAGATACAGAGTAAGTTGACCAGTTCTTTGCCTAATAAATGAAGCTACGGTAATTAACTTTTCAATAATTGATCCTATCTGGTTGAAACAAATGAACAGTTATGAGTCAGTCCTGGAGATTATGTAGCTGAGCGAATAAAATTTTTATTAAACATGCTTCTGTAAAAGCCATACAAACAAATACATTGCAAATGAACTCTGAGAAAGTATAAGTGACGCAGAAAAGGAACGTTTCTAATGTCGAGGTGGCGCGCACAGCCTTTTTTGATATTGTGATCAGTGATGTGGCTCCGGGAGCATACTCCTTGCGACAGTACACTTGCGAGTTTTATTGCGATAGCAATTATATGGACACTTCAGACGGATTTCTGCCGTTGACGTCGCCGTCGCCGTGAGGTTCCGTATGAGTGAAAGCATGAGAGGGTGTGCCAGCGAACGCGGTTCAATTCCGCGTGCATGAGCCAGGAACGCGGCCCGGATGCGTGCCCTCTCCCGTGGCGGGTGAGGCACGGGGGTGAAGCGAGGGAGGAGGGGCGTACTTCTCCGGCGGCTGCTATGATGCCTCGATGTCTTCTTCGCCCGCCGCTCCGTACGGAGTGGACACAACCGCGGCGTCTGCTAGGGCGTTGGCCACGCGAATCGCGGAAGCCGTAGCCCACGCCTTTGGCGGACGCCGTAGGGACGCGTTGCCAGCGCTCGTGTGTCTTGAAAGCACTCTGCGACGTTAGTGTCCCTGTATATGCTGCCGCAGGGAGCAGAGTTGCGCGTAGGTCAGCTTCATGTTCCAGCGTTGCAGTGAAGCCACTCCTTGCGCCCGCAAGAGGCAAAGCCGCGCAGTGCTCAATTTGCTTTTTGTCTGCTGGTCGCGAGCTACATGCGGCAATTGATCGCAAACGCTGAGAAAGATGACGCTATATATCGCAGGATACGTTCGAGCCATTGCCGTAGGATGGGTAGGGTGCCAACTCCCCGAAATTCTTAGTTTGTATCTGTATATATACACGCGCATATACAAATACACGCACGAACGTACATACAGCGAGTAAGACACCCTCGATAACCCGAAATAAAATCCTGACTGCGCCCGTGACTCGAAGAGCTCAATAGTTTGCGTGCAAACGCGCATTATCTTGCAACAAAAAGCGGTGCAGTATTTCAGCATGCATATGAAGTTTTCTCGCCCCGGCTGGGAGGCAAGAGATGTTTTAAAATGTGTTTAAAGAAAACTTCGCATACGTACGGTGGACACCTATGTGAGCGCATTTTGGCTTCCGAAACAAGCCGATTAATGCTGGTCGCCAAGAGAACTATCGTGCCTGCAGTTATGTTACTGGTCGTTAACAGGACGTCATTTGTCACTTACCGTCGGTAACACAAGCTGCACCTTATCGATATATGCGGTACAAGTAGATTTAAACACATTTCAAAGGTTCATACGCGCAAGTTTTATGCAAAGCTCATTTTTCCGATTCACTCATACCGCAAAGTAAACAGCTACTTAGTAGCAGCAAATCTGCAAGTGGAAAAAGGTTCAAGATGCACGAGCTTCCAGATTAAATTTACTCCGTACAATGAATGGATGAGCCACGGCTGGTGGAAGCAGGTGAAGAGTACTGGTTCTTGGAGCCTTGGGGTGCAGACTTCGAAGCCACTGGAAAGGCAACACGCTACTAAGCGCTACAACAGGCTATTTTTTTTTTTTTCACTGGTGACATAACATGGCAAAAGTGCGACGTAATTATTCCCACATTGCACACTGTTATATCACAACAAATGTTTCTTTCTCTCTTCATTCTATTCAGGTTAATTTACTAAACACAGCGCTTATTAGACATACAAAAAGAATGTTACATTCTTCGCGTCGACTGAGGCCGATTCTCGAACATCCAAGATATCGAGGGCAGTAAATATTGAAGCTATTACAGCTGTCTCATAAGCGTGATGGCACGATATTTTCGCTTACTGCAAAACAATGAACACTAGCACATCAATCAACGTTACATAAAATATCAGAACGCAGACAAAAAATAGAAAAAGAACAGTGCAGAGAAAATCTAGGTTGCAGCAGGTAAATTGTATCTGCTAGTATTTACTCTGTTTTCAAAACACCGTTCCAGAGCCGCATAGTCAGAACAATCGTACAAGCACAAACGAAGTACGATCGCACACATGCGCAAACGCCCCCTCTCAAACACAATGCGCACGCAGATACACACACACGCGCACACACATACACGCACACAAACACAAACACACACTATCTCTCTCACTCGCACACACACGCACAATGTGCACACACATATATCCATGCGCACACAAACACGCACACAATTGTTTGCACGCATGCTTGCTGAAACATGAACACACACGCTCACACACGAACACGTTAACACGCACCCACACATGCACCGCAAGCACGCAAGCGCACGCGCACATGCACACACATGGGCGTAAACGCGCACGCGCACGCAGATGCACGCATGCACGCATGCACGCACGCCGCGACTGCTCACACATGCATATATGCTCTCGCGCGCATGCAAATGCAAATACCGAGGCACACGCACGCGCACAGATACGCGCACTTATACGCGCATACAACCACACACAGGCACGCTCCCAAGACGTTCGCACGCATATTCCTTCTCTCTCCGAAAAGCCTCTGAAAAACCTGCGCGACCAAACAGACTACATAACACTCCCTCTTCCATTAGCCTAACAACGGCAGCTGTAATAGATAACCTTACGGTTTAAATTTGGTGCTTCTTCAAGTCAATGTACCCTCTGCCGCGAGGCATCTCTACAATTGCTAGTAGGTACAGCGGGGCGGGGCGTTGTTCGCGGTGCTCGACGTTTCTGCGTAGGCGCGAGTATGAGCGGGTGCAGAGAGAAAATCTTTGGGCCTTTGCTTCTTGAATATGTGACGCTGCCTAGGCACTACGGAGGAGGCTTCTTAGCGCGTGTTGCATGCGTTTGTCCCCTAGACATGCCAGCATTGCGCACTGCGACGAGTTTGCTTACGCTCCGCCGCGGGCTGCCCGCGCGGTGAGGCAGTGGGCCCGGACGGCCCCATTTGATGATCGCTGTGTCTGAAGGGGCGAAGTTCTGACTGGTGTTGTATAAGTCGCTGGTCGCTTTTTTTCGTCGCTACGATAGATTGGATTATTTACAAGCACTGCTCCAGGGAGCCACATGTAACCGGCAAACGGAAGCATCAGGAGAACACCTGAGGTTATAATAAAGCAGGCAGCGTAGGATTTCCGGGGCACCCAAGAGGTTGCGGGGGGATCAAAGCTGGAAGCGGGCGGCCCGTGGGTTGGGGCCGCGTCGGCCGAAGCGTGACAGGGGGTCTTCGCATAAAAAATTGGGCGTCCGCGATAGCGGACAGCCGATCTTATACACTGGTGCGCGCAGGCCTCTGCGAGCCCCAACACACGGACCAGTCCGGGCTCTAGCTTTGGTGTCCTGAAGGCGCCGCCAATAATGCGAAATAACACGTTGTTTCAATTAATAAAAAAACGCCATTGAATAAATATAATTGCGTCCAGCCCCCAACTTGCGACGCTAAGTTGACCACTACCGCGCCTCGCGACTTCTGCCGGCTCGCCTAAGGACAAACGCATACAATACGCGCTAAGAAATTCTCCGTACTCCTAGGCAGAGTCATATATTCAAGGAGCAAAAGTCCCCGCATTTGTTCTCTCGCACCCGCTCTTACTCGCACATGCGCGCAAGCGTCCAGCATCTGCGCAAGTGCCACGCCCACTGTACCTACTAGCAATTGTAATTTCGCTGCCGGGTCGGGCGCAGAACGATTTGCTCCTATCGTGTTACTTCACCGCCCATCCCGGACCAAAAAAATCTCTAACGCATCATCAATGTTCCAACTAAGTGCCATAAATACATAGGTTGTTAGAAAGGACTACCCTCTCGTTGTTGTCAGTTGGAAGATTTTGATCCCGGCCGATATCTTAAAACCAATTTTTTCTCTCCTTTTTAAATTTTGCCCATTCAGTTCCGCTTGTGCATTGCCGTGAAGTTTCGAAGGGGAATATGCAGAATTCCTGGATATGGTTGCTTTTAGTGTATCAATTTTTGAGCACAACACGTTTAAATAAAGCTGCGTACAGACGACAGTTGTACAGCCTTAATAAAATACCATCGCAATAATATTGGTGTTTATTTATTCCATTTTGCCATGCTACAAAAAAATAGTTGCTAACCTTACCACTAAGACAAGACACCCCTTGCATTTGGCTGCCCGAGAGAGCATCTTGAAGTGGAGCCTCGAAGGGGTTAGCGAACGTCGAAGAAGTGCAGTGGCGTCAGCAATAATATTTCAGAAACTACATGTCGTTAAATCTTGCCGCACTGGAACTTGTTGCTTGAAGACCGCCTCTGGATGTGTTATTTAGAATCTGTTAGAAAAAAATATGGCATTGCTACCGAGACTACGACCGGAGAGAGAGAGAGAGAGAATAACTTTATTGAGTTGGGAAAAGGGGAATAGGGGATTAGGAGCTTGATGGGTGGCGCCCCAAGTCCCGGGCTCCCCTGGCTTCTGCCGCTAACCAAACGTGAGCAAGAAGAGCCTTCTGCACCTTCGGATCTGAGCTGGCGAGTTGTGCCTGCCATTGCTCCAGTGTGTTGGTTAAATTATACCTAACTAAGTAGGCATTTAAATTCGGTGGTCTATTTTGGTATCCCCATGAGATGTGGTACAAAGACGGTGTCTAGTCGCAACACCACGGACAGGCGCGCCCGTACATTGATGGGAAAATTTTGCTCAATCTTAATAAATTTGGGTACACCCCGGTTTGAATCCTGCGGAGATCTATTGCGTCTTCTCCTTGCAAAGATGCGGGGGGGGGGGGGGGGGCGCCATATCTTTGCCGCGTGCCGCGTTGGTGGGCAAGAATATCGCGTGGTGCCATACGTGCCGGATCGTTATCCTCCTCCTCGCGACGACTTTCCCGTGAAGTGACGGGTTGTGCTCCATCCGCCTTTCTGCAAAACAAAATTTTCACATCAGCAAATGAAATACAAAAATAATGGCGACAAGATAGTACAAATGTAAAGCTAGGCGTAAAGAAGGAAGAAATACAATTTATGGTTGGGAAGTTGCAGATTTAACATATTGATATATGCGTTTCTATGTAAGTTCGTAGATGAACACCAACTTGTCGAACTTTCCGTACTCTTGAAAGAAATCCGAATTGTTCACAGTTGAAGAGCGTCACGGACATGAAAAATAATATTAGGCATATCTCGACTGCAGGCAGAACAAAAGTAAAACAGACGCGACAGATAGGCCTTTACTACATGAAGAAGCTAGAAACTTGTCATAATGTTAGCTTTAGGCTAATTTTTAATATGTTTGAATGTTATATTGACAACACTTTCTACAATAAAAATTATTACCGAGGGTTGTTGATTTAGAAAGTACGAAATTCTGTAATGCTCACAATAGCACCTTCACTATGGCTGAAGCCCAATACAGACGCAGTCTCTGAGGGCTACGGTTTTATTTAGAACAAGTGGAACATTCCCGAAGCCACACAACGCTGCAGCGACTTGTTAAAACCATTCATCACGAGCGTAATTTTGAAATGTAGCGACAGAAAATTTCCTGTTTTCCTCTTTTCTGATATATTTTTTGCAACGAACGCTTTTGTTCTGAGTAAACTTCAACAGAAAGTCCACTCATTTATTTTGTAGAACAGCTTATTTATCGAGATATACGGGTGTCCCAGTTAACTTGCACCAAGATTTTTATAAAATCCCGGCAGCTCTAGAGAAATCATACCGACTGCATAGTAGTGGGAATCGTGTGTACTTACAGTCAGTGTTCTTTTTCATCAAACTTAATTATTTGATTTTCATTAGTGAATTTTTAGATTATTGGTCGAATCGCAAACATGTCAATTACAAACTTGTAGGGCACCTTAAATAGCCTCCGAAGCAAGCATTTATTTCGTGCTCAAGTGTGCCTGGTTGTTTTTTCTAAGAAACAAAAGCCCGCGAAATATGAAATAGATGCGTGGTCGGGCACCGCTGCTGAAGCGCCTCCAAGCAACCTTTAAAAGATATACGGCTGCATTCGTTTATCGCCGCATCGTATGAGGCTTCGTCATGTAGGATGGCTCGAGAGGTTTCGCGATCTAACTAGCGTGGCGTGATAAGAGTCAACATCTGCGTACCCAAGAATGTGGTGCTCGATGATGAGGTACTCAGGATAGATTTAACCTTCGCGTATCATGAAACAAAGTTACAGAATAAATTCAACGAATGTTTAAAAACAACAGTGCGCGAAATTCGTTCTGAACACATATCTACGATTAACAGGAAAGGGAACGTTCCATTTGCGACGCGCTGGTCTGGATGCTGCTTGAGTAGGTGGTGACCAATCAGCAGACGAGCGTCATCAAGCTAGCACAAAATTTCTGGGCAGTAACAGTTGTTATGAATGCAAGTTGAAGCGAGCCGATCAGCCTCTTCATTTTCGGCGATTCCTACGTGGGAAGGTATCCATTGAGCAACGAGAGATACCCCACGTGATGAAAGTTTGTTTGCAGAGTCAGTATTGCTGCGCACAAGTGGACAATCAATCTCACTGCTTTGTAACCTGCTCAGGGCAGTGCGGGAGTCCGTAAATATGGCAATCTTCGATATAGTAAACTCCTCTTGCACGTATCTTAATAAATTTGGGTAATTTATTGTATTGTATTGTATTGTATTTCAGTGCAACATTAATCGCTACTAGCTTAGCAGTTCTTGAAGAAGTTGGATGAGGTATTTGAAAGATACGCCGTACTTAAGTCGAAGGGCAGAAAAAAGATGCAGGAGTGCCTTGACCGTCGCTGTGTACAGATGCAGCTGCGATTACTTGAAGATAATCTGGAAATTTTTCGAAAATGTGAGACGGAGCCAATTGGACTATTGCCGAAATAGGCATATCAGACTTTTTGTGCATGATAGGGATTGTGAGGTAAATGGGGAATACGTGTTTCGTGACAGGCGTAACTGAAGCAGCACGTTCAGAAATGTCAGTGATATTCATAAATAATGCTGTAATTTTTCCCATGCGAGATAACGGGCGGTGAATGAGACGATCAAGGAGCGAATGACCGTTCGAGGCGCAATGTAGACGCTCAATATGACATTGAACTCTCTGGTTTGCTTGCAGCCTCAGGGGTAATTGATCCGATTCAGTGAGTAATGCAACAGATTGCGCCTGACAAACTAATCCAAGCATTAGTCGAAGGGCAACGCGGTGATCTCGTTCCAGCAGTTGGGCCATCAAACTAGGTGGTATGTTCAGGACTGGTAACGCGTACATCATGCTTGAGAGTACAGATGACTGATACACCTGGGGAGCCGTTGTTTGGCCGCGACCAGCACCTATAGCAGTTAAAACGGCCACATATTTGATGAGGGAGTGCGATTTGTGTCGTACACATTTAACGGCAGGACGCCAAGAGGTACGATCATCTATAATTAACCCCAAATAACGGTGTTGTCGCACCCAGTTTATAGGCGCTTTGTCAAGGTATAGTCGGCTCATTGTTCGAAGAGCACGTTGTTTAGGGTGATGTGCTATTGCAGCCGAGTTAGCAGGTGATATGAGAAGGCCAACCTCCCCCAAGCACTCCGAAGTAGCGTTTACAGCTCTTTGCAGGCTTGCACGAAGTCGCGGACCAAGGTGCGAAGGGCCGCTTATGCACAGGGTAATGTCAGTTACGTAGACAGCTACGCTCACAGGGAAGTCACTGTCATCCTGAGGCAAACGACTTGGAAGCGCGGCGAGTACGGTATTAAGCAAAGCTGCGATAATACGCTGCCCTGTGGGACACTGCACTTCACATTTCAATATTCAATTGTTACTCCTGCGACACGCACTTTCATCCGGCGCTCCGACAGAAAATTATGCACAAAGCGGCGCAGACGTCCCGAAATTCCCATTTAGAGCGCTGCGCCTGTCTATAAGCGCGCCGTCGACATGCGCGGAGCCGCAAAAGCTTTAGATCGGGGTTTGGTTTGCCGATACTCCGTCGTCGTTGTACTGTAGCTTCTCGTAAGCACTCACTCATAAGTATAAACAGGCTATCTTGAGATGGTGCCTCTGAGATAAGCTGACGGAACTTGTCCCAGTTAGTCACTGTATAAACGACATCCTGGCGACCTGCAGTATGTGCTGGTATTAACCAAATGGGTATGTGATCTGAGCCCCACTGGTCAGGTTCACATGACCAGGCTAAACACACATCTCTCGTCGATATCGCAAGGTCTATTGTGGAATGCTCCTTTCCTCTACCCATAAATGTAGGTGAACCGTCATTCAGTATTTGCAGCTCGTTCTTGATAATGATCTCGTTAATCTTAGCCCCACGATTGTCTTGGGGACGGCTACACCATTGTGGATGGTGGCCATTAAAATCTCCGCATAATACAAACGATGCACCACACCGAGACACTAAGCACTCAAGTAGTGAGGTATCGGAAGAACGTGTAGGCCTGGTGTATATGCTTGCCATCGTCGTAGACACACCTCTGAGGCTCACAGTAGCAGCTGCACACTCACACTCATAGTCACAGATGCCGTCTGTGTCAAGAACCGCGAAATCCAAGTCAGCACGCACGTACACTGATGCTTTTGAAGCATTGCGCGTATGTGCCGCGTCCACACACTGGAAAGAGCCACAAGCTGGTTCCGCGCATCGAGTGTTACTGTGGACACCCACGAAGCCTGGCAATCGATATTCATCTTTCCTTACGTTGGTTTCCTGAAGCGCTATAACGTATGGTGGAGTGTTCATAGCGATGAGTCGAAGAAGTAGATAAGCGTGCCGCGGTCGCCTCGACTCTACATCCCATTGCAGCACAAAGGGGTGAGGCGGCTGACAACTGTTAAAATTGTTTCCGGTAAAACGTCTAGTGAAGGCCGTCGAGGACTGCAATCAGGGCCTCCAAAAGTTGCTCTGCCGCTGACGGTGCTGGTGTCTGGCGACCGGCGATTAGAGATCTGATGACGTTGACAAGCATCTTCAGAAGATTGACAAGTTGCACATCGTCGTTGGATGAGACCGGTTTAGGTCTCAGCCAATGGTCTCAGCAACTTGTCGGTACTGTGTTTGATGTACTGTTTTGATGTGCAACTTGTTTAGGTACTGTGTTTGCAGTGCTTTTCACTGTGGTCGAAGTCCTTGTAGATACTTGTTCCGATGATTTCGATGGCAGCGCTGGCCACGATGTGTCTGGGAGGCAGAAGGTCCGCCCCTCTACTTTCCGATGCATTGTGTCTTTGTCAGTATTTGTACGCGCTGCTTTTCCAGTCGCTAGGGCAGCCCTATAGGGCGACGGGAGCTTTCATTTCCTGCTGCCTTATTTTTGGCTTTTTTCTTTTAGTGCCTTTAGTTCATGCTTCATTGAGGGACATCCTTTATCTGTTGCCACATGTTCCCCACTGTAGTTCGGGCACCGATATGCCTGACTTTCACTGGAATCTACATGGTGATTCCCACCACATTTGGCTCAAAAGCCTGCAAAAGCCCTGAACATGACCAATTTCAAAACACTTATGACATTTCAAAGGCCGTGGTACGGAAGGTCGAACAGGATAGCGCACAAGTCCAGCCTTTATATCACTAGGCAGCTTTCCAGAGGCAAAACGTATCTTCATACAGTTTGACGAGCCCAGCCTTCGAACGCTAATTATTTTGCATTGGGGCGTGCAAACGATCATGTTCTTAAGAACGTTGTCTTTGAGATCCAAGTCGTCTTGCGACACGAGACCAGCTGCTATATTTGTACCCTGTTGCATGTAGGGACGCGTGTGGACCCCACAGATTTCAGACAAACCAAGTACAGTTTGCACCAACTTATCATCAATTGGGTCAAGGCAATGACTTTCTTCCAGGGGTTCACACGAACCTCTTGGATTAGTCCAGGAGCAAGTTTGAAGAAGACATTATTAAGTTTTTGTCGGGAGATAGCATTGAGGCTTACCATTACATCGACGGGCATGAAAGCTACTGTCGTAATCTTGATGGTGCTGTATATGATAGTCGCTTCACTTAAGGACGATGTCGGAGACGTCCGTCTTGGACGGCGGTGCTTGACAGGTATGAAAGCATTCGAATCTTCCGATCTTGAGTCAGAAAGCTCGGAATCAGCAGCGTCGGACGCTACTGCTGAACTGAGCCGCTTCCGAGCCACGGGCGGTCTATGCTGACCGCCTGACGAGTCCAAGACTAATATCTTCCATGGCAACCTCCGCAGGGAGGGTCTCCCAGCAGGGTTGGAGTCTTTGGGGCTCAACACAAACGTCGTTGCTTGACACTCCCACAGAGCCCAGCATACGAATTGACTGCAGCGTCGGCGGATCCGGTCGTAGGTACGTGACACACCCGAGGGACCGGCAGTGGGGAGGTCGTGAAGTTCGTGGAGAACAGCTGAGCGAAGGTGTTAAGGGATCATAAGGAGTAATGCAGGGCCGTCGGCTGAATGTTGTGGCGGTAGAGTACGCCATCTTGAAGTTTGAATAAGCGAAGGGAACTGTCGGCAACTGACGATGCCAGGTGGCCATGATGGCGTGGTATTTACTGATATTTGGCAGCAGCGGCTGTGCCGACCGGTTCAGTAAATCTGCGCATTTTATACACAGGACACCACCGCCTTTCCCGGTGGCTTTGGGTCTGCATCCTCGGTGGATCACCGTTGCACGTGCTGTATCTCTTCGACTATGGCACGTTTCGCCGCTCATCCATAAGCTGCCGTTGCCTCGAGTGTGTCGTCAGCGAGCCGTGGACCAGGATTGGCTGCCTGAAAGAGGCGCCGACTACAAAAGGAACTGTGCCTCACCGCTAATCCTCACTTGGCAGCAGCGGCTGTGCCGACCGGTTCACTAAATGTGCGCATTTTATACACAGGTTTGTGCAATCATTTGTAGCCAATTTTGATATTATTTTTCATTTTTTCCCTTCCGCTGCTGCCAAGCTCTTGTACAAGTGTTTGCTGAACTGCTAATTTGAAATGCCTTCTGAAGTGACAAAACTGTTGAAAGATTTTAAACAAGAAATGCAAGATATGCGCAGTGCACTCGAGAAAGAACTTCGAAAAGAATATAAAGACCTGAAATAATCCGTAGACTTCTTTAGTGAACAGTTTGATGCTTTGGCTGAGCGAAGTGCAAAATTGGAAAAGGAAAACTCAGCGCTAAAGAAAGAAAATGCCGCACTATCAAAGGAATGCAAAGGACTAAAACAACAACTATCTGACCTTGAAGACCGGGTGACAAACCAAGAACAGTACTCGAGGAACCGGAACATTGAGATTAAAGGTGTTCTGGTTAGCAACGACGAGAACCTGCCTTCAATTTTGAGCAAGCTAGGTGACGTCATAAGTGAACCCATTTCTGATTCCGATGTAGACATATGCCATCGTGTGCCAAGGAAAGACAAAGGATGTCCTAACATTGTCGTGCAGTTCCGCTCTCGTGCGAAACGGGAAGCGGTGATTGAAAAGGCCAGGAAGAATCGAATTTTAACCTCTGATTTTGGTTACCAGAGTGCTGATGGTTCCAGTTCTCCCCCGGTATTTATTAATGAACACCTTTGCCCCGCCTAGAAGAAACTTCTTGGACAAGTTGTTGAGCGAAAGAAGAAAAAAGCATGGAAGTACGCGTGGACAAAGGGCGGCAAAATTTTCGCGCGCAAAACAGACACTTCGAATGTACTGCGCATATGTTGCGTTGCGGACATCGATAAGATGAAATGAGGATCCAGGAATCTGAGCATTTTTTCAACCGCCATTCACATCGATGGCTAGTAAATCGCTGAACCCTGCAGATGTGACTAGAATTTATCGTAAGATAACATGCACATCTTTCTTCCTGTTAAACACTCGGTCAGCGCGCAATAAGTCTGATGAGCTGTGTGCCTTGCTTTCATGTTTTGGCTTTCCATTTCATGTTATTATGCTCTGTGAAACATGGTACCGACACGAACACAAAGTAATACAGATCCCAGGTTACATAAGACACTACTTAAATCGCTCAGTCAAGAATGGTGGAGGAGTACTTTTCATGGCCAGAGAAACCTTCCAGTGTGATAAAATGGACGACTTTACGGTGGTCACACCGGACATTGAAATTTAGACCGTCATTCATAACAAAAGCATATTTTCTTTTTTATATCGCCCTCCAGGCGGGAACGTGGCAAAGTTTTTTACATATATAGAAAACTTCTTATCCTGGATAAATGAAAACAGTTATGAACTCGTCCTGGGCGGTGATATAAATATTAACATGTTGAACGAAACACAGCTACGTACTGATTTCACTCGACTATTAGAAGCTAATTCATGTTTTACCACAATTACTGCTCCAACTCGCATAGCAACGACTCTGAAAGTTTGCTTGATGTTTTTATTACAAACATTGAATCTCGAACTATTAACTCCGGAGTAATCAGCGCTCATATTAGTGATCATTTTGCCAGTATTTCGTCTCTTGGAATCGTATGTCTCTGCTAAACAACCAAAGCAGTGTCCCCCATTGACTATTCAAGACATTCATCCGTCTACACTTGATGAGTTCCGCACAAAAATATCAAAAATAAATTGGCGCGAGGTGTACAATCAGTCTGACGTAGATGCCGCGTACGAGTCATTTTTGCGTCTTTTCAAAAAGGCTTACTCGGAATCTTTTCATCCTAAAGCACTGAAGCCGAGAAAAGCTAGAACACCTTGGATAACCAATGCACTTCTGAAACTAATCAAACAAAAAGATGCTCTATTCAAACGTTTTTTGGACACAAGAGACACATGCCATCTATCCGAATTTAAGCAATTTCGAAATAAGTTAACTGCTACTCTTAGACAAGCCAAGAAAGATTACCTTCAGAGGTTGTTTAATCCTGAAGCTATAAAGCGAACGGATATCACGTGGAGAAACCTTAGCACAGTACTTTATATTGGACGTCAGCATTCAGAGGGCGTACGAGAATTGATAATTAACGGGGAACGTTCATCAGGCGCCGATTTGGCAAACGCTTTTAATAATTATCTTGTGTCCCTCGTAAATAGTGTGCACGATCCACGCTCCGCAGAGTACCTCAATTCCAGAAATTGTGATAGTGCTTTTTTACTTCCAACTAGCGCCGAAGAAATTTATCTCATGTTCTCCGCTCTGCGAAATAGTAAAAGCTGCGATATTGATGACCTGCAAATACGCCCCGTAAAACACGTTTTAGATCTGGTATGCCTCGTTCTTGAGCATGTGTATAATCTGTGCTTTGTCAACGGTATATTTCCCAAGCGCATGCAGCTCGCAAAGGTTACAGTGCTCTTCAAAGCCGGTGATAAAAACAACCTGTCCAACTACAGACCCATATCCATTTTGCCTGTATTTTCAAAATGCCTAGAAAAATTAATAACACTGAGAATGACCGCTTTCTGCGAAAAACACAATATTATTACTGACTGTCAGTTCGGTTTCCGGAAGGGTCGCTCAACAGAGTTAGCTCTACTAACACAAAAGGAGCTAATACTACAAGCATTTGAGCAAAATTTAGTGACACTAGGCGTTTTCATCGATTTTTCAAAGGCCTTTGACACAATTAACCACACCACTCTGCTAACAAAACTTGAAATTAACGGTTTCAGGGGCCCCTTCCTTGGGTTAATCAAAAGCTATCTGCAGTTCAGGTGTCAAAGGATTTCAATAAATAACTGTATTTCCAATAACTTACCCATTCATTCTGGTGTACCTCAAGGAAGCATTCTTGGACCTTTGTTATTTAACATTTACGTAAACGACATAATTAATATTGACACCACTGCCCGATTCATCATATACGCTGATGACACTAGTCTGTTCTTTACATCTGGTTGTGGGAGGGACCTGTTGGCTCTTGCGAACGCTGCTTTAAGTGAACTTAATCGATGGAGTTCATTGAATTCACTGTCTATAAATAAAAACAACACAAAAGCTGTTCTTTTTCAACCTAAAAACAAAAATGTCCACATTGATGGTAATTTGCTAATGGGTTCCTCGATTATCAACATTGTGCCATCCATTAAATGTCTCGGGGTCGTATTTCAAGAAAACTTACTTTGGAATCCTTATACAGACTCAGTTGCTAACAAAATCGCTCGTGTTGTGGGAATACTAACGAAACTTCGATTTTTTCTTCCCTTGAGCGTCAAAAAATTGATTTATAACTCTCTCTTCCTGTCCCATCTGAATTACTGTCATTTAGTCTGGGGAAACACCACGATGTCTAACATCACAAAACATATTCTATTGCAGAAGAAAGCAGTGCGCGCTATCGCCAATTCTTCATATAACGCTCATACGCAGCCTCTTTTCAGCGCCCTTAATTTACAACCGATCACCTCCATATACCGTACTATTTTACTCAAGCGTTTCACTGCAGCGCAAAAAAAGAGAACACGAAAATTTTCGAGCATTTATCTCTATTGACAATGAATTCTAACATTTACAACACACGTCACAGAGAAACATGGTACGTTCCTAAAGCGCGCACTAACTACGGTCAACAAATGTTACGCCACACACTGCCATCTTTGTTAAACTCATTTAAAACTCAATAGACACCTATCTCTCTTTTTAATGGGCTCATTGTGTATTCATTTTTTTTCTTTTTTTTCCTCTGGTATACACTGACGCCATGAATGCTTAACCAATTTTCTCCGCTTGTAAATAAGGTATTATTTATAGATGTGAATCTCAAGGCTATATTATTTGTATCATTTTATACTATTCGCTTTCTGTAATACGATTTCTTGCAGCATTCTATTGTTGATTTTTTTTTACCCGTATGCATTTATGCTATGCAATGTTCACTATTGTTCACTTTTTTTTCTCGTTTATTCATTATTGTATGTTTGTGCTCTCTTTATTGTTCACAGTGCCATTTTTGTAGGGGGTACAGACCCCGTCAAGCCGATTTCATTTGGGTTTTTGTCTGTACTCCTGTCATCTGTACATGTATAGATGCAAATAAACTTGAATTGAATTGAATTAATTCTATGGTCCAGGTACGGAACCACTCGTGCACAGTGTTCAGATCTCTTTGAATAAGCGTGAAGTCAGTAGTATTAGTTATTTTACGATAGATTACGCAATCGTTTGCAAACAAAAAAAATTGAGAGAGAATGTTAGTAGGCAAGTGATTTATGTATAATAAAAATAGCAGTGGTCCGAGCACGAAGCGTTGTGGCACTCCGGATAAGAGATGTGTCGCAGGTGACGCTGTCTCATTTGCAAAAACGAACTGAACGCGGTTAGTGAGGAAGGATTCAATCCGTTTAATTATAGCAGGGTCAATATTAAGTACTTGTAATTTATGTAAAAGGAGACAGTGGTTTACTTTGTCAGGAAAGGAATACGCGAAAGCAGGGGAATACGCAGTCAGCAAGAAAACCGTAATCAATATTGTATATAAAGCATGAGTGAACAATAGAAGTTGAGTGTCACACGAAAATGTTTTGCGAAATTCGTGTTGAAATGGAGTAAAAAAATTATTGTTCTCAACAAAGCGTGCAAGATGCGAGTATATCACATGTCAGATTATTTTGCATGATACTGATGTAAGTGATATTGGTCTGTAATTACGCAGGTTAGGCGTATCGCCAGATTTATGAATCGGTATGACCTTCCCTGTTTTCCAATCTATTGATAGTGATGCAGTAGCAAGTGACTGCGTGAAAATGCATTCTAATATGACATAAGAGTATTCCTTAGTGTTCTTAGGAAATTTTGAGTTAATTTCGTCAACACCACAGGAAGAAGAGAGGGGTAATTTACTGATTATAGCGCGAATACCACTAGAGTGAAATGTAATAGGTTCCATATCAGAGTAGTTATATGGGTGTAGTAGTGGATAATCATGAACCGATGCTCGTGATAATGAATTTAGTAATGTGTCATTTACGAAAGCTGCGCAGTCATGATCAGGTACCGTCGTACCAGATGATATAGTAAGCAATATTTTCTTGCTATCTTTTCGCTTAACAATACTCCAAAAACGTTTTTCATTTGTTTTAAATACATTAGGAAGGGTACTATTAAGAAGGGTGAATTTGGTTGTTCTTTGTATGGATATGTATTCTGCAGCAATTTCTTCACAGGACAACAAACGATCCAGCATATTCATTTTGTTAGCGTTTCGGTATAACAGCTTTTTCTTGTTGTTTAGTCGATTAAGCTTAGTATCGAATCAAGGAGCTGAGTTGCTACTGCGCACACGTCGTAGGGGAATATAATGATTGATAGTTTCTTGAACCTTGTATTTAAATATGCACTAGTTCATTTCAGCGGTGCGCTCGAGATACTTAGATAAGAAATTTTCAATGAAAGTAAGGAGTTCGGCGTTATGGCTGACAAGTTGGCTGTTTTATAATCCCTGATAATTTTATAGGGTTTACGTTGGGATGGACGCGTTGATCTTAGCAGTAGATGAAGAAGTGATCATGTATTGTGCGTTACACGTGTTGGTAGAGCCACTTCCTGGAAAAAAAACCAAAGTCAGAACATAAGGTGATAAAGTGTTCAGATTGTGTGCAAAAGGGCTGTGAAAACTGGATTTGCTTGTGCTCTTAATTTGTGGGTATTTGAAATGACTCATTAATACAATTTCTGCTCCTGGAAAATGAACTTGGACTTGATTCAAAGAATCGTGTAGGCTGTCGCAGAATGAACTCGGACAAGTAGGAGGGCGATAACAAACACCGACAGAAAGCTTGTTGTAGGTGATGGTAACGCAGCACCACAATAATTCTAAATCTGTATTTAGAGGTACAAAAAACGAGTTTGTTTCCATCTATATTCCAACTATATTTGTGATTTTATTAAATAAGCTCCGAGCTAGATATTTTGTTTGTTAACCACGTTTCGGTCAGCGCTATTCTGTTTGCATTTGTATCGCTAATTACGCTACTTAGTTAATCTCTCTTTGGTATGATACTACATATGCTGGCGTATAGTAGCGATATGGCTGACGGTACAGATGTGTGGCTACCTCCCCTCTCGTTTACCTATTTCTTTGCCACAGGGCGAGCGCGACCTGAGCGAAGGGAAGTGGGTGAGAGACTTCTCTCTCTAACTGCGCTCGTTGACGGAAGAACTTTGAAAACACTGTCATCAACCGGATTATATTGATAGCATTTCCCGTCGACCTGTAGCGTCTTATGCCACAGTTTAAATAGTTTTTTGAGGTTCTTGGCGAACTGGACTAATCTCTTCCGTAAGTGGCGAGTCTTCGGGCAGAAATCTTCGCTAACACCTGTGTTACCGCCTTCTAGCACATGACTACTCGAAAGAATCACTTCTTTTATTTTACTATTAGCAAATTTCACTATTAGTGGCCGGGATTTAGATGGGTCATAGCGTCCGATTCTGTGTGCACGGGATAGGCCTTTGCCAGGAAAATTAGTTTTTAGGAGGTTGTCTATTGTTTTTAACATTCTTTTCTCTAAGTGTTGTGCGTTTTCTGTTGCCACGTCAGATATGCCGTAAAATACGACGTTGTCGCGACAAGCGCCGTCCTCCACGCCATGTAGTCTCGAATGAAGCGTGCATGACTGCAGTGGCGCCAGACTCAGCTATGCTCAGAATTCTCAATACGAAGGCGGAAATGCGTATGGAACCGGTTTGTGCAGCACAAACTTTGCATTTATTTGAATCAGCCTGGAGCGAAACAGTGCTGCGAATGCTTGTGAGCGACGTTGCGCTCGAGTTCCTTGGCAGTATGGATGCATCGCGCAATGCGGTTTAAAAACTAGATAGCCACGCGTGGGCTCTGCAGAAGTACCATTTATCACTTTCCCATCCAAACGCTACACCCAGCACACCCCAACGTTCTTATATATTGACCTAAGTTTGCAAACTGCGGTGCTAAGCGCGTCACTTCATTTCTAAATTGTTGTGCCCGTACAGATAAGCTTTCAAGATCCTGGCTAGTCTCCCCGAGTTCCCGCACGTTTTCATTCTGTGTTGTTATTGGAACCGTTACGAAGCTGCTCCTCGCCCGTCCTGCTCACTACTCGCAATATGGCTGCTTTACTAAAGCGACTTGTTCGCGACAGTTGGAATTAGAGGAGACGCAATTCAGGGAAGAGCCTCGTTGAAAATTCTTTTCGACAACCGGGATTGGCGCGGCTAAACTAAGAACTTTTTGGCGACACGGATA
Organism: Dermacentor andersoni; assembly: GCF_023375885.2. NCBI lineage: Eukaryota > Metazoa > Arthropoda > Arachnida > Ixodida > Ixodidae > Dermacentor > Dermacentor andersoni. Next base: position 289,888,283 of record NC_092814.1, read on the forward strand.
TGTCGTGCGGGTAATGAAGTCCAGAATTTCTCCTTATTGTTCTATGGTGCGCTAAGCAAGGCCATGCCGAGAGGTTTGGTGGCTTTGTTGGAAGCCAAAGAGGAGGGTCTCGCCACAGACCTGCACCCGCTTTCCCAAAACTCTTTTACGCTAGAATTTTTCATAAGAGCGAATTCCAGCCAATCCTGTTGCGTGACATGTCATTAGCAAAAGCGAAAGCACCCCCGCCGGGCGAGAAGCTTTGTTATTTCGGCCCAAGGTATATTCCTCGAGATGAAAAAAAATTGGCAATTTTACCCGAAAGGATAATTTTTAACAATGATAACAAGCTTTAGCTCTGCACTTTAACTCCCCGGACGGCGTTTCAAGTGTACCCGGGTGCGACATGTTGGCGCGATGCAGCACGCAAGGAAACTGCTCTTTGGCAGAAATATCAGGCCCTGGAAACCATACGAGGCGTCTCACAATGCAACAGGGATGTGAAGCGCCGCCAGTAGCGTCGCACCGAGATTGTGCGGGAGATGAAGGCGACGGGAAACCGTGGGAGCTAGCCAGCTTCCATTGAATTATCAGGTACCGCTAGCTTGACGTTTACTGCCCGTGCCACTCAGACCAGCGAATGCACACCGCAGCAGCTCAGCTGGAACGCTAGTTTGCTTGTAGTGTGCGTGCGTAAACGCTCATGACGGCATCGGAAAATAGAACGCCGGCCTGGATTCGCCATTGAGCCGTTTGAGCGTAGCGTTCCTGGTGCATCTACTTCGCTTCGTCCTTATACAGCCAAACGCGCTCCGCGTCTCTGGAGATCCTCTTAAACTACACTGTGCGAGCCGCCCACGAACAGTCGGCAGCTGGACATGGTGGCGATGGCGCCGACAGCGTCAATACACTTCCCGTGTCCGTGTAGTTGATATTGCAGTAAAATGGGCGAATAACGACACAAGAGGCACACTATATACAAAGGCATGTACGTGACAGGCAAAAATAAGCGCACTCGGGACTATCTATAAACCCTAACTTAAGCAACGCATTTGAACGGAAGAATCGTTACACGTATGTAGATGAATTTACAAAGATTGACTATGAAGTTTACGAGTAGCAGCTACAGGCACACTACCGTGGCGTACAAGGTTGTCCACTCATAGTAGGAACACGGCGCAGCGTGGCCGCGTAATGTTCCTGTATATGCTCCCGCAAGGAGCAGAGTTCCGCATAAGGTTTCCGGTGCAGCTCGCACCGCTATTCGCCGAGAGCTATCACGTGGCAGAAAATTACGTCAGATGTTCAACTGCGCTGCTCTCAAGCCAACCTTACGGGCGCGGTGCCGACTTGTCGTTTGAATCAGTGCCATCAACATTGCAATCAGCGGATTGTCGAGCGTACGTTGCATTCATCGGCTCCGGGCTGTAGGTACATTATTCGACAATATTAACTCAAGGACCTTGGTAAAGGGATACGAAACACACCATATTGACACTTGTATTCCAGAACGACGGGGTGCATCGACTGCACAAACAGCATGGAAGGTGGCAACGCTTTTTACGCGGTGCCGCGTGGACGGGCGACTAGCTACTGCGTATGAGCCGAGGCCGACCATCTCCGAAAGCGATCAGGATATTCGAGATGCGTTCGCCTTCTTTACATAGATGAGTTTGTCTTGTTTACACTAAAGCAACATTTATCTCGAGTAACACCCCTATTAACGCTGAGATGCGTAAGGGTGGCATGAAAGGTTTTTCAGTTCTACGATCTTTGGCGTGTATGTGAAGCGCGACGCAGACGAGGGATAAAAAATGAACGACACGTCTGTGTCGTGCTGCACATATACGCCAAGAATGTGAACTTAACAACTAGCGCAACTCGCTGTCTTGCTTGTATGACTGTTTTGACTATGCGTCTCTAGAACAGTGTTTGCAAAACAGAGTAAATATTAGCGGATACAATTTGCCCGCTGCACCCTGGTTTTTCCCTCCAGCTTTTTGTTTTCAATTTTTGTCCGTGTTCTGATTTTTCATGTAACGTTGAGTGATGTGCTAGTGTTAATTGTTTTGTAGTAAGCGAAAGCCTCGCGCGCTCCCGCTTACGAGGCAGCTGTGACAGCTTCAGCATTTACCGCCCCCAATATCTTGCTTGTGCGATCGGCCTTAGTCGACGTGAGTAACGTAAGATTACGCCGGTACGTTTAATGAATCCTGTGTTATAGCAAATTGTCCCGTGTAGTACGAAAATCTCAAGAAATCTCACGGAGACTGCTGCATATGGTGAGGCCGTTTGGGTGCCGTATTTTGGAAGCGATCTGTGATGTTGACAAAGTGCACCAAGTGCTGGTAACTTCGTATGCGCTGTGCTTTCGGTGTTCGCGTTGAAGCGAGAGGAAACAGGAAGGTCAATTCGCGCGCAGCTGCTGCCGCTGTTCTTCAGTCCAGCATTTTGACAGCGAGCTTCCCGGGTCATCGAGTGAGATGGCTTCCCGTTTACCTCTAGGCACGTGACACCGTGCTTGTTAATTGAGTCAGTTGGCGAATGTTTACAAGTTTATACGGCTGATAAAGTTGATATCATTACTTCGTTTTGCTGCCTACTAATTTGCTATCACAATCGATGCTTCGCTTTTCAGGGGAAACCGCAACTTCCTTTTTTATTATGTCTGTACGATAGACTTCAGCGTTGCGGACTCTCAATTGTAGCTGAGCAGCCACTACAACAACACTCTGTGATGGAACTCAAAGGCACTCATGTACACACACCTTGTGTCACTGTTCGGCCATCCTGATGGAGGTAGGAATTTGCGAGGGTTCAGTATCTCTCGTTGATCGGTATTACGAATGCACAAACATTCAGATAAAAGTCATAGACAAAAGCCACGCGCAATGCCGGTTGTTTGGTTCCATATAACTTAGCACTAGAATAAATGGGATAAGAACAAAAGTAAATCATACATTAATGCCCCATACTTAAGACGTCATACTAAAAACGGATGTGTTCAAGGAGGACAGCGAAGCATATAAAGTAGGCCAATGATTGCTTATTTGTCTTTTAATTTTAGGCACCCATTTGGAAAATAGCTTGAGGGACAATTTTTGACTGCATTGACGCTAAGCGATTGGGTAGTTATGTATATGGATATTACGTTTCCCAGTATAACTTCCTGCTAGTGGAACATCTGATCCTCCGGCCAGACAACGGACGAGAACACAAAAGAGCTGCGGCATGTGATCGAGGGGCGCCTTGTTTCTGCAAAATGTTCTGAGACTAACACATTCCTTGCCACATGAAACGTACACCCTAAGTAAGCCTTTAGGCTTGCAGGCTTGGGTAAGTTCCGTAGTGTGCTTTGATGCAAAGGCATTAAATGGCCCGTTGAGCGAAAAAGCCGGCGTCTGTAGCAGCGAAACGGCGCCTACATTCCCATTGGCTGCGACGCCACGTCACGAACCCTCCTCGAGAGAGCAGGGCATGCAGGTGCATGTCCTGCTGTGCAGGAGCAAGTGCATCAGAACACCTGTGAGCGCACAACCGCGCCAAGTGCCGTGTGAGAAGAGGGCACCGCCACGACGCCACGTCACCAGTCCGCCTCGACGTAGCAGATACGGCGACATGACGCTGCGGGACAAGTTTGGTTGTTGTCCACGAGGCAGTCGCGTGACTGGCGCTTGCGGGTGCCACCGTCTTGCTCTCGGAAGCCGGCGCGCAGTCCGTGTTTCACTCTCTCTCCCCCCCAGTGGGCTTAGCAGCTGCCCGTGCCTGCCGGCTTTGGTGGCCACTGCTGCTTCCTCGGTCTCTCGCCGCGCAGGAGGCCGGTGGCAGGTGGCGTTGGCACCACAGGCTGCTGCTGCTTGATGGCGTGGGCAGCATGTGCCGCTATGGTACATTACTGGCAGCGCAAAAGCTGAAGGACCACTCAGCGGCGTTCGATTCGAAATTAATTCACAACTCATAAGAAGTGCTATAGGTATCCTCGGATTTTCTTTTTTTAACGATAATCATTTTTTTAGAAAACCCCTGTGGCATTTAGAACAAATCGACTCATCGAGCTGGAACACTTGAACAGTTATAGATTACTTACACTGGAAATCAATACGCATAATTGACTAATTAACAAAATATACCTCATCGACTTTTGAACCAATTACTCTAGTGCCAGTATTGCAACGCAGAAATTATGCCGGTGATTTTACAAGGCAGATCCACTTGGAAAGAATATTAAACTAGCACCAATCCTGAGATAAGTGCAGTCAAACTTGTCGTAAGAATGGACTGTTGTTGAACGTACCTCTTTAACAAAACTAGTTTTATATATTGTTACTAATTTAATTTTAATTTTAATTTAATTTGTTACTAACTCATTTTATATATATTTTTATAAAGTGTTACTGAAACACCATAGTATTTCGTCGCACACTTTGAGAAAGCATATGTCAAAACCGGTATCATCCTTAGAATCTGTTCCAAGTGGATATTAATTTTAAGGTAGTCGGTTGCAATTCGTAAATTTTATTATGTGGCGTAAAGTAATTAGTTTACAAGTTAATTAGCACTAATTTGTCTCTTAGTGAAATGTTCAGTTTCGTTATCGGTGCAATTAATATCTGCCTCTGAGAGTAACTTAGCTAAAGAAGTAGAATTTTGCAGCATGTCACGGGTGGTTCAACAGTATTCTATTAATGATAAAATAAAACACGCCGTATATGTCCTCGCTTGTGATCGTTATTAAAGCAAAGGCCATGGTTACGTAAGCCAACAAGTACAATACGGTTTCCCCACCCAATCTACACTTGCGGAAGATTCAAATCATCCCTTCCCCCTCACACATGCATGACAAATAGGTCGCTGATGTATCGCCTTATCACGGGAATCCATGCACAAACACCATGAAGTGAGCGCCGTGTCATGCGCGTGCAGACAAGGGGTGAAGTGCAAATCTCTGCAAGCGCAAGAAAGAACGTATCTCAATAGACCTTTACAGAGGGCGGAATACGAGTACAGAAAGGAGTTGACAGAGCAACAGCTAGCACTGGTTCGCAGCATGCGAGGCACGTACGGTGACAAAACTAACCTGTATGAACTTAGCGCATGAAAAGTGTGCAGAATCTCATTAACAACAATATACCTGCGACTTTCCTCATGAATAATGAGAAGCCACCTTATACTAAGGAAGTATCCAAGGCAAACGTTACATTATAAGCCCCTCCGACTTATCGATATAACTCGTATGCCTTCAGGTTCTGCAACAATGCTAGAGAAGACGCTTAGAACTTGGCCTATGGAAGGGCCACTGACTTGGCGACCTACGGCATAGACACCGTCGTGACTGTCTTAACACTGCATGGATCAAGTGCATAAGCGAAAACAAGTCCACTCATAAGGCGGATCCCATTGGACACTTTTACAACATAGCAGTGATCAGCTTCTTTTTTCTTTTCTAGTTAAAAGTGGTTATCCCACCCTATTGTAGAGTATCTTTCTTTTCCCAATGAGTAAATAGATGAAGGCATTCGTATGCTTGTTCGTATTGCCAACGTAGAGGAAGAAAAAATAGCTCTAAAGCAAAGAAACAAATGTGGTGCTTCACAGAAGTGCACAGCTCGCTTTCGCAACGTTGCTCAGTTTTCCACCACGCAGATCTAAAAGGATGAGTCTTTTGCAGCTAACTTGGATATCATATGCACTTTGCTGGTATTTCATAGCAAATCAAGAAGAATCATTTGAGTAGCTATGTACATCTTATTGTAGGTGAAAATAAAACTTCCTAGTCAGAAACCACTGTGTTTGGGCGGTGTGAGTAAATGAAGGACGTTGCACTCAAACGTATGCGATATCTGCCACGCATTCATAGTTTGCAAAATCAGTGAGGAAGACTGCTAACGACTAATAATGAGATAAACTTTATTAACTTTCTGCCACGACACCAGATCTAGTCACGAAGAAGAAAAAAAAAAGATCAGGAATCGTGCATTAGACTAGTAACTTGAGTATTTAATGAGGCGTAGTGCAGTTTCCTGCCTGGAGCCTACTCCTGCGCTGTATTATTATTCATGCACACAAATGATCGACGATAGCAGAATTTTCGCCATACGTGCCCGACTACATTATATTTCATCTGCCAGCGCCGACATGAGCAACAAAGATAAAAAAGAAACATACTGAGACATGCCAGTGAGCGTATTGCAGCAATACCGTCCTGCGCGGGCGACCGCACGGGAGGACGCAGCTGTTAATTAAATGACAAGAACCTCGTCATAATGTATTTTGTTTTCTTACAATCTCTACAAAATATACAAGATACACGAGCAGACCTAACCACTTCCTCCATCCCTAACCTCATTTAGTTCGACAAAATTAGGCTCTCCCCGCGGACATCGCAGTTTCCTCAGGAAGATGGCCTGTATTCAGGACAGTTTTTTTACGCTAGGACTGCCTTTTAGAAGTGACAGCCAAGCGTCACGTTGGATGTATTATTAATGAAAGAACCCTGCCAATGGCAAACAGCACTCACTTAGGAATCTTCGTCATCTCACTGGTTATCAGTCAAGTGCGGAATCAGGCTAATTTATATGGGCTAGTTGGCTGGGCTAATTGATATAAATCTAATTGATACTTACACCAAGGCTAAGTTTTGGGAGAGCTGGTACATTGTGAACAAAGGATTAAACCAGCGAACTAGACGCGCACAGAGACACATCCTGTTTACTTCGTGTCTGTGTGTATGCGTCTAGTTCGCTGGTTTAATCCCTTGTTCAGGTACTTGAACGAGCCGCAGACTCGATGCTGATGGTTGGTGGTGACTATAGCATTTAGTTGCAGAACGGCGTGTGACGAGGGACGCCTGTCGAGGGCATGACAGTTGGGCATACGTGCAGCGTAATGGGGAGGAGAGTGTGGCAATTTCCGGAATGTGTAATGGCGAATTTAAAACTTATCTCGAAGTCGCCGTCGATGTGCTGAGTTCAGCGATGCTATGCTATCGAAGGCATCGGAAGGGTTTCCGGCTGTTGCCATAGTGTGTACGCTACAGAAGGCTGTTCATTGTCGCCCGTACATCCTATCACGTGGACATACAATGAAATCACGAATTTCTTACTTAGCTTGCAGTTGCAGGAAAGGAAAGCGCGTGAAAATCGTATGCTTAGAAGACGGCGCCTGCATTTACTAAAATATTTGCAATTTAACTGTTCGTAACTGCAAATGCCAGTCAATCATGCTGCTCGACATGTCATAATCGAAGACGGCCGGCCAATGGCAAGGAGCCCTTATACGAACGATAAGCTTTGCGACTTCCGCCCTTGATGTTTTACCTTATAGTCCACTGTTGACACTTAGGACTGCTTCTTTCACCTTTGACACTTTCACCGTACATATAGAGCTTCTCCGTAACGTTAGTAATGTTCGTGCTTAATATTCAAAAGAGACATGGCGTCCCCTTCCCCACCCTATGAATATAGAAAATCAACCATTAGCTTTAAGAGCCTTGCTAGGCCTCCGGAAAACCCCTTCGACAGCAATAAACACATTATAAATTTTGATGAGCTAACCCGATATTCAATTGGAGGCACTTCTCTTTGCCTAATACAAAGTTACTTGTCTGAACCCTCTCACTATGTTGGAATTAGCTGTGGAAACTGTGATTTACAGTTTTGAAAGTACGGCGTTCGGCAAGGGTCATTATTAGGAACAATATGATTTCTCCTTCACATAGACGACATTGTTTTAATCCCTCGGACCCCCACATCAAAGTTTACGCGTATGGTGCAACTTTGTACTATTCTTCTAACAACTTACCTGCTCTCACGCTTCTAACTAACGATTCGCCAGACAATTTAGCTAAAAGGTTAAATGCGAATCAATTATCATTATCGGTACTTGGTACATTACTTGGCAGCGGAGGCAGCAAACAGTGCACACTTTGAACCGTACTGCTTATTTCTACAGGCCTTCTCGGAGCTATCGCTGGGCATCACCTCGGGATTTTCGTCACGGGCATCTTTGGCGCCTGCGTCCTGAGCGCAGCAGCACTGACAGTGCAGAAGCGGATCAACGTACAACCACGTGACCCTGTCGTCGCAGCCTGGATCCTGAATCAACGTACAACCCGTTACCTTGTCGTCACCACCTAGATCCCGTTAAAAGGACCCCCAGACGACCACGGCAGTCACTTGGCAGCGGAGGCAGCAAACAGTGCACACTCTGAACCGTACTGCTTATTTCCACAGGTTTGAAATTTTCCGATTATTTTCAAAGTGCATTGTTACGTACCTTGTTGCCTCTGCTGCCTCGTTGTGTTGACTGTTTTTTGTCCTGATTTTGTCGTTTGCATTATGACCACTGAAATTCCTCACCTGAAGCGCGAATTTCGCAAGGAATTAAGAGAGCTGAACAGCATGGACGTTATAAACAAAGAATTCGAGGCTCTAAAGAAAGAATGCAGTGAAGTAAAAAATGAGAATGTGGCACTGAAAGAAACACAACAGGTGCTAGCGCAAGAAAATGAGGCGTTGAAAAAGAAAGTGCAGGAAAGCGCAGTGAAAGTCATTGCACAAGATCAGTATTCTAGAAATAAAAATAATGAAGTGAAAGGAATTCCGCAGGAGAGGTCCGAGAGCCTCGTAAGCATACATGGAGAAGTTGGCGACGTTCTCGGGGAAACCATAAAACAAGAGGACGAAGCACCACTCTGATCCCAACATTGTGGTGTTTTCCAGAGCAGGGCTAAACGCGATGTAGTCCTTAATAAGGCCAGGAAGCACGAATGAGATCGGATTTCCTGACAACCAGTCTGTTTACATAAATGAGCACCTCTGCCCTCAGCTCAAGAAGCTGCTAGGCATGGCCATTGCTAAGAAAAAGAAAATAAACTGGCGTTTCGCGCCAGTTTATTTGCAAGTTTTCTTTTGCAAGTTTTCTTGCAAAAGAAAATTTATTTGCAAAACTTTTGCAAGTTTTCTTGCACCGTGATGCCCGAGTTTTCTACTATAACGCCAGATTATGAAGTTTTAAGCTTACAGTACAAAAAATACGTTTTTGTGGTTGTGTATCGCCCACCTGATGGAAAGATCGATAACTTTATTACCTTCTTTGAAAGGATTCTCAGCTTCGTGTGTCTAAACGACATGAACCTTTTCGTGGGCGGGGATTTCAATGTTAATCTTTTACAAAGTACTTTGCAATCCCAAGAACTACACCTACTCCTCCACTCTTTTTATTGCAGGAATGTTATTACAGAACCTACGCGTGTAAGTCATACAACTCAAACACTACTCGATCTATTCATCATTAACTGTTCTGAAGATACCACCAAATCAGGAGTGATTGTAGCTGATATGAGCGATCATTTGTCGATATACATGTTCCGTAGGCTTCATCAGGCTTCAAAACCAGTGCGTCAGTCTCAGTCATTTGTTTTCCAGGAAATTAATTACAAAACACTAAACACTTTCGGGCATAAAATTAATAATATTGATTGGACTTCGGTGCTTCTATGTCAGGACGCTGATGATGCATGTGATAAACGCATGCGCTCCCTTAAGGAAGCGTATGAGAACTCCTTTAAATATAAAAGAGTAAAGAAGTCAACTAGAAAACGGAAGCCGTGGCTTAATGACGAATGCCTTAGGATGATCCTTGAGAAGGATTCACTGTATCGTAAGTTTTTCAGAACAAGAAACCCTGATGATCTTGCAGGCTTTAAGAAATACCGGAACTATGTTACGAAATTTATACGAAATGCAAAAAAGCTGTATTACGAGAGCCTATTTCAAGAGGTGAGTGATCGGAGCAGTCTATTATGGCGCGAAATTAAAAAGCTTTCGCATTCCGATGTCCACAATAGTGTTGACTTCGAACTTGTAGTTGAAGATAGAACGCTAAGAGGCAAAGAATTAGCAAATGTGTTTAATGATTACTTCACAAGTCTGGAAAAAAAGTACTCACGACACAGCAGTAACCAAGTATTTGGGCACGCGGAACGCACATACAGTTTTGCTTAAACCTACAGATCCATATGCAGTTTATGCAATTTTCATGTCACTAAAATATAGTAAATCCCGCCATGTGAACGGACTTCAAATAAGACCTATTAAGTTTGTGCTTGATATCTTGCTCCCAGTACTTCCTCATATTTTTAACCTATCGCTATCAACTGGAATTTTTCCTAGAAGAATGCAACACGCGAAAGGTTCAGTCCTATTTAAATCCGGTGACAAAAATAAGCTGTCAAATTACAGGCCAGTATCAGTACTGCCTATCCCATCCAAGGGACTAGAAAAATTTATTTGTAAAAGTCGAAAGTCATTTTGTGATAAACATTCCATCATATCAAATAAACAATTTGGGTTCCGTGTGGGAATGTCAACTGAATTGGCTCTGCTAACCCAAAAAGAGTTCATTTTAAATGATTTTGAACATAAGGAACTAACGCTAGGAATTTTCGTAGACTACTCTAAAGCATTTGATAGGCTAAATCATGAGAGTTTGCTTACTAAACTAGAACATTATGGGTTTCGGGGCATTTCTCTCAAACTCTTACAATCGTATCTTAATCACAGAAAACAACTAGTTTCGATTTCATCAGAAGACTCGCGTCTCCGGGAAATTACACAGGGCGTTCCCCAAGGAAGTATACTAGGGCCAGTATTGTTTAATATATATCTTAACGACATTGTCAACATTTCTAATGACGCTAACTTAATCATTTATGCGGACGACACCAGCCTCTTCTTTCAGTCTCGCAATATCGGTGATCTCTCGTTGTTGGCAAATATCATACTGGAACAATTGACCGAATGGAGCAAGGTTAACGCTCTCAAATTAAATACAACAAAAACAAAAGCTGCTATTTTTGCACCTCCATGAAAACATCTGAGTGAAGACATACTGTTGCACGTTGGCTCTGAAGTAATTGAAGTTGTTCCTAACGTTAAAACTTTGGGTGTTATATTTAATCAAAAACTAACGTAGAATGAACATGTGGAACTTATTGCATCCCGTTTAGCCACAGCTTGCGGCGTGCTTTGTAGACTCCGTGAGACGATACCAACTAAAGTGAAGCTGATCCTTTATAACGCACTATTCTCATCTCATTTAATGTATTGCCACCTTGTGTGGGGTACCACGTCAAAACAAAATATCAGTAAATTATTACTACTCCAAAAAAAGGCTGTTTGTCATATCGCAAACGCGCCATTCGACGCACATACATCTGAATTATTTTCAAAGTATATTATCATTTGTGGAGTAAGTTGGTATGACGTTAACCTTGCCCTAAAATACCAGAGCTACTTTAAGTATAATAATGAAGCGTTCTTCCGGTTGTGCAACCTTACAGAACCAACAGATATATCCTATAACATTAGGGAAAGAAAGAGATGGCAGCTACCACTCTCCCGTACAAATTATGGATCAAATCGTCTATCCAGTCGCGTCCCATCCTTATTAAATAAACTTCATGAAAACGGTATAGAGATAACTGATATTACTAGGAAAACAATACGAGACTTCCTAATTCAAACTCAGTAATTATTTTTTTAATGTTGCTTTGGCTAGGGGAAGTCACTACTTACCTCCTTTAAATTAAGTAGTTTTTCGTTTTGATGCCATTTTCGCATATAGGATGTAACCTGCAAGAAATTTGTGCACATCTTCATTGGCTATCTATGTTTCCGCATGTCAAGAAAACGTTATATGATACATTTTTCAGCAGTTGAAAATAATTATGTATTTCTGTTATATACTGTATATTCTTATGTCATTTGTCCTGGCTAACACACTGCTGTGTATCACTGATTGTACATTTCGCCTCGCACGTTTTTCACTGATACATTTGTACATTGCACACACTAAAGTGTACAAACATTGTTCTGTCCCCGTTGTCATGGATATGGGCAAGAACCTTGTCAAGCTGCAAAAAAGCAGCTTTTAGTTCTTGTCCTAGTGTTCATTTTTTTTAAATGAATGAATGCTAAATAAAGATTGATTGATTGATTGATAAATAACGGATGTTATTTTCACGGCAATTAGTAATCCCATTTGTTTCCCCTCAGTCCTAAGTTTTCAAACACAGCCACTAAGGAGGGTTTCGGAATACAAGTTCCTGAGCATGCAGTTTCGTGAAAACCTACGCAAGACATATCTTGTGAATTCCTTAAACGATAACGTTGCTCGACAAATTGGAGTGCTTAAGGGATACCCTATGTTTCTTCCAGAACTTAAAACGAGAGCAATATTTGTGCACTGTTTACACAAGGTTGAACCTACCGTTTGTTAGCATGGGCAGTTACTTCCAAGACCAATATGACCAGACTATTTGTTGTAAAAAAGTCAGTTTGCTTCCCCCATATGTTATCTAAGTAAGGACTAGCATCAGTATACTTTATGCCGGACATCATCGTATGCGTCAAATTTATTTATAAACAGAGAGTACCCACATTTTATTTCTGTTCAACAAATTCGACCACGAGATATTTCTGTTATACACCAACAATGAAAAAAGGTACAACCTAAGACACAATAATTGTAGAACGATTAAAACCGAAACCGACTACCGGATGAAAGTAATGGGGCGGAAAATCCTAAATCATTCTTGTAATTGGCTAGTATTAAAAAATGTATGGTATTTTGCGTGACAAAACCACCATCTGGTTATGAGGCATGTCGTAGTGGGGGACTCCGAAAACATTTTGACCTCCTGGAATTTTTTAACGGGCTGCTAAATCTAAGTAGACAGATGTTCTTGCATTTCGCCCCCATCGAAATGAGGCCGCCGTGGCCGGCATTTGATTCCGCGACCTCGTGCTGAGCAGCGTCACAGCAAAGCCACTAAGCTACCTCGGCAGGTGTGGCTTGCATGTATTCGGTGATTTATCTGTATGGTATCTGCAATACATATTGTTCTTTTCTCGCTGCAAGAACCTTCGTTTTCTTGCACCATGAATTCACTTATGTTTCATTGTGGTCTCTTTGTGAAACTTAATATTTTATACACATTTAGTGTACGGCTTTGCTGTAATAATATATACAGGGCCATGTATGTACACCCGGCCACAAAATTTTACGGACCGTGAAATCTGACAAAGAGCTGAATATCTCCACAACCTCACAATGCAGCCTGGTATTTGCATTTAGGGCCTCAACTACAATATGCTAACAACATTGCCGTATACACTTTTACTGGCTATTGCTACAGGCTGCTCGGGAATTGAGCATTTTCTGAGATCCTGTGGTCCGTAAACTTTTGTGGCCGGGTGTACATCGTCGAAGATAAGGCCGCCTTTGATGAAGGTATGTTCACCTATGGAAACGTTGGCGGGCCTTTCTGAGGCACCTAATAGAAGTTTGTGTGTTCTATACCCCAGTGTGCTACTCCATCTGTCGGCCCCATCTTAATTTTACAGGGTGCGTTCTTAGCTGCATCAAATTTTGAATGGTATGTGGCAAATAGCATAGTTCTAGCCATTTATCTAAATTACTTGATCAGGTGGTCATTACTTCTACAAGAAACCAAAATGGTTAATTAGATTGCGCTCATTAAAATTGTCAAAAATTAGTTTATGGCACATAATTCAATAAGCGAATTGTGGCTATTGAAAATGCAAGGCATATCGATTTAGAACAACTCGTGAGGATGGCTCTGCTTCCGGGATATAGGCCACCATACTTGCGTTGAAAATGCACTGTTGTGATCCTTATTTTAATTGCGAGAGCAATTATGTGGACATTCCAGGCGCATTTCCACCGTCGGCGTCGCAGTCGCCGTGAGGTTGCGTATAAAGTTCAAGGGCGATTAAATCATTGCTACGCGCCGTATGCTGTATGTGCGAGTGACAGCGTGCGACGTGGAGCCGGCGAAGGCGGCTCGATCTCGCGTGTGCGAGCGAGGAAGGCTGGCCGTAGGCGCGCCCTCTCCTGTCGCGCGCGAGGTACGGGGCTGAAATGAGGGAGGGGGGGGGGGGGGCGTTCTTCTCCGGAGGCTGCTGCTTACGGCAAGGCCGTCCGGGCACCGTATCTTCAAAGCGATCTGCGACGTGGCTGAAGTGAGCGCCCGCGCGGGCTCACCTTCAAAGCCATCTGGAATGTTTGCAGAGAGCGCGTAGTGCCGGTAGCTTCGTATGCGCTGTACTTTCGACGTTTCGTTCGCGTTGAAGCGAGATATGTACGAAGGTCAATTCGATCGCTGCTGCTGCCGCGATTCCTCACTCTAGAATTTTGATAGCCAGTCTCCGCGCTCATCCAGCGAGGTGTGTTCATGTTTACCTGTGCGCATGACACCGTGCTTGTTAATTAAAACGCTTTGGCGGGCTAGCTGGTTTGAATCCATGATAGACTGGATAAGCGCGACTGAACGAGGACGTGGAAAAATATAGACACACACAGAAAGCGCTGTCTCTGTGTGTTTGTTTCTTTCTATGTCCTCGTTCAGTCGCGCGCACATATTATATCATTGTTAATTTAGTTAGTAAGGGAATGGTTACAAGATTATACGGCCGATAAACCTACTATCCTTACTTCGTATAGCTATAAACTAATTTGCTATTGCAATCGGTGGTGCACCTTTCGGGCAAAACTGCAACTTTTTGAAAGAAAACCCTGTTTTATGCATAGAAGCACAAAAGCAACTGAAAGGCCAATGTGTTTCGTCGGATACCTTGAAAATTAATACCTCGAAACTGGCGTACCTGAAAACCCGTTCTAAGTGGTTATGCCTGGCGTACACACCAGCAACAATTCGTAGATATAATTATGTGCAGTAATGTAATTTAAAAAAATAATTAGTGCAATAATACTAATTATTCATTTAAGGATTTTGATTTCTCTTGGATGTAATGGCCGCCTCATCGAATAATATAAATTCAGGGATATAATTGTGATTCCTTTGAACTGGGCCCCAGGCCTCGTCAAACTGCTCAATGAGCAGCTTTGTCTGGGGTTCATTTTTCTTGAGGAAAATAAAACTGATTCTGATTCTGATACTTGCCACAGGCAATTTAAAAAAAAAAAAAACATTTTGCAGCTAGAAGTCACCTCGTATGTCATCGAAGCGAAGCCTTCTTGGCGAACCCTCCCAGTCTTATCTGAACGTGGGCGCTGCTGCTCTCTTGCTGTATAGCTTACACTGTAAAAAAAATGCAAGGACATTTTCAGTGGTGGGTTTGAACCACGCTCACCCCAGCACAGCAGCTCGATGCTCTAACCATTACGCCACAATTGCTTCTTTTCTGTTCTTTCATGGCATTTATTAAAGTAGCATTCAACCCGATAAAACACTCACCACTTGTGCAGTCAGAGAATGAAGGGCAAAATGAGTCACACAGAGAAAAAGCAGCGTTCATACTGTGGGTGGAAATGTTTGTTCCACTTTAGAAGGGTGGTAAGGATAGGCACCTCGCCAAAATGGGGTACCAGCCCGGTTGAATATCAAGTCCATCATAAACACCATTTAGGTACAGTGTCATCTGGATGAAATATGCCCTTGTAGGTACAAGCGTTTCGGCGTTTCGGTTTATCATTCGCGTCTTGCACGAACTGTGCATTCCCACGAGAAAAAAACAACATATCATAAGGTGCATTATTATCAGAGGTTGGTAGCCGCTATAGGCACAGTATGAGCGTTGATTTCAGTCTATTTTTTTTTAAATTCCGTTGGAGGACATGCCAAGATAGGATGGCGTCGGTGCAGCTGATAAAACAATGTTCACTTCTCTCTCGCACTTCACAAAGGCGACAGTGAATAGAAGAGACAAAGATGGCCTTTTTCTGTAGCCATGTTTTTACCGGTATGGTTTCAGTATGAAGTTTATAAAAAAAAATATTTTGCAGCAAGGAGATATATACATTTTACGAACTCGCTTTAGTACATCGTGGCCTGGCCATTTAATGTATAGTGATCGGTAAACTGGAAGCCGAAATAGTATGGACAGTGAATCTTTGTATAACATTTAACGTGACACAGGTTACAAATATTCAGTTGAAAACCGAACTGTCAGGAAACGAACAGCCAAGTAAACTTGCATGAACCCCCGCAAGCATGAAGGCGAAGAAAAATTGAAAGAAACAACTAAAACAGGCAATGCACAAAACTGCATATGCAACTGTGGCCTAATTCATGCAAGTCGCACTAGTTAATTAGGCCACTATAGCACGTGTACTTTTATCCTGCCAGTGTCAACTAGCGCTTCGAGGCAATCGCCACGCGTGTCACAGTGCGTCGCACGGGTCCGCGAGAAAACTTCCACACGTTCCAGATTCCTTTGGGCCAAAAGACGCAAGAAATAACTGGCCAAATTTAGAGCATTTGGTTAACCGCTTGCGAAAGCTTTACTCCACATAGAGTCCAAGTTGGGCGTTGGAGCTGCGTAATTTTTATAAAATTTATATTATGGTCTTTGTATGCTGAGATCTGCCCTATGTAATGCGGTTTTCTTGGTAATATTGTTACGCGAATGAAGGATTAAGAGTGGAGACTAGTTACAAAGTATACTTACAAAGGATAACTGCAGCGATGGCCAGTTCAGCCGACAGCTCGAGAGCCAGAGAGCGTTCGTCGTCTTCGTCGGGGCGCCCGCGTGAATCGGCCACAAGAAACACGCAATATGCATGTATCATTACCCCCTGCGGGAGAAGCACCATCCCGGGGCGGTTAAATATTGGTGATAACCGGAGAGTAATATGGCTTGAGGCTTGCGACATGTACAACCTCAGTGGAATTCGGGGAGATGAGGCACTGGTAATGATCGGGGCGATTTCGTACGTAACTGTAGTCACGGCATGCAGCACTCCATATGGGGCTGTGCACCGAGACAGGAGTTTTTCTGGCAGGCCAACGGACGAGTCGGGGACCACAGGAGTACCAGAGATACAGGCGAAAAGTGGACGTCTGTGTCGGGAGGCGAACGCGGGCAATTTCGCGCGCTTGGGCTGCCTTGGGCTGATGGCGTCAAGTGCATAGTCACTGGTTTCTCCGCATCGGCATCTCTCTCTGGAGAACGCTCGCATTTGGCGGCGCCTCCAGGGAAACGATTATACATCCCCACATTGGATCTAAAAGACATGTTTTTTGCCGCAATTGAACACTCAGAAAAGGAAGACACATAAAGACAACACAGGTGGCACTTCCAACTGATTTATTTTGGTATGTGACCCAAGAATATATACATACATACACGCATGCGCTGGCTGTTCACAGATCTACGTTACCCAGCGGTCAAACAATCTAGTTTCTTATTTATAGAGCACGAGTCTTTACGTGTCTTCCTTTTGTGAGTGCTCAATTGCGGCAAAAAACATCTTTTAGCAAGCACTAACTAGGCCAACAAGCAGTTCTGTTGCAACATTGGATCTACTTAACACAGACGAGGGACTATAATGACGTCCTCTGCAAAATTTGTAAGCAAAAAGGCACGCTAGACCATATAATATGGGAGTGTGCTGGCTCCCCAGGGGCCAAGGAAAAGATTGACAGTAGAGAAGCCTGGGAGGCCTTGCTCCAGAGCGAGGCTGAAGATGACCAGCGTCGAGCAAGCCGCCTGGCCGTTGAGGCCGTGAAGACTCACCGTCCTCAGCGCGCGGAGACTCCTTCGTCCTCCACCCCTACCTACGTGTAGGTTAAGAGGCGGGCACCCCATCTCGGTGGAATAATAAAGTTTTGAATCAATCAATCTGCTGCAGCGGATAGAAGGGATGCGTCCAATGGCAATGTGGGTTCTCGGCCGAACAACAGAAAGAACGGTGAATAATCGGCAGTGTCGTGACGCAAAGAATTATATGCAAAAATGACATAGGGTAGGGCAACGTCCCAATCAGTATGGTCGGACGAGACATACTTTGCAAGCATGTCTGTTAGGGCGCGATTCAGGCGCTGTGTGAGACCATTATTCTGTCGTTGGTAAAACGTAGTCAGCTTGTGCTTGGTGGAGCAGGACTGTAGGATGTCGGCGGTGACTTGAGAAAGAAATGTCCGACCATGGTCTGTGAGCAGTTGGTGTGGAGCACCATGCTGCAGAATCACGTCGCGTTAAAGAAAATCGGCGACATCTTTGGCGCAGTTACTCGGAAGCGCTCTGGTGATGGGGTAGCATGTGGCTTAATCTGTCGCCACAGCGACCCACTTGTTGCCAGACGTGGATAGAGGGAAAGGGCCAAGTAACTCAAAGCCAACGCGAAAGAACAGCTGATAAGCGCTCAAGGTGTGTCTCAAATGTAGGCGAAAATACGAGAACTTCGCCTAGGTAACAGAGGCATGTTGACCATTTCAACCTTTAAAGCAAAGATTCCATCACACGTTCGAACGTTGCTGGGGCGTTGCATAGACCGAATGGCATAACTTTGAATTGATATTGGCACGTGTAGTTGCTTATCTTTATCGGGTGACCACGTTTCACCGCCTAACAAATGTTATCGCACAGCGCAGGACGCGCCTGCATGTATCGAAAGTTTCTGGAATGTTATCGATGGTTCCATCCGCTGTCTGTGACCGAACCTTGTGTAATCTAGATTATGGGGTTTTACGTGCCAAAACCACTTTCTGATTATGAGGCATGCCGTAGTGGAGGACTCCGGAAATGTTGACCACCTGGGTTTCTTTAACGTGCACCTAAATCTAAGTACACGGGTGTTTTCGCATTTCGCCCACATCGAAATGCGGCCGCCGTGGCCGGGATTTAATCCCGCGACCTCGTGCTCAGCACCCTAACAATATATCCGCTGAGCAACCACGGCGGGTACCTTGTTTAATCTGATTTCATGTATGCGCGAAGCCAAAAATGTAGAACTTTGTGGAAGACACGCTGGTCCCAGTGATTACTCTGGAAAATTCGACTACCGATGTATACACGCCGACGCGCTTGACCCGCTGATCAGATTTCAACGACTACTGATCGTGTTCTCCGCTCTTGCTCTCCTTTGAGTGTAACTTACTTTTGTGGCCACAAGCTCGCCCAATAAGACGCTAGTTTCGCCATTCACCGTTTTGCTTTCTTCACCGTCACTACCACGTGACAATATAGACCTTCAGGAGTGACGAACGCGATCTTCTCGGTCCTTTTCATCCACAGAAATCTGCCAATAACCAGACCGCAGGTCTAGTGATTAAAGTAGTTGGCACCATGGAGACAATCGAGGGCGTCGTCAATGGGAGGCAAGAGGTAGACGTCTTTCTTAGTGACACGGTTTAGATGACGATAATCTATCTACGCAGAAACGCCATGTGCCATCTTTCTTTTTAACAAGCGCCGCGGGCGAGACCCAAGGGCTCGACGAAGGTTCAACAATGCATTTGGCAAGCATCTTGTTCACTTCATCTTGAATAACCTTACGCTCTGAAGCAGAAACTCAATATGGCCGGCAATGAATATAACTGGCATCACCACTATTTGTATGATGCTTAACAATTGAAGTCTGTCCCAATTGGCGATTGCTAAGGTCATAGATGTCGTGGTAGGAAACCAAAAGGCGACACAGAGCTGCCGCTTGTTCAGGCAATAGGTCCGCAGCAATCATGGGACGAAATGTTGCGTCAGGGCGAACAGCATTCTGTGGACATGGTGAAGAATCTGAGCAGACGTCTATAGAAAACATCGTGACTTGGTCATCTCCAATAGTACGCAGCGTTGCAACCAATATGCCTTCGGGTAGAACTTCCTTTGTCAGGCCAAAATTGACGACGGGGAGGCACGTCCGGTTATCGGCGACGGTGACGACGGAGTGGCGCACAGTTATATCGAGCATCAAAAGGACATCAGGAAAAGGCGTGGCGACGTAATCACCACCGGGCACAGGAACAGATAATAGCAAATTGACGAAAGTCAAGGCTTTAGGCGGCAGGCGGACAAAGGTGGTCGTACTAAAGTTGTTCGGCAGTTCGGCACGAATATGCGTGCCTAGAAGAAGTTCTAGGCAAAGGGTACCGGCAGAACAGTCGATCAAAGCTGAATGCGCCGTAAGAAAGTCGAATCCGAGGATTAGGTCATGGGGACAATTGGTCAGCACTGTAAAAATAACAATAACGTGGCGGTCGGCGATACTTATACGGGAAGTACACCTTCCAGTGACATCAGCAGTGCTGCCATCAACCACGCGTACGGCTCGTGTAGTAGCAGGCGTGAGGACCTTCCTCAGTCGACGAAGGAGTTTGCAACTCATGGACACCTGGGCTCCAGTATCTATTAATGCCGTCAAAGCACCACCGTTGACGTGAGCATCAAGTAACTTCTGGTTCGTTGGGAGTGTCAATGGAGGATTTCGACACGGCGAAGATAATGCAGCACTACCTCCAGGAGCTGCATGGTCTAGTTTTTCGTCCGGGAGGGTTCATAATTGGTCGGCGACGAATAGCGCCGTGGCTGGGGCGACGGGGACCGAGCGCGCTCAGGTGACGGCGAGCAAGCAGGACGACTGACATCGACGGATACGTCAGAAGTAGGAGGTATATGGCGAAGCGAGTAACGGCGCCGGTCGGCATATGGGCGAGGAGACGGTGAAAAGGAGCTCGAATATGGCGACGTCCAATAGATGCGGTAGTGGCGAGCGACGTGGCCAATGCGGAGGCAACGGAAGCAAATGGGTTTGTCATCCGGAGTTCTCCACTCGGTAGGGTTGCGGCATCTGGGAGGGAAATACAGATCGGCGTGAGGCGTAGCAGTCGGCACCGGTCGGGCGTCAGGTCGAGAGATGGAGCAGGCAGCAGGAAAACCTAGGTTTGCAAAGTCTTGCCCTACGACTGCCTGCATGGGGGAGATCGCTGGGGCCGGTTGGTCAATGGTGGGTTCAAGTGGTCGTGAATCGTGAATGGAACGGCGCAGGTCTTGTATCCTCGAGTTCACGGCGAACAATACGTGTGACGTGCTCATTTATAGGTGGTGAATCGGTAATGCCACGCAAGACGACGTCGCAGCCGTGTTAGGGAGCCGGGTGAAATGCGGAATGACGCGGCAGCTTTTGGCGAGGTCAAGGCGGCGGCATTCCTTGACAATGATCTCTATGGTGGACACATTGTTGAAGATGAACAAGTTGAACGCGTCGTCCGCGATTCCTTTGAGTATGTGGCCGACTTTGTCAACCTCGGCCATTTTCTCGTCGACTTTTCGGCAAACAGCGAGCACGCCTTGTACGTACGAGACATACGATTCAGTAAAAGACTGAACTCGGGTAGCAAGCTCTTTTCTAGCAGCGAGCTGCCGCCCGGTTGGATTTCCGAAGAGAGTCGCTGAGCTTCTCCTTGAAAGCATCCCAGCTAGAGATCTCGTCCTCGTGTGTTCGGAACCAGACACGAGCAGTTCCGCCCAAGTAGAGTAGGACATTCGCTAGCATAATGGTAGGGTCCCAGCGGTTGTTTCGGCTAACACGTTCTTACAGGATGAGCCAGCCCTCAACGTCGGCATTATGTTGGCCGGAGAATATGCAAGGATCGCGGGGATTGGTAACCGTAACGTACGTTGTTGTCGGGGTTGCAGGAGACGAGATGTCGTCACCGGGAGCGATGGCGGAAAGCAGGACTGTGCGGCCGCTGCGGAGCTCCGTGGTGAGGACGGGGAAGCGCGCCCTCCACCAAAAATGGTACGCTAACAGCGCTGGCCAGTGATGATGATGATGATGATGATAATGATGAAATCTCAATTAATGGCACAAACCTACTATGGGAGATGGCCACGAATCGGGTGGTAATATGATTGAAAAATAAATATGTTAGTTAATAAATAAATAACACGAGAAAAGGAAAATAAATGTAATAAATGCAACGAGTCTACCAGCTATAAAGGAACAAGCACCTTCGGCGCAATCCTGTGGGCTTGGTGACTGTGCCAGTGCACGGACCACTAATCAGTTCGCTCTCCCTATGCAGGTTGGTGAACCTTACGTTATGTTTGCAAAAAAACGAGTAATTATTGCCTGGTTCAGCTACCGAGCCCACGGTACTGTGTTATTATTATTGCTGAATGTGTTGATGTAATACACTCGCTACTACTCCAAGCTGGAGATATTGAATCCAACCCTGGCCCTTCTACTGAAGCCCTTCTCGCGGAATTGCGTTATCTGACTGACGGCCAAGCGCAGGTAATTGCAGAAATACAAGGCCTGAAAGCTCAACTCGGCAATACTGACAAAACAATAGGGAAATTGAACGAAAGACTAACAGATCTCGAACATCATTACCAGGCATTGGTACCACTGCGGAAAGAAATTGAAATCATGCGCATTGGCACAGAGCGCACTGCCTCTCGAATTTCGGAGCTGGAAGCCCGTATGGATGACGCCGAGAACCATTCGAGGCGAAATAAGCTAATCTTCTACGGCTTCCCCGACCCCTCCCCCTCGGAAACATTCGCAGAAACAAAGCAGTTGGTCGCAAACCTTTGCCGGAATAATTTACAGTTAACCTTGGAACCAAGGGATATAGAGCGTGCGCATCGCCTCGGCCGTCCCTCAGCTGGTCGCTGCCGGCCCATAATAGTAAAGCTTGCATTAAGCAAGACCAAAGCTGCAATATTTTCAAATGGCCGGATGCTTAAAGGGACAAGTTATGGCATCGGTGAGGATTTCTCGCGTCCAGTCTAAAATGCCCGTAAACAACTAATTGGTTTTGCGAAAAGCTATAACAAGCCATTTTCCGTCCGTTTCAAAACTCTGTATATGAACCAAAAGCGTTACGTCTTTGACGACAGTACTAACAGCATCAAAGAATTATCATAGCAGACGAAGCACCAAAAAAAGAAAGAAAAGAACCGAGCATATGCTGTGTCTAGTGATGCTCTTTCACTTTCTGCAATTTACACTAACATCCGCAGTTTTCTTCAAAAACGTGAACGTATACCTAGCATTGTGTTGTCCTCTAGCAGTAATCTACTAATACTTACCGAGACGTGGCTCACTGACGACGTGAGCGATACTGAAGTGCTATCGGACCTACCGAACTTTCGTGTTTACCGCAATGACCGTGCATCTACGCGAGGTGGTGGTGTACTGATTGCATTCTACGAACGATTGTCTTGTGCAGTCATCAATATTCGGTCACAGCTGGAAATATTATGGGTGACTATCCAATCACGCCCACACGCCGTACTACTAGGCGTTTGTTACAGACCTCCCCACACTACTTCCGAATTTCGCAGCCAGCTTAACCAAACCATGTGTCAGCTTATTGCTGCTCATCCAAATGCACACATACTACTATTTGGCGATTCTAACTTCCCGCAAATAGACTGGCACACTGACAATTTGTGTTCTTCGACAGGACTAACCTAAGCCAGGAACTTCCTCGATATCTGCCTCAATTTTAACATGACCCAGCTGGTTTCTGAAGAAACGCGTGTTTCACAGGATACATCCAATATCTTAGATCTAATATTAACCAACAACCCCGAAAGCCTTTCGTACATCCATTATCTCAAGGAAATAAGCGACCACAAAGTAATTCATGCTGGCTTTTCTTTTCGACCAACAAAGTGCGAAATTTACAAGAAAACGATACAGTTGTATGAGAAAGGCGATTATGAAGCGATAAATGAGGGCCTTTGCACATTTTTCCCCACATTTGAGACAACTTTCCACCACCATAATCTTGACGCCAATTGGGCACGTTTTAAAGAAAAGCTGAAGGAATTAACCGATACATTTGTACCTAAAGTAAGTTTCAGAGCCAGTCGTCACAAACCATGGTTTACGAAAACATTAAAAAGGCTTGAAAATAAAAGAAACATGTATTCCGGGTTGCAAAGGTTAGAGATCAACCAAAAGCATGGGAGAAATATTATGAAGCAGATAAAAACTACCTTTCAACTCTACATCAAGCAAAGCACTCTTTTTACCACTTAGAATTGCCCAAGCTACTAAAATCTAATCCCAAACAGTTTTGGAAAACACTGAAAGACGACGAACCGCGAGAAATCGTGCTCACCAGTGACCTGAATGAAAGGATTACGGACGTGGACTGTGCGAACTCGTTCAACACCACGTTCGCTACTGTCTTTTCTGATGAAGGGACCGCACCCCCATGTTTACCTTTGCTTGACTTTCATTGTGACATGCCAGCGATAAATTTTTGTGAAAATGGAATTTCATCCATAATAGAAAATATTAAATTGTCATCTTCTGCTGGAATGGACGAAATTAATACCAAGATCTTGAAAAACACCAAACACAACGTCTCACTTTATCTCACCCTAATTTTTTCACAGTCACTTTCTTCAGGAGTCCTTCCAGACGACTGGAGGACAGGGAAGGTCGTTCCTGTTTTCAAGTCAGATAGCAGATATTCCCCACTAAATTACCACCCTATCTCTCTAACAAGCGTTCCCTGTAAAATCATAGAGCATGTGATCTACTCCCACATAATAAGTTTCCTTGACAGTAATCACTTTTTCCATCCTTCACAACATGGCTTCCGCAAGGGGTTGTCATGTGAAACACAGCTTGCTGTTTTTCTACATGACATCCACACTAACCTGGATAGTAACATACAGACTTACGCGATCTTTCTTGATTATGCTAAAGCGTTTGATAAAGTGCCTCACCAACGATTACTTGCGAAACACTCCCCGCTAAATTTACATCCTGCTGTCTTAACATGGATTGCAGAATTTCTTACTAATCGATCGCACTACGTTGTTATAAATAACCACCTATCCACACCGGTTCCAGGAACGTCAGGTGTCCCCCAGCGATCGGTTCTTGGCCCGCTCCTATCCTTAATCTATATCAACGACTTACCTTTGCATGTATCCTGTAATATGCGCATGTTCGCGGATGACTGTGTTATCTACCGCACCGTACTTAGCACTTCGGATCAGATAACCCTACAAAGTGACCTTACTAATATTTCAGAATGGTGTACCACTTGGTTAATGACACTAAACGTTAACAAATGCAAAAGCATGTCGTTCACCCGCAGCCATAACCCTCGGACGTTTGCCTACACAATTAATAATTGCGCTCTTGAATCAACTGACACTTTTAAATACCTCGGTGTCACTGTATCAGACGACCTCAACTGGCGTACGCATGTGCATACCATCATTTCAGCTTCTAAAAAAACTTTAGGTTTCCTAAAACGTCATTTGCGGAAAGCCCCAAATCACGTAAACTTACTTGCCTACACATCACTTGTACGACCGAAACTAGAATACGCCTCAGCAGTCGGGAATCCGCATCAAGCACATCTCATCGACGCTCTTGAAGCGGTAAAAAACCGCGCCGCTCGATTCATCCATTCATCGCACTCATATGACGTAAGCGTCACGTCACTGAAATCACTATCTGGGCTTCCGGACCTCGTTTTACGTCGGCGCATCGCTTCCCTCCGTCTTTACCCCAAATTCTTTTACAGCCCTATCCCTCATCAAGGACTATATATCACGCCCACAGCGCGCCTATCATACCGGACGAGCCACTCGCTGCAAGTTTCACGACCACGCTCACGAGCATCAACATTTTTAGCCTCGTTTTTTCTTCGCATGGCGGCAGACTGGAACGGCCTCCCCGCTGCCATTGTCGACCTAATCTGCCCATCCGTATTTTTACCACATGTTACTGACCATCTCCAACTACATTGGGCATGATTTTTCCTTATATGTGTTGTTTGTATTTATATACGTGTATGTTGGTCTACATATATGGGCTTTGATATGTGTAAATACATGTGTGAATATACTTGAATATGTATACTATGTATGTGTATATTTATATATGCGTGCTTGAACTTGAACGTTACTGGAACTAGTGTTAATTCGAATCTTGTACCCATCCCTTATGTATACCCCTGAAATCGGGGGTCTTTAAGGAAAATAAACTGAACTGAACTGAACTAACCCAAGATGAAAAATAAAATTTCAATACATGAGATAAAGTAGTGATCAATACCATAGTCGGCCTTGCGTTGATAGGAATACTAAAAAAGAAAAGAACTGTTACTGAAATACATAATATAAAGAATATACTTAAACATGAGCAAGTTAAATTTTTGAATAAGAGTACTAGTAAGATTTAAACTGAATTTGTGCTTTTACTTCTTGAATTTTCTAAATTGAAGTAGAAGTAAATCAATTGTGGAGACTACGAAATATTAACAAGGCGCATTCTTTTTGTGCCAGATTGAAAATTATAAATGGCTAGGCAAACGTTTCTATGGCTGTATCCGAATATTGTTGCTTCAAGGGAGAGTATAACAGTACTGCTTAAAGGCAATCCTAAATTTTCAAGCGGAATTTCTACACATCGTTTTGGATGAGTAGAAAACTGCCGATACGATAATAAAAAATGATCTATGCATTCCGGCTCATTGCAGAGGTAGCGTAGAGGGGATACCGCCAGACCACATCTGTGCAAGTAAAAATTAAGTGTTGGAATATGGCAACGGGGCAGCCTAGTAAATGAAACTTCCAATTTCCGGTTAGCACACTATTGCCGGTTCCAAGAATAATTTTAGGTGTAGAAAATGTGTATATTTTGCTAATGACAGAACGTTTTCGTCTTAGCTCAGAGAAAATACCCTACATCTGGCTACAGTGATGTGCGCAGTTGCGGGCAGCACAGATATCACAGGACCTGTAAAAAAACCTCGTGCTAAGGAATCGGCTATTTCATTAATATGAATGTGTCGGTGGCCTGGGACCCATACCATATGAACTAATGTTAAGTGAGGCGGAGCTAATGTATAAAAGGTGTTCGATGCTGTCGACTTTGTAGCCGCAGTAAGTGCGCTGCATACAGATAGAGAATCTGTGATTATAAGAACTTTTGTAGTGCAAAGGGGTCATTTTCACAAGGCAAGAACTATTGCCAGAAGTTCGGCAGGAAAACTGATGTGTAATCTGGTAGGCGAAGTGAAAAGAGCAATCGAGGAATGGTGAGTAGATACCCACGCCTGCCTTTTCTTCACACGAAAAAGCATCAGTCGCTATTACATTTATTTCGAAACGGGCCAAGTATTCTTGTAAACGGTCATTCAAATATATTGCGGGCATAAATTTCGCATTGTTTGGAAAAACGTCTGCAAATTCAATTTTGAACGACCCTGGAGACCTATCAAGCGGAATTATTTATCTAAGGCAAACATTTAAAGGTGCTAATTGTGCTTGCACAAATACAGCCTGTGGGGTATGCAACCGTGACCACGTGTTCTAGAAAAATGAATTCGGTTCACTAATAAATGCATATTGTCCACGTCGTAGAGAAGATTCATAAGCTCTTAAGTAGGTTTGAACGGTAAGCATGCGGAATCGCGTGCGAAGAGTTGGTAGACGTGCTTCCTGGTATAGTGCATTATTAGCAACGAATTTAGGAAGACCTAAACATAGTCGAAGAGCTTCTCGTTCTAAAAGAACAAGTGGTCTTAATCTATATTTTGCACTTCCGGAGAGCAAAACACAGCACACTTTTAGGATCGGTCGTACATACATAGGATAAATCAACTTTAGTCTGCCACTTCGCATACCAGAACGCCGGTTACTGATTTTACGTAGTAAACCTACGGCTCGTGTCCCCTTCGTTCCAAGATTTTCTATGTGAGAACGCCAGTTAAGTTTTCCGTCATATGTGATACCCAAGTACTTAAGCGACTCTACCTGAGGAATGGTTTTCTGTTCATATACTAATGATAACTGTAACGGCCCGGAAATCGTAAAAACAAGGACTGCACCTTTTTTTACGTTTTGTGACAGATGCAGATTGTGAAGCCACGTCTCTAGATCCAGGGGGACGTTTGCAAAGACAGGTGAATGGAATTGATGTCTCTATGTCGCGAAAGATGCAATGTCATCTGCATAGACATACAGACACATCTTGGTACAGTGGTACTGAACTCATCAATAGGTTAAATGGTACAGGAGACAGAACTGCCCCCTGGGGCACCCCTCTTTTCTGTTCGAACTTTCTTGAAGAAAAGCCGTTTTGAAAACAATGAAATTTTTTGTTTCTTAGAAATTCAAAAATCCATGCTCGGAAGATTGTAGGACTGTAATCTATCCAGCAGTGAAGAGTACTCAAGGCTCTCATAAGCTTTCGCTATTTCAAGAGTCACTAAAGCACAAACTTCTTTTCTATGCTGAACAAGTTGGATGCGGCTTTCCAGATCTACATGTGCCCACCAAATGGAGAGACCAGGCCGGAAACCTATTTGACTTGGGCTCAGTAACGAATTTTCAGATACATGATCATTCATACTATCATATAAAACACTTTCAATTAGTTTTACCATATTTGACGTAACAGAGATAGGCCTAATGTCAATATTGTAGCCAGCTCCTTATATTTTAAGTGGCGGAATAATTTTGGCTGTCCTCCATTCATGTGGAATCCAAGCATTTTTTAGAGAATAATTCACTGTGTTCAGAATGTAGTCAGAAGAACTTTCAAACAACATTTTTAGCATGGCATTGGAAACGCCGTCCGCACCTGGAGCTGACGCAGGCAAAGATCTAAGGACATTAGAGAGCTCCGACACTGTGAGTTCCGCGAAGTCACCTGCGATGGGAGGCCTTAGTGGCCCATTCGGCAAACATGATATTAAGCGTTACGTTAAGCTCTTTCCTATGAATTGTAAAGAAGCAGATATCTCGCACGGTGAAAGAATTATCGATTCAGTATTCGCTGGTGTCGGTATGAATTTTCTATATAGAAATGATATGAACAGAGCTTTTTTTGTTGCTGGGCTTAGAGAGGAAGTCATGATGTCTTTCGTCCTACTCGTAATTGGCATTCGATATTGTTCTATTGAGCGCACCAGCTACGAATTTATAATCACTCCAGTTACTCGGACACAGATTTTAAAGTAATTTCTTCCACGCGGCTTTTCGTCGTCTCTAATCCCGCGTACAATCCGAATTCCACTAAGGAGAGGCAGCAATTTTACTTATGTTAACAATAAATTGAGACTTTTTAAAGGAACTTTTTATTACAGAGCAAAGCCTCATGACTTTGATGTCATTGGGTACCGTTTTCTGAGTCTTGAGGACCATTTGCAAGACACTCTGAAATTTCTGGTAATTGACAAAAGTCCGCTTCGGAGACTCTAGGGGAATAACAGGGCAGACAATATCAAACCTAATAGCTAGATGGTCACTATTTGAGGCTGAGTCGACAGTAGACCAGGAAGTTACGGAAATTCGTGAACTGGAAAATGTTAGATCCAATGCTGATTTAGAAAGACCCTGAATAAACGTAGCTGAATTCGTGTTTAAACAACAAAAAATTTGGATAATTGCCCTGTCCGACAATCCCTTTCCACATGAGTCGATTGTGCAACCCGAAGACACATGAACCGAATTAAAGTCTCCGGCTATCACAAGTCCTTTCCTACAAGATTTGACAACGGTATCAACGAAACGAATATCATGAACGCCTGTGGGAAAATATGTATTAACCAAGGAAAATGGGGAAGAACCAGGAAAAGTTACATCTATTGCTAGTATCTCACCCTCCGTAGACATATACTGGTAATAAATTTTACTTTGTGGCATATTTTAGTTGTTATCAAGAACGCAAGTCCTCCCCCTCTCGATGGACGGTCCAATCGACATAAACGATAATTTCTTATATAAACATCTTGGCCATTGGAGAGCCAAGTCTCCTGCAAAAGAATAATGTCCAGAGAACGTTATGAGAAAAATATTAAATCGGCAGTTGCAGAAATAATGGAACGGCAGTTCCACTGTAATGCCTTTAAATAACCTATGGTGAATTAATGCCTACTTTAGCAACCGCTTGCTCTAAAATACTGTCTTTTAAAAGATCTTTCTTCGAAAGACTGTCTTTACTGTACTTTGTTGGTTTTGATTGAGGGACAGAGTTGGAAGAATTAGGATTAGAATCTGGCTTGGAAAGACTATCACAAACTTTTTGGTTTTTGAGTGCGGGACAGAGATCGATGAATTATCGTTAGGTGAGCTTATGCGTTTAAGCGTCGGGAGGTCCATTTCTACATCCTGGTTGTTTTCCGATACTGATCCAGAGAAACATCCGTTTTCGGTCTGCTTAGTTGAAGTTGATGGCCTTGCATTGTCGGCGTCTTCAATAATAACTGATAAAGGATCCATTAGCTGTTCAGCATTCGATTTTAGGGTATGTGTGAGAATCTGCAAGCTAACATTAGAACTCGGCAAAGGGCTGGACAGCTGAATTATTTTGTGATGTCAACATTTGAGCTAGAGTCTCTGACAAGCTTGATGTTAATCATTCCATAGCTATCGACAACGCTTTTTGACCGCTGTGGCAATAGAATCGGAAAGGGCGTAGTCTGCAACCATTTACTGATGGCTGTCACTCCTGCATATTCTGCATATCCTGCACCTCAACAACAGATTCACGGTGTGATCAACGTCTCCTTTCAGTTACGTCTATAATTTGAATTTGCTGCGATCTTGCAGAACAATTCGAGTAGTTGGCAGGGTGACCACCACTACAGAGACATTTCTCTTCCTTGGACGAACAATCACTAAAATTGTAGCTGTCTCCACAAGCACGGCGGTGGGGTGCAGATCTGCAAACCCTTGACGCTGTGACCGAATTTCCAACATTTGTGACATTGTAGGATACGTGGAGCCAGAGCTTCTACCTTGTAAATTAGGGGCCAGACCTAATTTCATTGGCCGCATCGCTCCAGCACATGTAACTATGACTGCCTCTATTGCGATCTTCTTATTGTCAATCGCTCGACTACACCGGTAAACGGAGATGACCCCAGCCACCGAGAACATGTCTAAAATCACTTCAGGGACTAAAGTGACGTCCACCCCTCGTACAATGCCTCTAAAGCATGCGAGATTAGACGGTAGGAAAGAGCTCACTGGATGGCAACCACATGTGGAACAATTTAGCAGTTCCTTGACACAGGTATGGTCTGGCGAGCAGCATAATATACCCCCTCTGCCGAACTGGTGGACCTCTGTGATTTGTCGGAAGTGAGGTGAAGCGTTCTGCAATTCTACCTGAATCGTCTTTGGGTTTTTCATATTGATCATACCGCTGTAGGTAGGCACCATGGCCGCAGGAACATTGCCGGCTCTACTGCGAAGAAAAAACTCAAGCGGCAGCTCCTGAGGAGCTACCGAGGGTGACCACAGGGAAGCCCCGTAGCCAGTTGATCATACAGACATCAGGCAAGGCTAAAAGAAAACCATATAAGCAAAAAAAAAAATGAAGAGAAAAAAAGAGTAACGTAAAATTACAAGCTGGGAGCAAATAAAATATCACCCGATACTTGACCTAAGCCCCCAAAGCAGGAGAAGCCCGAACCGAGGAACGCGATGAAAATGGCGCATTTCGCCCAGCAGATCAGTCGCTCGTTTTCACTGGGGAACATACACTTATGAAAATGGATTTAGAGTTTCTTTAGAACTTCTAATGAGTTCCTATATAGTCAAAAGGGAATCTATAGGAACTCGCGATTTATGGAGTCGTCTGCATAGAATCTCTATAAGAAGTCTAAACAAACCTGCCTATAGAAACAAGCCATTTCACGCACAATAGATGTGCAATAGAGGCTGTATTGACGTCATATGTACTGAATTCTGCAAAGTAATTTTATAGAATGTCTTTAAAACTTCTAACGCGACCTGTTTATAGAATGACTTTCGATTCCCCCTCTATAAATGTTCTATAGAGGGTGCATTGATATCATATGCATCAAATCCTATAAAATAATGTCTGTAGAAAGTTTTTAACACTTCTAATGTGCTCAGCACAATGCGTTGGCGGGCTAGTTGGTGCGAATCCATGAGTTGAGAGTAGCGCCTTGTCCTGTCGTCTTTCTTGTCTCTGTCGTTTTGCGCTAAACGAAGTATTCATACTTCTAATGTGGCTTGTCTATAGATTGACCCTCCATTCACCCTCTTTGAGCGGTCTGTAGAGGGTTTATTGTCATCATATGTACAACATTCTATCGAAGAATGTTTATAGAATATTTTCAGAACTTTTAATGCGGCCTGTCTATAGAATGGTTCTACATCCACCCTCCATAAACGTCATATAGAGGCCGTATTGACATCTTATGTACCAAATTCTATATAAAAATGTTTATAGAGCGTTTTCAGAACTTCTAATGGGGCCTGTCTCATAGACTGGCTCTCTATTCCCATTCTCAAAATGTGCCATCATATGACATATGTTCTGAATTCTAAAAAGGAACTTTTATAGGACATATAAAGAAGCTAAAGTGCGGCCTGTCTAAGAACGGCTCTATATTTGCACTCTATATACATTCAACAGAAGTTGTTCAACACTGAAGAATAATATCTCAAAGTGTACTTCTAACTTGGGAAGGCAACAGTGCACCCATGGAGAATTTTGTACATGGAAGAAATGATATGAATATTGATGTACATTACTTCAGAGCGAATTGGACAATTGCCTTTGCCGTTAACGTGGTGCGAGGTCGACCTCGCACCACGTTAATGGCAAATGTGTGCTGTCTCATGTGCTGTGGGCCCGCAGCATTGAGAGCGTACTGAGATATTGACACATCATAGTAAGATTCACGCACTGTAAGACGTTTAGATATTTTGTTTTTTACTTCGGTGTAAAGAGCTGAATCACTAAGTTCTTGTAAAATTACCACTCACGCACTTTTCGTGGAATAAAAATACTGATTATTTCCACCCCATTTCAGAGGTTTCTTAATATCAAGCAAGAGCATCGTTAAAAAGGCACTCATTGACGAAGGCGAACTAGACACTAATCGAAATGAGAAAAACCAAAGTAATCTAATGGAAGCGCGCATTGTGGTTTCTATGTTTCTATCACATATGCAGGTAAATCACAAACACAACCAAGAAGCACTAAGCAAGACTGCGCGTTAACAGCCACGTCATATCTATTTGCGTCATATCTATTTGCATCACTTGGGGTGGGAACACATCGAACGTCGCCGCAAATGTGACAAATGCACGCTGCAGAAACACGAAGTTCTTTTTTTTTTTCTCGACGACTTTTCGTGGGTCACACAATGCAGAGAGAAGGCACGGATGACATGAGCGTGATCCGCGCACGATAAACACACCGCCACGAAAGCAAGATACGGAACGCATAAGCGTAACCTGCGCTTTACGGGTAAAATAAAAGATCACTGTATATTTGTTGCTGTGCGACGACACAGTTACAAAACGCACGGAAACATCACACACTGCACACGTGGACCTCTGAGATTGTGTCAATTTCTGGGCTACATTTAAACGACAGCAGGAAGTTACTTCAAACAAAAACGAAGTGATGGCGCAGGTAGTGCAGGTAACGGCTGCGCACAACGTCATTTAGGGCTTTAAGTTCAGTATCCGAAGTTGACATCGTTAAAAATACACCCCAGCGATAGCTTTCTTAGGGTAAATTGTTCAGATTTTGAAGGCCATGCTTTTGCTGACTGCATGCGGCATAAGCGACTCAAAAGCAAAAATACTACATGTAATTTATTTCTGCCCTAAACTATAGCATACAATATGAGCATGTCAATGTTTCTTCTTGTCTCGCAACATATGTATCTAGTTGGGCCCAAAATGGCACAAAACCTGCTGTAGGGGTTATTAATGAAGGCATCATGGAGGCCACAACGGCCGCACAATTTTACAGATGGGGCTGCCGGCGCCGGCTCCACGGGACCGGTTGAATACGAAAATGCGGCGTGTGGTTATTGTTCCGTCTTCAATCGATAGTGCAAGTTGCTTCGAGGTGTTTGTTCGATCGTGCGTTATTAGGTTTGCTGTAATGAAATGAGACGTAATTCACGTGCACGAAATTGCCAGAAGATGGCTTGCGTCTCCCTGTAAACACGCCGTATGCGTGGCGCGCCAGCTAAATGTAGACCATCGATTTTCATGCCGTGGAGCGCGTTCCATTTATCTCCGCTGGTTGTCGTGGAAAGTTTGGTGGTCGTCACAAAGAAACAACACGTATTATTAGCGTGCCTCAGCTCGTCCACTACGCAAGGACATGTATGCTGCGAGTAACATCGTGGACGCAGCACTAGAAATTTGGAGAGCGCCTTTCGACCTCGTCGTACTGTTGAAACGGTAAGCAATCGTGCTCGCCAACTACACGTGCGTTCATGCGTGTTGTGTGGGCTTCGCGTGTGTACAGAGTGCCTTGTTAACGTACGAAGTGGAAAACCCACGAAAACAGTGAAACCTGTGCTGATGCTTGCTGCGCGCTGGTTGTCAGAATTGTGTACGCAACTATATTGCCACAGTGCGGAATTTATAATCCTGATAAGCGTTGCCTTCCGCTGAGAAGGGTTTCGGAAATCGCGTTCACCTTGTGCAGCTGTGCGTGAACTCCCGCTTGTCTGCTAAAGTTGCATAGTAACAACCCGTCTACCTTTTCATCGATACTTTCTTTAATGATGTTTCCTCGCTTATAAATGCTTCGACGTAGTGCACAATCTTTGCTTACGAGGTTTTCGGTTAACGAACAGTTCTAGGGAAAAAATGTAAGCCAATCACAGCTTGCTACTAGTACAGCTTTCTTTTCAAGACAATATGTGTTGATGTAACTTTGACTTAACTAAACATAAAAGGGGAAAGTTGCTTAAGGTAAGTAATAAAAAAAACAAGAAGGTTACATCGTAATGTGCTGATACGGCGTGTCCAAAATTTTATTTGATCAGGTGGTCCCAATTATCATGACATTCAGTGATCTCAAGCATTTGCTCTCTTTCAACATTATTGCACACTATGCAAAAAGAGGTGAGGCGTGCAGACAGGACACAAGAGTAGAGAAGTGGACAACACGAACGCCGACTATCAACTGAAGGGAGCACTGAGGCGAAAACAGGAAAGAAGACACAACACTCATCTGCGCAAGCTGAGGAATGCCACGTGTCAATCGGGTACATGTGCCGGTCTACGTGAGAGATAACTGTTAAGGCACTTAATCTCTTCCTTATGTAAAGTGATCGAACGCTGACTCACGCACGCACTTCCACCATTATAGATATGCCATGCCTCTACCATAAGACGCGTATCTTCATTCTATTCCTGTACAATATCGCGCATTCATCTAACTCTGGTGTGCAGTTACAATCTTGGCAATGTAGGGAAAGATTAGAAGGCGATCCACCGGTTAACGACCATTTATGTTCCATTAGCCTCTGATTTATACACCGTCCCGTTTGCCCTACGTAGAACTGCCCACAGCTAAGGGGAATTTTATAAACCACACCCCTACGGCAGTCAGTCAAACTGTTGTTCTTATTGTGCTTCACTTGACAAATATTTGTTCTTTTTTTTGCCTTTTCCCTGCTCCTTTTGCCTCTGTACGGCAGCGCATATCTTACCTAGCTTATTGGGAGCAGTGAAAGCAACATTAACATCATATCTGCTTGCGACTTTTCTAAGCCTGTGCGACACTGAATGAATGTACGCTTTTCTAGAAATTCTTTCAATGTACTTGAAGTCGGCGCTGATTGGGTGGAGAGATGGCGTTTTTCTGCAGAAATCAGGCATTTGTATCGGCTCAAAAGTTGCCCCTATTCTGAGCAATATTTACCTGAGTAAGGTTGACAGCTGCTTAGAGAAAGCCTTAGCTGATAGCGTTATTAAGATATTTCGTTACGTTGATGATTACCTGATTTTCTGCAAAAGGGAAGAATTCGATTCCGCTGCTGCCTCAGTAAGTGAGCAATTTAAACATTATGGAGGAGGATTAAAGTATACCAAGGAATTTCCTCAGCGATGCGTAATTCAGTTTCTTGACATTTCCTTGGTCTTCGAACAAAATCACGTTTGTTGGTAGTACTCCCCAAGATCTTCGAAGCCGTTGTTAAATTTTCAGTGCAAGCATTCCAAAGTATTAAAAACGGAAATGCCATGTCATGCCTTAAGTCTTCTCTCACCAGATCCTGCATGCACAAAATGAGTGACAGTTTTAATGCGCAGATCAGGCGCCTATTAGAAACAGGTTATCCTAGTGTAGCAGTGGCATCTGTGGCTGAGTGCCTAAAGAAATCGGTTTGGAGGGGGACGGACATGATTACAGAAAGCAGTAATAGCAAAAAAAGAGTAGTGGCTATTACGTAGAGTCATTCAGTGTCGCACAGGCTTAAAAAAGTCGCTAGCAGATATGATGTTAATGTTGCTTTCACTGCTCCCAATAAGCTAGGTAAGATATGCGTTGCCGTACAGAGGAAAAAGGAGCAGGTAAAAGGCAAAAAAATAACAGATATTTGTCCAGTGAAGCACAATAAGCACAACAGTTTTACTGACTGTCGTATGGGTGTGGTTTATGAAATTCCCCTTAGCTGTGCCAGTTCTACGTAGGACAAACGGGACGGTGTATCAATCAGAGGCTAATGGAACATAAAAGGTCGTTAACCGGTGGATCGCCTTATAATCTTTCCCTACATTGCCAAGATTGTAACTGCACACCAGAGTTAGATGAATGCGCGATATTGTACAGGAATAAGAATGAAGATACGCGCCTTATGGTAGAGGCATGGCATATCTATAATGGTGCGTGAGTCAGCCTTCGATTACTTTACATAAGGAAGAGATTAAGTGCATTAACAGTTATCTCTCACGTAGACCGGCACATGTACCCGACTGACACGTGGCATTCCTGAGCTTGCGCAGATGAGTTTTGTGTCTTCTTTCTTTTTTCGCCTTAGTGCTTCCTTCAATTGATAGACGGCGTTCGTGTTGTCCCCTTCTCTACTCTTGTGTCCTGTCTGCACGCCTCACCTCTTTTTTGCATAATGAATCCTTACCAACTAGCTCAGATTTCTGTCGTTATTAGTGCACACATTGTTTTCAAAACTGTTTTAGGTGCTCATTGCATGTTTTGACAATATGACGGCTTTATTGTGCCACTGCTATAAGCTAACATTGAACTCATTTTGTAGTGGTGAGCCCGTGACCCACAACAAAACTGCTAGTTTGAGGAGCCCCCAGAAATGCAGACTCCGTGGATATAAGGCTGCAGCAGCATGGCGTGTGACCTGGATTGTCATGTTAGGTGTGAATGAAATGTATGTGTTCCAAAAAGTGGGTTTAGTATCATTCATGGTGAAGTTTATCAACACATTACTTAGCGCAGCTTACTAAAGAGACTAAATATTTATGCAACTTTGTTTAACTTGCTGCTTGTTTGTGTGCATAGCCATTATGCCCATATTGTCGTGTTCTGTATAAAACTATACCTAATCTTTCCTGATATTTAGCATTTCATTTGCATAAGTTGCTTGGCTCCAAGTTAAATTTTATTTTTGCTTCATATGTAGTATATTAATCAATTTTTATTGTGGTTTTATTCTTTGAAAACTATTTCGTATGCTGTATCCTTCATTTACAATTTTTTTCTGTTTGTGCTACAGTCTCGTGCAGTTTTCTGTGCATGTAGGAATTCGAAGTGTAGTGGGCTAAATATGCCGCAGGTCTGCCGCACGTAGTGTGCACACCATTGTTTGTGATTGATATCTTTACAATTATTTATGTGTTTCCATAGTAAGAGCCACTGGCACATAGAGATTTGATGAGCTTCAATTTCTTGAAAATTAATATGAAAGTGAGTATTTTCTATGCTGCATTTACTTCAGTAGTAAATAGGCACAGACTGATTTGGATCCGTTGTGACCTACACAGGATGCCTTTTCTTTTGTTTCATTAAAAATGGGGGCTCGCCCGCATGTCTTGCTATATATGTGGTATGCCTCATTGATTTCATTTGTCAATTTTTACGGTGGATGAAAAGAGATGAACGATTGTAATCCAACATCAAGCCCCATCGTGGAAACGTACGGCCAAGTTGGACGACCATACTGGTCTTTTGAGTGAAATATGGTGATCTCTTATACACATGATAAGACACAGGCCAGTTTACCCTATGTACGCTTTACCACGTGTGAAAGGTACACAGTACGTTGCCTATGACACACACTGGGCAAATTTAGCGGTATCTTTCACCGAGCAAGCCACCCTTGCCTACTTGCCTTTCTCAATTCACTTGCACACTGGCATGCATATGCTGCATACTTTCTTTTTCACTGGGTATATAGGTACCCTGACAAGAAAGGCTTGCTTAAAGATAGCACTAAATTTGTCTTGTGTCTGTCAGGGGTACTGTAGTCTA
Organism: Dermacentor andersoni; assembly: GCF_023375885.2. Classification (NCBI taxonomy): domain Eukaryota; kingdom Metazoa; phylum Arthropoda; class Arachnida; order Ixodida; family Ixodidae; genus Dermacentor; species Dermacentor andersoni. Next base: position 289,926,308 of record NC_092814.1, read on the forward strand.
TTCCTGTGATCATGTGTATATTTGGTCAAATGTACATGCAGCAGACTGGCCGGTGCCTCAACACGTGCCTAAGAGAGCACCATAATTCACTCACCCGACCCGTATGTAAGTCCCACTTAACCATGCACCAATGGGACGGGGGCTGCGCGCCAGATTTCGACTTTTCATCTGTTTTGTTCACCTACGGCAACCAATTGAACAATAAATTGCTGAGGGATGTCACATAAGAAGAATGGGTCACAATCTGTTTACTTAATTGTCCGCAACCTCCATTAGTAACAAATTTGTTTGTTGCAACTAGTTTGAGACACCTTATTTCTTGTCAAATCTTCTGCTTGACCTATACAGCAGTTATGCAATCAATTTTCAAAGTTACGTAATTCCTGAGTATACTTATTGTTTTCTGTTTTTCACATGCTATGTTGCAAGAAGGACCCCTTTAATGAAAACTGAATGAACTTTTCAATTAAAATTGGGAAGTCTCATCATTGCGCTCAGATCAGTGTACATACCCGTAATAAAGCACTTCTTGTCGGGCTACTTGGTAGCTGTTCATTATAAAATATAAAGATGCCAAATAAACGGAAACACACAAGGGAAGAGAAGGAGACCGGACGCCACTCGCAACTGTTTTATTCACAGAACGCAGGCGTATATATACCGTCAGTCAACACATGCGCACAGAGCAAACTTTAATTCCGACATCTAATCAAACATGCATGACACACAACGCTCAAGAAACCTCATCTTGGCCTTATATAATGATATCGAAGTTTCGCTAACGCACAAGCTGCCTTTCTTGCCTATGTGATAGGCTTCAACCAGTTCCCTTTTTCTAGTATCATTACTTCGGGCAAGAATGCGCACATCTGAAAAACGTGGTTCACAAGAGTGCGAGGGACAGGTCCCGCTGTGTTTAGGCAAATATGGGCCCTCTTTCATTTCCCAAATCGCCAAAAGAAAAGAAAAAAGAACTGCAAAAGGCTGTGGATCCAAACATAGGTGACCTTTCATGAAGTGTGCCGAAGGGGTTGTCTACGAGATCCCCCTTTCGTGCGATCGTTCCTATATAGGTCACACCGGGTGCTGTGTTAATGAGCGTGTCAGGGAGCATGCAAGAAATGTTGAGCAAATGAAAGAGGGCCCAAATTTGCCTAAGCACATCGGGGCCTGTCCCTCACGCTCTTTGGGAACCGCGTTTTTCAGACGTGCGGATTCTTGCCCGATGTAATGATACTAGAGCAAGGGAACTGGTTGAAGCCTATCACATAGGCAAGAAAGGCAGCTTGTGCGTTAGCGAAACTTCGATATCATTATATAACGCCGAGATGAGGTTTCTTGAGCGTTGTGTCTCAGGAATGTTTGATTAGATGCGTGAATGAAAGTTTGCTCTGTGCGCATTTGTTGACTGACGGTATATATGCGCCTGCGTTCTGTGAATAAAACAGCTGCGAGTGGCGCCCTGTCCCGTACTCTTCCCTTGTGTGTGTCCGTTTATTTGGCGTCTTTATATTTTATAATACCCGTAATATATTAGAAACTAATTGTTTCGTTAAATCAAAAAGCATAAATACACTGTGCCCATTGTATCTGACAGTGACACTGAGACTGTGTTCCAAATACCACAAATTGGCAGTTATCCAACATAATTTGCGAAAAGAACTAAAACATTATTGGTCCCCATGCAATGGATGCTTACATGCATTATCATGATTGCTCAAGCTCCACGTGATAAATTTAATATTGGCATATTCAGCGTAGTACATACCAACTATGGCTAATAGCGGGTGGAATATTAATTTTGTCTACCGCTCAACAATAGAAGCCAGTAGGTCATTCCCTTCTTATAAAAAAATTTGTTTGCTATGCATAGTGTGACGTCTGTATAGGACTTTTAGCTCATGGGTGTTCCTACTTGCCCTCAAAAGCAGGCTACAATCAAAGAACGATAGCGGCGAATACACTCGGCGATCGTCGAAAATCTGATGAGCGGGTCAAGCGCATCGGCTTTTATACATCAGTCGTCGAATGTTCCAGAGTAATCGCTGGGACCCGCGTGCCTTCCACAAAGTTCTACATTATTCGCGTCGCGCACACATGCATTCAGATTACACAAGGTTCGGCCAGAGACAGCGGATGGAACCATCGATAACATTCCAGAAACTTCCTATACATGCAGGTGCGTCCTGCGCTGTACGATAACATTTGTTAGGCGGTGAAACGTGTCGCACAATGAAGACAATACACGTGTCAATATTATAGTGCTAGGCACATTGGCCCCGTGATAATGTCACAGAATCTTGGGAAAGTGAAAATATTCTCAAAAGTGATTCTCAAAAGACTGCCAGAGTGGCAGAGTGATCAGGGAGGTGGGGCGTTCTGCCACTTTTATGTTATAATTTCTTCTAAAATACTAAAATGAAACTTAGCATAGTGCTACAGCTATATACTTGTATTTTCCAGGCTCCACCGTCGCCAATTACTAGACGGACTAAATGAGGCTAAAAACTAGCCTTTCCTAGCTTATTTCCCGGTAAGTGAAATAGCAGGTGATCATGTAAGAATGAACTTGCAACAAGTGAGCAGTCGCCAAAGCTCCATACAGGTCATGCTGGTGGTGGAATGCTAAGACAAACCGCAATATTTATTTGTTTCTTTATTCATTTAATGTTTCTTTATTCATATCTCATGAATGTTTTACAGGTTTCCAGCAAGGAATCCGGTAAAATAAAGAAATATCTTTGCATCAAAGTAAACATGTTATTCGTAAAAGCATAATTCCCGTAGAACAGTACATGATGAAACGTTTTTAGGCAACTAGTCTGCTTTTGAAACGAATTCATGAAAACGGCAAAATTTGAAGAAACAAATCTGTAAGGTTAACAAATCTTACTGATAAGTAAAAAAACATCACATTTCTCATGGACCTAATACCATAAGTTAATCTGGCAAATTTGAGGTATCATATGCTACTCTAATGTATAATCACTAATTTGTGAGTAGATGCGCGAAACTCTCAAACGTTGAAACAATTTCATGTAAGCTGTAAATTCATATGTCAAACTTGTTGACTAGACATAGCAGATGGAGTCTGCAGAACTGCGCTATCTGTTCCTCGCACAGAGACATGGATTATTTAGCTTCGTTGTGTTGTTTTTCTTAAACCTGTCAATTTTCAATAATTTTTACCTCTTAACCTCTAAGCTCTAAACCAAATAGTCCTTCATTTTTTTCATTTTTCATTTTGTTATACTGTCAGCCTCATTTGGGCTATAACAGGGATGAACAGGAGCATACATGCTCAAAAATAAGCGCTCTTTATACAAACAACTACAAATATATAACAATGATTGACAAATGATAGCCAAAGCTCTTTACTCAGAAGCACAGCAAACAATGCATAAAATACACTCTACAGCGTCAAACACAAAGCCATTTAGTTTTTTACGAAAGAAGGTACACATTCAGATAAAGCAGTGTAATTCGGCAGCCTGTTCCACTCATTGATCGCCCGCGGACAAAACTGTACTTAAAGCAATCGTTGAGGTGTTTCGGAGGAGGAATGTACATGTTATTCCGGTGCCTTGATGTTTCCCCCATTTTTATTTCTATGTACTTTGATCCGTCAATTTTCACTAGAGCTTTAATTATTAGAAAGAGTAATTTAAGCTTTTCATACTCTGGCCTTTGCTCTAGTGGTTGAAGGTGAGCTAGTTTACGAAGCTGAGTTGGCCACTGCAAATGCTGGTATTTGTTTACTATGAAACGTGAAGCCAGTCTTTGTATTCTATCTAGCTTACTGCAAATACTCTTTGTATACGGATCCTGCACCACCTTTGCGTACTCCATGATTGGCCGTACGAGTGCCTTGTAAGCCAAACATTTGATTTCTGGGCTGGCATTCTGCAGATTTCTCTGAAGTCTCCACAGCGCTTTGTTGGCCTTAGCACAAACGGAGACGGTATGTAAATTCGAAGGTAAATGTACATTTTTTAGGGTTGACTTCAACGTACTGCGTACGATTGTCGAAATAGGAGCAAAACCATTGCGTTATGTTTGGGTTTTAACGATAGCATTTATTTTTAACAACAGTTTAGCATGCGACACCTTATCGAACGCTTCCGCGAAATCCAAAAATATTATATCAACCTGACCCCGGGAGTTTATTTCAGAGGCGAGATCACGAACAAGCTCAACGAACTGAGTAGTCGTGGATAGGCCTTTTCGAAATCCATGTTGCTGAGGGTATATTATGTTGTGAACATCTAGATATACCAAAAGATGTTTGGAGACAATATGCTCGAGAAGCTTGGAACAAGTATTTTTAACTGAATTGGGATGGAAACTTTTGCAGTTGTTAGTACTACCAACGAGTACAATTTAACTTCAACGTGCAGAATTTAACTTTCTCAAGTGCCACAAACTTTATTCAAGTTAGTCCTGAGGTTGTCTCAAAAGTATTTCTGTATTTTGGATGTATTTGAGTAGGAAAATTTACAGAATTAATGCACTTGAGCTAGTTCCTTCTTTTTACAGTTGCAAACTGAGTAAGTTCTTTTCCTTCAAGTTTCGGTATTTTCAGCAATTTTTAATAAGAATTGATGGCGTTAATGGAAAAACAATGATTTAAAATTTTTTATTGTATCAAACCTCATCAAATTTGGTCCCATAGTAGCTGAGAGAAATGATTTTACTTTTCATGTGCATTACATAGGAGCTCCCTAGCTAAATCTTTTTTTTAGACATTGCGTGTGGTTGTCCGGTCTGTATTTCTCACCCTAAATGTAGAGTATTGGCTTTTATCTCAAAATTGGTTCCCTTAAAAGGAAATTCAAGCTTTTCAACTTTGTGCGATACATTGTGTACTTCTCTGTGAAGGCGACTATTTGCGACATTTTTGCAGGGACTGCCACTGTTAATTTTACACATAAATATAGACTAAAATGCTGTGTGGTTTCGGTATATGGTGTACATATCTATGAAGACCACTATTTGCCATGCTTTTGCAGGGAGTGCCAGCGTTATTTCTTCACTTAAGCATAGCCTCAAATTCTATGTGGTTTTCTCAGGCTGATACAACATTGCAGTGCACATCCATGTCAGTCTATTTTCAGGCTTTAGTATCCAACCATTTAATGTGCACTGCTGGAACAGGCGGTCCTTTTGCAGTTTCAGTGGTGAGGTCTCTTGTCCTAGACAAGCCTGTTATTGCCAGCTGTCAACTGTAATCAAGTCTGCCACTGATTTTTTTACCTCGTGTTTCGTGCGTTCGCGCCATCAGCTTGGCCATAGAAGCATGTTGGCAGCTACAGTTTGTGTTTTGCAAGTTCTAGTTTGAAGCGTTTATGTAACATATATGAAGCATGTATCTAGTCTGAAGTGCAATGTACATTTCAAACTGTATACCTTGTGGTTGTAGCACCAATTTTTTTGCCACTGCGTTTACTATTGTCCTTATTGCCTACAGTACAGTTCTCTAGAACCTTGGTAAATTGCAAGCACATTACACGCATCGGCCTAGCTTCTATTGGCGTTTGCCTGCATAGACTCGAAAGCAACCGCATAGAAATATTCTATAGAAGTTTGTCTTTAGCATCTCTAAAGCAACTCGATAGAAATGTTCTATAGAAATTTGCCTTTAGCACCTTCAAAGCAACTCCATGGAAATATTTTATAGAAATTTGTATTTTATAGAAATTTTATAGAAATCCCGAAGACTGTGTGAAGAAGCGCGAAACGCACCGTGCGCCATTTCTCAAACAGGCATCACGTGATACTATCGGGTGACTTCATCACTTGAACATGTCATCGCGTGACGTCACGCTTTACTTGATGCCATTATCAGATTACTTCATCAGGCGATATTATCACCTGATGGTGGCTGGTCATACATATTTTAATTACTATCCGAAGTTATTATACTTACAGCTTATGTGTAAGTCTTCATGTTCTTTCTTATTTTCTGACTCAATTTACTTTGAGAAATCCAATTAGTCCCATAACGCACTTGCACTTGGCGGAGGGCCTAGGAGAATGAAGATGTATGGGGCACTTCCGCACATGTGCGTGCGCGCATGAGTACGTGTGCATACAGTGCATCTGTCCTTGATGCTTGGACGCTCTGCCCGTTGTATCTGTTGCACACTGTGTGCTGCCACCGTAATCGACATTAGGACAAAAGTGTCCAAGAACCGTACCTCCACCTAGCAGCTGCGGCCAGTCAGACAGACCTCAAATTGTAGCTAGAAAAGGGCTTTGTCTTTGAGCTAGAGTGTCTGCGTAACTGAAATACGTTTTCTCGTATATACTAATTATAATCCGAAGCTATCATATCTGCAGTTGGTGTGTAAGTCATATTTTATGAATTCTCTGACGCAATTTATTTTTAAAAATTGAATTATTTCAATAAGTAGTTTGTCCATGCCGGAGGGCCGTATAGGAATGAGCGTGTATGCTGCACTTCCACGCACGTGTGTGCGTGCGTGACGTACGTCCCTTGTGGTGGTGGTGCTTGTCTAACGTCGGCGGCAGCCTGGCTGTGCATCCACGTTCACAGGGGGGAATGGAAGCGGATTTCTTTTTGTCTTTCCCCAGTAGGTGGGAACTGGCAAGGCTACTGGCTATTAGTGTTTTTAGCGTGTGTGTATGGGTATCAGGAATATTGCTTTCGTAGGACAGTCAGACCGTGCCACGTGTTTAAAGATATGTGACCATGTGTTATGACTTAAGCCCTTCCGACATTTATTGCTTTTTGAAACATCGAAGATAAATAATTTGTGGCATTTTAAAGGTTCTGTGAGTAACGGCCTTCGCTTGTAGGTACATGCTTTGAAAGGATCGGTGTTAGTATTAGAGAAAGCTAAGTGAAACATATTAATGGTAAGAAAGGCACTTAAGCGTGCCGCGTGCGGGGATCCCTCCAAGTACACGAGGGGAAGGATAAAAATAGAGAGGAAATCGAGTCAATCAACAGACCCTGTGATGTCGATGCTACACTAAAGAAAAAGGAGGATATTCAGGCTGAGCTTATGAAACTGGTAGAAGAGCTCAAAATGGGCACATTATGGAGCATGATGCTTGGAACGCGGTAGACGAATGACTTTGAGCAGCCGAGAAAAAACTGAACAAGGCCGCCATCGCGAAAGAAAATGCTAGGGAAGATGGAACGCCGCCTCCTGGCGTGACAGGACCGGAAGTGCCGACAAACTTCGTGGATTGCGTGGAACCCGCGGTATATGTGGTTTGGGCAGGTGCAAGGAGGTTCACCTACCTGGAAGCTACCACAAAGCGAAAGCAGGAACGAATGGGTCATAGCCCCGTGTAAAAGCCTAATCGCGCGGAAAAGGATGACAAAGGGAAGCAGGAGAATGCCTCGTTAGTAGGAGCGAGTGAAAGCTGATAATCGCCAGTCACTCAAATCTGACTATATCCTATGGGGCGACTGTGGAGAGGGTAAAAGGCGACATAAGAGTGGCGGTATGGACGTTTACAGGGCAGGCATTGGAATACTTCATGGAGCGAGCTAGATAAAAAACTCGCGGAGAATGCACAGGGACGCAACCTTGTAGTAATAGTGGGTGACACAAGTGACCTGCTGAACAGGAAACTGGCAAGACTAGTACAGCATTTGGTGAAGGGTGTAGACGACTTGCGCGAGATGTTCCCTCAGATGCAGATTGTTGTGTGGACGGTGCCGGAGGTACCTTACGTGACACTAACGTAGAAGTTGTAGTTACAGCCGCTAATGAGGCGATAGAGAGAGTGAGCAGAGAGAAAGGTTTCCAGGTTGTGGAAGTAAAGAAGTAAGTGAGACAATCTGGTGGTTTTCAACGAGATGGAATTCACTTCAATCACAAGCTTAGACGAGAAGTGTTGGCACCTTGATTGTCACGCAGCTGCTTTTTGGGGGGATCCAGGGGCGCTCACGATGCCAGGGTAAGCAGTAATGAAGAAGGTCTCCTAGGGGGATCTCTGATTAGCACCACCATCAATAACAAAAAAGAAACAAGGAAAAGAAGCAAAAAGAGAGCTGGCCATGCAATAGGCTACATAAACATGCAGGGTGGCCGAAGAAAGGAAGAGTGGTTAGAGATTGAGGAGCAATGAAATAGAGAACAAATAGGTCTCTATGCGGTTACAGAAACGCCCCTTAGAGACTTGGAAGAACCACCAATGATCGAGAATTATGTTTGGGAAAGGTGAAACAGAACTAAATCGGAAAAAGGGGAGGGGAGATGGAATGCACATACATCAGGAAGCAATATGGCGAAGAGTAAATTCAAAGTATCATGAGATTCTATGGCACAGAAAGTGGAAAGAAAACATAACAGGAAGTAACGTATTATGGACGCGAAGAAATTGAAAAGAGAAGAATAAAGAGTTAGCGGAATGCCTAAGTGCTGATGTTAAGAGTTTCGGAAATGATGCTCAAATTATCGTGATAGGTGAAATGAATGCCCACATAGAGCATCTAAGCGGTTATACCGAAAACAACGGGAATTTATAGCTGGATCTATGTGAGCGACGTAATCTCGTTAGTGTGAATATGGGGCCTATATGTGATGGCCAGATCCCATGGGAAGTCGTAACTAGGCAATTGACCATTCATTACTGTCTGATGGGAAGGGATTTATGATAAGTTGAGAGAAATGGTCATCGACGAGGAAGGGTATAGCAACATAACGAGTCACTATAAACGAATCAGTGTGAAAACAGGATATGAAGTTGGGAAAGAGAGTAAGGAGCGAAGAGTGGCCAGTCCAAATTTGAACGGTAGATCAATAACAAATAAACTCACAACAGTCAAGAAAAACTTGGCAAATGATGAAGAAAAGAGTGGGAATATCGTGAGCTTCTATGTGTAATGATGAGAGAAATGAGGAATGAGAAGGAATGCATTTATAAGAAAAGAAAAGGAAAACCAAAAAGCTGGTAAAACAGGCACCTATAGGAAGTGATCGATGAACGACCGAAAGAATAACGAGAGCACAGGCGGACAGAAAAGCGCCGTTGCCGCATGGTGAAGTAGACTGACAAAGGGAAATATACCGTAAGAAAATAACTATGGTTTAAGTGCTGGTTCAACCAAAGATTAAAGGTGAAAATGAATGCTGGTTGTCAGAACTACGGGAGAAAAAGAAGGCCGCACATAGAATATTTTCGAACCACATGAATTTATTAGATGTGAAGTCTGGAAGAACAACATATCTGTAGACAAAGTTGGAAATAAACTTGAAGCGGACGCGCCATTAAACATCCTCAAAAATCATTTTAACCCAATGGCGAGACGGCATCTGAAAAGAAAATAAGAGCATGAACGAGAACCACAGGGAAAGGGAGCTGGTGATGAAAAATTTTAATTGGAAGAAAACTGAAGAGAAAATTCCTAAACGAACAGTCACAGTGATTTACGAGGTTTATGTTAGGCTGACTAATGAACTACAGGACTGAAAACTAAGGAAGCTTAGGAAGTACAGGACTAAAAAAGTAAGTAAGAAAAAACGCTTACTAGATAGGCGGATGCCAAACAGTCGTCAAAAGAGTAGAATGAACTTAATTTTTAAGGGTAAGACGGAGCAAAAATATAGAATTCACTCATTACACCGTTCTCTATTACATCGACGATAGACAGGTTAGTAATGCAGGTTAATAAATTAAAACTGCAAGCATGACAGAACAAAATGGCATATTGGGATGACCTCAAAATGGCTTCAGAAGTGGTAGACGTATGGATGGTAATTTATTTGTTCTTACTGAGTGTATTCAAATATGCAGACAAGAAAGAATACCGTCACAGGTGGCTTCTACAGACATTGCCGTAGAGTCTCACAGCATATACGACAACATTTTGTGGGATATTCTAGAAGGGGAAAGCTTATACAAAGACTGTATACAGCTTTTGAGGGAGAGTTACCTAAAAATACCATTTGCATTGAATGGGAAGGGCTCAGAAGCGCTGAGAAAGTTGATATCACCAAGGCACTCAGGCAGGGGTGCCCTTTATTCCCGCTGCTGTTCATTATGCAGATGATAAGGATGGAAATGGAGCTAGGGGGAAACAATATCGGGTTTAGTCTCTCATACAAACTGCCGGGCACAATCGTAGAGCAGCAGCTTCCAGATTTGTTTTATGAGGACTTTATTGTGGTGCTTGCTGACAAGCAAACTGATATGCATTGTCTTGCTAATATCTGTTGAGAGCAATGTTAGAATTTAGGAATAAACATTAGCGTTAAAACCTGTTTTTATGAATATAAATATTTTGCTATATAGATAAGCGAATGCAGTAGATATAGGGAAAAAAGGAAAAGCAAAAGCAAAGGGAAATAGAATGCGGCCATAATGAAACACCGAGCGGTATCGGGATATAATAGGTAGGAGGTGCTCCGAAGTATGAGGAAAGGTGTAGTGTTTCCAGGACTTACATTTGTAAATATGGTTATTTACTTGAAGCCAGGAGTACAATCAAGGCTTGGTGGTAATCAGATGTCAGTGGGAAGCCTCGCATTGTGCGCTCACGGGAAGAATGCAAATGAAGCTGTGTGGGGTGATATGGGCTGGACAAGCTTTGAAGTGAGAGAAGCTCACAGTAAAATTGATTATGAAGAACGACGGAGGAATATGGAAGAAAGTAAAGGGGCTTGGAGAGTATGCAGATATCTGTACAGGAAAACATTGATTTACACTGAACGAAAAGAACTATAAAGCTTACCAGCAAGTATGCGGCCTGTAGGGTTGGACAACACAGCAACAAACAACGTCCAGCGGAAAGCCAGAGAGGCTGAAATAATCTCATCGGTGGCGGCAATGGAAAAGAAACGTGCCATGAGTAACTACTTAGGAGTAAAAAATGAAATCAGGAAAGAAACAATTTATCATAACTCAAAGGGAAGCTCATCACTTTTCGAAGCGAGATCCGGATGCCTTAGTACGCGTAGTTATAAAGCCAGGTATACCAAAGAAGAAGCAGCATGTGCTTGCGGCGGCAAAGCTAGGGAAACCATGTAACATGTTTTACTAAAATGTGAAGATATTTACCCAACTGTTCGTTTAGGTTCCTCTATGCTTCTTGAAGCCCTTGGGTTGAGGGATAGCAGAGGGAACGTAAACATGTTCACAAATAGATAATAATAGGCGATTGAAGGTTTGGTGGAAGAAAAGTTGGGAGGCCACAAACAACGTAGGCGTTAAAAATCAACGTTCCCAGTATTGGTTCAGAAGGTTTGATGCTGGGAATTCTTACTGCGTGTGTCTTTCTTTTAACATAGCTAGGATTTTATTCAAAATAAGAACAAGAGCTTGGTGACGCAACCCACATCCCCTTTCATGGCTTACGCTCACAGCATCCATCCATCCATTAGCAACACGGGAAAGGCGTTGGTGGCCTTCTAGAGACAAATATAGACAGGCGGACTGGCGTGAATTACATCATGTTAAGAATGGCCGTACGGGGTGGCAACGTGCCAGCTTTCAGCCCGCTGCACGTGTTCCAAGCCCACCAGACGGGGCGCCCTTCGGAGAACTGCGAAGGGCCGGCAGCCACGTGGCGCGCGATCAACTCAGGAAATTGGTACTTGGCCGAGCCACCCGGGACAAAGCAGAGTTCTACGAAGCCCTCTGACGTCGGCACTGAAAGCTGGGCGGTACCGAGAACTGTCCGGGCTTTTCACCTGTGTGTATGTGCGGCACGTGTATGTGAGCCCTCATCCTCCAAGTCGACACACCTCATCCTCCAAAAAGGCGGGTCATCTTGAATGACGTCGAACTATGACGTCGAGCAAGGATTATAAGCAGCGTTTGCCGGCTGCTAGGGTGTGCTCGTGTCGTGCTCGTTGTCGGGAGCTGAGTGCTCTTTGTCAGGCTAGAAATGCACTAGTGAGCTGTGTGCTCGTAAGCTGTTTGCTGTATGTTAGTCTTGCGGGCTCCATATGGGAGTCGCGCTAGTCTCCCAATGTATGTCCTGTTTTTAAATGTAAATCCTGCAATTAAATCCTGCTCGCCTAGCCCTGTCGTCCCAAGTTCATCTCTACAGCTACGTCTGCAAAATCTAATAACTGAATGGCAGCGGTGAGATCCGACTACGGCTCCTAGATCGGCCTACGACTCGGGAGACAGCAACGGTAGCTGACGGACGTTGGCACATGGCGACCGACCGGCATCCTGATCAAGTTGGAGGCGACTTGAGATTGACCACCTCTTGCAACTGACTGGATACGGCGGGGAAGGACTGGTGATATGGTGCTGCTTCAGTGGGTAAGCGTTTGGTTTTGGCTGTAAGATTTACCAGGCTTCAATTCCTCTGTGTTTTTGAATTTGATTCGCTGGGATCTTTTACTTGTATTTTGATTTGCGTGGGTATCGCAACAAGTATTGTGTGACAGCAGAGCCAAAGCTTAAAGTAGTGACCATGGTCCTAATGTGTTTGACGAGAGCTGACCTGTTGTGGTTGTGTGAGGAGATCGAGGTAAACGTAGATGAGGACTTGAAGGAGTCAGAGATTCGTAAAACCATTCTAGAAAGTAACAATGATTTGAGATTCATAGAACAAATGGGCAAACGAATTCTAAGCAAAAAGCGGGAACAGAAATCAATTAAGCAAGAACGCCAAGAGCGTGAGCAAAAACGGCAGGAGGTTGAAAAAGAAATTGCAGCAGTAAAGAAACAGATACAGCATTTGCAGCAGCTAAACGCAGGAAGTCAACAGCGGCTTGAGAAATCTGTAGGCTGGACGCAGCGAAAGTGGCAAGGAAGTAAATAGCAGATTTTGTTCAAAAGCCGAGGAAAGTAGTAGTACCTGTGAGAGTAGCAGCACGTTCACAAGTGAACTCGAAGTGCTAGCAGCTAACGAAGCCTTAGTGGCAGCAGAGGCCGTTAAAGTGCAGATTGAGAGCGACGAGGTGCTGTGCCAACAGATGACTGTAGAGACAGCTAGGCCAGCTGCGAACAAATTGGCACAGTTACCGCGCGTGTGCGTCGCATCTCATGGTAGCGAGATAGTTAGCGAGGTACAGAATACTACGGACTTGACAGACGCGAGCACCCATGTCGAGTCAGATCTGCGTGCAGAAGTGAAGTGCGAACTGGACGATGCAGTTGAGAATAGTTCTCGGGGTGGCGAGCTCCGTAGCCCACGAGAGAACAACTGCATTGGTCAGGGACCGGTGCGGCTCTCCGCCAGTCTAGATAGCCTAGATAGGGATGATTCAGTTGTTAATCATTCGGACTGTGCGCGTGAGACAGCGATCGATACCGACGGGCTGTGTGCAGATGCACAGCGTGAGCTGGGCAATGCAGTAGAGGGCAGTTCGCAAGAGTGCGAGTTGCATAACTCGAGTAAAGCCTGCTGCATTGTTCCAGAGTCGGTTGAGCTGTCCGCCAGTCGAGGCAAAGTGAGAGTAGATTTTAATGTAAATCACTCAGACTGTGCGGGTAAGAGACCGATCCGGGCCGACGATATGTGTAACGGCCAGCACGAGGCGCGAGATGACGGCATGAAAGAGAGTTCGAGGAGAAAGCGCCGCAGAAAGAAGCGCCGAAAGGATCGGAATGCGGTGGCTAATGTAGCGAAGCCAAAGACGGCGACAGGCGCGAAAAGGCAAGGCGCGAGGAAAAAGGTGCGGTCGTCACGGACGATGTTGACGCATCCTAATCGTTCGAGCCACCGGTCAAAAGGGGACCGAGAAGCATGTTCTCCACGGACGCGGACAAAGGGCACGGGGCAGTTAAATTCCTCGTCGTTCCGTCGTTCTCTTCGAAGCTCAGCGTGCAGTACAAAGAAGCGCAAGGTGGCAAGACGAGACCAGGTGGGAAGTAGCGACGCGGTCAGTCGAGGTCATGTTGAAAGCGGGGCGCCAGGACGCAAATTGGCACGGGACTGTAACGTCTTGGGGGAGCTGATAGTGAGTCAGCCCTTTTGTTGTTCCTCGGCAGCCAGAATAGCTTTCAAACCGCGGCCACCTCGGGTACGGCTGAAAGTATGAGTCAGTCGGAAGTAATCGGGAACGGGAGGCCAAGAGCTTCCGTAGTAGTGTTGTTTTGTTTTATTTTTGAACATTTGCCGATTTTCGGGATTTGAGACTAGGATTTCTTTCAATATGTAAGGTATGAGCTCTGTTTATGTTTTGTTTGAGAAGCTCGAGATTTGAAAGACGCGTTTTCAATAAACATGTAGTTTTGCGAGGTGTTCATTAATAAGTATATAGGCTTGCTTTTTGTGTGTGTGAGTAACCTGAAGTTCAAGGTTATCGTTGAGAGGCCTATCGTAACGCGCGTGTGCGCTATTTAACCTTCTTTTTTTTAAGTGTTTTTTGAATTTTCTAAGGTTAAGCGCGTAGATTTTCAGTAAGTGCACGATTTGCACTGAGAAGAGCTCTTAAGTTCATTAGCGCGTGTCCTGTGTGGACGGAAAGAAGCAGATTTATGTCTGGGTTGCTCGTGTGTGTTGAGGGCAGCCGTATTCTGACTTCTCTAGTACGCGTGCGTAGAGCTAGTTATTAGAAGACACATTTGTTCGAAGGTTCCTCTGTGATGCGTAAGTTACGCAAATTTGGTTGTTTGTTTAAGGAACGTGTCCTGTGTGGACTAAAGGAACAAATGTGAGTCAGCGTGATGAAAACTTTGTTGGATGCAAGCACGTGTTCGGAATAGGGACCACAAAACTTAGCGCGTCTGTGATGACGTACCTGTGGAGTTGGCCAGACGGTTCAGTGGCAGCAGTACATGAGATAAGTACGCCAGTGCAATAGGGTAGGAACAGGCTGTTCGCGAAGTTAGGCTGCTGAAGTTATGTTTGAGTATTGGTGTTTGAAAGGCTTCGGTTTAATTCTGCGTAAACCTTTACTCTTGTGCAGCGCGACGGTCGGGTTTGGTCGAACTCAGGAGGAACGTGAACGCTCGCTTTGGCGGCACGAAATTTTGGGGCAAAATTTGGGATTCCCCGTTGAGTGACTTGCATTGGAATTGTGATAGGAGGCCTGGTGGGTTAGCAGCTGATTCCGGGCGTTTGAACGCTGAGCGGTATTGTGTTGCCGGGTCGGCTCTTCTGTGCCAGTTGTTGTAAGATGGTTGAAGGCATTCCAAGTACGCAGGGGTTGCAGAGAGCAAAGCCATCGTCTTGCTCGCCAGCCATTCTCTTCCTGCCCAGCGATTGCCAGCACTGGCCAGGCGAGATTTTCCGGGCCATGGAGGAGCTGTTAAGAATGGCCGTACGGGGTGGCAACGTGCCAGCTTTCAGCCCGCTGCACGTGTTCCAAGCCCACCAGACGGGGCGCCCTTCGGAGAACTGCGAAGGGCCGGCAGCCACGTGGCGCGCGATCAACTCAGGAAATTGGTACTTGGCCGAGCCACCCGGGACAAAGCAGAGTTCTACGAAGCCCTCTGACGTCGGCACTGAAAGCTGGGCGGTACCGAGAACTGTCCGGCCTTTTCACCTGTGTGTATGTGCGGCACGTGTATGTGAGCCCTCATCCTCCAAGTCGACACACCTCATCCTCCAAAAAGGCGGGTCATCTTGAATGACGTCGAACTATGACGTCGAGCAAGGATTATAAGCAGCGTTTGCCGGCTGCTAGGGTGTGCTCGTGTCGTGCTCGTTGTCGGGAGCTGAGTGCTCTTTGTCAGGCTAGAAATGCACTAGTGAGCTGTGTGCTCGTAAGCTGTTTGCTGTATGTTAGTCTTGCGGGCTCCATATGGGAGTCGCGCTAGACTGCCAATGTATCTTGCTTAAACTGTTAATATGTAAATAAATCCTGTTCACCGTGTTCCTGTCTACGACCTTCATCTCCTTCAAATGGTGGCAGCGGTGAGATAGTCCGACGACTCCTACATCTGGTTGACAGCGGTAGGACCGTCCGAGAAATCTAATAATCAAAACACCCACTGGAGAGGACATGGTGGAGCGGGCGCGGGTGCTCACGACCTAGCCTAGCTAGCAAGCGTGCGGCTTTACAAGTATTGTGGGTGCGCTCGTTTGTATTCCGTTGGGTACTTTTCTTTCCTTACTACAGGAGCCCGTGCACATATGCGATTTCGCTATAGAATTGTAGGCGGTGCGTAGGGAGAGATATTTATCTTTCTTCGCCTTTCTTTCAGGGTCGTGTCTGCTGTGCCCGGGGCACAGCAGACGAAAGGTGCCCGAAATGTCTACGTTCACCCATGACGTCACGTCCGCTATAACCCATGATGTCACATCCGCTCATTTCCATGGCGGCCGTCTTACGGAGCCGGCTGCGCTGCGAAACGGTCCGTATTCCGTGCCCACTTAGAGCGTGAGTAATTCATCTTTCCAGGCTATATGCGTGTAATAAAGGATTGGGGCTGTGAGCAGTTTGATGCGTTACCATTAGGTACCTTGTGCGCATATTTTGCCTCCTGGCCGCGTCAAATTGCAGCTGGCATGTGGAATGGGCCGTGGCATCTTATATGGAGCTGCTCATGTGAGTGGTATTGCCTCCGTCAGGGTCGTCAGTGCGTGCACAGAATCATTCAGTAGTCTGGTTCAGGGGAGGATGCGCGAAAGAACGAGGACGTAAGAAAACACTGGCATGACGAGCTATTCCGTCAGATCGCGTTACATCGCGCTTTTTTTCTAAGACCATCTCGCTCGAGCGAGAGGATCTTAGAACAGCATTACTACTGCTTTTTTACAGCTTTGCTGCGGCTCATTTAATCATCACCTGCATTCTTTTAATAATACAAATGACATCGCTGCGCAGAAGAGCGTCTCTTGAAGTTTCCAAACAAGAGCCAATGCCGCCGTGCCTGCTGCATACACGCTTGCCTTTCCTAACGCAGTTAAGACGCGGCACTAGCTCTGCTACTGCGTGATACAGGGTCACTGTGATAAGAAAATTAAAAAGAACAAACGAAATTAAGGCAGAAAATGTCAAACGTTGCCAAGCGTGATAAACGGACCTGCCTCGCTAGATGAGTTGAAGAAATCGGAGTCCTGAAGTCAGCTTCGCCGCAGTAGACTAGTGTAACGCCGTGAAGCATGTCAGAACTGAAGAGTGACCGCTTTCACCGACATAAATAATATGTGTTCCTTAATTATGTACGCGTGCACCTGCCGTCTCCTGTTACATTACGCGCGCCGAGGCGCCTAAGTGTACTGGCTGGCCTTCAGCGCTATTTCGGACGTGGTTGTGATGCTTTGAACCGTTGGTTCGTCGACCTCGTAAGCCAGTTAATGTTTACACGGCCATTTTTTTCTGAGCTGTTGATTTCTTCCATAACAGCTACGTAATTTCGTAGTTTCCTGTTCAACTGCTTTGGTCATATGCGAGTCAAGGTGTTCTCTTTAGCCGAGCGCAGTTTTCGAAAGCGAAACGACGCTTTTGCATCAGCATATAGTGCCGTCGCCCATTTACAACACAGTCAATCAATGTAATTTTGTATGTCACTGGGAAACCGCCGAACGCAGGGAACTCACTCGCATTCGGGGAACTGCATAACTAGCCACGGGATTACCGTGCCTCTTGGGAAGCTGCTTTGCATCAAAGGCCAGGTACCCTTGCTATGATTCACCGGAACATATTTTGTATGTCTAACCGCTTAACATAGTTGTATTGCGGTGAAGCTAACCTTACGAAACCGAATTTCGCAACGCTTTTTAGACTCCTGCATCTTTACCAGCCACTACCAAACGCTTGTCGGTACGTCTCTTGGCAAAGGTCCGGTCCAGGTAAATCTCCCCTGTTGGGAGTTGAGGGGACTCACGTATATGAAAACTGCCAAGGAAAGCAGTTGCCCTGATGAAGGCACGCTCCCCTGTCGAAACATTTGCACCAGCCTGTTCGACCACCATTATCACCGCAAAGTATTTGTGTGTTGCGGTGAAGCATGCCGATATTGGGAAAGGTTTACGTGAATCTGGAATGTATGGTTTTTGTGAGCGACTAACCTAATGTTCTACTCTCATCAAAGCAGATTTTCGTGGCAGGATGCATGATGTCTTGAGAACTTTTGTTGGCTAAAGCCATACATGCCAGGTTAGCTCTTGTCACAATAATATGCTTTACCGCAATACACAAGAGGCCCCGCTGCAGGACACGCCCGCCGTAGTTAGCCAAAACCTTATGGGATGGTTCACTGCAAAACACCTCTTGTATTGCGGTGAATCGTAATAAATCACATTTGTCAGTTTAGAATGTAAAGACCCTTGGCTTTTGCTTTTGTAATAATATGACTCAGTTTAATGAGAACATGTATTCACTGCTAAAAACATCCACATTGAAATGGAGATATGAACACTGATGGCAGCCTGTGTGATGTTTTATCCCGTTACTTTTTTGTGTACCTGTCACGCTGCCATTATTAAATTTTCCTGTACTTTGTTAGGTGCTGATGCACACAACATTACATCACAAAGAGCCACTGTGTAATTAGTGTTCAATTAGTGTTCTAGGTGTGGTGGCTTTACTCAAGAAAGGTTTGGGTTATGTTGTTGTGAAGGTTTTTTTTTTTTTAGAGGTAGCTTTCTGAGAAGAAATCAGATGTCAGGAAATAGATCTCAATTGCACAGTAATCTTGGCTGCCTTTTGCTCAAACGTGCCCTAGACATAATTGAGTGATTTGCACTTGCACCTGGACAGCAGCCGTAGCTTGGGAGACCAGTGATATGGCATATTTTATCAAACTAGGTGACACATAGCACTACCAGTCCGAATAGAGACCTGTTTAAATGTTTGTCACCTTTAACACCAAGATTTTCGACCATGAATTCAGAAAAATCTGTAGCACATTTAGAACCTAGATTTTAAATGCTGTATAAGTTGGCTTCTTGTTCACTGCAGCTGTGCTTGGCTTCTGTCCAAACGGGAGAGCACTTCTGCACAGCTTATTAGGGAATATTCTTATTTACATACCTTCTTTTTATTTATCTCGCCTACAATCACAATCAAATGTTTATGGCACATGAATGTGCTGTGCATGAATCTAACTTACAATGCCATGTTCAACCGCACAGTGCATGTAGCTTGTGTTGGTTCATTCAAGCTAAGCATTGCTACAGCCTTTAACTGTAGGTATCATGGTATGAGAGCGGAGAAATGGATATGCAAAGACAGTTGGGCACATTGAGACAACATCTTTGTTGTGTGTGAAAAGGTGACAGATACACAATATGGGTAGAACGCATGCACTTTCATATTTTCTCGCGCACAAAAAAAGCCGGAGGAACAAGGTTTCTTCACTGTGCCATAGAAACTATATGTTTGCTCTCAAAGGTAATTCTGATTCATTGGATATGTTCCTGTGCTGTGTTTATTTTCATGAGTGTGCTTTAGTTTTTGCACGTTAATGTTTCAAACTCGTTTTTATTTTCACAGACTGAACATCCCACGTCTTGGTATGACTTCCTGGTACAGGATACTTGCACTTAGCATGGAGTGATGAAGCAGAGCAGTGTACTTTTATTAAATGTGCAGATTTTAGCAGTATAACAGCAGTTCATTAAAAACACATGTGTGCTGAAAATAAAGTGTTCTTACCCACATTCCTCGTTGTCTATTTATTTATTTATTAATACTGTCAACCCTCATAGAGGGTCATAACAGAGAGGACAATACAATTACATAAATCAAATATGGACAATGTCAATGTACGTAAAGTTGCTTAACACTTGTCAATTCACAGTTAATAAGATGTTCACTTGAATGCTGTTCAGCACACTTCTGACATTTATCAAAATACGTACAATGAATATCCAGTCGCACATATCACTTGGCACTTAACTAAATTGAAAACTCCCATAAATATGCCTCAGCAGCATTTTCAAAGTCGGTGACATCTTTTAGGCTAACAATAGCGTTTCGCAATTGGTTCCACATTTCTATCGCATCCAGGAAAAATGAGTATCGATATGTGTCACTGTTGGTATGGTCGGGCTTTATGACGTAGTCGTGGTTAGTTCGTGGGTATCGTTTGCCTGGAGCATGTAGATATTTGAGCTTATCAATCTTAAGTTGATCCTGCATTATTTGATAAAGCACCTTCAGCCTATATTTTTTCCTACGTACCTCAAGAAGATCGAAGTTGCAACGCTGTAACATAAGCGTGACCGATTCCTTCCTTCGGTATGTCGAACAAATAAAACGCGCCGCCAGACTCTGTATCCTTTCCAACTTCCTCTTAAGCGGCACTTGATGGGAATTCCAAACAACGCTGAATATTCTAGTATCATCCTAATGAAGGCGGTGTATGCAATAAGTTTTACATTACGCGATGCACATTCCAGTTTTTTTTTGTCTAAGAAAATATAACTTTTGATAGGCAGTCATGCAGAGGTTATCTATATGTTGGTTCCATGTCAATTTTGCTCATATTCCTGTATTCTCTGCAGCAAAACCACTTATATGGGGAACTGATCATGATAAGTGCTCATGAGCATTTTAAAGAACAGCCTTGAACCCTACTCATGCACTGGCAAAATGTATAGATGCAGTAAAATTGAAACAGAAGGCAAAATAGCAAACATGATGCAGTATTTGTCAGACAATTATGTCAGCAATTTTTGCATAAAACGATTTACTTAGAGCATACTAGCACTACAAAGCACCCATCTTTCTTGTTAGGCATACATTACTACAAGGTCTTTAAAGGTGGCCACAAGAGAGATGCTGGCTTTAATGAGGAACTATAAAGGTTAAAGGCAGCCATGAAAATGTATTAAGAAATTATGCAATGCATAGCATTTACTCAGTTCAGAGAGCTTCCAAAGTTGCCATAAGGCCTTGATAGCTGTGGATGAGGGAACAGTTGTAGCCCTATTTGGACCATGAGAAATGAACATTAAGATCAAAACATAAGTAACAACTCGTAATGCAATTAAAAAATCTTGCTATACTTTTAAAAAGACAGTGAAATGAAATTAGTGACACAATTTCCTTGTCTTTCTACTTCATTTAGATTCAATATACTTATTTTAGTAACACAAAAAAGCAGAGTGGTGAAGCACATAAGAAAAATGCTAGTCTGTTTTTATATTCTGTTTTCTCTAAATTCAAAGTTCCGTAAAGTTAACTTAGAAAGCTTCGGTGAAGCCATTGCTTCAGCCTGTATGGTGCATAACAGCAGCAATCGCCAGCCTAACTGCTTGGGTTTACAGTGCCTTATTTGTATTGTATACCTTTTAAGTGCTGAGCTACTGGAAGATTGATTAAGGTGACCAACATGCTGAACCAGTAGTTTACTGATTAAAATACATGGAGAAGGGTGGAAAGATAGGACAGAGAACAGGGGATGTATTCTGTGTCCACCTAGTGGAAATGTCCATTTCATCCGCTCCTGAAGTTCTGATTGGCTGGGCTGGCGTATGCATGAGAAGGAGACATGCTCCCCCAGCTAATTTGCACTTCAGCAGAAGAGGATATGGACATGTCCACTAGATGAATACTTACAAAGCTATTTAATAAAGTACTTCTGTAACCAACATGCCTGCTATGCCATCCTTGCTTTCAATGTCTGTCTTAGTAAAAGTGTGAAAGAACCAGGTTTGTGCATGAAAAGTTTTCCTGAGGGTGTGTGCCTTGAAGCCCGTAGTGGTAATCACAGGAAACGGGGGTGGATCCAGAGTAGCAAAGGGCAAGCCTTCATCGAAACAAATATGGAGGGAAGTGACTGCATGCTCAAACTTGTCAGCTCACAAGTTTGCCAAGACCAAGTGATATCAGAAGTTGATGAAGCCTACATGGTTATTAAATAGCCGCTTAGGCCAAAATTATTTAGATACTTTTTATGAGGACTACATATTTACTGGAAATCTCAAAATAATTATGTTAGTGCAGAATACCTTACACTAGTTGTGACGTCCTTGAAAGAATGAAAATGTTTGAGTTGTACTTGTGTTGTGCATGAAGTTACTTTAAAAAAAAACTCAGCAATGGAAACAAAATGCAAAGAGTAGTATTCGAAATAAATTGCCACCTCTTTAGGGCTAGATGAATTCAAATAATAATAATAAGCAAATGAAGATCGGGCATACAAGATAGATGTTTTGGCTCCCACTTGAAAGCCTTGTCCACAAAGATTGTGAACAAAGCTCCAGCTGAACCAGTTCTTACTTTTCATTTTTATGGTTGGCATCTAATTTTAAACTACTTACCGTGCCTCTTTTGACCAAACCAGATAGGCTGCCGTCAAACTCTTCACTACTTTAATGCAAATAATTGGAGGTTGGCAAATACATTTTTCTAATCGGAATAGTAGGTAACGAATAGTCAAACACTGATGCATACAGTTACAGCAGGCATATTTATCTTGGAATTAAGCACCATGCTTATATTGTCTAGTAAAAGAAGGACAGCTATCAAGGAAGATTAGGATTATTTTTAAGCAAAAGTAATTATACCTCATATACTTGAAGCAGATGTAGTGCTTCTGAAGAATCACGTCCAAACTGCACACACTAAAACATTAAGCTGGGATATTCAAAAAGACAAGTACATGTTTTGCTCGGCAAGTGACTTTTAGTGTGCTCAATTATGTAAAGTGTGCTATTATATGATTAATGTAATTTGCTAATGTAAAGAAAGAACAAGCCAGGATCTCTTGCTTCATATATATGCGCTGAATCAAGGAGGTAATTAAGAAAGAAGAACACCAGAAATAAACACGGATATTTGTGTGCTTTCTGGCATAAAATAATTCTCATGTAAGCCACATAACATGCTTTCCAAAGCATCCCCTACCTTAACTTACAGCTGCATCACGTGAAGGCACTTTTTAAGAACACACATGCTTCATGATCATTCACTGTGTTAGTGACTCCCACTGAAGTAGACTGAGAACATATCTGGGCATTGCATTCAATAGCTGATGTAAAGTGAAAAGACTGCTGCTTGTAGGTATGAATGAACCAAGTGAATAAGAAATATAGGTTCTCAAACTTCTAGTAGTAAGTGTGGCAGCACTTAAGAAAAACTTATTGCAACTAAAAATTGCAACACATGATCAAATAACTGAAATAGCTAGGGAGAGTTTAATAGACCAATAAACAGGAAACTGCAAATTCTCAACATTTCTGAATACTTTTCTTCACATGTACTCACCTCATAAGTATGACTTCTCTTAATGCTCGAACCTCTGCCTTAATTTCATAATTCCCCATTCTCACTGCTTTGCTCATGCTGATTGACATCTAGCACAAAGGTTGGCGAAAGTAGCTGAGCATGTGCATGTGTTGTGAGGCAAGCTGCCCACATCTGGTAGCCGCATGCCAATTTATCAGAGTAGATGAAAGGGAAGCCTTGAGGGCAAACCATAGAGAAGACGGATACCTTGGTTCAATGATAACTGAAAACACCAACATCGAAAATTTGGACAGCCCACAGAATCAGCAGAATTGACATAGTTTGGAAAAACTGCAAAGATGCATTATGATATTTATGTTACACAGGTTCCAGTCAAGTTGAAGATTTTCACTGTCTAATAAACTTATAAGACAATACATGACCAGCAATACTGTATGGAACCTAAACAAGTTTAATAAAGTCACCTAGAAGTCAGGATGGAGAAGTGACTGAATTGAGGATGCTAAAATGGATGAGGTGGAGGCAGATTGTGAAGACAGCTCTTAAAAAATAAACATTCAACACACACTTAAGTTGGCAACGACTGGACTCAATGTTCAAGAAGAAATTGACTAAGATAATTTATTCGTATACGTACATGAGAGAGCAGCAACAATACAGCAGAGATAGCTGTCATGCAAGAGGAAAGGACGTCAGTCTAAAAATTAACATGTGATCGGAAGAATGGTTATGCATGGGCTCAGGCTCATGTACAATTCTGTATGGTACGCATGACGTCAGAGCTACATAGCATAAGGAACTGTGGCCTTACATGCCTCGATTATGAAATGATGTGGGCCAAGAGTGGAACAAGGATAGCATCAAGAGGGGGCCTCCTCCAAAAGGAGAACCGTAGGGAAACGGGGTGAGAGAGGTTTCCTACGCAACAGATACAGAGTCATATGAGTCATAGTCATAGAAACCATGACCCAAGGAGCTGCACAACAAGGTATGTAAATTCAAATGTCTATACAGTTAAACCTCAGTATAACGAAATTCTCGATATAACGAAGAATTTAACTTTTCATAACCTCTTCTCCATAGAAAACCATGCATTTAGAGCCTCAATATAAAGAAGTGTGTTTGTGTGCAATTTCAATATAACGAAATTTCGCTTCTGCCGCAGAGGAGTGCCAATTGAGACAACCAATGGTAACTTCCGCGGACGCAGATAGTCAAATGACTGAATTACAAGCGGCTCCTTGCAAACGCGCCCCTCAAACTCCGTGCAGCGCGACAAGAACAACAGCTTGGAGCCGCATGATGTTCCGTATAAATTAAGTCCAAGTGCGATCAGATCCTATCGCGCCCCGCGCACTTGTGCTTTAGGTGCGAGTGAAAGTGTGCGAGGGTGAGACAAGAAAGATGGTGGCTTCATAAGTGCGGCCTTCCCACGCGAGCAATGGCAAAGTGGGGAAGGAAAGCGAGCTCGCGGTAACGCGATCAAGCGCGCGCGAGGGGGCGGAGTGGGGGGGGGGGGTAAGTTGGCGCGCGTCTCGGCCATGACTGCGCGTGGCTGTAAGCGCGGCTGAGCGCATACGCAGCCGCGCACCCTGCTCTAGAGGTAATCTGCTGCGTGTGGAAAGAGCGGGCATGCCAAGACGGCGTGGCATCATGTAAGCTGTTTTCCCGCACGTTTAGTATTGAAGGTTGCGCAATCTCGAGTTTTGATGACCCGTTGGAACGAGAAGCAGACGAAGCATTCGCTCCCAGCTGCCGGCGCTTTTCATGATAGCGTCGTCGCAGTGCGACCGGGCGACGCTTTGGGGGCGGAGTGCACGCGAAAGCATGGCGTCACTCAATTCGTACCGCTGATGTAAATTAAGATATCAACATGGCATGAAACCGTATCATTCATCGCTGACTCCTATATTCGTCAAAATAAAATGTTTTCTCATTCAAACTTGCTTTTTTTTATTGCCCAATAATCCGCAAAATTGCATGGCCCCTTTCCGTGCAACAAAAACGATCGGCGACTGTACTCATTTGCATAACAGATCGAATTTCAATAGAACGAAATTTCTATATAACGAAGCGAATTGCCGATTTTACCTACTTTGTTATATCAAGGTTTAAGTGTATAAAGAAATTTCCTGTTCTCTACACGGGGGTGGCAATGTGGGCTTGTTCATTGATCATCATGGAACGGCATGTAGTGTAGCGCAGCAAAAACAAGAACACAGGAATAAATAAAACACAGACACAAGCGCCTAATTAGGTCTGTGTTTTCCTTTTTCTTGTGTCCTTGTTTTCGTTGCATTACACTACATGACATTCAATACTTTCACTGTCACATTCATGAGCACTGAAAACCTAGAATCAACTAATATCTTGCCTGATTTGCCATAATTAAAAAGAAAAATGTGGGTATAGTAGGTCTAATTGAGTTCTGGGGATTTTAGTATCACTGACATATAGCTTTTAAGAATGTTTAATCGTTTCTTCCGTTAAGGCAGAGTACATGCTCAACTGCTACAATAAGTGTGAACGTAGGCAAAAACGACATTTTTGGCCCTTGCATCAATTTTATGGCATGTTGCGTGATCTAATCAAGTGGTTTCAATTTGACGAAGTTTTCGATTCAACAAAATAAAACCTCAGATCCGATTAAAATTTATTAACTAGACTTACTGTACTTTATAACCAAAGTACTGTATAACTATAAGCAGCTACAGCCGCCGTGAGTGGCGAGCAGAATTGAAATGAAATTGCTTTAGTCGAAACACGCCGAGCACTGCTGCTAAAGTATGCGCCACATGCATATTGGGCAACTGTGGGAACCGTGGTACCACGCGCAGTTATTCAAAGCAGCACATAAAAGTGCCGTGGACTCAAATTGGTTAGTAAATGCATTCGGAACCAGTCTTTCGATTACTCAATTAATGTATCAGCCACACACTCGAATAGCACGGCCACGTGGCAAACGCGGCCATGCGGACGCTTCACTATGCGCGGATCGGCTGGTTGCAATATTGGGGCACTCTATGGGTGCATGTTTAAAGCACAGCGTTTTTTGCCTATCGCATCATCGTTGCGGGTGCTCCATGGCTGAGTGTATTGTATGGTACAGAATTGGCCCCAGTACCAAAAGTACACAGGTAGGGCGGTCCGTGCAGATGAAGCGTGAACGCGAGCTCAACATAACCACGTCGTCATTATTCTGTAGCAATTATTTATGCGAAAGCGTCAAAAGGCCCATTGAGCAAAAAAGCCGGCGTCTGTCGTCTCAGCGAAACAGCGCCTCAAATCCCATAGGCTGCGACCACGTCACGAGCGCGCCTCGACGAAACAGAGCGGGTGAAAGGGTACATCTGCCATCACTCTAGCGCGCTAGGTGTTGCGTGAGGGGAGAGGGCGCCGCCGCAATGCCACGTCATCCTTGCTCTCGCAAGCCGGCGCCCAGTCCATATCCCGCCCCCCCACTGGGCTTAGCTGCTGCACGTGCCCAGTGGGGCAATGTCTCCACTAATGTCTCTTCGGAGTGCCATCACTAGTTTAAAACATAATATCAGTACCTTAGCAACAAAAACTGATAGAAATTTCTACAAGTCTCTTAGGAATATGTATAGGTTGTATGGGTCCTTCTAAGAGTGATATATATTCCTACCTGACCCATAGAACTCGTTACCAGACTGGCAGGCAGCAGATAGATCTCACTGTGCTGCCTACAAGACCAAATAGCACGATGTATCAGTCTTTTAAACCCAGATAGAGATCATCATATGACATACAGGAATCTGATTGAGGCACTGATAAAGCATGTTAGAAATAGCACACATGCCAGTGCCCACACGCCTGAAGAGACGTTTTTAAAATGAACTGAATATACAACTCTGAATGCATTGCCTGCCACGTGAACAGATTAACAAACACAGTAGGGATATTAGAGTATCAAATAAAAATGAAGTGTGTAAACTGTGCAATTATCAAAACTTTTTACAGCTTGTATGCAGATATATTATCCTAAACATGTTTCAACATAAATTAAAGCACACGTTTTCAAAGCACAGCAGCGTTACTTATCCTGTGAAACTACATTGGGGAAGTTGCATGAGAAAGTATCAGTCCATCTTTGTAGCAGGTGTGCTCCAGTTCTTTTAACACAAAATTACATTTACAAATTTTGCGAGACGGATGTGCAACATTTAATGCATATCCAAAAAAGGATTACTGTCATCATCATCATCATCATCATCATATTTATGTCCACTGCAGGACGAAAGCCTCTCCCTTCGATCTCTAATTACCTCTGTCCTGCGCCAACCGATTGCAACTAGCACCCACGAATTTCCTAATTTTGGCGCACCACCTAGACTTCTGCCATCCTCTACTGCACTTCCCTTCTCTTGGTACCCATTCTGTCACCCTAATGGTCCAACTGTTATCTAATCTGCGCATTACATGACCTGCCCAGCGCCATTTTTTTCTCTTAATGTCTATTAGAATATCATCTATACCCGTTTGCTCTCTTGTCCAAACTGCTCTCTTTCTGTCTCTTAAAGTTATACTTAGTATTCTTCGTTCAATCACTCTTTGCACAGTCCTTAACTTGTTCTCAAGCTTCATTGTCAGTCTCAATATCTCTGCGCCATATGTCAGCACCCGTAAAATGCACTGATTGTATACTTTCCTTTTCAATGATAATGGTAAGCTCCCAGTCAGGAGCTCACAATGTCTGCCGTATGCGATCCAGCCCATTTTATTCTTCTGTGAATTTCCTTCTCATGGTCAGGGTTTCCTGTGATTAGTTGACCTGGGTAGACGTACACCTTCACAGACTCTAGAGGCTGACTAGCGATCTTGAACTCTTGTTCCCTTGCCCGGTTATTTATCATTATCTTTGTCTTCTGCATATTAATCTTCAGCCCCACTCTTACACTCTCCCTGTTAAGGTCCTCAATCATTTGTTGTAACTCGTCCGCAGTGTTCCTGAATAGAACAATGTCATCGGCAAACCGAATGTTGCTGAGGTGTTCGCCGTCGATCCCTACTCCTAAACCTTCCCAGTTTAATAGCTTGAATACTTCTTCCAAGCACGCAGTGAATAGCATTGCAGAGATTGTGTCTCCTTGTCTGACTCCTTTCTTCATAGGTATCTTCCTACTGTTGTAATAAAGTTTATTTACAAAAGCAAAACAAAGCACTTTCAAGACTGTGGATACTAACTGTAGCTCTAATATGTCAGGCTGAGTTTGTGAATGCCATAAATTAGACACTACCAACGTGATTTCATTAAAGCTACTTTCTGGGCTAGTTGGTGCATACTTGATTTGAAAATTATGACAACGCTAATGCATCCATCCACAAAGGAACAAGGACAAGACACAAGCAACATGACTACAAACTTGACTAGGGTTTATTTTACACTCCATTATCTAAAGAATAAGCAAGCGACTTTAGCCACATTTAAACAAGCACATAAGAGGAAGAACACAGACTGAAGTACCAACTTCACCATGCCCATTTGTGCTCACAGATGCTGGATAGAATCCCAGGTCTAATTGGCACATGCTTTTATCATATTACAACTTCATATGAAGCTATTTTCTTTAGACTATGCACTTTTGCATTCATCCCAAAAGTGTTGTGATATGTGACAGAACACAAGTGAGCTAGTGCAAAAAGAACAAACTGGCATGGCACACTGACAGGAAGCAAGGAAACAGGACAAGCATCGCTATTGGTACAAGATCTACAGCAATATATCAGAACATGACAATACAGCAATATTGTTTAAGCAAAAGTGAGTACAGATCTGAGAATTTATTCAAGTAAGAACATGGATTTACCATTTTTAAAACCACATATTCATGAACAAAAACAGCTAAACATCAGTGCACATATCGCAAAATCAGAAGACACAATTCTTCACTGGGTGCTAGTTCAACCACCGCACGTCGAAATGTGTAAAAGTAGTTTCACCTGTGTAGCTTTCAGCACGCGACAGCAAAGAAGACTATCAGAACAGGCTTCATATATAGTGTTTGGAGTCTTTGATTCAAACCGTAATACACTGTTAAAATAAAATTTCAGAGTTTGCTTGTTTCATTCAGAAAAAAGATAGTGTCTTAGTCATGCCGCCACAGTTAACGGATAAACTTGCACCAGCTACATTGAGTCAAAGGAGAAAATAAAGTGAGGAAGACAGATGCATGGTGTGAAAATGATGCTGTTGTATCAAGTAGCATAACTGCTCACTTAACATTCAGCTGCTTTCCATGCCTCTGCATACAGACTGAGAAGCTTTACCTCTTCACCATCTGCTAGTGAAGCACTGTTTGTTCACTGTGATCACCCACTCAAGGCAGTCACGTGGTTAAGTAGGGCCCTTCGCTACATGTAAGGACACCGACCCGAAACTGTGCATAAGTCCTGTAAAATATTGTCATGTTTTAGCTACTGCAACTGTTCATCAGCAGCTGCATCACTACTGCCAACATGCCGACCATGCAATTCCCCAAGCACTTTATCAACAAGAGTACAATAATGAAGAGTGGCAAATTGGGCTAGCTGGTTCATTAGGAAAACAAGAAGCTATTGCAAGAAAAAATAAACACTCTAGAATTTTGATGGCTCTGGCTTGTGTAATATATTCAAACATCAAAAAGCTGATTATTACAGAACGCCATAAAGCGTGGTGCACTGTTACCAACTGTTGTTTTTTAAAGCTATAACCTGCTATTACCAGACATTCATGTACCATGGCTGAAGACATACTGTTCATTGTTGCCATGTCATGAGCACGGGAATTAGTCTCTTTCATAATGGTTTCATATTTTCAATTTAAAAATATTGTTGTCTATTTCTATAAACACATAAAGGCGCATAACTTCGCTGGGTGTTACGTAAACTAGTGACTCCTCTCTTTTGACGCAGACTGAAAGGTGTTTTGCATGAAGAATTTCGACAGGAAATAGTTTCTTGCATTTCAGAATTATACAAGAATTCGCTCCAGTAAGAATTCTACAAATGAGAGAAAACGCACCTGAGAAGCTGACAAATGCACTGTTTTTAGTCTTTATAGTTCAAGTGCACTGGAAAGAGTGGAATGTTTGTTGGTTGATGACCATTCGGTAATATTCAGTGACATTTGTTGAGTCACCGCCACGGTTGTGGACTACAGCCTGTTTTTCACTTTCATCCATGTTCTAGCACAGCTTTCCAGTGCCTAGCAAAACTGTCTGCTGACCAGGTCTCCTCTCCTGTACACCAAAAAAAACTCACTGCTTCTGGTGAAAGATTTAAACTAGCTTTAGCTGCCTGTAACTTTCGAGCAAGTACATAACATTGCAATATTTGTAAAGGAACATCATTAGCTCCGCGTACCAATTTCACAAGAAGTTCATTTCTGCCTTCAAACAAATGAAGAATGCGACCAATGAGGTCCTAGTTTAGCCGCACTTTTAAGAAGATGCAGGATTTGGTGTACATTGTATGTCATTGCACCCAATCCATGCAAAGACTGTGCTCTCACAACAAACTCCGAGAGAAGATCAGATGATCTCATTATGGTCATCTGAAGTGACGGTGTCCAGTAGAAGTATATAGACACCCTCCACAAGCAAACTGGAATGTCTGACATACTTATCCGGCAAAAAGCCATGAAGGCATGGTAATGAATAATGAAGAACCCACCACTTCCATTCACTAGCTTTCCAGATTATGAAGTCTGATAATCTTCGTGGTGTACGTGTGAACCAATTCGGTGGCTTAATTGACTGCCAATAACCTCCTGTTTAAAGAGGCTGAACTTTGTTGTGAACCAATGTAAACATCTTTTCTCTTTTAAATGTGATCACATTTTTATTCTTTTTAAGCTGTTGTATGGTGTATAGTTGTTCCAACAATCTTTCCTTTCTCAATCCTGGGCTTCATATTTGATTTGTATGTATTGTCTTTTGTGATAATATAAATGCATTATTTCTGACTCATTTTTTGGGCAAATGAGGAAGCTTGCTTCTCCTTTAAGCACATTACACCTATACAACACACATAGATACTGATAGACTACAGATCTGGCAAACTAATATGAATACATTATTACACTAATAAAAAGAATACACTAGTAGACTGGTACAAGCAGAATAGCACAAATACGTCCAGAATAGAACTAAAAGTAATTTTATCAGTGTATCAGTTGTATCGTTTCATAATGCAATAGAAAAAAACTGATATAAATTTTATTAGGTTGCCCTATCAGATTTTTTGCTAGTGATCTTTCAGTGTAAATGCATATCAACTTTTTCACTAATGCTAATAACTGAACACATGGCTTTTTGTGCTGCAAGTTTTCTTGGACTCCTGCTTCCCTTAAACTTATACTGTATAATATGCTTGCAAGATCAAAACTGGAGTATGCTTCATCAATCTGGGATACACCGACAAAAAACACAACTCTCATATTTAGTTGAAGCCATACAAACCAACCTGTAAATTTTATTGTAGCTGCTTATTCCCATACCGCAAGCATATATCAACAATTAAAACTTGCCTTGATTGGCCAGGCTTGTCAACAAAAAAGCTTACCCATTTATTTCACAAATTCTCAATTGAAACATATGTTATTACCTCCTTGTATCTCATTGAGAATGAACTACAACCTCAAGGTACAGGTGCCAACTTGCCAAACCAATCTTTACTATTCCTGTAAAAGGCAGCCTCAGAACACACACACACACACACACGCACACACATATATATCAATGAGCTACAAGGAGGTAATAAAAACATGTTTCAATTTAGAATTTGTGAAATAAACAGGTAAGTTTTCTTGTTGCCTAGCCAATCAAGGCAACTTTTAATTGTTGATATGCTTGCGGTATGGGAATAAGCAGCTACAATAAAATGTACAGGTTGGTTTTGTATGGCTTCAACTAGATATGAGGTATTTGAAATTTGTAGGTATATCCCGGATTGATGAAGCATACTCCAGTTTTGACCTTACGAGCATATTATACAGTATAAGTTTAAGGGAAGCAGGAGTCCAAGAAAACTTGCAGCACCACAAAAAGCCATGTGTTCAGTTATTAGCATTACTCAAAAAGTTGATATGCATATGCATTGAAAGATTATTAGTAATATGAATACGTATGTAGAAGGTGCTTAATAAGAGCAGGGTGTTTAATTTTGTAGGTAAATGTGTTAAATGGACTAGTCATGACGTGAAAATCTCTTCATTTTACTTTTACCACCCCACCTTACCACCATTTTACCTTTACACACACACACACACACACACACACACACATACCATGGCATCCATTCCGTAACTCTAATGCTCCATAGGATAGAAAATTGGGCAAGTTGTTGAAGCTTCATGGCAGCTACTGCATGACAGATGCCGACAAAAGTAATAGAACGGGACAGGATACAGCACTATCAAATGAAGTTTATTGAAAGAAAACGACCAATATATAACACACATCACGTGACCAACACCCGGCCCCCTAGCATATGCAGAAACATACCAAAACAACCTTCACATCACCGAATGCACATGTTTTGACGGCAACACACATGTGACGGCTGATTAATCAACGTAAAAAAAAACAATTACTAAGGCACAATGCAACTCAGTGCCTTTACTTAAGATCTAACCCGGCAACCTCGCTATCATGCAGCGAGATGGATGGCTGGCTAACACATAGTGAGCCTTTCTTTCTAATGTGATAAGCCTCCATTAATTCATGTGAGAGCTTTTCACAGTGTGTGAACAGCAGAATAGTACTTTCAAAAACTGGATGATGACCAATGCTGCAACAATGCACAGAAAGGTGTGGATGCGCAAAAACCCTTAAAAAAACTATGGTACTTCCTTAGTTGAATGTTCAAGCACCTTCCAATCTGACTGATATATATTTTGTAGGCTTCAAGAAAAAGGAATCGAATAAACAACATTTCGTGTGCAAGAGACAAACTGAATAAAGGGAAAATCAGACATCCACCCGTTCGCAGCAATTGCTACAAAGGAAACCCATAAGGGTTCCTCGAAAGAAAAGCCATAGTTGTAGAAAAATTCGTCCCGGTCCGGGACTCGAACCCGGGACCACCGCCTTTCCGGGGCAGCCGCTCTACAATCTGAGCTAACCAGGCGGCTAGCAGTTGTCAAGAGACAAACTGTATGCTATATTTCACTTTGCAGTCCTCCCTGCTCAGACACCCGTTGTGAAGAATGTGCTTGTTTATTGCTTCACATATTCCCTTCAGCTTATCTTTAAATGAAAACCCAATCCTCTCCTGGAACTTGGAAGCCACCTTTTTCTGCCTGTCCGACAATTAATAGAGGGGATAATGGCAACTTTGATCCACTTTGCTCCTTAAGCTTCTTCCACCCTGGTTGCACCTTAAGTTCCTTAATTAACGTGTTTCAAGATAAAAAAAACCACTGAAACTGAATAACGTGCCTCATTAGGCCTTGTCACCAGATTCCTTACACTTTCAAGAATAAGGTGAGGATAGCTCTTGGTTGGGGCATCTCTAATTGTGTGAGTGGCAATACTGTACTTAATAAGTTTTGAATGGCTAGACCTATAATCAAGAAGGGGCTCAGAAGTTCTCGACTGATATCCCCAGCATACTTGATCCCACATAAAAGTAAGCCTGATATAAGAAGTTGCAGCCCATTTTTTTCTGGAACTTCTAAAGTGAAGTTGAAACCTTGCTATTGTTCTCTAAATAGCTTCAGTACTTCGATGACAGCTCTGCGAAAGTTATCATTTGCTCATGAAAAACAAATAATCATCCACGTATCGGAAAATTTTATGAGTAAGCCCACTCAGGTTTTGATTATTTTCTGGTCAACATAACTTAAAATATTACTGAGCACTGGTGCAACACCGGAACCTATGCAGATGCCAGCATTCTGGACACATATTTTACCTTCCCACCAGACCAAAATTGACCTTAAATAGAAATCAAGAAGCTCCAGAAAGTTTGCAACAAGAATTTTACACCTTTCAGCAAATGCCAGCTAACCTGTTTGATTGTGTATGCAGTCCTTAAACTGCAAGAGACGCACCTGCGGCAACGAATTGTATAGATCTTCTGCGTCTATACTAAAGCCTGTCCATTTTCCCAGATTATGCTCCTGCAGGAAGTGTACAACAGTCTGAGAGCTGGCAGCAAGAAATTGGTGGTTGATTCCCAGCCTGTCAAGGTGTGTCTGCAGAAATTCTGAAATATGAAGCCATAATTTATATTCCGACACAATGGTTCTAAAATGGATTCCCTAAGCTTGTGTGTTTTGCACTGAAGAAGGCGCATAAAAGAAGACCTTTTTCTACCTTAACATCATTTGAGACTGTTGTCAAACCAAACTGATTCAACTTTGTGACAGCTCAACATTTTGTCAGCTATATTGGTATAAATTTCATTAAAATTTATGTCAGTGGCTGACACATCCTCCTCCGGAAAAGTGCTTTCCAACATGACAACACAATGCCCTTTTTTGTCTCCAAGAAACCTCCAAGATTCTGCCCAATACGTTAGCACAGGTAGAAGGCAATGATTCTGTGCTTGATTGTACACAATTATATATATATATATATATATATATATATATATATATATATATATACACTTTGTATTCACCATCCAGGGCCAGGGAACAAGAGAAGCCAGACACCACTGACCAATTTCTGACTAAAAGACTTAATTTTTGACCTTATACATCTTGTTTTTACTGTACATGTCCCTCACCTCCATCCAGGTTCCCAACATTTATATCTAAAAAGCTTGTCTATCACCACATACAGGGTCTGTCCTGAAAGTAATGTCAGTAAATTTATTGTGATGTGACTGTATGTCAGCGCGGTCTAACTTGTTGAAACTAGTAGTGACAGAATCCAGCTAAGCAGCGGTCCGTCACTCACTCTGCTCCGAACATCGGCGAGTGTTGGACGGGCCTGTTCGTGAGAGCTGTTTTTTATTCTTGTGCAAGTGAAAATGCAGCGCTCATTAGAACAAAGATTTGCGATCAAGTTTTGTGTGAAACTTGGCAATACCGCTGCGGAAACTGTTACTATGCTCAAGACTGCTTATAAAGAACATGCCCTGTCAGATCGGCAAGTGTTTCGGTGGCACAAGGCCTTTTGGAAGGCCGGGAAGAGGGCGACGACAAGGACTGCGCTGGATGGCCATCCACGACCGCTACGACTGACAATGTGACACGAGCGAGGGAACTGTTGAACTCAGACCAACGATTAAGTGTTCGTTTTATGGCCGACATGTCAAACGTTCCGAAAACTCAAGTTCATGAAATTGTTACAAACGATATCGGCATGCAGAAGGCGTGCACAAAAATGGTTCCAAAAGTGCTAACTGAAAACGAAAAGTCACGCCGTGTTGAAACGTGCCAAGAAAATCTCAACATGTGCAAACGTGAGCGAAAATTTTTGGACGTCATTACAGAAGACGAGACTTGGGTATTTGAATATGACCTGGAGACCAAAAGGCAATCATCTGAGTGGCACACACACTCGTCCTCTCCCCAGAAGAAAGCCAGGATGAGCAAATCAAAGATCAAGATCATGCTCATCATTTTTTTTTACATCCACGGACTGGTTCATCATGACTTTGAAGAACCTGGAACCACTTTGAACTCCAAATTTTATGTGGATATCCTCGAAAGACTGAAACACAGGGTTCAACACATTTGGCCGGACATTGCACACAACTGGAAGTGACACCACGATAAAGTGCTGGCCCACAGTGCCTTCATCGTCACCGACTACCTGGTTAAAGCAGGGGTGCCAACGATCCCCCAGCCCCCGTACAGCCCGGGCTTGGCTCCCCCCCCCCCCCCGACTTTTTTCTGTTTCCATGCCTCAAAACACCCCTGAAAGGCAGTCATTTTGGGACAGCGGATGTGATCAAAGCAGCTAGCACCACAGCCCTAAAGGCCATTCCGGAGGAGGACTACCGCAACGCATTCGAGAGCTGCAAGTCTCGCTGGAGCCGATGTATTGACGCAAAAGGAGAGTATTTTGAAGATTTTTAAACTTTTTGTAACAACAAATTCAATAAATGATTTTTAATCGCCTTACTGACAC
This sequence comes from Dermacentor andersoni, assembly GCF_023375885.2. Lineage (NCBI taxonomy): Eukaryota > Metazoa > Arthropoda > Arachnida > Ixodida > Ixodidae > Dermacentor > Dermacentor andersoni. Next base: position 289,962,423 of record NC_092814.1, read on the forward strand.
TACTCTCAGGACAGGCCCTCTACATGCACCTTGAAGGTATGTATGTGGAAAGCATTTCAACCTATGCTTGCTTTTCTGGCATGGAATAAAACGGCCTTTTGTCTCTAAACCACTTTTAAACTATTCCATTTGGTTCATTTTTCTAACTTCTGCAGAGTTGCATTCACAGCTTTCATAGTTAACCAGCTCCGTTTTCATTCTTGCTTCCTAAAATATGCCCTCCTGTCATGCATAATTTGGAAGGCCTTCTGTTAGCAATGGGTATTGTATTTCAAGACTATCAGTGCAATGTTGCATGAAGAAACCTATTCTTGGAGTGAATTATTGTTCAGCTTGATATCATGATACTGCTGCATGGTTGTTATTTAACTCTGCAAGAGAATGGTCCTGCCATCCTACCAAGAGTGCATTTCATGGGCATTACTCTCTTTCTTTTGACATTAGTTTATGAGGCTCACAGATATGTATCTGTGTCAACAATAACACCTGACATCTAATGTTGTTCAACATGCACTACATTTAATCAGATAAAAGTTGCATGTTTTGTCTCTTGGACCAGTCTGCTCAGTGGTAGGAGGTCGAGTCCACAAATGAGAATGGCTGGCCAAGATCTGTGGTGTATGTCCCGTGTTATGCATCTGAGAAGATTTCATGGTGGCAAGAAGACATGTCAGACATGATGTGATCTTTCTAGTCATTGTGCACAGAGTTATCAGCATGATAATATCCTTAATGCTATAAAGAGTACCTCCAGCAAGCAGTCTATATGCTTATGCCTTTTTGTTGCTTATGGCAACAAAATTCAACATCCTTTGAAACATGCTCACTTCCTGTCTGATGCACAAAATGAAGAACGCTGCCTTCTCTAAATTTATTAGCAACAAGAAAGCCACTCTGGAAGCAATTATATACATACACAGCAACACACACTAAAACCTACAAATGGGAGAAAAAACACAAACTAGGCTAACAATAAAAGAAACCTGACACCCAACAAGTGTTGCATGTTACTCAAGTATGAACATTCAACCTGAGTTAGAGAGATAGATGGTCGACTCCCGCACTCCTGTGCATGCATGTGGATATGTTAAGCCTCAGCTACTCTTTCTATATCATAACTATCCCCATGTTTGTAAAATCTGGTGTACAACCGCAAGAACAATGATGGCTTGACAGGTGGTTCACCTTTCAATGAGTTCTATAAGGAGGATGCATCAACTCTTCCAGCCAATGTACACATTACCACATGAAAGCAGCAGCTTATAAACAGCACAACACCATACAACACAAATTATATATTTGCCACGTGTTATTAAACTTACATCATTAAAGTACATTAGAATTGGTGCTAAGGCTGGTGCATAATATATGCATATACTTTAAACAATCATAAATAATGCAGGAGCTTGGAATATGATTGACTATTCTCGGAACTGCTTTGATAATACAAAAGTCAAGGCTTTGTTTTTGGCATCACCCACTCCAATTCGTTTTCTTTTTTTTTCCAATTGAAGCATTGGCAAGGTTTGTGCCATGCGCTTCGACCGTGATTCTTCCTTGTTCGCGCACGGCCATGATCATAATACAAGAAAATCGCCCCAGTAACGCAGTGGTCCCTGCCTACTTTTTCATAGACTTTACCGCAATACATTACGTATGCTTTACCGCATAACACGACTGTATTGCGGCAAATTTAATTTTATGGAACTGACATTATGTAACGGATCTTTTGTCCTTCTGCTGCTCGCATGAGCATAAGCTCGAAAAACCACAAAATACAGACTTGGTTGCTGCTGGTTGATTTCTAGCTAACATTTCGAGACGTCCACGTTGTTTACAAAAAATTCGGTGAAGTTTCTCGCGCTCGGACGCGCTTCAAAAGGCAGCGTGACCACCTATAATTAAGGCAGTCATAAGCGCCAACGAAATCCACACAAGGTACATCAACTTCCACAAAGCTTCTGCGCAACGCGATCAATAACTGGCACAGGGGCCAGCCAGGAGCTGGCAAACGCTGCGATGACATCCACACAAACCACGTCGCTTTCCACAAAGCTATTGGGCAACACGATCAGTCACAGGCACAGGTGAAGTCCGCAAAACACTACATGAGCAGAACTACTACGGCCATACTCAATGACTTCGCCACAAGCTCTCACATTTAACGACATCAAACAGCTACAATCACTTCTCCACAGCCACGGACACAAGCGAAGACCGCACCATACCGCACGGGCAGAACGGAAGTGCCGATTCAGGGCTCTCGTCGCGTTCATCGCTTTAGCGCCACCTATTTAAAAATAATATACGGAGCCAAGCCAAAGCATTATATAGCGCCTATTTTGGTGAACCTAACGCTTTCGGGCCCTAAGCGTTCGAACGACCAGGGCACTATAACGCTTACCCCCCCTTTCCACTCCGTCGACCGGGTCGCAGGAACGGCGGCCTTCTTTCAGAGGCCGCTACCTAGCATACGTGCACGGCTCCTTGATAAATCCACGCACCCCTGTGAAATGCACAGTGGCCGTAAGAGTAAAAACAGCCGAATCAACAATGTCGTTCGATCACAGAAATTCCCCATTCGTGATAAGCTTGAGTTTACACTTATAACTCTCGTTTTAGGTGGCGACCAGATGGAATGTGTAGCCATCGTGTATTTACCGTGTCTCAATGCTAGCAGTGTATAGTGATGCCTGCAACTGCTTCTATGACGTTGTTGATTCACGTTAGAATAACATGGAGCGCTAGGTTCACCTTGTTTCAGTGCGGCATCCCGCAAAGTGAAGTATATACAACCGTAATGCGTTTGGATGCTGCTGCTGCGTTACGCGTTGTTCTGAACGACTAGTTTCGTCTTTCCTTCTGACGGACAACTTCCTTCGGGAAATTTATTGCTCCCCACTTCGTCCATTCCAAGGAGAACTGAGGCCGTGTACTGGAATGCTGAGGTTGGCTAGCTGGCATCAGTGCCGCGTTGGGAATCCATTCAGGGTTAGGCGGCCTAATTTTCGAAAGAAAGAATGCCATGGCACCAAATATTTTTGATGCATGCAAAGCAATCTAGAAACTTTGCTGACTGCGGGGTGTCGGGCTCTGCCATGTAAATATTGGGAATGTAAGCGACGGTTTAAGTTAAATTTATGCACAATACTGTCGTGCCAAACAGCGCTCTGAGATGATTAGTGCCCGTGTACCAGTTTTCCGAAATTTTCCGAATTCCGGTGTTCCGAAAATTCCGGTTTTTCATCTGCCAAAACCACGATCTGATTATGAGCCACTACGTAGTGCAGGACTCCGGAATAATTTTAAGCACCTGAGGTCCATGAAGCGCACCTAAATCGAAGTACCACGGACGTTCTTGCATTTCGCCCCCATCGAAATGAGGCCGCCGTGGCAGTAATCGCAACCGCGACCTCGAACTCAACAGCGTGCGCGCACGGTAGTTTCCACAAGACCACACAATAAAAAAATGGAATAGTTGAAGTTTCACGCACGCAAAAGACTTGCGCATGGCAGTGTGATTGTTCTATGTGCGCTATGCGCTGCATTCTTGGGAGGCTTTGCATACGCAACATTGGCTGGGTGGAGGCCTCGCATAAGTATCGATTGTCGCTTCCGCATGTCTGCTGGTACCCTCTGCCGGCAGGGATGAATGCTGCTCCTGCCAAGTTCGTTGAAGACAAGCCGGACTCAGCGCCAACGCGCCATTCTCGCTCCTCGCGAACTGCGTGTCAATGCTAGATTGTGCAGCGTTCTTTGCCTGGTAGCTCGCAGAGCACGTCACGTACGCGGGGTGCGCAACGCGAGGGCGCGAAGAAATTTCGATCCCGCAAGATTGTGAGGCACGTTGCGACTCTACGTACGTGAAACTAAAAGTATATAATGATCAGCATTACCTTTCGCTTAATGCTGCCTATAAAAATGACGGTGCGCCATTTTCTACGTCCGTCCGCGTGACAGCCAGCGCTTTTAGAAGCCGTAGCACCGCACCGCCTTCGGGATGTTCCCAGGAGAGTTATTCTAGGGTTATATCTCTCGGACACACTTTCACTTTCCCGAGATTACGCGAGACTCGGCTCTGGACATGTTCAAGTGTATCGCCGACACGGCTCTTTGTAAAGCCTGTACGTAGCGTGCTGTGCTTGAGAGGGCGCCAGACACGCTATAGGCCGGGTTCGCACATGGGTTCTGCAGCGAATGACGTGAAATCTTGCGAAGGTGAAGCTGGCTCCGAAAGCAATCGCCCGAGGATACCGTGCAATGTCGTAATGTAGCGTTTCTTCCCCCAGGCTGTAACGTTTTTTTTTTTTCCACCGAAGTACAGTAACACAGTCGTCGTGCCATCGTTGTCACCGTCGTCGTCATACTACGGTCGTCACAGTCAAGACAATGTCGTCGACGCGCCGTTGCCTTGCGATTCTCGTCACAAGCACGACTGCTGGCGTTACACGGACAGGTTCCCACGTGGACACAGTTCACGCACCCTCATTTACGCTTATCTAGCACCTTCCTAGCGTGTTTAGAGAAAGGGTAGAATTTTATGGTATGGAAGAAGAAGCACAATTGATTCAGCACGACTGATGCAATCAATAGTGCTTCAAAATGTCGCATGGTTACGTAAAAGCGCCATTCATACAACAGCTCGCGGATCACCATCAAAAATTCAACTGAAAGGCTTGACGTTTTGGGATTTGTACCGCAGTCTTGTTCACAATAAACCGCACACTAGCCGGCAATTGTAGCGCCTTTCGTTAGCCGGACATTACATAGCCCTTCAGGAGGGAGGAAGTCATTCCATGCCCCAGGTAACAAGCAAGAAAGCCTTGAAGGTAGTGCGTGCGTTAGTGCATAAGCCCACACTCCGTCTGATTGCACTAACCATAGAATTCCTTTAAGGCAATCGAAAATTTTCTACGTTGTTATTTCAAATGACTTCAAGTCAGTGCTTCGCTACCGCATCATTCAATATGGGACAATATCTTGTCATATTTTTGGACATGTTTCAGTAAATTAAAGAAAATCAGGTCCAAGAACTCCAATTTATATATTGCATGGTCTTCATCAAACTGAAGCCACCAATCGTGCTCTAAGTGTTGTTTGGTGTCGTCGAATTATTAGTGATATACTCGTTGCTACTATAAATTGTGAGCGTACTGCACCAAATTAGCTCTTCTTGATCAAAAATGTTGCACCGGCATTCTAGCAATACAACATTTATCCTTCATAGGGCGATTTTCTTTAAATATAGTTTTGAGTTGGCAATAATACAATGAAAATTGCAGCACTAATGTGCTCATACTACAAAATATGCTTTTTTTATGCCTGCTGTACGTCCTTTGAAAATAATTATTTTGGCAAAAAGACATCGGATGCCATCACTCACTTCACTGACTAACGGTCATTTAGTCTGAGTTATTGCGTTCCGCAAAGAAGAGGTAACACTGCCTTTACGTCTCTTGTCTCAAGCTGATAATTGAACGAGCCCACTGAGATAGGGGCAAACGAGAACATAACATATAACGACTTCAGCCACGCACATATACATGCTCTATATACGCGGTACCCGGCGTGGTTGCTTAGTGGCAATAGTGTTGAGCTGCCAAGCATGAGGATGCCGGATCAAATCCCGGCTACGGCAGCCGCATTTCGATGGGGGCGAAATGCGAAAACATACGTGTACTTGGATTTAGGTGCATATCAAAAAAAGCGAGGTGATCCAGATTTTCGGAGTCCCCCACTACGGTGTGCCCCATAATATCACCTTGATTTTGGCACGTGAAACGCCATAATTAATTTATTCTATATCAAGGTAACGCAATGGAGCCGGGGATTACGGTTTCGAAGTGCAGATCTCCTTAGATGACCACGGTAATCACGTGCATAGGATCGTAAGGTCTATTTAGCGGAATCCACTATGTCCGGTCATTTCATCTCGTAAGTGATAACGAGACAGAGGTTGCCGCCAGGCTAATGAGTAGGAGACTGTGAGTGGGTTTAGGGTATAACAAAAATGTATTGCTGTGATCTGACACCAAGCAGTCTTAACCCACGTGTGTTTTTATAAAAGACGTCTTTTCCGTGTTTAGTGTCCTCAAAGAAACGTCAGACTGTTTCAGATTTTGAAGACGTAGCTGTGTTCTCATTTCGTAGAAGCAATATGATACGCACGCACGCACGCCCGCACACAAATAAGCAAACAAACAAAATGACAGCCGTTATGCAGGATAATATTGTCGCGGTTGACTCAGAACGGGAGCTTTAATGGCGAGAAGTCGTGCTGTCGCACTCTATGGACCAATCCGCGAATAAGGAACGAGGGGTTCTTCTATAGAGCTTGCGCGCACACTCGAGCAGATCGTCTTCGTCGTTACCATCGCGGCTCGATGAAGATATGTGCGTGGCATTGGCCTGCCTCCACAGCGAGCATCGTGCCAATGCATGCACGGCGAATGGTAATCAATGCACAAATGCAGGTTGGTTGTTCATGTCACTTAGAGAGATCAGGCTTCATGCGCACCACGTGGACATTCTTAGGCACATGCTGGTGGCACTATGAGCAAGATGGTGTGTCAGTAATGACTTCGTAGGTGACGTCACCAAGCCAGCGCAGAGCTTTATATGTACCGGAGTATCACCGTAGAAGTTTCTCAGAGAAGCCTCGGCGTCTAGTAAGGGTCCATACTCAAACACTGTCGCCGGGCTCATAAAAGACAGAACTATGGTTGAGGTTATACTCCCAGACGTCACCGTCTTGCTGGCTGGTTATTCAGACATGTGCGAGTTGTCTGGCTTTTTCAACGCGCTCTGTAAAATCGGGGGCGTCAGCCTTTGTGCCGCTGCAATCATGGCGCAGCATTGCGTCAAGGATCGCCGTTACTTCGCGACCGTGGAGATGGCTCGCTCTGCCAACACGGTTACATGTGGATCCCATTCCACGCAACGTGCACCCCACATACCCCGCAAGACGAAGACGAAACAGGGCGACAGCCCTGCTACAAAGGCAGGGCTACCCGGACACGTATTTCGCGGTCGCAAGTATATACCCCCGCACAACAACACGGACCCCGGCTTTCGTGGCGGTCGCGACAAATAGGGCACGCATGGTCGCAGCTGCGTCCTTGCACACCTCGTCCAGAGCAACGGCGGAGGCCGCCGCCATTGTCCTAGCCGTACGAGCTCCTGAAACAAACGGGCGATCAGCTCACGTACTAACGGACTCTCAGGACGCATGTGGATTATACCTGCGAGGAGTTTTACCGGCCAGCATCGCGCGCATCCTAAGACCAAGACTAACACAAGACCATGGTATCACCTGGTGCCTGGCACAGGCCTGAATGGACGACAATGCAAGGGTGGACCGCCTGGCTCGGGATATGACAGGCCGAGCCGCGGATCACTCCGCCGTAACGCACCCCCCCCCCCCCACACACACACAGACAGACACACGCGGCACGCCGCGAAAAATACTGGAGATGCAAATACTCGGCCGACGAACAAAGGCTCCTTCCTATCCCAAGCTCAACAGGGCGCAGGCAAGGGACTGGTGCCGACTACAGACGAACACCTTTCATAACTCGCACAGGCTGCACAAGATGTACCCCGACAGACACAAAGACAGCTGGCCCTGGTGTAAAGATGCACCTACACTTTAGAACATCACATAAGGATGTCCGAGGTGCCCGGCACACCCCGTCTCGCCGCTAATTACGGACTCACTAGCTAAGTGGTCGCAGGAGGCGCGAGCCACCGATCTGGACTTGGGAAGCCAGCTCGCGCCCCTCGACCAGGCCCGGCGAGCCGCAGAAGCCAGTGCGGTCTTGGAATAGGGGATCCACCCATATACACCACTCAAATTTATGACTCAATGAAGGTGTTCTTCTTCTAGCCTCCTTTATTAATTTGTCTACTATGGTTTGTGGTCTTCGTACCAGGCCTGCAAACAATGGTTATTTAATTTCTCGCATGAGATGGCGCACATTCTTAGCCTGGGCCATATCGGGGTTTTAGCTCAGCGAAACAGACGGTCCATATCCTGAGCAAACATGACGGCACTTCCATTGGATTTCTGAACGCACACTTCGATAAGCTGTTCTACATAGTCCCACCGGTATGTACTCGTCAGAACGGCAAGTTGGGCCAGCTGGTTGGGATTCATGGTAAGGTTTGTAGCAGCACACCCAAGACAAGGACAACAGAAGGAATAAAACAACGACGCGGCGCTCAGCGACGATCAGCGCCGTGTCGTCGTTTTATTCCTTCTGTTGTCCTTGTCTTGGGTGCGCTGTTACAAACCTTACCATGGTCTGTACTCATACTTCAGAATGTATCCAGGAGCTGGGCGAGAAAAGTCGAGCTAACTTTGGAAGCTCACTTCCCACTTCTGAAACCATGTGTGAGCGCTGTCTTCTAGAGCAAATACGCGTTTACAAGTTTTTGTTGGGCATTTCAGTAGTTGACCTTAGCAAGCCTTCCTTACTCGTCAAGCCAGTGCTCAATGTTTTCAAATGGGTCGCCACGAAAGATGTGCAGAATGAGAAGAAGTTGAAGCTGGGAAAGACACGCCGCTCTCCGTGAAGGAGGGAGGTTCTCCGATGTATGAATTTCCATTCTGGTAGGAGATGCAACGGTTGTGCATTCGTGGCTCAGGCGTCGCAGGTGGCGATTGAATCTGCGAACTGAAGTAGTGCAGAGAGCTGGGGTCTCCGGACTTGACATACGGGACCGGGTATAAATCCGGAGTATCACTGTACAGGCTACAGGACTTCCACCATTGTCGGGACAATATGAATATCGTTCTATACTCATGGTGAAAGCAGCTGTTCATTATTCAGAAACTACTAAAAACACTTCATATCCGATTCGAATTGATTCGCTTCTGAAACTTTTGCATTCGTATTTATTCGCTCGCCCCAAGATTTACCTGAGCTTTTATAGGAGGTGTAACATCATGGGTGAGCCTCGCTCTGATTGTGATTCATTGCTTTCGATTTTATTTTATATTTGTTAATCCTTTCTCTTGTCGGAAAGAATCCTAAGCCCCATGGCCAGGCCGTGCCTCCTGCTCCTGAATTTTCTTTTGCAACTTGCGCATCCATTGACGTCTTGCTGAGGAACATACATCTTCAGCATAGTCTGCCCTACACTGATGAAGCTATTCGCCTCTAGATAGAAGTAGTTGACGCGGCTTCGGGTGCTATGCCAGTGACAACTATGCCGAGCAACGTCTGTATCAACGTGGTCGCTGTATGCCTCAGGACACGCCTAGGATATATTAGGATCCAGTATCAGCCGTTTGCAGCGACGTCACCTGATCCAATGGTTTAACTAGGTGCTCCTCCGCCTGCACAGCGAAACGCACAAGGACAGGAGGCCTGAACACTACGTACAGAGGGTGTCACATAACCTCTTCCTTATATTTGTTAAGTGCGTACTGTTTGTGACCACCGGGCGCAGTTGGTGCATGCTCTTATGACTGACCTGTCGGGTATGAGGGACAATCAAGCGGGCGTCCCCATGTCAACATAATTACCCTCTGCTCCGAAACGGCGTCAACCCTTTTATTCCCCGAGCTGACACAAAGGGATGGATGAAGAGAAGGCAAATCGAAGGGCGGGAGGCTGTCGACGACAGAGCCTGATGAATGCACTAATGCTTCCACAGGGTCCCCAGAAAGACCTCGACAACCACGAGAATAAAAGGGGTAATTAAGGCTGTTTTAGGCCCCTTATGATTTACCTGTCAAGTGTGAGAAGTGTTCGAGCGGGCGTCCCAATCTCGACATAATTGCCCTCTTTCTCCGAAACAGCGTCAACCCCTTTTTCGCAGAGCTAACACAAAGGGACGGACAAAGGAAAGAAAACCCGAAGGGCAGGGCCGGCGGCAGAACCTACTTCCACAGCCTCCCCACGAGGACGTCGACAACCAAAGGACCGCGAGGGGTTAAGCCCGTCCCGGCCCCCGTGTTAATCAGAACCGCCCGAGACTCAGATGAGAGTCACATCTATGTACCAATGAATTGAATACAATATTTTCTACTTTTTTTCATCATCACAATGTCCGGCTTCGTCGTTGTTGCCTGATCCTTGCGGTGAAGACCCACCTCACCCAACCGAGGTCGTATCAATGCGGAAATCTTTCACAGCATCGGCGCAGCTGCTGGACTTGCACAAAGTGATATAAACACAACGATACGATTGGAAACCAGTGTGCAAATTTTACAGGCTTAAACGCGCCCCTGACAAACTCTTCACCTGAGTCGTATAGCTTCTCTCTTATTGGGCGCACCTAAAGATACACGCCTAATCTCGGCCACGGCGGCCGTGTTTTACAGGGCCCAAGTGCAAAGAAATGCGTGTTTTTAGATTTGGATGCTCATTGAAAAACCCCAGGTGGCTCAAATTGTTCCGGAACCTTCCACCACGGCTTGCCTCCTGTTCAAATCGTGCTTTTTGCTAGTAAAACCCCCACAATTTAATTTTTTGCGATACACGCCTGCATTGGCTGCGGACAACTCTGGTCAGAATGAACACTTGTGTAAACCTAGAATGCAATGGAAGATCCGCTACTCGGTGATGGGTGAGATCTAGTAGTACGTTTGTTGTCCACTAAAGCGTAAACAGACAATGCACATCTTTTTAAGCATAATACTTTTAGCTCCCGTCGTCAGCGACCTTCCAGTGACTTTGAGCCAAAAGCCAGAACCGTTATCCGGGCAAGTTGCGTGAACAAAATGAGATCATCCAGGCAACCAATCAAAAGCTAAGAAAAATCCGTCTCTGGACTCCAACCCTTTGTACAGGACCACATTACATCCGCTAGTTAGTGTCCAAAGAAGTTGCAAAAAATATTGTTTCCGAGTCCTTCCTAGTGTTTGTTGACAATATCACTCAAGCTGTACGCTGAAGTTTTATTTGTCATTTCCAATAGGCGACGTTCAAAAGGCAGGTACAGGGCACCATACACTCAACTGTCACCTTTTGGCGCTGAGACAGGGTTGCCTGCCTGTGCCCTTTTGAACGTGAATGGTCCGTTAGTTCCGCGACGCGGGTTTCGCGTCGCCTCGAGAGATGGTCCCACACTGCGCGGCGCCTTCCTCAGGCGCTTCTACCCGCCGCAGTGGCTTAGAAGTTATGGTGTAACGCTGCTAAGTATGAGGTCGCGGGGTCAAATCACGGCCGCGGCGGCCGCTATTCAATTCAGGCGAATGCAAAAACGTCCGTGTCCCATGCATTGGGGGCTCGGTAAATATTCCATTGTGGTCAAAATTTATCCGGAGTCCCCCACTACGGCGTGCCTCATAATCAAATCATGGTTTTGGCACGTAAAACCCCAAAATTCCATTTATTCTTCTAGCCGCGCACTGCGCTCTATCCCCCTGGCGTCTTTCGTTGCCTGTCGTGCCGCTTTCAGCCGGTTTTCTTCTTCTAGCTGGGCAGTGTCCCTATGGACCATTGCCCAGCAGGGCGTGGTGTGGTGCGGTGTGGTGTGGTGGGGTGTGCTGTTGGGAACATGCGCTACACCTATTTTAAGATTGTTTCTGGTATCATTTCCAACCAATCTGCTTTGCCTGCTACCATTTCATACTTACATCTACTCTCGACTACGGGAGAGCCAGCAATCTTTTTTTCTTCCTAGCATTACGGCTGAAACCGTCCGCTATACCGAACAGATATTCGTAGCGATGCCATTTACGAATATATTCCTCTTTGCGCTTCGTCATAGTCAGAGCCATGCTCCAATCGCGTTATCACTAGGACTTTTCGGCAGTGAACGGTGCATGGTAAGAGTGGCATATAATCGAACGAAAGGCATCGCTGCAAGGTTGCGACCCAGAAGCGCCGCTGCGACGGGCGTCTGAACATAGATAGTCTACGGAATCAGCTACGTTGCATTAGGGGATCGTATTTGCTTCGGTCTACCGCATATGAATGCGATATTAGCCTATTGAGCGTTACATTTCATTATGCCTATTTCGCAACACATAACATACACTTAACAAGCGTCAAATAAAATGGACTTATCCTGAATATGAGGTTTTCAACCTTCTCATATAAACATATACGATATTACATATACCATAAGCATAAATATATACCAATATTATTTTTTAATTTGTTAACAAATTCTTGTGTTTATCGCCTTGCTGACTCAGCTTAATTGCAAGAATTGTGCCCGCCAACGCGCATATAGCACCTGCATAAGCAGCATTTGCGTAGCTATAGCATAGTTATTTTGTTAAGATGTTTGATAATTTGACATTGAGCACCCTGTAATATATCATAGCCTGGCCAACGAAAATATACTGACTGGCTGAGTAGGGGTGCTGACAATGTCCTTCGTATTAAGCATTTGCCTTCTATGTTTCTTGCTAATCGTCATGACTCATAAGTTAGGTTTTCAGCTACCGATGCATACTGTTGTTTCGTGTTCCCACAAGCCGAGAATGGTGCAGCTCTTCGAGTCCAAAGCCGCGGAATAGATTCGTTGTGAAACCAGGCGAAAAGGACTTCAACAGGGGAGAAAAGAAATCTAAGGTTTCTATCTCTCTATGGTAGAGTGTATAAGCGCAACTGAATGAGGACGTAGAAAAAAACAGATACACAGACACTCAACCATGCAAGGCTCGGCATCTCTCTATTTTTCCTTGCCGTTTTACTGCTTATCTGTCTGCGATCGTACAAATTTGTAATGCTTATTTATGAAACCGCTCGCAGGGTAATCGATACGCGTTGGACTCGTTCCAACCGTATTATGGAAAGTGTTCCTCTCCGCTGTAGAATAGGGAGAAGCCATCAACCCGAAAATATTTGTGCACTCGCTGGCGGGATGCCAGATACGAACCGAAATGCAGAAAACAATGTTGCTTAGACGAGTGAAGAAATGCGACGAATATCGTCAATTTGCGGTGTGCCACTGGATGCTCTAGGGATGCATGCGTATCCTGCAAGCGTATTTTCTCTTTGATATTTTGTCTTTCGGTGTAAGCTTCAGGCTAGAAACTTCGCAAATGTCCGGTAGTACCCTTTTCCCCGAGCTGAATGAACGGCAACACACATTCACGCTAAGAAGTTGCAAATTTGGTTGGCGCATCGTTACATGTGTATCTTTACTGTTTTGTCTCACAGTTGTCGAGCCACGGCAAGAAGCCTGGTACACCGTAATCCACTAAATGGAAAAGCAATCTCGCACACTTGCATAAGAAGCCTAACATGCAGTAGGGAACTACTGATGAAACTTTGGGAATTGGAAAACTTTTTCGATCCGTCTACTTCGACAAAATCCGTTTCCCCGGTTTACGCCGGTTTACGGTTTCTATAGCTGAAAGCGTATGCGAGTTGGTGATTCATGACTGATTAGGAAAACGGCAAACGGACACTGCGTGGAAAAATATCCGAGGCACCTAAGTACTTCTCATGAGATCTAAATGCGAAGGCATTAATGTGCATTTGAACGCCACTAAGCGCTCCTTCGAGTTATGAACTCCTCGAGGGCAAGCGAACGCGTTGAGACGCTTGGTGCGTTTTGATTAGAACGCAGGCAACAGCTTGCGCGGGCAAGGAACGCGCAGATAACACAGGCTTCCGAGAGCGAGAGAGAGGGTGCTGCGCCGTCGCGGCGATATCCTGTTCTCCCACGCAACATCTGGCGTGCTGCTGCGGCCAGGAGGTGTCTCCATTCGTTCGCGCTGCTCCGTCGAAGCGCGCTCGTGCCGTGGCGTGGCAGACAATAAAAATTTAGGTGCCGTTTCGATGATACAGAACCCAACTTTTTCGCTCAAGGAGATAGTTGATGCGTTCGCGTCAATAAAACCCCAAGAAGACAGTTTTGTACTCGACTACTTTTTTTTGTATTTTGTTATTGCGATTAGCATTGTTCACTCACTTCACTTGTTTTGAATCTATCTATCTATCTATCTATCTATCTATCTATCTATCTATCTATCTATCTATCTATCTATCTATCTATCTATCTATCTATCTACAAATCCTCTTACGCCGACCCAGTGACTCAAGTAGTCTACCAGCTCGGGTCACTAGTCATGTGGCCGTGGTCGTTATGCCGTCATAGTCATTCCATCGTGGTCATTCCAGATCCGTGGTCTTGACCCTAGTCAAGCCGTCGTCACGCCTTCTACACGGACCCACTGGCCCAAGTTGTCTAATGGCTTCGATGACTAGGTACGTGCCCGTGGTCGGAATGCCGTCGTGGTCTTGTATGGTCGTCATCCCTGCTAGCCATGCGACCCTCATCATTGCGTCCTCCTCAGGCCATCATCGTCACACAGTCGTAATGCACTTGTTTTTATACCATCGTCGTGATGTCGTGGCGGTCGCTTCCTTTATCGTCATACTAACTTCGTTATTCAACTCTCTTCAGGCAGTGTTTGTCAGACAGTCGTAGTCATACTATTGCCATCATGCCGTTATAGTCACGCTGTCATACTGCTGTTGACATCATTAAAGTAACGTCATCACATTGTCGTATTACCTTGGTCATGTCACGACTGGAATCCTTCGACATTCTATAGTGAGCATAACGTCCTCCATAAATCGTGAGTATGCCGCCATTATCATTCCATCGTCGCCATTACATCGTCATTGGCCAGTGGATATCTTTCATCTATTGTCATACCACAATGCGGTCGTGCAATGGTCGCTACTCCGGCTTCGTCATCCGACTCTCGTCATGCCGTCAATGTTACGCCATTGTCGTTATACAAGCTTCATGATACAGGCGTCGTCAAGCCTTTGTTCTCATGTGATCACCGCCATCTCGTTGTACTCATACCTTTGCCATGGCTTCGTCGTCACGCAATCATTGTCAAACAGTCATCGTCATACCATTGTTGTCAAGCCGGCGTCGTTACTGTGTCGTTTCACCATGGCCATCACTTCAGTAACATCATTGTCGTCATGCCGATGTCGACATACCGCCTTATACTGTTCATTGCCATAATTCTTTATTTGTCATTCTATCGTAATCATGCTGTCGTTGTTATGCGTCATTATGCCACCGTTGTCAGGCCATCATCGTCAGTGCGTCCTTGTCCAACATTCGCTATCGTGCACCGTCGGTGGTCGTTATGCCATCGTTGTAAAATGATTAACACAGTACTGCGAGCACCATTGCATGCAAGCAGTGTAAATTATCACGGTGCTCTGGTAGCCCCGATAGGCGTCGTACTAATAAAGAATAAAATTCAGATGAACGCAGTTTAATGCCCTAAAAGCGCCTGGACCCAAATCATGTCTGTCCAAAGCTGGAGACAAAGTGGATTTTTCTTTTTGTGCATATAGCCTATTTCGATAGCAAGCCATCGGTAAAGACAGCTCAAGAGAACACTGCATGCATATAGCTATAGCTCAGGATGCGCAACTCCGGCCTCTGTTTTGTTAAATGAAGCACAATAAGCCCGAGCAATGAATTTACGCAGATGTGGAAAAACAAGTGCAACCGTTGGTGCCAGGCAGGAAGGTTAAGAGTATAACAAACAGTACGTATCCTTGGAGCTCACTGCTATGTAAGGGAGCCAACAGATCCGATCGCTAGGAGACGCTATAAAGGTGCATGATGGAGGAATGGGTGAATACAAATGATACAGACGTCAGATGGCGTTTACCTTTGCGTCATATGTGATACGTCAGAGCCCGCTGTGCATGTGTGGCTTATACCGCTGACGAGTGCGCCCGATTGCCGTGATTGCCGCGTAGCAACACGGTAGGGCCAACACTAGCGGAGACCACCCACTTTGATCCTAATTCGCCCTTACAATTTTCTCATCACCCGGACAAGAGAAAATTCAAGGGGCACTAATTAGTTAACCCTACGTAGATAAATGCGAAAGTATTGCGACCGCTGCGCGATGCTTATGCTCTTTCAATCGTCTTAATTTAACTTCGCCTTAATTAACACCAAAAGTCGTCGGTTCGACTACCACGAAAGGTAGAGGGTTTGACTCCCAACAAAGGACATGGGTTCGAGTGCCTTAATTAACTATATCTTAATTAACTGTGCCTTATAAATAAATAAATAAATAACAAAAAGTTATAGACGTCGGGGTTAAAGTTGACGCTTTGTTTCTCGATTTTTCCAAGGCATTTGATCGGGTCTCCCACCAAATACTACTACTCAAGTTATTGCATCTCAAGATTCACCCTATGGTTTTAGCATGGATTAAAGGCTTCCTCTCATCTCGCGTTGAGTTCACCTCTGTTAATGGTTCGAACTCTGAAAAGGCTCTAGTCACATCTGGTGTACCCTAGGGGAGCGTGCTTGGTCCCCTGCTCTTTCTAATATTAATTAGTTATTTACTTATATGTGCATCTTCCCAAATTAGTCTGTTCGCTGACGACTGCGTTGGGTACCGAGCCATTAAAAGTGACACTGAACACGAATCTTTACAAACTGACTTCGATTCAGTGAACACTTGGTTTTCATCGTGGCTAATGACCCTAAACCACCCTAAGACGAATCTTGTTTCCTTTACAAGAAATTATTGCTGCATCCCAAGCACATACACTCCTAATGGCATCACAGTTGAGACAGCTTCCACTTACAAATACTTAGAAGTTCACCTTCGGACCAAACTTAATCTGGAATTATTTCATTGATTTGATTCTACGAGCTGTTAACTGTTCTCTTGGCCTCTTAAAACGTAACCTTCGACATGCTATGGCACAGGTGCGTAAACTTGCCTATAGTACCTTAATCCGACCTAAGCTCGAATAAGCTTCAGCCATATGGGACCCGGATCAAGCCTAAATCATAGATAACATCAAATCCCTTTAGAACCGTGCTGCTTGTTTCATTTTTTGAGATTACTCACGTTTCACTAGCGTCATGGTATTATAAGCTTTACCTTTACTATCGTTGTAAACTTGCTTACATTTATTTATTATCATCCGTTGCTTCATGACGATTTCTTTCACTCAACCTCAGCCGTCTTTCCACGTCGTGACTATCCTTTCAAGATCGAAAGCA
Organism: Dermacentor andersoni; assembly: GCF_023375885.2. NCBI lineage: Eukaryota > Metazoa > Arthropoda > Arachnida > Ixodida > Ixodidae > Dermacentor > Dermacentor andersoni. The sequence goes on from NC_092814.1 coordinate 289,979,403, forward strand.
TCACATGCCACACTTCAAATTTTCCCAAATCATTCATATCCAAAACCATTATTGAGTGAAACCAGCTGCCTCCTACAATCACAACTGAAATGAATGCGACAAATTTTTATGAACTTCTAAAAAAATTCTTCTAAAATGGTATTCGGTTCGAGTGCCGTAATGAACTCTATTTCAAGTAAACATATGTACCAATTTCCTCTACCTTGATTATCTGAGCCTTAATAAACTACGCCTTGGCACCAAAGGTCACGTTTTCGAGCATCTTAATTAAAGATATCCTAAATAACTATGTATGCAATAATTAACTTCACCTTAATAGAAAAAGTGGTGGGTTCTAGTGAGCTAATCCCTTATACCCTAATAATAATACCTTAATTTACTTCGCCTTTATTGCCCCAAAAGGTAGTGGCTTCTAAAGGTCGAGGTTTCGTAGTCTATTTGGGTTATCGTGTGATCTCGCCAACGCCGACAACGCTGGATTTTCCGCCTCATGAGCCATATAATACTTTCATATTAATAAATGGTAAATTCAACCATCGCTTAGTCCCATTTCACACCGAGAAATAAGCTTTAATGATGTTTTGTCTTTGCTACTTAGAGAGGCGTCAAAAGTGTTTTGATTTCCACTTTGCAGAAGGTGGTGCGGGTTTCCCTCATTTTTATTTAGGTTATTTTTGCAATACGAGGGGCTCAAAAATACCCCGCGAATTGGTGTTCATGCTGTGTGGGCAATGTGGAATACTTGAGAAGTACATTTTTCACTGCATCAGTAATTTGATTATACGCTCTATTACGCTCGCCATTACAGTATGCTAAAACGTTGATTTGGCAGAAACGCCGCGATCGTGCAAATGACCTAGCGTATCACGTATCATGCCAAACTCGTTCCAAGTTGTTGCGTGGTTTTCTTTCGCATGAACAAAGAAGGCACTAAGTTGTACTGCCTGACAATAGCATAAGGAGGCTTTTTTGCTTCTTTTCTTTCTTTTATCTTTTTTTGCCGACCATCTAGATGTAATTGCTTCCAAAGGTCATGCGACATTCACTCGACTGCTGTGACCTCCGTGTCGTACGCTTAGTCTTCGTGCTATACTCCTGAAGAGATTTTACCTAAACTAAGATACATGACGGAGTGAACTTTGCGACGAAGAACAAAAAAGGTGAAGGCACTGCACCACCATGTAGTCGTCTGTTTCACGTACAGTAAGAATGACCATTGCTCGTGACCGATGAGCTTCACATACAGGTTCGTATACAGGGCTGCGACGACTCTGCTGAGAGCAATTTGTAAACTTTAGCAAGTTTCCTCAAGAACGTTCTCGATTTTATGAATGGAAAAGAGTAGAATCGCATGTTCGATAGAGCCATGTAAATTTTCATCGGTATATGGAGTTTTGACAAAAAGTGGTTACCAGATTGATTTTATTAAACATTTTTTTGCATAGATGCATACATTTAAAAACTTCATTGGTGAAAGGAGCACGAAGAAGGAAGATTCTACCTTTTTAGCATTTAGTTTTCCTCGTCAAGCATCATTCTCGACGCGCATGCGCTTCAGAACTGCACCTTCTCGTCGTTTCCTTTCCTACCACTTGCGGAAGGGAACCCGTCATCGTCTACCTCCAGCGGAAGTACATTCTTGAAGCCGCCCAGCACGGCCCTTCACCTCACCCGGAGAATAAAAGCCGGCGATGACCCAGCACATGCCAAAGGGCATGGCAGCAGGGCTTGCACGCAGATGGCTTACCCGCTTGTCTTCTTTGTGCAAGTAAGAAGACGTGTTGGAAAGGGTTTTCGCTCTAGTGAGCCCTGTCTCGTCGTGCTGCCGTGCCCTACGGTGGTTCTCGATTCTCTGTATGACATAGTGTACCTTGCTAAGTTGTTATTGCTTGCTGGAGACGTCAAGACTAATCCCGGGCCTGACCTTTCGGACCTTGCCGAACAGTTAACTCAAATCGCCGCAGATATAAAGACAATAAAGGAAGAACGACTGACATCGATAGATAAAAAACTAGAACGTCTATCATGCCTTGAAGATAATGTTTGAGCTTGCACTAAACAAGTCGCTAGCCTACAAAAAATTGTATCGTCCTTTGAATTTAGGCTAAACGATCTATAGTATAGATCCAGAAGGTCGAACCTTATTGTGTGTGGTATGCAGGAAAATAAAGAAGAAAATACCGAATCTCTGGAACGCGCAGTGAATGAAATGGTCATTAGGCATACTTTCAAGTTAGAAGCAGTGGCAATAGAACGCATCCATAGACTAGGCAAACCAATGGCAAACAAAACAAGACCAATATTCTTTAAGCTCCTAGACTTCCGAGACAAAACAAAAATCTTGCGTAACTGTCAAAAACTCAAGGATACTGACTACAGCATCAACGAAGACTTTTCACCGTGAGTTCGAGATATTAGGAGGAAGCTATGGCAATATGGAAAAGCAAGGAAGGAATCCAGTGATAAAGTGACCCTTGTCTAGGACAAACTAAAGAGTAATAGTTGCCTTTATTCTTGGGACGAGGAAAATAATGAGGTGACCCCCATTATGCCCACTTCAAGCGATACAAAAAACCAGGACATCGGTACGCGAACCTTGCGTCCCCGCCGTCACCAACATCCAAAATAACATTCGTTAATATTAACGATCGAAGTGTTAGTAGTAAGCTCGGACCCCTCGAATCAATGTTAATAGCTTTCGAACCGCAATTTATGGCCATAACAGAGACTTCGCTAACCAAATACGTCAGAGACTTCTAAATTACTCCCCCAAACTACGTCATTATTCGCAAAGATCGGCCAACACGAGGCGGTGGCGTTGCTCTTTTGATAAAAAGGGAAATTCCGTACGTTAAGTTGTCTGACGTTGAGGGGGTTGAAGCTGTATTTTGCAAGCTTCGGTTTGCCAACACCACCTTCATTGTTGGATGCATTTACCGTAATCCTTCTACTGATCTGAATGTACTGCAATCATTGCACCTGTATATGCAGCATCATGTGAAGGGGACCAAGCTCATATTACTAGGCCACTTTAATCTCCCTGATATCAACTGGCACACACTGCATCACCGTTCACCTTGCGCCGATATTCTTTGCGACATTATGCTCTCTTTTAACCTAACCCCGATAATAACTGAACCCACCCGTGTACAAGGATGCAGTGTAACATTTTAGACCTTGTAGTTTTAAGCAATCATTTCCCCACCCATAACGCTGAATTCGAAGTGTCAACCGGCTTGTCAAATCACAAACTAGTATTGTGTGAGGTAGCCTATCAAGATTCGCTACCCTCTTCACAACCAAGAAAAGTATATAAAGACTACAGTAGAGCTGATGATCATCGATACACTGTCATTTGAACTATCGTCATTCAAGCAACTCACACATGATGGAAACACAGGCATAGAAATTTTATGACACAAATTTATGTCCGTTGTGTCGTATCGCATCACTAACTACGTCCCCTCGAAAACTAAGAAAACTCATAAACATAACCCCTGGATAACTCGGACCATTATTCATGCAAAAAGGCAAGTTCGCCGAATTAGAAGAAACAAAAAATTCCATCCCTGACAACGAACTGCTCGACAATTAACTTACGCCGTGGACGATTTGAAAACAAAAATTAAGAAGGCCAAATCACACTATTTTACAAAAACACTTCCTAACTTTATAAAGAATGCTCCCAAAACATTGTGGCGTATTTAAACCCTAAGAAACGAGATGAAAGACCGACATCTCCTGTGGATAACAAAACCCTTCGACTTCTTTGAATAAATATTTCTGCACTATTTTTACATCTGATAACGGAGAATAACCTCCGGCACTGGTCTGCAGATGGAACCATTAATTATAACAGAAACAGGAGTACTAAATCTTTTGTTAAATCTTGACACAAAAAAAGGACCAGGGCCAGATAACATCCCTAACATATTCTTTCATGGATATGCGGAGTGGATGGCAAAATTCCTAATCCTCCTTTTTAACAAATCATTATCAACCTGCAACATTCCTACGCAATGGAAAACTGCCAAAATAACCAATACACAAATCAGGAAATAAATATGAACCTTCTAACTACAGACCCATATCATTAACCAGCACAGTATGCCAGTTATTAGAACATATTATTTTAAAACACGTAAATGCTTATCTAGAAGTAAATGATATCTTAATCCCTTGTCAGCACGGCTTTCGTAAAGGCCTTTCTACTATTACGCAATTAATTGATTAACACATGACATATCCAAGAGCATTGCTAACCAGAAACAAATAGACCTCATATTTTTAGATTTTTCGAAGGCATTTGACCGCCTGTGACACACTAAACTTCTTGCAAAACTAGAACTAACTTTGGGAAGCGGCCCTATCCTTGATTGGATTAAAAACTATCTTAGTAATCGCACGCAACTTGTTGAAATTAAAAACGAGAGGTCCACGACAACTAACGTTACATCAGGAGTACCCCAAGGAAGTGGCTTAGCTCCAGTGTTATTCTTAATCTTTATTAATGACTTACCAGCATATGCTTCACAGAATATCAAACTTTTTCAGATGACTCCGTTCTTTTCCAGGAAATTAATAGCCTTGATGACCATAGAACTTTAAATAACGCCATAGCAGCAGTCTCCCAGTGGGGCAAAGACTGGCAGATGGATATCAATCTAAAAAGTCCGTTCTCTTATCTATAACCAGGAAAAGAACATACATCAGCCTTCCAGTACACCCTTCACAACATTCCTCTTGCATCTGTTCATGAGCATAAGTACCTTGGTGTGACACTAACATCTGACTTCAGGTGGGATTCCCACGTTAACAATATCACATCAACCGCAATAAGACATCTATTCTTCATTAACAGACGCCTTAAACTAGCACCATCTGAAACAAAGTTACTCGCACATAAAACAGTTATAAGACCGGTTCTAGAGTACGCCAACATCGTTTGGTTCCCGTTTACTAACAAGCTGATTAAAAAACTTGAAGGGGTACAGCAAAAAGCGCTGAGATACATATATAATGAACATTCCATCACTGACTCACCAACAGCATTGCTGAAACGGGCAGAACTTCTAACCATGGATAACAGAGCCAAGCTTGCTAGACTAAAACTCATCTATCAGTTAATACACAATCAACTCAAACTGCCTATTATGAAATACATATCAACGTCCTCGAATAGATTAACTCGTCATAAACTCACACACACATTAAGCGAATTTTCATTCCGCATTGATATTTTCAAACACTCATTTTTTCCAAGGGCGACACGCGAATGGAATAATCTTAACACAGGTATCACTGACAGCTCATCCTTAGATACGTTTGGCACCCTGATTGCGGATCAACTATACGTATTGCAGCAATAATTCTTCTCACTATTTACGTAGTTCATTGTTGCTTTGTTATTTTAACGGTGTTTGTGCTTGAATATAATCACGGCAATGATGGAATATATTTCTTTTCTTCTTGGCATTATTGTAACCTTGATTGTCGCGTGACTGTTGTTACCTTAATACTGACGCTGTAACTGGCTTCTCAACTGCAATTATTGTTGTCATATCCTCTTCGTCCTTGTTATCCTCTTGTATAATCACGTAATCAGATTGTGATATACCCAAATTTTTTATTGTATAAGATTTAGTATGTAACACCTTATACCATGTTCCTGTGTATCACATACAGCCCTTCCTGTTACAATCCCTGATGGGATTTACAGTATCAATAAATGAAAAATGAAAAAAAAATATGAAAGGTATCTTGATAAAATAGACGTCGTATACATTTTCCTGTTATATTTTAGGTACCCTATTTTACGCCAGCACAACGACCGCGGCATTATCAGTAACCATAATAAAACCATTCGATACTCACTTGAATATCCAGGAATTGCTTAGAAACATGTGCACCGGTGCACTTTTCCTAATGCGGTTCTACATTACTAAAATGTAGACATGTAGACATAAATGTAGTTACTACATCTTATCCGTCTCCCGTTTCTTTTCGACATTTGCTTCAGCCAGGCGAGAGGGCGATTGTGGCTCTCGGCCGTAAATTTAGTGTCTTGAGTATCACATCCTAGCTTTTTGAATTGCGCATTCCATGGAAAAACACTTTCTCCGAGGTGCTAAACGCCCCTTCTCGCAGTGTCAGTTTTCGAATAAGGTACCGAACAGGGTGCGCTTCACTACTTTCCTGAATATGGGCAAGGATCACACACTGACCACGGTTGCTGGCCTCACACCAGAGAGTGCATTCTCTGCAGAAGTCTGGCGAGACAAGCACAGGTTGTGAAGACAAAGCTTCCTTCTCATAGCAATGCACCTTTTTCGAATAAGCTCCGCAAGTTGTCCCCTTTCGTGCGACTCACGGACTAACATTTTCTTTCTCTAGTCCACAAAGGGCCCGCACGAATGAAAAACAACAGCAACAAAACTGTTGCGTAATTACACGCTTCAAGCTACACGCAGATTTGTGGTTAACTCTAATTTCTGCCAGGCACGCTCTAGCAATATTAAAACGCTGCTGTCTGGTGAATACACGTGCGAGACCCGCACCAACGCCGTGCTTCTTTGTGTCCGAACACGACACGCCTCAAGGGGACAGTAGTAGCATATTTCATATTTTGCGGTTAACAACGGCTCCTCTAAGGACGGGTCTATCTTCCAAAAAAAAAAAAAAAGAACTCGCGACCACTTCTTAAAAGTGAACTGATACTTGAGCGCGCCACTATAGGTTTGTAACCGATAATCTAGACATGGCGGTGGAAGTGCATCTAACTAAATGGAGCCTATCTGCTTCAAAAAACGACATAAAAGCAAAGTTTCCAAAATTTATGCGCGCGAAAACCGTCTCCTTAAGGCATACTCGAGGTGGGCGCTGCCTGAAAGCTCTTCTACAACTTGTGAAGTACGGAATACAAAAGGAACGTTTGTCATTCCCCTCCTCCAGACCCCCAATACCTTTCGTACTGTCCACCTGCCTTTCTGGCCTTGCCCTCGGAATGCACTGCCTGGTATGACTACGTCGCATCGCGTAACCGCTGCGTTTTCCCGTGCCCTACAGGTTAGAACTCGAAGGGAACTAAACGAGGGGGAACATAACAGCATCCTGGCTTTCGTCATTCGCGCCGAATGTCGCTTTCTTTTCAACCTCGTCTCACGACTCCTACGCGCTCCGACACGAAACATTCCAACCGACAAACGCGACTTTTCCACATCTTTCTCTGCGCTCCCCACATGGTTTAGTGGCTTTAGATTTACTCGGCTGCGTTGTATTCTCTGCCAGATTTATGAATTTGCAACGCCTCTTTCTCTAGGCACTGTTTGTGGTGCTCAATTCCGAGTGCCTTTCTTTTCGTTCCGTTGGCGGCTCGTCAGCCTGACCAACTTCTTCATTTTCAGTAGAGGAAATCAGAAGGATTTCCTCCTCCGGCTTAACTACGCCTCCCGAGCCAGCTACTTCAACCTCCTTCTCAGCACTGTGTTCCGCGTCGTAACACAGCGCCTTATCCTCTTTTTGAATTTCTATCGAGCAAATTGGAAGGAGTTCCTCCTGCGGCTTGACTACGCATACCGAGCTAACGGTTTCGTCCGCTTTCTTTGAACTGTGTTCCACGTCGTAACGAAGTACCAGACCTTCTTCCTGAATTTCTGTCCAGGAAATTGGTTCCTCCCGAAATTCCTCTGCGGAGAGCTTGTATTATGCGAGAAAACTTGGCTTCACTAAACTGTACATGCCTGCCTCGGCCGCACTCAGTCGGGCTACGGCCCGCGCGACTTCTCCCGGCATCAACTCGAACAACCGCTCTGGCCATGTTTTCTGGTGAAATGAGCGCTTCTCACAAATCTGTTCAAAATTAATCAGGTAGAGACCGGTGTCATGGCCTGTTTCGTACGGCTGAAGCAAACTCGTCATTTCTACGCTTGCGCTTGTGGCGGTGCCGTATCCGGCCTGCGCTTTAATTTCGCTGCCTCTAGTCTTATTTGCGCGAGCTAAATTTCACGTTGCCTTTCTTTTCTCTCAAGCTTAATATCTGCCTGCCTTTGTTTTGCTTGCTTCTCTTTATCTTCCGCTCTTTCTATCATCTCGTGCTCCTTCTTTCCTTTTCGTGACATATCTTTTCCCAGGCCTCTGTGAGCTCGTCCTCATAGAAACCCACTTCGTCAATCGCCGTACGAATTTCGGGCTTCCTCATCCTATGGTTAATCTCCATACCGAGCTCTACTGCTAAGAGCAACAGCTCCTCTTTCTTTAACACTAATGCCCATGCTTTCTTACAGCTGACTGCAACTTGCCCTGCATTTACCGCACACGCGGTGGTGATTAACTACAGCTCATAGGCCAATAGAACACTGTCCTTATCGTCAGGCAAAACTTCGTCGCTCAAGCACTCGCCCAACGTTGAGTTTGCGAAGGCTGTGTCTCCCGGAGCCACATTCCTAGGCCCGCTGATCCTAGATGGTGGAACGGCCCTTCTGCTGCTCTTGCTTCCAGATTCCTCAAGTCGTCCAATACTCCACGCCATTACGGCGATGGTTGTGGCTCCCTGAGCCACGAAGAGGAGGTCCGCTGATTCCGGATCCGCAGAAGTTCCTTTTCGGTGCGTAGTTTCCCTCGATCTTCGAGGTTAATGTCTCCCGGAGCCACGTACACCGTTCCGCCGATCCTAGATAATGACGGCTGCCTTCTTCGTCTGTTCCTTCAAGATTCCTCGAGTCGTCGAATACTCCATGCCGTTACTGCAACGGTTAAACTTCCCTTAGCCACGAACAGGAGGTCTACTGATCCAGATTCCACAGAAGTCGCTCTTCCGCCCGTAGTTTTCTTCGATCTTGCGAATTTGGTGTCTCCCAGAGCCACGTGCACAGGTCCACCAATCCCAGATTGTGAGGACTACCTTCTTGATCCCATGGCTGTGAACCAATTTGTTGCGGCTCAGCGTGGCGTTAGGTCAAGGAATCCACCAAGCCCATCAACGGTTACGTCGGGTTGTAAGAATGAAGGAAAAAGGGTTTATTGGCTAAGTTACACGGCTCCAGTTGCGGAAGCCCACTCTATGCAGGAACAAGCTAAACGTCTGAGCTCATATAAGAACCTTCTGTCCCATTGCTAGAAAAGTCTCCGCTGTTAATACCATCGTCTTCCCTAGGCGAGTCGACTAGAAAATCTGAAGACTGCCCAGCCGCAAATCACAATCGTCGAATCTGTTGCGAGACCACGCCCGTGCTTGCAACACTCCGCAGTAACTCCGCCTCCGAATCCCTGTATTATGGGAAATTCGGCAGGGTAACAACCTGCGAATCCAATGTCGCCGCCGTTGTTTGGTAACATTGGATGGGGCGCCCCTTCATCCTTAGTTCAGGCTGTCAGGTAATGGGGGTGGTGGTGGCCTTTTGCGGACCAGTCAAGAGTTAGTGTCCACGCTGCGTTGACCTCTGGATAGGCACTGATGAATGGGTACGGGAGTTTGCCTCGTGGCAAACGTCTAATTAACTGCGAATCCCAGGTCGTCGTCATAGCTCGGTAGCATTGGATGGGCCCCCTCTTCATTCTTAGTTCAGGCTATCAGGTAATAAAGGGGTGGTGGCCTTTTGTGATGTTGAGACATAACAGCATACGGCCGGCATTATCAAATCGTGACCGGGAGCTCACCACTGTCGTCGAAAAGAAAATTGTACAATGATTTCATTCTTTCAGTACTCTGATTTGGGATAGAAGCTTGCAGATTTACAATGAAGCTTGAGAACATGTTTAGGACAGCTCAAACGAGCAATGGAACAAGAACATTATAGTCGAAGCGCTAAGAAAGAGGAAAATAGCGGTGCGGATCAGAGAGCAAACGGTGGTAGAAGTAGTTGAAAGTAAGAGGAAAATTTTGAGCTGGGGGCAGGCCACTTAATTCGTGTACGGCACATTATCGGTGGTCCATGAGAAACAGAGTGGGTGGTACAGGAAAGAAAGCGCTGTCGGGAAGAGCAGAAAATTAGGTGAGGTAATGAAATAAGGAAATTTGCAGGCACAACTTCTAATCAGCTAATGCAGGTTCGGGGTAATGAGACATGGCTGGGAGAGACCTTCGTACTGCCATTGACATAAAAATAGGCTGGACACGTCTAACATCTAAATTTCCGGAATTGTAACGCGCTGTTGCTCTTGAGACAGTTCGCTTCGTACTGTGAGGCCACATTCGCGCCCTTATAGAATGGCGTGTGTGGCCGAATGAATACCACCCCACCCCCTTGTACTCGTGCTAGATGTGCAGTGACTGCTCCGAACAAACAAAGGGCTCAGTGTTGCAAGATCAGCGACTTGAACAGAAGGGAGCGTGCGTTTCGTCGTCGATTGGCGGTCGACGACATCGTCGACCAACACTTTCGACCCTCAGACGGTACCGGATGTCGAGGGAGCCGATATTGAGCCTATGTGCGGCATTGGAAACGCACCTACGGCCGTGGGCAGCGCGATCACATACCATACCGCTGAACATAATGATGCTGGTAGTCCTTATTGGGTCCTTATAAACTATATATTATGTAGCTTTCCTTTTTCTTTTCCGTAATTAGTGTGGAAATAAAGAGATTTAGTCGCTTTGTAATATGGTCGTGGTGGTGGTTCTGGTGATGTATAGAGGCGGGGTTAGCGTGACAGACTTGGCCGGCAGTTGCTCCGTGTAAGCGTCTCTTTTTGCGTCAAGTGTGCCACCAGGTGTCCATTAGTTCTGTGTCGTGCAGAAATGTGAGAAGAGTGCGCGACAATTCCACTGTAATTCTTTTAATGGCGGTGCGGTGTACGGGTGAGCTTGGTTGCTCTAGTTGGCGCTATAGCAGACGCCAGGAGACGGGTGCTGTCAAATAGGAGTGTGTAGTGGTCTGCCCCAAGAATATAGCCTCAACTACAGATGTATGACACGCGATCATACTATCAGCTGGCCGCAATTCTTTCTTTTCTGCTCGTTCAATCTGAGATTTGCTTCCTCCTCGCTCTCATACGACGCCGTAAGTTACAAGCGGCGCCACTTCTCGTGCACCCTTATCTTGGCGGAATAACATTTTGGCTAAGATATTGCGTACGAACAGCGCAGCTTAGTAATTCTGCCCCTTGATCACGGAAGTCTGTAAGAAACATGCTACAAGAATCGGTTTCTTTGCAATACTTTGCATGAAAAGGTCTTTGCCATCGGTAGTGCGATCAATCTTCTTACTTTTTTTATTTAGACGAGTTCACAAGAAAGATTAGTGCCTTTATTGGCGCATGGCACTCCTCATCACTGGGCAAATAAAACTACCGACACAAAACACTGGAAAACAATAAATACACTCAAACATCATAAACATATGAGATGTTCTACGCACCAGTAACGGAATACCTTGAAGACACTAAAAGGACACCCAGAGACACACACAGTTTCGTAAACAAGAGAAAGCACATGAAAGAGTCTGAAAACAAGCCCAGAAGTTCACAGTTTTGCAGAAGAGACAGCTTGCCTATCAATGCTTGGCTTCATAAACGCATATATGGCTACATGACTATGTGAAACCCAATAAAACGTGAGCAAAACACATATGACCTGTGGTATTTATGGAATCGTAATGGTGAGCTCAGGCACGAACATTAAGCATGATTCTAATATCTATGTTTACATGTATATTCCAAATGATTTTTTACAGCCACAAGTGCTCTTTTCTGTAGCCCCTTGTTGGCATTCGCTGAAGTATTTTTTAGTGAGTGGAACGAGCATCCAGTGACACTCTTGTTTCTTGCGTAGCACTTCAGACGACCGGGGAGAAAATTCAACATAAGTGAGAAAAGAATATTGAAAAATAGTACAGTACAAGATTCATGGGTTTCTATATAGATATGATATGAGAGCATACGTTTACTTACAAGTTGAGTTAATGATGTGTCTGGAATAATTACATTTAATTAGCAATCACTGCGACAACCGGGACGAAATTCCAAGTAAACCAGAAAAATAGAAAATAATGCAACAGTACAAAATTCATGGGTTACATTATAGATATGTTATGAGAGCATATATTTAGTTACCAGTTGAGTTACTGAAGCGTCTGAAATAATTAGAATTGATTACAATCATTGATCACCAAAGCAAAGAATTGTAGACTTTAGAGACCCTCCACGTGAGCACGACTTTGTCGAAATTCCTGGAAACCGGGAGGTAGAAAGCCGAAGTAATACGTTGTTAATGACGTCAAACACAAGAAAGCGGCGTGATATCTAACTGGCTAATTAATGGAAAACAGTTGCCACCGAGCTAGGTTCCTGTATTGCGTTCGCCTAAACATAAACTAAAGAACACCAACGCTTAAGTGCGAGTGCCACTAAGAGACACCTACGTCAAAGATTAGGGTCGCCTATCATTTTCTTTTTCAGGAATGACGGTCGATGGTCTAATAACATTATTTCAGCCTTTGGAAATCCACATTCTACGAGTGGCCGTGTAGATTGCCAATTTTCTTCGATCTAATAACATGCTTCAGCTCCATTCGTTAGACGCCATGTGAAAGCATTAGATGCTATCAATTTGGTCAGTAGACTGAATGGGTGACAGTGAAGCAGTTGTGGAGTGAATCAATTATGTGCATAAGTTTGTACATATCTTGAAGAACGTTGCATCAATGTAGAAGGATAAAGTTGTTTCCTCAGCCTCAATGAAATTGGGAATCAATTGCCCACAGATGAGAAACCAGAAGGACTGTTTGCCAAAATGCATGACCACAGGTTATGGTGTTAAGCACAGGAATTAGTTTATTACATGTGTCGTAAATTTCGTGTACTGTGTGCGCTTGTCGTGCGGCGGTGAGTGCATTGAACAAACTCGATGATATGCAAATATAAGGATAGGGGAGCTTCAAAGAAAAAAAGTGAAGCAACACGGCCATTTAGCGTAGCACTGCAATTCGTGCCGACGCGTTCTTTTATTTATTTATTTATTTATTTATTTAATCATTATTCATGAGCTGACTATATTCAACTAAGTGTATATATATTCAACTCAGTGTATGTAGATTTCAATAGCTCAGAGTCGATTATTATAGACACTGCTTTTAATTGCCAAGGCAGATAACGAAAAAATAGGCAGGGAGGTGATACATAATATTCTCTAGAGGGAGAGCAAGAATTCCGATTTCGTAGAGCTGCTCAGGTGCTAGGCTATTTGAACAACTGAGTACTAATTGCCTTGAAAAGTCGAAGATGCACAGAACTAGCAGAATTTCACCGAGGACAGAAGCAAGAATGCCTTCTAACTAAAACGTTCTAGCTTTACAGTAAAGGGGCTTTGAACCACCCCTCGCGCTTGGTGAAAAAAGACATTCAGCGGAACACGTGCGCTGCTGAGAACGTGTCAGCCAAATAGCTAAATTTTCCACTCGTGCCGGGCACACAAAAACACAAACGACAAAGTTACTGTGCACCCCTCTGGTGCGCCGTTCTGTTACTTTGTTGTTTCGGTGTGCACTTTAGTCACATGCGACTCAGAACCAATCTCAGTGAAAATATCTATATTATAACATTACAGCATCTAAACTCACTTGACCCAACTCTGAAAATGTTCCCGAGATGCCAACCACGACGTCACAGTGAGTGTGGCGTTCTTCTTGTGAGCGCCACGAGGTAGCGGGTATGATTCCCAGCCGTGGCGGTGGCATTCCGATGGCGGCAGAATGCAAATACATTCGCGTAGCGTACGGAAGGTGCGCTTTAAGCAGACCACGTGGTCCAAATTAGAATTGAGCCTTTGACTGCGCCATCCCCCCGAGCTGATGGTGCAGCCTCGGGGCATTAAAAGGAGATGGGTGTAGATAAAACGCAATTTCTCCTGAAATTGTTTTTTTTTTTGCATTTTCATTACAAAATTAGGCTTCAACGATGTATATTTATGTGAAAAAATTACGGCATTTCTTCAAACAGCGAAGTGCGTAATATTATTGTATTAGAGGTGTGCTATCGGCAGGGACGGATTTTTTCATTAATGCTCAATAAGGCGCAAAACCCCAAGTCTTGTCCAGATCGGCAGCTTTCCAATAGTGTAACCCCACGTGAGCTGTAGCCCGGGCTGAGTCGGCACCAAGACATTCTCTACATTTCACCAGTGCCCAGGCAGGGCAATGCTTCCTACATTTGAGAGGTTAACAAGCGAAAAGCTCTCATTTCACTCTATGTAGGGCAAGCCCTAAAATGCGCCTGAGTCTCTTAACAGCGTGATTTATTTCACGCAATGATGTGGAGGTGGCCACTTTTATAGCCATATACCTATTTACCTCTTTCTATTCCCCCTTTCCCTTACCCCCAGTGAAGTGTAGCAAACCAGACGTTCGTCTGGCTCACGTCCGTGCCTTTCCTGTCCTTGCTTTTTCTCTTCGGAGATTGACAAGGTCCCAAAGTCTTTGGGGTCGTTCTACAGGAGCTGGCAGTCCTTACAAAGTGCAGTTGATTGCTTTTAGCAACCAGTGGCCAGATAAAACGATAGAACAACTAAAAGAATATGTGGAACAGAGACATTTAGCTGAGGCTAAATGTTGTCATTGCAGTGTGGCAAAGAAATCCCGGCTAAAGGAAGCAGTTTGCAAGAGTTCGAAGGGTACCGTCTATGTAACCGGTAAACTTTGGAGCTTTGCACTTCTTGTGGAAAGACTGGTCTGCATTGCGGCGAAATTTAATGCAAATTGATCATCTACAATACTAAAAAAGCATGTTATGTATTTCGAACATCGATATTGTCATGCTTTCAATTGACACTGAATTTTTTTATAACTTGTGTACCGTATTCTTTTGCGTAATATGACTCAATCTAGGCCAAATTTTGCATACACAGAGACAAGGGTGCTTGGAGTGCAAGCGTTTAGGTTTTGTTGTAATTGAGTGTAATTTTGACAGTGCGCGTATTGCCAAACCAACTATTCGTGCTTTGGATAACTATATTTGAGATTAAAAACATCTCCTTTAAGTAAGAAAAGAAGACGAAAATAACTTAAATTAGTTTTGAATCATTTGTGTACAAAAAGCAAGATAAGCTACTTTATACCAGTCTAATACGCCTGGTATGAAGTCCAAACCTAGCATAACAGATCATACTTTCCCATTTATAAGGCAACGCAGAAAAATAACCAGATAAAATGTATAGAAACTACTATCATGTCCAGCAATGGTAGAATAAATTTTATATCTTCCATAAACTCAATACAATTCGCGTATGTATTAAGAAAAGGCCGCTCTGGGGCTCGTCTCTCCTTAAACGCCACACTTGAGTTTAATTTTGTTATCGAAATAAAGATGTTTAAAGCAGGGGCAATCATTGAATATGTAGGGTTGAAATAGTCATTTCCCACTTCTCTTCAATTAATTCATTTCATTAGACAGGTTGTCTATGATCGGGCAGTGTTGTTTTCAATGCCATGGTTTCCTCTGTACAAATATTATTTTGACCAAATGCTTTAAGTGGATTTTGCAGATCAACCTGATAAACAATGCGTTGTCAGCGTCGTTTTCAGTGTGTAGAAGTTGCCAGAGTTTATTGGTTTTATTTGAGCAATATTTTTTTGGCTGCATGAACAATTACAGAAGCAAAAAATACATCATAGGCGCCATGCAATGGTAGACGATGTCTGAGGCTATGCTGCTATTTGAATTATGCGGAAGTGATTTAAGGAGCCGGAAATACGGCATAGACATTTGGTTGTCGGACACCACTTATAGCCAAAAGCAAGTAGATTTGACAGCCTAATTATATACACATTAAAAATGTTTCAACAAAAGTTTTCATACAATCGTTATGTGTCAGGAAGCTGCGGCAAAACATGCTGTTCGATGACAGTGTCCTGCAGCGACTCGATCTAATTCAAGTTACAGCCATCGTTCTATCGTTCTAATGGCGGCGAAGCACGGGCGCTGTGCCGGTTCGTTTGCCTTCTTCAGAGCCTGCCCTAAGTCACCTGCTCATCTATTAAGGTATGACACCTAAATCTATTTCTATTTGAGCCATTGAAATATCGTAACGTCTTTTGTTCACAGGTGACAACAAGCCCTAAAGTGAGGCGGAAGCCGTAGACGCTAAAAAAAAGCGTCACTGCAACAAAACGCCATATTTGAAGACTTCGGATGCTGCGCCGGTAGCCAGCAGTCAACGGCCTGAGAGTTTGCGAGTCCGGAATGGTGTAGTGGCGCATGCACGCCACACACATGCGTTAACATGTATTGTCATTCTATGTGCGCGAACGTTTATGGGTCTTGCGACGTTTAACGCTGTACAGAGGCCACCTCAGAAGTTAATGCTGATGACTGTAACACGACACGACCCCTGACCTCGGGCTCAGCGGTAAAGTGATATAGCCACTCGCTAGCGCAGCGGGTATTGAAAATCCTTATGGCATTGGATTGGGCGTATATATATGTTTAAAGAGGTAAAGGTTATTCGCATTTCTGTAGTCGCTAAGTGCAAGCACTGGCTATACTGTTATTAAAGTTTATTTGTGGTGGAAATTTCCGCACATAATTAGGAAAATGTGCAATGGCTGTCTCGATATATTGCTCTTGTAACCAAAATTCTAAAGGTTCGCAGCTTCAAGTGTCATGCAGTTATTTTTTTACAAGGCTTCTGAGTGAAAAAAAAAATGCTCCTTGTATGCATAATCAATTATTGTTCAACAATACATAAATTCCTCGAACTGGCAGGAATGGTAGCGCTTTATGTGTTAAAGCTTTCCATCACAATGATTTTGCAGGTGCCTCACATTTGATCTTTTTCAAATCTTTGAACATACATTCTATTTCTGAAATGTTGTACACAATTGAATTTGAATGCTCTTACATTATTCTGTGCAGACTGTTGTTTGTCTGTGCTATGTAATCTTGTTAATTAGCGAAAAGTGAGAAAAAGGACGGCAAGGAAGGCGGGATGAAGACAGTGTTGGTCTTCGTCCCACCTTTTTCTGCCGGACTTTGTCTAGCCCGTCCTCAAACCTTACTGTGTTAGGTATGCCTTGATGCTTACACTTCCACTACGTATTGTGCTGTCTTAATTTTGGTTTCCACTACGCTTTTATTATTGCTTGTGAGTTTTTTTCTTTATTCTAAAGCATGTGCCTTGAATGAACCCTTGTAAGCTTGTACAGTACGAAAAAGTAAAATAAGTATGATAATCAAATGAGACCTTATTTAGTTGCATTGTCTTTCCCACATTTGTCAGACTCTGTTTAACATACCGAAAGGAGTATTTATCTTTTTTTATGTCTTTCCGCTTTTCTAACCTAACTCATGATATCTAAATCTGCAAATTTTCTTTTTATCAGCTTGTGTATTTGTTGCTATGAACAGTATTAATGCGTGCTTTGTGGACTTTATAATATAAGGTGGCCGTAAAAGATGTATTTTAAACTTGGTGTGGGCCCTTCTTTTGTTTATTTGCAGCAGATCGGCGATAGTAAAATGCATAGAAGCAACAGACCGATTGTTATATAACATTTGTTTGATGCATAAATGCATTTCACTATCGCTGCTTCAACATGTGTCTGTGCTTCTACGCAACGCACACATACACGACACACATACCATCCGAAATACATTCACCACAGGATCACATTTTGGAGATCCGATGGATGTACACATTTTTTCCCATATCCATCGGACATACTATGGATGTCTGTTGGAGATTTGCGGGCGTCCATCGGACGTCCGGTATACCGGAAACGGATTTCCACTGCACGTACGACGGATATCCGTGGTTGCTTGTGTAGCATCACATGTACATCAGAGACTCAAATGGCAATGCATTTTAATATTTTTGATGAGAGGAGCAGACAACTTTTTTTTTTGTTATTGCTAATGTCAAAGCACGTCATATAATTTGTATGACGCCAAGCCGTGAAAATTATTGTGATGTGAAAGCAATAAATGGCTCATGAAGGGGAAAATGCGGCATTGTCGGCGTCACCACAGTATGGTAAAAAAAAGGGCTACGAACCCTCGACCTTTGGTGGGAGTCAAATCCACGATCTTTGGTGTTAATTAAGGCTGCAAACCCACTACCTTTGGTGTTAATGAAGGTGATGTTAATTATGGCGCAATCAATAAGGATATCGTTTTTTAATGCGAGAGTAAATGCCTCAGGGCATACATAGGTATGGGACAGGGGTGAATAAGGATGAATTAATGAATGAAAAAATATTTGCTTACCTAATGAAGTCCAAGAGGGATCGATAATGTGGTCCCTGCGTCCAAGCAGTGTAATCGCTCGGATTATGCGGCGAAAGTCCCGCTCCTGCGAGGTGCCGGAGCCTCGTCGGTTTCAGTGCAGGGCAAACCCACAGCAGGTGGTGCATGTCGGCTTCAGCATTTCGCGACTGGCAGAGTGGACACTCAGGGCGAGGATATACCGGGCGAAAGTGTGGTCACTTCCGAGTCACCGCAGGAGTGAGCGCAACCCCGACACGGATCCTCCGAAGCGGAACCTCATCTGCACGGGTAAGACCGCGGGGGAGGTTTGCCGCGCACGGAGGTATGAGAGCACGTGTGCGGCGCCGGAGGGGCTCCTTTCTTGTTAAAAGAAGGGTGGCATCATCTAGGTGAAAGAGCTGATGCAGTGACGATGGTGAGGTCGCTAGACGGGTGGCAGAATCCGCACGGCTTTGGAAGCTTAGAAGGTCGCGTGGGATCCACTCGATAGATATTGGCTGCGGGATGCGTGCCGCCAGAAGATGCATCTGTTGACATATTTCAGGGCTGCTATCGACGCGTCGCAGAAGCCGCGTCGCCTCGAGGGCATCAGTGCGGATGACGATGCGGGCCATGGGGACCATGGGAAAGGCGGCCGCAGCGCACAGCGCTTCTCGGACAGCAAGGAGCTCAGCACGAAAGGAGGAAGGTGGCTCTTGGATTTGAAACCGGGTCGTCTTATTAAGGGCAGGTGTGCAAGGGCAATAAATTGCAGTGGTTGTTTCACAGTCCTGAATGCTTGCATCATTGTAAATCACGATGGAGCCAAGCGGCAGGGGGGCATATTGAGCTATAGTATGGTCACGAAGCGACGCTGCCGCGTGAGTTGATGCCGGGCGACGTAAATCAGTTGGCTTGTTATCGCTTAGCTGTACAAAACTCTAGGGAGGAAGAACTGGCGACGGTTCTTCGACGGAAGGGAGTACGAGAAAGCATAAGCCCTGAGAGTACACGTTGCGTGTGAAAGGCTGGCCTTAAGCCTGCGAGCATCACGTCGTTGCTGCACCAGCTCATCTAGTGTGTTCAGCTGTGCATTTTTTTGGAGAGCCACGATCGGGGGGATGCGGGGAAGGCAAGTGATGACCCTCATTGCCTCACAATTAACAGCCTCAAGGCGATCCCATTGTGCCCTCGTCAAATGCTGGAATTGGGCTTGATAAACAAGGCGTGGTTGCACTACCACCTTCACCAACTATCGCTCAACATATGAGCGGGCGCCGCCCGTTTTAGGAGCAATGCTCGTAATCAGACCCAACGTCTGAATTGCCCGCTTTTTAGCGCTGGAGAGCCAAGCAGTTGAGGTTCCCGACTCGTGCACCGTCAGACCCAGAAGTTATAAAATTGAACATTGTTGAAGTGGCGTTCCGGATAAATGAAGACGAATGGGTGTTGCAGAGAGTTTACGCCGGCCCCAGAGATAAGCGAATGACATGTAAGCGGATTTGCTGACGGAAAGGCTCAGGCCGACCGAAGAAGCGCAAGTCGACGTGATATCTAAAGCTGATTGAAAGGCAGCGGCTTGAGTCTGCAGGTCATGATGAGTGCTCCAAACCGTGATGTCATCAGCGTACAAGAGCTTTATGTCGGGTACATCGTGTAAGCGCCATGCAAGTGGGATGAAAGCAATATTGAATAGTTTGGGTGACAATACCGATCCCTGGGCTACGCCACGAAGAGGGACAAATGAGCCAACGGTGTCACCACTGAAGCGAATTGTAAAATGTCGGTCTTCAAGGAAAGATTTGACAAAATTCCGTACTCTAGGGGGAAAATGCAGCATGTCAATTGAAGCCAAGATGGCAGCATGACTGATGTTATCATACGCCTTTTCGACGTCTATAGCGAGGACAGTACGGACACTGTGGCTACGAGTTGACGATAAAACTGAGGATGCCAAGAGCGCCAACCCATCTTCAGTACCTATGGATGGACGGAAGCCAATTTGAGCAGGGTGGTAGAAACCGTGGTGCTCTAGCCACCACGACAGTCATGTGGCTAGCATTTTCTCAGCAAGCTTGCACAACGTTGACGTTAGGGAAATGGGTCGGAAGTTGCCAATGTCGGTCGGCGGCTTGCCTGATTTCGGAATCGGGATCACAATAGCCCGGAGGGACAACGCCATCTAGCCATACCTTGTTAATGGTGTCCAGGAGTTGAGGCAGCACAGCGCAACTCAGGTTCTTGTAAGCCTCATAAGTAATAGAGTCTGGACCGGGTGCTGTCTTGCGACTGGTACCATCTACCGCTGCAAGCAACTCAGGCATGGTGAAAGAGCTTGCAATCCCCTCGGGGTCTGCTGTAGAGGGTATCTTGTCGATACGTGCCGGAATGCCTGCCAAGGAAGCATCATTGGCTGTTTGAGGCAACACGTCGTACTGAGGGACGAACTTCCGGGCTGCTTTTCTGGCGAAATCATCCGGCGACCAGCCAGTGCCGAAGCAGGCTGTGGCCGCCGCGTCTGCACGGCGGCAACCGTGTTCCATGGCACGGAACGTTCGTCAGAGAGAAGCATTCGATGTCGTGAATGAAAACAGCTCACACCACGTATGCCAGTGCCACCGCGAGAGGTCGCATTCACATCTTCGGGCCTTAGCAGTAAGGAAATTCAGTCTTGTACGTGTTTGTGCAGAAGTGGGGTCTCGGGATGCTGCCAGCTCAGCTTGTCTGCGAGCAGCCCACAAGTTGAGCAAGCCGATATCCGGTGCCGGTCGATCGACGTCTACCCAGCTGATGGTTGTAGCTTTATTGAGCGCGCTTTCTATGCGGTCAACAAGTAGTGGTGACGAGTCCACCTAGGTATCTTAGAGAACGGAGCGAAAGGTGTTCCAGTTGACCACAGTACACTTGCGGCGCGATCGGCGGGCCGGCGACGGATGAAGGCCGATGATGATATTGTGGTGGTCACTATCCCAGCAGTCGGGCTCCAGGTGCCAAGTGGGAGTGCCGGGACACGACCACCACGTACGATCCGGTGCGTATGTTGTACGTCGAGCTTGAGACACAGCCCGCGTTGCTGAATCGGGATGGTTCAGTAGTACAAACAGCGCATCCGCGAAGGCGTCCCGCACACGCCTACCTCGGGGCCTAGATGTAGGGTACTCCCAATCTGGGTGAGGGCAGTTGTAATCACCACCAACTAAAATAGGACACGCTGGGTATTGTCGACGGACATTCAATAACCAGCCCAGACTAATCCTTGAAGAGCCACCGGCTGGTCTTATGTAGTATGACACTACCACAGCAGTTGCCTTGGGTAACTTCAGAGCTACTGCCACTACCTCCTGATATGAGTTACACCAGTTTTCAAGAGAATCAGTCAATCAATCAATCAATCAATCAATCAATCAATCAATCAATCAATCAATCAATCAATCTTTATTTAGCATTCATTCATTTACAAAAAATGAACACTAGGACAAGAACTAAAAGCTGCTTTTTTGCAGCTTGACAAGGTTCTTGCCCATATCCATGACAACGGGGACAGAATAATGTTTGTACACTTTAGTGTGTGCAATGCACAAATGTATAAGTGAAAAACGTGTGAGGCGAAATGTACAATCAGTGATACAAAATAATACGATACAGTACAAATGACATATATGAATATACAGTATATAACAGACATACATAATTATTTTCAACTGCTGTAAAATGTATCATATAGCGTTTTCTTGACATGCAGATACATAGATAGCAAATGAAGATGTGCGTAAATTTCTTGCAGGTTACATCCTATATGCGAAAATCGCATCAAAATGAAAAACTACTTAATTTAAAGGAGGTAAGTAGTGACTTCCCCTAGCCAAAGTAACGTTAAAAAAATAATTACTCAGTTTGAATTAGGAAGTCTCGTATTGTTTTCCTAGTAATGTCAGTTATCTCTATACCGTTTTCATGAAGTTTATTTAATAAGGATGGGACGCGACTGGATAGACGATTTGATCCATAATTTGTACGAGAGAGTGGTAGCTGCCATCTCTTTCTTTCCCTAATGTTATACGATATATCTATTGGTTCTGTTAGATTGCACAACCGCAAGAACGCTTCGTTATTATACTTAAAGTAGCTCTTGTATATTAGGGCAAGGTTAACGTCATATAAGCTTACTAGACAAATGATATTATACTTTGAAAATAATTCAGATGTTTGTGCGTCGAATGGCGCGTTTGCGATATGACGAACAGCCTTTTTTGGAGTAGTAATAATTTATTGATATTTTCTTGTGACGTGGTACCCCACACAAGGTGGCAATACATTAAATGAGATGATAATAGTGCGTTATAAAGGATCAGCTTAACTTTAGATGGTATCGTCTCACGGAGTCTACAAAGCACGCCGCAAGCTTTGGCTAAACGGGATGCAATAAGTTCCACATGTTCATTCCACGTTAGTTTTTGATTAAATATAACACCCAAAGTTTTAACGTTAGGAACAACTTCAATTACTTCAGAGCCAACCTGCAACAGTATGTCTTCACTCAGATGTTTTTGTGGAGGTGCAAAAATAACAGCTTTTGTTTTTGTTGTATTTAATTTGAGAGCGTTAACCTTGCTCCATTCGGTCAATTGTTCCAGTGTGATATTTGCCAACAACGAGAGATCGCTGATATTGCGAGACTGAAAGAATAGGCTGGTGTCGTCTGCATAAATGATGAAGTTAGCGTCATTAGAAATGTTGACAATGTTGTCAACATATATATTAAACAATACCGGCCCTAGTATACTTCCTTGGGGAACGCCCTGTGTAATTTCCCGGAGACGTGAATATTCTGATGAAATCGAAACTAGTTGTTTTCTATGATTAAGGTACGATTGTAAGAGTTTGAGAGAAATGCCCCGAAACCCATAATGTTCTAGTTTAGTAAGCAAAGTCGGATGATTTAGCCTATCAAATGCTTTAGAGTAGTCTACGAAAATTCCTAGCGTTAGTTCTTTATGTTCAAAACCATTTAAAAGGAACTCTTTTTGGGTTAGCAGAGCCAATTCAGTTGACATTCCCACACGGAACCCAAATTGTTTATTTGATATGATGGAATGTTTATCACAAAATGACTTTAGTCTTTTACAAATCACTTTTTCTAGTCCTTGGATAGGACAGGCAGTACTGATACTGGCCTGTAATTTGACAGCTTATTTTTGTCACCGGATTTAAATAGGACTGTAACTTTCACGTGTTACATTTTTCTAGGAAAAATTCCAGTCGACAGCGATAGGTTAAAAATATGAGTAAGTACTGGGAGCAAGTGATCAAGCACAAACTTAATAGGTCTTATTTGAAGTCCGTTCACATCGCGGGATTTACTATTTTTTTGTGACATGAAAATTGCATAAACTTCATATGGATCTGTAGGTTTAAGGTAAGCTGTATGTGCGTTCCGTGTGCCCAAATACTTGGTTACTGCTGTGTCGCGAGTACTTTTTTTCCAGACTTGTGAAGTAATCATTAAGCATATTTGCTAATTCTTTGCCTCTTAGCGTTCCATCTTCAACTACAAGTTCAAAGTCAACACCATTGTGGACATCGGAATGCAAAAGCTTTTTAATTTCGCGCCATAATAGACTGCTCCGATTACTCACCTCTTGAAATAGGTTCTCGTAATACAGCTTTTTTGCATTTCGTATCAATTTCGTAACATAGTTCCGGTATTTCTTAAAGCTTGTAAGATCATCAGGGTTTCTTGTTCTGACAAACTTATGATACAGTGAATCCTTCTCAAGGATCATCCTAAGGCATTCGTCATTAAGCCACGGTTTCCGTTTTCTAGTTGACTTCTTTACTCTTATATATTTAAAGGAGTTGTCATACGCTTCCTTAAGGGAGCGCATGAGTTTATCATATGCATCATCAGCGTCCTGACATAGAAGCACCGAAGTCCAATCAATATTATTAATGTTTTGCCGGAAAGTGTTTAGTGTTTTGTAATTAATTTCCTGCAAAACACATGACTGAGACTGACGCACTGGTTTTGAAGCCTGATGAAGCCCACAGAACATGTATATCAGCAAATGACCGCTCATATCAGCTACAATCACTCCCGATTTGGTGGTATCTTCAGAACAGTTAGTGATGAATAGATCGAGTAGTGTTTGAGATGTATGACTTACACGCGTAGGCTCTGTAATAACATTCCTGCAATAAAAAGAGTGAAGTAGTTGTAGTTCTTGGGATTGCGAAGTACTTTGTAAAAGATTAACATTGAAATCCCCGCCCACGAAAAGGTTCATGTCGTTTAGACACACGAAGCTGAGAATCCTTTCAAAGAAGGCAATAAAGTTATCGATCTTTCCATCAGGTGGGCGATACACAACCACAAAAACGTATTTTTTGTACTGTAGGCTTAAAACTTCATAATCTGGCGTTATAGTAGAAAACTCAGGAATCAAGGTGCAAGAACACCCATTCGATACTAACTGCAGCACGCCGCCTCCGCGACGGGAAGGCCTCTTTAAGAAAAAAAGATTGATATCCAGGTAGGTGAAGAACGTCACTCTGTTGCTGGTACCAAGTCTCAGTAACCATTATCGCATTAAATTGAAAAGAAAATTTGCTTAAAAACATGGAAAACTCATCGCACTTGTTCTTTGCAGATTGCGCATTCAAGTGCAAAAATTTCAAGTAGTTGCAGTCATGCGGCACTACAATGTCAGCAGGTGTATCCATTTATAAACAGATAAGATTAGCGCGAACAAATACCAAAATCGCGTTTAGCTAACAATGGTGGCACGTTGCATTTTGTTCAAGTCTGATTCAGACGAAATACGCAGAACAGGAGATGTGTCTGTCTGACGTGCGAAAATCTTTCCGTTCCTAGCCCATGCGAAACGCCAGTTTACTTCTTTTTTTTTAGCAATAGCCATGCCTAGCAGCTTCTTGAGCTAAGGGCAGAGGTGCTCATTTATGTAAACAGACTGGTTATCAGGAAATCCGATATCATTCGTAGTGAGCCTGTGCTTCCTGGCCTTATTAAGGACTACATCGCGTTTAGCCCTGCTCTGGAAAACCACCACTATGTTGGGATCAGAGTCAGAATTGCGCGCCGGAATTCGGTGGCAGACTTCAATGTCCTCTTGTTTTATGGTCTCCCCGAGAACGTCGTCAACTTTTCCAAGTATGCTTACCAGGCTCTCGGACCTCTCCTCCGGAATTCCTTTCACTTCAATATTTTTATTTCTAGAATACTGATCTTGTGCAACGATTTTCACGGCGCTTTCCTGCACTTTCTTTTTCAACGCCTCAATTTCTTGCGCTAGCACCTGTTGTGTTTCTTTCAGTGCCACATTCTCGTTTTTTGCTTTACTGCATTCTTTCTTTAGAGCCTCGAATTCTTTCTTTATAATGTCCATGCTGTTCTTCAGCTCTCTTAATTCTTTGCGAAATTCGCGCTTCAGGTCAGCAATTTCAGTGGTCATAATGCAAGTGCTAAAATCAGGACAAAAAACAGTCAACACAACGAGGCAGCAGAGGCAGCAAGGTACGTAATAATGCACTTTGAAAAGAATCGGAAAATTTCAGACCTGTGATGGTGCATGTAGCTCGGTGAGGATAGGAAATATTAATTCACAGGCGTTCAGAGAGGTGAATGAAGTGCAAATCCTTCAAATAACGCCACAGGGACGGATTTCTATAGGGATAACATAATAGGATTTCGAAGGCCATGCTTCTGCTGGCTGCGTACAGCAGAAGCGACTCAAAATTGAAAATGTGTCATGGAATTTCTTTCTAAGCTAAACTATAGCGCAAAATATACGCTGATATTGGGTCATTTTTGTCTCGCAATATCTGTACGTATTTGGGCGCAATACGGCACAAAACTTGACTGTAGCGGTTAATATTTTGGGCATCATGGAGGCCACAACAGCCTAGGATAGGATAGGATAGGACAGGATAGGATAACGCTTGTTGCTCTATTTTGCAGAGTTGTTCTTGCGGCTTCAGATGGTGTCTTCCATCTTATTCCAGGGTTGCTTCCCTTAGTCTAGTGCTCCACCGAGGGTAGCTACGCGGCGAGCACGCGTTACTAGTCCCTGAAGGACTTTCATGGGGTCGCTGGAGAGCATCCTCTCCTAGTCTTCCCCGCTCGGGTTTTCAATTTCCGTTAGCTCGTCTACCTTCTGACAGGCCCATGTGATGTGGTATAATGTTGGTTTGTGTCCGCACCACGGGCAGACATTTTCATAGTGCACTGGGTAAATCTTGCTTAGTATGTTGAGGTTAGGATACGTTCCTTTTTGAAGTTGTCGTCATGCGACCGCTTGTTCCTTGTTTAGTTGTTTGTGTGGGGGTGGGTATTGTCTTCGTAGCCCTCTGTACTAGTTTAATGTTCCTGAATATCCCTGAACATCATCATCATCATCATCATCATCAACATCATCATCAGCCTGGTTATGCCCACTGCAGGGCAAAGGCCTCTCCCATACTTCAACTACCCCGGTCATGTACTAATTGTGGCAATGTTGTCCCTGCAAACTTCTTAATCTCATCCAGCCACCTAACTTTCTGCCGCCCTCTGGTACGCTTTCCTTCCCTTGGAATCCATTCCGTAACTCTTAATGACCATCGGTTATCTTCCCTCCTCATTACGTGTCCTGCCCATGCCCATTTCTTTTTCTTGATTTCAACTAAGATATCATTAACTCGCGTTTGTTCCCTCACCCAATCTGCTCTTTTCTTGTCCCTTAACGTTATACCAATCATTCTTCTTTCCATAGCTCGTTGCGTCGTCCTCAATTTAGGTAGAACCCTTATCGTAAGCCTCCAGGTTTCTGCCCCGTACGTGAGTACTGGTAAGACACAGCTGTTATAAACTTTTCTCTTGAGGGATAACGGCAAACTGCTGTTCATGATCTGAGAGTGCCTGCCAAACGCACCCCAGCCCATTCTTATTCTTCTGATTATTTCAGTCTCATGATCCAGATCCGCAGTCACTACCTGTCCTAAGTAGATGTATTCCCTTACCACTTCCAGTGCCTCACTACCTATTGTAAACTGCTGTTCCCTTCCGAGACTGTTAAACATTACTTTAGTTTTCTGCAGATTAATTTTTAGACCCACCCTTCGGCTTTGCCTCTCCAGGTCAGTGAGCATGCATTGCAGTTGGTCCCATGAGTTACTAAGCAAGGCAATATCATCAGCGAATCGCAAGTTACTAAGGTATTCTCCATTAACTATTATCCCCAATTCTTCCCAATCCAGGTCTATGAATACCTCCTGTAAGCACGCTGTGAATAGCATCGGAGAGATCGTATCTCCCTCCCTGACACCTTTCTTTATTGGGATTTTATTGCTTTCTTTATGGAGGACTACGGTGGCTGTGGAGCCGCTATAGATATCTTTCAGTATTTTTACGTACGGCTCGTCAACACCATGATTACGCAATGCCACCATGACTGCTGAGGTTTCGACTGAATCAAACGCTTTTTCGTAATCAATGAAGGCTATATATAAAGGTTGGTTATATTCCGCACATTTTTCTATCACCTGATTGATAGTGTGAATATGGTCTATTGTTGAGTAGCCTTTACGGAATCCTGCCGGGTCCTTTGGTTGACGGAAGTCTAAGGTGTTCCTGATTCTATTTGCAATTACCTTACTAAATACTTTGTAGGCAACGGACAGTAAACTGATCGGTCTATAATTTTTCAAGTCTTTGGCGTCCCCTTTCTTATGGATTAGGATTATGTCAGCGTTTTTCCAAGATTCCGGTACGCTCGAAATCATGAGGCACTGCGTATACAGGTTGGCCAGTTTCTCTAGAACAATCTGCCCATCATCCTTCAACAAATCTGCTGTTACCTGATCCTCCCCAGCGGCCTTCCCCCTTTGCATAGCTCCCAAGGCTTTCTTTACTTCTTCCGGTGTTACCTGTGGGATTTCGAATTCCTCTAGACTATTCTCTCTTCCGTTATCGTCGTGGGTGCCACTGGTATTGTATAAATCTCTATAGAACTCCTCAGCCACTTGAACTATCTCATCCATATTAGTAATGTTATTTCCGGCTTTGTCTCTTAACGCATACATCTGATTCTTGCCAATTCCTAGTTTATTCTTCACTGCTTTTAGGTTTCCTCCGTTCCTGAGAGCATGTTCAATTCCATCCATATTATACTTCCTTATGTCAGCTGTCTTACGCTGGTTGATTAACTTCGAAAGTTCTGCCAGTTCTATTCTAGCTGTAGGGTTAGAGGCTTTCATACATTGGCGTTTCTTGATCAGATTTTTCGTCTCCTGCGATAGCTTTCTGGTATCCTGTCTAACGGAGTTACCACCGACTTCTATTGCACACTCCTTAATGATGCCCACAAGATTGCCGTTCATTGCTTCAACACTAAGGTCCTCTTCCTGAGTTTAAGCCGATTACCTGTTCTGTAGCTTGATCTGGAATTCCTCTATTTTCCTTCTTACCGCTAACTCATTGATCGACTTCTTATGTACCAGTTGCTTCCGTTCCCTCCTCAGGTCTAGGCTAATTCGAGTTCTTACCATCCTATGGTCACTGCAGCGCACCTTGCTGAGCACGTCCATATCTTGTATGATGCCAGGGTTAGCGCAGAGTATGAGGTCTATTTCATTTCTAGTCTCGCCGTTCGGGCTCCTCCACGTCCACTTTCGGCTATCTCGCTTGCAGAAGAAGGTATTCATTATCCGCATATTATTCTGTTCCGCAAACTCTACTAATAACTCTCCCCTGCTATTCCTAGTGCCTATGCCACATTCCCCCACTGCCTTGTCTCCAGCCTGCTTCTTGCCTACCTTGGCATTGAAGTCGCCCATCAGTATACTGTATTTTGTTTTGACTTTACCCAATGCCAATTCCACGTCTTCATAGAAGCTTTCGACTTCCTGGTCATCATGACTGGATGTAGCGGCGTAGACCTGTACCACCTTCATTTTGTACCTCTTATTAAGTTTCGCAACAAGACCTGCCACTCTCTCGTTAATGCTATAGAATTCCTGTATGTTACCAGCTATGTTCTTATTAATCAGAAATCCCACTCCTAGTTCTCGTCTCTCCGCTAAGCCCCGGTAGCACAGGACGTGCCCGCTTTTTAGCACTGTATATGCTTCTTTTGGCCTCCTAACTTCACTGAGCCCTATTATATCCCATTTACTGCCCTCTAATTCCTCCAATAGCACTGCTAGACTCGCCTCACTAGATAACGTTCTACCGTTAAACGTTACCAGGTTCATATTCCAATGGCGGCCTGTCCGGCGAAACCGACGCCTACAGTGAATTCGAGTCAGTTGTTCAGGGATGGTGGACAGGCCGCCATCCCTGAACAACTGACTCGAATTCACTGTAGACGTCGGTTTCGGTAGGTGCTGGGTTATTTGCGTGTCGTCGAGCTATCCTATCCGCCATCTTGTCTCCTTCGATGTCAGTGTGTCCGGGAATCCAAACTATCGCGTGTTTAATTTAGTTGTGAGTGAATCTCTGACTTAGGATTCTTAGTGCTTTGTGGTTAATTCTGCCGTTTATGTAATTTCGGCAGGCTTCTTGTAAGTCTGCTAGTATTGTTAGCGATCTGCCAGTGCAGTAGCCCTCATCGGCAGCTAGAGCTACGGCCACTTCCTCGGCTTCGGTCACTGTACATTCCGGGATCGTTGCACTTGTGATTTCTTCATAGTCCGAGTTGATTAATGTTGCAACTTTGCTGTGATCTTTTCTTTCCCTGTATGCCGCTGCGTCTATGTATACTGTGTTCTCTCTTGTGGCCAGGGTCCTTTGTATGTGTTCGGCCCTTGCCTCTCGGCGTACTTTGTGTAGGTTTGTATCCAAGTTTTTGATTATCGGCCCCACTTTGAGGGTTTCTCGGTACTCCTCCGGTATTGTTACCTGGCTCTGGATTTCCCTCAATTTGCGTTTTCCTCCATATTTTTCCAGGAGGCATCAGCCTGTTGCCGAATGCTGTAGTCTTCGGATTTCCGTTATGAATGGCGCTTCCTTGAGTTCCTCTAGGCTGTTGTGTTGTCCTAGTGCGAGGAGTTTTGTCTGTGGATGGTGTCTCTGGTAGCTTTCCTCAGGATCACGTCCGCTTGCTGGATTTCGTTTTTTATACAGTGGTAGTACGGGAGGCCGTACGTCACTCTGCTGACCACTAGGGCTCTGACCAGCTTGAGTGTGTCTGCCTCCTTCATGCCATGTCTTTTTTTTGAAACCCTTGCTATTATGCGGGCTACTTGATTTGTTGCTGTTTTCCGCAGGGTTAGGGTGTGGGTTCATCTTTGGTTTGACTGCAGCCACATTCCTAGAATCCTGATGAGGGTCTTCTCTGGCATGGTCGGCCTTAAAGCTGGACGTTCAGCTTGAGTTCGTCGATCTCTGGGTCTGTGTGGTTCCCTTTTCCTCGCCACACTCTTAGGAGCTTGCACTTCTCCGTTGAGCAGGCGAGGACTCTGGCCCTGACGTACTTTTCCACGCAGGTTGCTGCCTCCTGTAAACTTTTTTCTTTCATGGAGCGAGCCCTTTGTTACCCATACCGTGATGTCATCGGCATACATTGCGTGTTGAATGCCTTCGATTCTTTCTAGTTGTCTTGCTAGTCCGATCATGGCCACGTTGAAGAGGATGGGCGGTATGACCGATCCCTGAGGCGTGCAGTTGTTTGGTGTGTTAATTTTGCATGACCTTAGTTCACCTAGTCCAACCATGGCCATTCCGTTGGATAGGAAGGCCTTGACGTATCCATGTATCTTCTTGTCGCAGTTTAGGTTGTCGAGTCCCGTCATGATGCGACCAGTTGGCGGCGCCACCCACCTCCCCGTTTCAAAGGGGACGCTCGTAGCGTCCATCCATTAAGCCTCTTGCTCCGTTTTCGCTCGGTTCTGCGAGCTGCAACGATGTGCTTGTGTGATAGTGTGTTTTTGTGTTTGCTGCAATAAATTGTGACTTAGATGGCATGCGCATAAGTACCAGAAGATATCTTTTGTCTCGCTGCAAAGTCGCCGAATGCGTGGCGCGCCAGCCAAATGTGGACCAACGATGTTTATGCCGTGGAGTGCGTTCCCTTTGTCTCTGGTTGTCGTAGAAAGCTGGGTGGAAGACGCAAGGAAATAATGCATATTATTAGCGAACCACAGCACGTCTACTGTGTAACAGTGGGTATTCTGGGAGTAACATCGCAGCACTGGCAACTTGGAGGGCACTTTTCGACCGCGTCGTACCATTCAAAACCTCAGTAACCGTTCTTGCTAACTACACACGTATTGTGCGTGCGTCTCTTGTGGGCATAGATTGCCTTGTGAACGTAGTAAAGAGAACTCCCAAGGCAACAGCAAAACCGGCGCTGATGCTTGCCGAGTACTGGGTGTCAGAATTCATATGCGTAAATTTACTGCTTTAATGCGAAATTCAAAATCTTGATGAGCGTTTTCTTCCGATGAGAAAGATTCATCATCATCATTAGCCTCTTTTATGTCCACTGCAGGACGAAGGCCTCTCCCTGCGATCTCCAATTACACCTATCCTGTGCCAACCGATTCCAACTAGCGCCCGCGCATTTCCTAATTTCATCGCTCCACCTAGCCTCGATTGCGTTTTCCTTGGTACAGCCGCCCTGATTTTTAATAATATAGCGCGAGCGTCGACTGAACTGCTGGTGAGCGCCTTATAACGGCGATAAGCGTGCAACAAGGCGAGAGTTCGCGCACGCGCACGAGCTTTCTTCCTGCTCGTGCGCGAACTCTCGCCTTGTTGCACGCTTATCGCCGTTATAAGGCGCTCACCAGCAGTTCAGTCGACGCTCGCGCTATATTATTAAAAATCAGGGCGGCTGTACCTATTCTGTAACCCTAATGGTCCAACGGTTATCTAGCCTGCGCATTACATGACCTGCCCAGCTCCAATTTTTCCTCTTGATGTCAATTAGGATATCGTCTATACCAGTTTGCTCTCTGATTCAAACCGCTCTCTTTCTGTCTCTTAACTTTATGCCTAGCAATCTTCGTTCCATCACTCTTTGCGCGGTCCTTAACTTGTTCTCAAGCTTCTTTGTCAGTCTCCAAGTTTCTGCCCCATATGTCAATACTGGTAATATGCACTGATTGTACACCTTCCTTATCAATGATAATGGTAAGCTTCCAGTCAGGAGCTGGCAATGTCTGCCGTATGCGATCCAACCCATTTGCATTCTTCTGTGAATTTCGTTCTCATTATCAGGGTTTCCTGTGAATAATTCACCTAGGTAAACGTACAGCCGTCAGCACGCTTAACACGAACGCTCCGCAGCGTGGCCTAGACCGGCTTAGACTGACACCAGCGCCGCAAAGTGTTGTACTCTGTTATTTCGGCATGTTTGCGGCGGCTCACGATAGCTGCAGCACAGCTCAATTTGACTGCTCGGCTTGCCTTTCGCTTGTGCCTGAGCGGCGGCGAGAGTGCGCTCTCTTGACATGTCCGTTCCACGACGCTTCGCTTGTGGCTGCGGTCTCACGCGCGTCCAGAAAACACGTCACGGTTAGCTTATATCAGCAAAGCGAAATGGTGGGCGACAGCTTGCGCTCCTTTCGGGTTTGGCCTCAAAGCTGGCGCTTGCAGAAAATGATAAATAGGAAAATGAGAGCAAATGCAGGTTTGTGGCGTTTGAAAAAGTGGGACAATAAATAAATCCGCAAATCCGGTGGCATAGTTGTTCACGTTCTTCATTCCTGATATTCTTTGACAGCGCGCATCGGAGCGCCCCCGCAGAGTGCTCTCGCGGAGGGCTCTCGCAGGTGCCATTCGCACCAAAATTGTGACCCAACCGTTCGTCGTATAACGTTCCGGATGATGTAATACACGCCTGTTGGTGTATGTGCGTAGTGCTTAAAATTCGAAAAAGTAAAGACTGACCGCCTGAAAAAGCAGGCAGATTTCATGCCCTCTGGGAATCGATGATATACGGAGCAGTGCGCGGGGAGCCTACCAAGTTAACGAAACGACCATGAGAGCACCAAGACGTAGGCGGCTAGATAGATAGATAGATAGATAGATACTGTCAAAGTAGCAAATGTTGGCGAAGAATAATGCATTTGCAATTATGCATTGCATTTAATAAACTCAATTCGCAAGCCGCAACCAAACCTCTATGTTGTCCCTATAGCATATTTTCGCTTTCCCATACCTAAGCAGTTTTGAGTGTCTCTGTCGAGTCCTTTTCCATAGAAACATACGGCCATATAAAATATTAACTGCAGTTTGTCTTTTTGAAAACTAGCGGAAGAACCATATAGGAAACGCGCATTGCAAAGTGTCCAGCATGACACTGTGAATAAGATCGCGAACCCGCTGTATAAATCACCAAGGTGCGACAGGGGCGTCAAGTTACCTTATGTGCACTTATAACGTATAAGATGCTACTTTTCGATACATTGCATCTATGGCCAGAGTCTTTCTAGTTACCTAAAAAGCCAGTTTCTTATCTGACAAGATGCCACTTAGCGCTTTTTGCCAATAACTAGACATTAAAAGTTTAGTTTGAATCGCATCCACGCGTCTTTCTTGCTCAGGACACGCGCAGCTCTTACGCACCGACCGTAGATCGTCAGTGAATCGTGGACTAAACAGGAAGCCAGGCACTAACCTGCGAGAGCGCTCCAATGCGCGCTGTCAGGGACTATCAGAAATGAAGAACATGAACTACTATGCCAACGGATTTGCAGATTTATTTATTTTCTAACCTTTACAAACGCCACAAACCTGCATTTGCTCTCCTTTTCCTATTTATCATTTCCCTAAAGCGCCAGCTTTGAGCCCAAACCCGAAAGGCGTGCGACGTGTCGCCCGACATTTCGCTTTTCCGATATAAGCAAACCGTAACGAGTTTTCTGGACGCGCGTGAGACCGCAGCCACGAGCTATACATGGCGGAACGGACATGCCAAGTGAGCGCACTATCCCCGCCGGTGAGGCACAAGCGAAACGCAAGACGAGCAGTCAAATCGAACGGCGCTCCAGCTATCGTAAGCCGCTGCAAACATACCGAGATAACAGAGCACAACACTTTGCGGCGCTGACGTCAGTCCAAGCCGGTCTAGGCCACGCTGTGGAGCGTCCTTGTTAAGCGTGCTGACGGCTGTACTCCTTCACAGAGTCTAGAGGCCGACTGGAGATCATGAACTCTTGTTTCTTTGCCCAGCTATTTATCATTATGTTTGTCGTCTGCATATTAATCTTCAACCCCACTCTTACACCCTCTCTCGGTTAAGGTCCTCACTCATTTGTTGTAACTTGTCTTGCAATGTTGCTGAATAGAACAATATCATCGGTGAACCTAAGGTTGCTGAGATATTCTTCGTCGATCTTTACTACTAAGCCTTCCCAGTTTATTAGCTTGAATACTACTTCTAAGCACGCAGTAAATAGCATTGGAGAGATTCTGTCTCCCTGTCTGACCCTTTTATTGATAGGTGTGCTCCTGCTTTTCTTTTGTAGAATTAACGTAGCTGAAGAACTGCTGTAGATATTTTCCAAGGTATTTGCGTAAGCGTTCTGTACTCCTTGATTACGTAATGCCTCTATGAGTGCTCGTATCTCTACTGAGTCAAATGCCTTTTCGTAATCTATGAAAGCCATATAGAGAGGTTCATTGTACTCTGCGGATTTCTCGATAACCTGATTGATGACGTGGATGAGATCCATTGTACAGTATCCCCTCCTGCAGCCAGCCTGTTCCCTTGGTTGACAAAATCCAGTGTTGCCCTTATTCTATTGGAGATTATTTTCGTAAATATTTTATATAATACTGGGAGCAAGCTAATGGTCCTATAATTTTTCAATTCTTTAACGTCTCCTTTTTTGTGGATTAGTATAATGTCTGCATTCTTCCGGTTTTCTGGGATCCTTGCAGTCGATAGGCACTTCGTATAAAGACCCGCCAGTTTTTCAAGCATTATGCCTCCTCCATTTTTTATTAAATCGACTGTTATTCCATCTTCTCCTGCCGCTCGTCCTCGTTTCATGTCTTGCAAGGCCCTTCTGAGCTCATCGCTAGTTATAGGAGGAGTTCCTGTATCCTGTTCATTACTGTTTCTAATTGAGGCATCCTGACTCCTCTGGGTACTCTACAGGTCAGTATAGAATTCTTCCGCTGCTTTTACTATATCTTCGAGATTGCTGATGATATTACCCTGCTTATCTTTCAGTGCATACATCATGATTTGTCCTATGCCAAGTTTCTTTCTCACAGATTTCAGGCTGCGTCCATTTTTTACGGTTTCTTCAGTCTTTCTCACGTTATAGTTTCGAATATCCCTTATTTCCGCCTTGTTGACCAGTTTTGACAATTCTGCGAATTCTATCCTATCTCTTGACTTGGACACTTTCATTCTTTGTCGTTTCTTTAATAGGCCCTTTGTTACTAGGGAGAGCTTGCCTAGTGCTTGCCTTGGTGCCTTGCTTTCCACTTCGATTGCTGCCTCTGAAGCCAACCTAGTTACGGTTTCATTCATTATCTCTATGTCAACATCATCTATTTGTTCTAAGGCAGCATATTTGTTTGCAAGTACCAGCCTGAATTTTTCTGCTTTTACCCTTACTGCTTCTAACTTGACCTGCTTCTTCTTGACCAATTTAGCTCTTTCTCTCTTCTAATTGAGGTAAATCCTAGCCCTCGCTAACCTATGATCACTGCACTTTACCCTACCTATCACTTCTACATCCTGCACTATGCTGGGATCAGCAAAAAGTATGAAGTCAATTTCATTCCTTGTTTCACCATGAGGGCTTTTCCAGGTCCACTTTCTGTTGCTACGCTTTCTGAAAAAAGGTGTTCATTATTCTAGGCTTATTCCTTTCTGCGAATTCTATCAGCTTCTATCCTCTAGCGTTCCTAAAATCGGCGCCGCAGTGCCAATTGTTTGTTCACCAGCCTGCTTTTTCCCCACTTTTGCATTGAAGTCGCCCATTACTACTGTATAACGAGTTTGCAATTTTCTCATCGCTAATTCAACATCTTCATAAAACTAATCTATTTCCTCATCATTGTGACTGCATGTTGGAGCGTAGGCTTGTGCTGCCTTTAATCTATACCTCTTATTGAGTTTGATTACGACTACAGCTACCCTCTCATTAATGCTGTAGAATTCGTCAATGTTGCTCGCTATGTCCTTATGGATTAGGAATCCAGCCCCGTTTTGCTTCTTATCTAGGAGACATCTATAGCAGATGGCATGTCCGTTATTCAGCAATGTATAAGCCTCAAGAGTTCTCTTCTAATCGCACTAAGGCCGATGATAACCCAAACAATGTGTGATAATTCCTCAAAGAGTCCTGCTAAGCTAGCCTCACTCGAGAGGGTTCGGGTGTTAAACGTTGCAAGGGTCAGTTTCCACTGGCGGCCTGGGCGGATTCAGAGATTCTTAGCACCCTCTGTGGCGTTACAGGTCTGACTGCCGCCTTGATGAGGTGCTCCGCAGCTGCTGCGGACTGAGCGCCATTGGGTGATTGAGTTAGCCATTTGGGAGGGAGTGGCCGAATACTGAACCAGGGCCGCCAATTCCTGATCTGGTGAGGGAGTATCTTGTTGAAGCTATGTAGGCCTTCCTAATTTGGTTGTACCTGGATTAGTATAGCCCCACTCGCTCTCGGCATCTTCACTCCAGGCCTGCAGAAGTTGTGCACTGGAGGAGGTGAATTAGAAGCTCACCATCATATATAACTTATAGCGGGATTCGAACTTCCGACTATGGCAACCGAGCATTCGCCATAGTTCAGTCAGATAATCCTGCAGGCGGGGAGGCTACCTTTTCGCCGACAAGTACAGCCCCGAGGAACCTACATGCCTAAAAACTTATTTGATTTGTCCTCGATAGAAGTGTTTTCCTAATCTAGATGGGTAGCTCAATATAGAACGCTTTCTAAACGGTTCCGGCCTCGTACTTCCGGCGTCGCACGTGCGCAGGTGACACGGCGTAGTATTGCTCAATGGTTTCAACATCGTAGTTTCGCAGTCACCCGTACGCATGCGGCTATGAACGCGGCTAGATATACGATACACTTTCGGCGAACTTGAACAATACTTAAATGTAGTGTGGAAAAAAAAGAAAATGAGAAGAAATAAAAGCTTTCAGCGCTTACCGGGAATTCACTAGTAGCGTCTCCAAGGCGGTGCACGAAAGTAATCATGGTCTCGGCTGCCTGTCGAATGCATCCAAATCTTTCCGAACGAGACCGACCTGGTACTGATGTGCCCCGTAAGGCTGAGACGTCGGATGTGAGGAGGGTACATTGACTGAGACTTTCACTCAAAGGCAAATTCTCAGTGGCGAGACGGGCCGCCAAACAATAGTTTTGTGCCGCGCGTAACATATGCGACCTTGGAAGCGGCCTTGCTCTATGGTTGGAAAGCGCTTATACGACGCCTCCTTTAAGCTACAGCGTAAGCTTCTGCCTGCGATCAGTTAGATATTGTTTGTACACTTCGCGCGGGAAACCTATTGACGTCCCGTTTGCAACCGAACTTGCAATACTTGTAATTTAGCATGGCTATGGTGTTAGGCTGCTGAGCACGAGGTCGCGGGATCGAATCCCGACCATGGCGACCGCATTTCAATGGGGGCGAAATGGGAAAACACCCATGTACTTAGATTTAGGTGCACGTTAAAGAACCCCAGGTGGTCGAAATTTCCGAAGTCCTCCACTACGTCGTGCCTCATAATCAGAAACTGGTGTTGGCACGTAAAATCCCATAATTTTTTTTTTTTTTTGTAATGTAGCAGTTGCGAATGCGCGCTCGTGATCTGCCAGAGTACAAACGAAAACCCGCGTGTACTAATATAAGTGCGAATGTAGAGAAAGAATACGTTCGCAAATAATCGTGTTTGTCATGCACGTCTGTGCGTGAGCTCCCGCTTTTCTGCTGAAGTTCCATGATAAGGACTCATCTGCCTCTTAACGATCCTTAGTGCAATGACCTTTCCTCGCTTATAAATGATTCGACGGTTTAAATAATATCCTCATAAGGTTTTCGGTTTACCAGCAATATTAACGAACAAATGTAAGCAATCACAGCTTGCTACCGGGATATCTTTCTTATCAAGACAGGGGTTGTTGCCATAACTTTCGCAGAACTAAATATGACAGGGGAAAGTTGCTTAAACGAAGTCATGAAAGAGACTCTTGAATTGTTATGTAAACAAATATTTCTTGTAATGGTGCTGCTCCTGCGTGCATGTTCAAAATTTTTTCTTTCTTTAAGCGGTCCCTATTATCATGGCATTCAGCAATTACTTCGATTTCTTGCTCTGTTGCCATTCTGCACTAGTGTGGACATTGTTTTCGCGACAGATTTTGCATGCTCCCTGCATGTGTTCACAATATGACCGTCTTATTGTGCCACATCTATAAGTTAACATAAAATTCCTCTTGTAGGGTGACGCCGTCACCCGCAAGATTATCCGCAGAGTAGAGGAGCCCCACGAAACGAAAGCAACCCGTGGCCATGGCTGCAGCAGCAGCACGCGTGTAATCTGGAGGGTAATGTAAAAAAATTATATTATGGGGTTTTACGGGCCAAAACCACTTTCTGATTATGAGGCACGCCGTAGTGGGGGACTCCGGAAATTTCGACCACCTGGGGTTCTTTTACGTGCACCTAATTCTAAGTACACGGGTGTTTTCGCATTTCGCCCCCATCGAAATGCGGCCGCCGTGGCCGGGATTCGATCCCGCGACCTCGTGCTCAGTAGCCCAAGGGTAATGTCAGGTATGCATTAAGTGTACGTGTTCCAGAAAGGATCTCGGTATCATTCGTGGATAAGTTTCTCGATAAGTTTAACGCAGCTTACTAAATAGGCTAAACGTGTATGCAACTTTTCAGGAATTACTGCTTATTTGTGCTGGTATACATTATGTATACATTATCGTGTTCTATAGAAAACTAGACTGGACATGTCCTGACGTTTAGTATTTTTTCTCGCATCAGTCGCTTGGCTGCAAGTTAAATTTTATTTTTGCGTAGCTCACAATGTATTTCTCACTTTTTAGTTTAGTTTTATTGGTTTGCAACTGTTTCCTATGCTGTAGCATTTATTTCCATATTTTTTTTCTGCCTATGCTACACCAACGAGCAGTTTTTGTCCATGTAATAATTCGAAGTGTAGTATGCCAAATATATCACAAGTCTAAGCATACAGCGTGCCTACCTTTGTTTAATATTGATATTTACAATTATTTCTGTCTTGTTCTCAGAATAACTGCAACTGGCAAATACACATTTTATGTGTTTGAATTTCTTGAAATGAAGTAGGAAGGCAGGTATATATTGTATGGCAGTTACTTCCATAGTAAGGTGTTTTCTGGTAAGCTTCTGTGCTTTCTCTCCGTTTCTTTGTATTCTTTGCAAACTGCCCCCATTCATGCAGGTAAGCATTGTGGCAGTTGCGAGTCTGTGTCTACTACAGCAATGTCGAAGCTAGTTTGCACACACTACAGGATGCCAACTGGTACCCATCACTGTATTTGTGCATTTCTTACAATCATCTTTGTCCGCTAGGCGAAACTTGTAGTGTCCGTTTGAGTTTGTCGATCAGTTGATGGAACTTTTCAGGAAAAAGATTACACAGGAAGGGAAGGGAAACCATACAACATGACCTCGGCTTACAACTGAACGTTTATGTCGATGGAAGGACTAACAAATAGCACTCGATGTGCGCTTCTATTGTGCACAAGTTAATTTTAGAGGGACAGCTGAAGTTGTTATACACAGACATAAAATCACGATAAACGGTGTTTCCATAAGAACAGTGAATAAATAGGTACAGGCTAATTTCTATGTCTTGTCGTCTAGAATGGATGCCTTTTATCATGCACTGCTAATAGGCGCTGGCTCACACGTCATGTTATTTATGTCGTATGCCCCACTGATTTCTCTCGCCAATTTTCAACCATGGGTGAAAACAGATAAACGATCTTAATCCTGCCTGAAGCCCCATTACGGCAATTCATGACCAAGTCGAACGAACATACTGGTCTTTTAAGTGAAATATGGTGATCTCGTAGGCAGATATTTAGACACCGGCCAGTATGCCCTATGTACACATGACCACATGTGTACATAGGGCAAATTTGTCCAGTGTGTACCTCTGACACACACTGGACAAATTTGGTGGTATCTTTATCAAAGCAAACCTCGTTTGCCTCCTTGCCTTTCTCAATTTAATTGTGAACTGATGTGCATATACTGCCTACTTTATTTTTTTCCTGGAAGTATATGGGTACCTAGAAGTCCAGAACTGAATTGAGAAAGGCACTTAGGCAGTGGCGGCTTGCTTTGTTAAAGATCCGCCAAATTTATCTCGTGTCTGTCAATGGTAGTGTCGTCTATTCTTTCGATCATGTGCATATTTGTTCAAATGTACATGGAGCATGCAGACTGGCCGTTGTCTCAACATGCACCTAGCGAGCACCATAACTGACTAAAGGAACCCGTATGCTCGTCCGACTTGACCATGCAGTGATATGACGAGCTGTGCTCCGGATTTAGTTTGTTCATCTGTTTTGTTCACCTACGGCTATCGATTGATGCAACAAAATCAGTGAGGAATACGACATCCAAAATTGGGACGTGTGTCAGGCAATGCTCATCATAATTGCATGACGAAGAGCAACACTCTCTGACATAGAATAGCAACCACCGTGCTTACTTATTTAATTTTTATGCAAATATTGTTTATTTTGCTTTTGTACATTTCTTTTGCAACTTGTGCCCTCCCTATGAAAGAAGCGCCCTGGTGTAAACGATAAAAAATCACCAGACATGATCTGGTGTATTCCTCGATTGGGATATATGCCATCATACAGGAGGCTAACATATACGTGACATAGTGGGCTTGAAATGTACAAGAACTATGCTCGTCGCTGATGCAAATATTCTATAACGACCGGCACTTGTATGTCTCGAGGATGCATTAGGTTGGCCGTACACGAGCACATCTATGCTCGTTTCCACGCCAAGTAACCAGATAATGAGAAGACTTTCCAATTCACCCTAGCAATCCACAGACACTGCTGTCCTGTGTTGAGTGGCAACCGATACAACCGAAGTATTTCGCAACCTGTACACACGCCACAGCTGATCCATGTTGCATGTTTGTACAGCCAAGAGCAATTTCTGCGTACTGTAGTTACTGCTGCACCCAAAGGCCACACAGTGCTTCCTCAACTTTGTGTTAACCGGCATCACATAAATTTTTCGCAGAACTAGCTATAACAACTCCAGATCGTTCTGCAGCAGATGATACAGTGTGTATTTCTGTGCTTGATTACCAAGTATTGTTAATTTTCTATCCTTTCTACCATGCAGGGTACATGTGCGCTCACTTCCAAGAAGACACTCCACCTTAAGAACGACCTCTCCTCAATGATAAGGAGCGAGATTAAATGAAAGGAAAATATCACATCCGTACCCAGACGGATAAGGTGTTTTCCTTTCATTTAACCTCCTCCCACATTGAAGGAAATGTAGATATGCCCAATAAATGTTTTTGTTAGCTTTCTTACGTTGAGTTATGTCTAACGCGCAGTATATGTACAGGCCCACGTGCATGTTGTAAAAGTGCTGCACCTTCGTTTGACATATATATGTAATATGCAGGCTGCGTATCTCATGCAGCAAAGACGGTCAGCCACAGGCAACGTATCTAAATAAGGTCTGACTGCCATCGGAACACATCAGAAATGTTAGCCCACGTGGTGGCTAATTTTGTTATAGGAACGCTATCAACGCTAGCAATCTAATGCATATTTCTGTGTAACTTATTATATTACTTTGTAATTTATTACTGTGTAAAACTGTGTTAATTATCAGCAAATAACTAACCAAGACGATGTTGCCGTACTTCAGACCGACTTAAATACTATACATTCCTGGTGTCAAATGTGAAACATGGAATTGAACATTTTGAAATGCAAATCAATGCGCGTATCTCGCACCTTATTAGCATCACCACACTATCGTCTAGACAATACGCCTCTTGAGTCTGTTTAATCTTACAAATATCTCGGTGTTAACATTTGTAGTAACCTATCATGGAACCATCATGTGAGCTACATCATCACCAAAGCTAACCGATCACTTCGGTACTTTCGAAGAAACTTCTATATGGCACCCCCATCACTTAAAAAGCTTCTCTACATGACTTACATTCGTCCTTCATTTGAATACGCATCATCTATCTGGGATCCCGGTGGTACTACACTGATAAACGAACTTGAAAGTGTGCAGAATCGTTCCTTTCGCTTCATCTTATCCAATTATGACCGCACAGCCAATGTTACCATGATGAAGTCACTACTTAACCTTCCAGAACTTACAATTCATCGTAAAATAGCCCGGCTCGCTCTTCTTCACAAAATTTACTATCACAACAATCATCTCTTCAATCAGTTCATTGAATCCCCTCCGTTCATTTCATCTAGAATTGACCACCTCCAAAAAGTTGATGTTCCGTGTTGTAGAACTGTAACCTATTCACATGCATTTTTGCCTAGAACCCCCTCCGAATGGAATCAGCTGCCAGAAGCAGCTACAGCTATCACGGATACATCGCGCGTTAAGGGTTTCTTGAATAACTTGCTTAACATTGCTTAATTATTTCTATTGAGTTTGTTCTTCTGTTTTTAGCTTATTGTTGTTTTAGTTTTAGATGTTCAAATTACTCTGCTTTATCTTAGTTGCGGCTGTTTCATGTCATTTTTGTATTAATCGGGTGATTGTTCGTGCTTCTTATTGTTATTGTATCAACTGTTTTTCCAATATTGTTCTTAACATGCCCCTCCCCTCTGTAATGTGCAAACCTTGAGGGTAAAATAAATGAATAAATAAATTAATTAAATAAATAAATAATGACATGAGACAGTCACAAGAAAACTGCTCTGGAGCACACATTAGGATGACATTTCTTGCTCGCAAGAAAAACACTCAAGTATTCATCATAATGACGGTAGCCATATGGTTTAGAATGGCATTAGGAATACATAGAAAAATTCCAAAGAAACACACGAGAAAGTCAAGTGGCCGTAATGTGAAAACTCTTGAGGCTTTCATGTGAAACTCATCTCATATTTTCTTAAGGGATGTGGGGTGCAAGCGTTCATCGAAGTATGTCCTGTAAATTGTTAGCGTCAAATGTGCCCGAGTTGAGATGTACACAGCGATCACAGTGAAACGAAACTTGTGGCGTTTCTCGGTTATTGCAATGTACTGATTGCTAGAATGAGCTGGTATGGTATGACACAGGAATGTTAGGTGTTTCTTCATTGTGAAGAGCACTCTGCTGAAAGCCGCAGCCATTTGGGATTGCGGGATCATGCAGCCGGAGTGGCAAATGTTTGAGATCAAATGAGATGTTGATATGACGATTTTGGAAAGGTGCGCTTGCATACAGATATGCTGGAATAAAAGAGAGGAGATTTAAACTGCATTACTTCTACTGATATATTGTAGCTTTATCTTGAACGTTAAGTGGAAGGTTAGAAGCTTTGTGCAATGTGCCACAAAATGGAGTGGTGTACTTGGCCGACATTGTCTGCTGCTGAAATTCATAACGCAGGCGAACTCAGTGTTATTCATTTTTATA
Organism: Dermacentor andersoni; assembly: GCF_023375885.2. Classification (NCBI taxonomy): domain Eukaryota; kingdom Metazoa; phylum Arthropoda; class Arachnida; order Ixodida; family Ixodidae; genus Dermacentor; species Dermacentor andersoni. The sequence continues at coordinate 290,023,184 of NC_092814.1, forward strand.
TTTACAAAAGCATCCGAGGAAACTGTGGTTTTTCGGCTCCAAGGTTAATCCAACAAAACACCTTACAAGGATTTGGACAATACAGTGCGGAGCCCTCAAAATCCGCCTAACACAACAGTACACTTTCAGCTCTGTTGCATCATCCTTCAACATCTAGTTGGACTTTGGAGAGGTTTTCTTCTCCACAATCACTGCCCAAGTTGCACCTCCTGTTTTTCCCTGACCAATTCAAAGAGGAGCTGTATAGTAGACCACTCTACCAGGTGAACATTTTGCGATCACAGTTACTTGTCGCATTGACGACGGGGAACAAGGCGTCATCTCTGGGTCCTGACAGAATTGTCACACCTATGCAACCTGGCAAAGACGCGTCTTACTGAGATATTGAATTCCAGCTGGAAGTGTGGCGGCTTTCATTCTGGTTGGCAGCGGTCCAGTGTCATCCTTGCGCTCAAGCCTGGAAGTTCTTCAGCAGAAATACTGGCCGATTGACCAGTAGCGCTTCAGAGCTGCAGTTTGAAGCTTACGGGGTAGATGATACTGATGTGCTTCGATTGGGCGTTGGACAACCCAAATATAGAATGGGCCGCAGCAACATAGGGAATGCAATTTGCCTCGCTCACTGTTTGAAGCGGAACAATTCAGCCCATAACACTAACATCGCAGTTTTTGTTGATATCAAGGGAGCATTCGACATGCATTCCAAAGCATTCAAGTGGATGCGTTGGAAAGCTTGTCTCACCACCTCCCAAAGCACGGCCAATGCATTCTTAAACAGCAGTCGCTGTCGGTTCTTCATAATTTCTTTTAGATGTTTTGCATAGGGAAATACGTACTTTAATGTTTAGCTATGCTTCCTAGACTCTGTGCTATGCTTCCGTCTTCTTAAAGAATTATAAATAATCCTCGAGACTGCCCTTGACGCACTGGATAAAACCTGTGAGTCTAACGAATCCGTCGCAGACAAATAATTCGTACGTGAACGGTAACTTTAAATCTGCATGGAGAATTTCAATCAAGCACTGGGTTTCGCCGCCCTATTATTAGAGCGGACGTACTATGCATGCCTGGAGCCAAATGGCCATACAAAGCTCGTTCGGGGCGACGTAGTTGCATGGAGCAGGCAGCTGGTCTTAACACATGCGGCATATCGAGACAAACTCTGTATGCAGTGACAAACGGCTCAATACATCAAGTGTTGATTTCTGCTACTTAAAAAATTTCCCGTGAAATTTTTTAATTCCACGTTGGCGAATTGAAAAGAAGAATAAACGCCTCGAGGGACTTTTCTTGAAAGCAAAATGAGCACTGCGGTAATGAAGAGCAGTTCAGAACACAAATAATGAGCGTATCGAGTGGCCCCGGGCAAAATTCCAAAGCTGGGATTCTTTTTTTCGTTTACGGTCCCTCCACTGATAAGACAAGAAAAAAGATTTATGTTCCATGCAAGGAACCTTGCCATTAAAATCAAACTTTTTTTGCTCACCTGCGCATCTCGTGCTGAACGGTGAGCTCTCTTCCACCCACTCGCTACTGCTTGAGATAGCACGCTTTGGTTGACGCCAAGGATATCAGAACTTGTTTTAAAACATTTACAATCCTATTTACATCAATGTATATTTGAAAGAGCTTTGAGATACGAACGGTGGCTCTCACTAAACTACAGCCGTTCTCTGCGATGCAATCATGGATCGCTTCCACTTCGGTCTCTCCCGACCAGTACATTTCCTGAACAAATAGATTAGGGGTGACCTCAGTGGGCCGAATAGGACAATTTATACTTTCCAGAATAAATTCCAGGAAAATGTGGTGCTTTGTGCCCGCTTCGGTCAACCACAGAAAGGGCGACACCTATACGAGGCGCGTTTTCTGTAGGGGATGTAAGGGTATTTTTGCCTCTACCCTTTTTAGGTGTGCCCGGGCCGAGCGAGTATGCGGAAAGCCTTAGAGATGCTATACGCCTTACCGTTCATAAAGTGGTACTTTGTACTGTGAACAACAGTAACTGCCAGCTAAAAATCTGCCTGATGTCATTCGACTTCTTAGTTCGTTGGTTATTTCGTTCTTAACTCATCAGTTACCGCCTGGCATCAAGAACACAAAGGGGGTTAGAGGCAGAGCTTCGTAGGAATACGGTGAGCATTGTGTGCCATATAACTGTCGAAATTTCAAAATCCTCGTTGGTTAGGTTCATCATCAGAAATTGTCAAAGCCAAATAATCCTGCTAGAAAAAATCCTGTTGGAGCGAACATTAAAATGAAAGTGGATAGGTTGTAAAATCAGGCCAGAGGCGTTATTCTAAAGATGATAAGGAAGTAGGCGAATCACACAGATCACGGAGAAAATAGAACAGTAGGCAAATGAAAAGCAAATTCGAATTCTGACTAACCCTTCCAAGAACACAGCGGACATGCCGAAGTATCTGTGGTTAAAATTTTAAGCATAGGAAAATGGTTGTCGCGACAACAAATGAGCAACAATCTCCGTGGGCAACTAAAATGCCTTGCGAAAAATTTTAGTTCCGTTTCAATTCGTGAACACGCGTTACGTGCAAACGTATTGGTGCTATTACCTGTTTCTGCATCATTAGCTAGGATGCGTGTCCCCGGGAAATGGAATGAGCCATCGTACATTGGCGCCAACGCGCTCATTTTCTGCCTTTGTGCAACCTACGCGAGCTACCAGTAGTGATGCGCTCACGTTCTAGGCTGCGTGCGTTATCGCTATCTCGCGAAAGGCAATTGACTCAGCCCGATTCGGCTGCGGCTGAGAAAGGCCGAATATCACCGATAGCGTTGCGCGTGCCAGAGATACACGCTTGCGCGACGCAAGCGCCAGCGCTGCCATCTCTTGTTCATTTCGCTGGTTATTCGCACCGCGTTAGGAAACTTCAAGGCGCCGCCTTGCGTACCTTCTTTTTTATAAATAAAAAGACGCCGTTGTCGTAACTTTTGATTGTGCGAAAAGGCATTAATCTTGATTACAATACAAACACAGCAGTAAAAAGTGGACAACGCCGCAGAAAGTTTGCTATGTTCAACCAATATTATTTCGTATAAACGAGTTCTTATAAGAAATGATGGCCGCTGACACAAATGCCAACACCAGCCGAGAGCGATGCAAATACTACGAGCACGCGTTATAAAGGAAATGTTTTCGTGGCGCCAAACTACGGGGAAAATGTGCCGCTACGCATTGCTCTCGGCCGCCATTGCATATGGCTGCTCATCAGCATAATTCGCGCGGCTCGTCCCACCACAAATTATGGCGGAAAATCTCTGCAATGGTGGCCCAGCGCAATGTCGTGCAACGTCAACTTGACGTTTATGAAACAGCCCTTCCTCTGACGCTACCCACAGCATATTCCTTCAGCGAATCAGCAAGTTGGCATGGCGGCTATCGTAGATCACCACCACATATTCGCGAAATTGCGGATGCATTGCACTGGCTTCTGTACGCCACCGCTCACTTTGTTTTTGAAGTGTTAATGTCACAAATAGCTGCCAAGGACAAAAAAATGTATTAGTCGATAAAACTTGCAGCTCAACGTCACGTTTCGTCATCTTGATTAAAACGCAAAATTGCATTTTGCAAAACTTCCGTTTTCCGGCACAAATTTCAAGGCACGTTAGCTCTCCACAGCCAATCAGAGAGTCAACATGGCGGATAATGGCGGCCGTGCAGCCGCCATGCGTCTCGAGAATAGCGCCCCAGGGGCCGAATCTTATAACGGTTCGGTTGGGGAACCATTCGTTTGGCATCACCTGATTGGCCAAAATCTTGGTTAAGTCACAAGTCATCAGAGGCAGCGGGGCGGTATCGCAATTTATGAATACGTCATGTATCTGTCAATCATCCTCAAAGCGAGCCCGTCGTAGAAACCGGCGAAGGGGTAGTCCGCTTTGGGTTCCGTTGCTGTGGCTTGGCTATTGGCTTGCGTCCTTGGCCGCGCGCGCCGGTCGCGCGACTCCGGAGACACGCGGGCGTCGCGCGCTTGCGTTGGTTGCTTCGGAGGCTATTACTTGCCTTCGTTGTCTGCTTGGCATTGCTCTTTCGGTGTCAAGCACGGCTGGAAGTGCGATACGTGTTCGAAGAAGTAACGGATAATGAGTTGCACAGCTCTTGCCGGCTATCTAAGTAGACCTATTGCAGGCTACGCTATCTAATGGAGGACACTCGGATGTAAGCGTACCAGTGGTCATTCCACTCAGAGGAAGGAATATTGCGCGCTGCGGTTCATCGCCACTGGCCTGCAGCTCCCAAAGGCCGTTCGGACGCGAAGCATTCATCGGAATGGTCTAGATTGCTGCTGCCGACACTGTCCACAAAGTTGCTCTCGCAATTACTGTGTTGGCCGGTAGAAGGGTTGGGTCAGGTTTCCCGTGACCTCCGCTTCAAAGTCAATGCCAAGGAGATGTTTGCATTGTGAGATCGAATTCCCAGTGCTATCGCCAGCGTGAATAGCTCGCAAATCGCCGTTCAGCAATCAGAATGGTTCAACCTAGGCTGGTTAAGCGCTTCCTTCGTTCGGCTGATAAAACTATGCAGTCAGGATGGGAAGATATTGTGGAGATCTCTTATTTGGCTGCCCTTTTTTCTCTAGTTCGTTACTGCCACACTTTGTCCCACAATTTCACAGCGCGCACCGTCAGCACCACGCTCTTAAATTTTACTTGGCGCAGGAAATGCAGGGCCCGTATATCGTGATGTTCGATTTCAAGTTACATTGCTTCTATCACGCGACGCGTCGTGGGGCAGATCGCAGGGACAGCGGCAGCGCGGCGCCGAGCGAGTCACGTCCGAGCCGATGACGAAGATCGTAAAAAAGAAGGAGAATTGATATAGCCGGCTGGTAAAGGTGTCCCTAAGAACCAGTTCACGGTTTTGTCGCGCTCGCTACTTAGGAAGTGCTGGCAGTGCGTTTCTGATGCGTGCATCGTGGGAGCTCCTGGTAGCAGACGACATATAGCGCTGCGCTCTGCCATCTCATTTACGCTAGCGATACCGCCTGTCGGCTGAGAATGAGAAAGAATGACATTAATAAATTACTTCTGCATTGCGTAAACGCCCGGCACCACACGTTTATACTTCAGAACTTGGCGTATATAATATTTAATTTATATTTGACCTTTATTTAGCCAGCAGAAACACTCTGCAATTCGTTGATTAGCTCGTCATATAATGGCGTAGACTTCAGAGGTGGCACCCTCTCATCTATTGGTCGCGTGGTCCCCTTCTTCCACCACCGACTTGGGAGTGGCACATCTAGTGACGTAAGCGGCGAAGCCAACGGTTCGTATTCGGAACCATTATAAGCTTTGGTCCCAGGGGAGGTGAACCCAGTGTTGCCAGGTCGGACAAGGAGGCGTAGCCCAAAGCTAGCAAAATTGTAGTCCAAATGTAGCCAAACACAAAAAAAGAAAAAAAATGTGGCAAAATATAACCCTTTGTATTTGCAGTTTTATTGATATACATTTTCGCATTCGACTACGCCAACCCTGTTTTGAGCAACCCGTCGCAACAAAACGTCCGTGGCGCCGTGACGGTCGTCCCTTGACATCAACAGAGTCATCATGCCTACCCGCCGTGGTTGCTCAGTGGCTATGGTGTTAGGCTGCTGAGCACGAGGTCGCGGGATCGAATCCCGGCCACGGCGGCCGCATTTCGATGGGGGCGAAATTGCGAAAACACCCGTGTACTTAGATTTAGGTGCACGTTAAAGAACCCCAGGTGGTCGAAATTTCCGGAGTCCCCCACTACGGCGTGCCTCATAATCAGAAAGTGGTTTTGGCACGTAAAAACCCCATAATTTAATTTTAGTCATCATGCCTGAACACTGAACACTTTTTGCTTGAGCCCGGAAACTCAAAGTTCCGGGGAATTGCTGCAGAGGGCGAACCTATCGGAATTAATCTCGAATGTAAGCACGAACAAAAAGCATGGAAGAAGCTTCGTCTTTAAGAGTGGAACGTCATAGCATTCAAAGATCCCTGACTGCTTCGCACGCTTCCCGGCAACGGCCGCTTATGTAACCCTAATGTTTACCTGCAAACGCTGGCGGCTAACTTTACGCACAAAAGCAAGCTTCCTGATTTTCTTTCTTTTTGTCTTTTCCCCGCATGGCGGGCGCCGCCACTGCCGCGGATGCCAGCGCCATCTCGATGGTGCTGCAAGGAATCGAGCTGCCGAATTCGGCAAATCGCACCGCTGTGATCCGAGGCGCCCCAAGTCCCGATCCAATTATGGTCGCTCCAGGGCAGCCCGGTGTGCGCCGGTGCGACTTGCCGAATTCGCCATAAGACATACCTCAAACGGCAGTGAGAAGAGGGGCTGTGTTTTTGTTTCCGCGCCACTGAAATATGTTTTCTCATATATTGAAATTACAATCCGACGCTATCATGTCTGTAGGTTGTGGTTAAATCGAACTTAACGAATTTTCTTACGCATTTTACTTTGTAAAATTCAGTTAGTTCAGTAACCCCTATGCACCAAGCAGAAGGCCGGCGTGGTTCGGCATCATTTTTCTTACACGCACAGTGATGCCGACACTGGGCGCCGAGATCGGATTTTCTGCAACATTTGAAGCAGTCGCGTTAAAATTCATCTCGTAGGTAAAGGAAAATGGCAGTAAAACTTACCGAGAAACGTGGAGCAAGTCGAAAGCGGCGCCTGGCAGTACTTCACCCAGAAATGCTGGCCATGAACTCACTGGAGCGTGTCATCTATCCGTTCTTCCCTTCTTTCATGCCGGTGCCATGATTACCCGACCCTATCTTATTTCTCTCCCTTTCTAGGCATAGCCATGTTAGTACAGTGTACTGTGAAGCGCCCTCTACTCCCAGGCTCATTCCGAAGCCCAGTGTTCGGATGTCTGATGACTGAAACTTGATGAGACAAAGATGAGACGATGCTGCTGGCGCAGGTGTTAGCATGGTGAAGCGCAGTGTAACTTTAAGTACATCAAAGATCAAAGCCATTGGCTCAGACAATGGTACACTAAGGCGACTGGGGGCATTTCGCGCACGCACACACTCACAGCCGCGCTGCCGGCTGTACCATCTAAAACATGGCCTTCGAGAATTGTTTCTGCTCGATGAGAGCCACCTCTGAAGCGTGGGTTAGAGCGCCAGCATAGCCCAAAGCCGAGTCGCAGATTCTCAGTAGCCAAAGTATAGCCACATAGTCGACTATGCCAAATCTGGCAACATAGTCGACATAGCCAAATCTGGCAACACTGGGTGAACCCAGCTCGCCTCCGCCTACCCGTCTTCCTCCTCTCCCATACCGGCGCGCGCTCCTTTGCACCTCCAGGTGCCCTCCTCCTCCGGCGTCGCTTGCCTTTCTCTAGCTGGGTGGCCTCCGACTTAATAGACAGTTTTAGTACTCCGCCATGACGATACGTACGCAGGCCCCAAGCGCTTTGCGGAACGTAGGAGCGCGTATCTTGTCAGGGCTTTTGGTACTGGGAAATGACTACATACGTAAGCGGGCGAGCGTTGTTAGATGCCGGGCGCGTCGGAGCGCGTTGGTGCTGTCCGCCAGTGCGTCGAACCATCGGTCGAACTATAGACGCTGTTGATCTCGCAAACGTGACATAACCTGTGTGCGCGTTCATGCTACTTCGAACTACATTTAGGCCTTTCAAAGACTCTACATTTAATACGGATGCAATACACGAATCATATCGAGAAAAAGAAAAACCGAGTTCTCGCTTTCTGTGGCTTGCACGGTCATTTGCGACGAACTACGCCAACAGGAGATCGAGTCTTTCGCGCAAACAGCGCACACTGAACACTTTCTCAAAAACAAGGTTCCTATTTTTGCTATGCATTCCAACCGCGCAGGATCCGGTAATGGCTTCTGCGCGTTCATTTCACGTAGCAAAGCCAAATCGTAGGCCATTGAAAAGTACAGTTTTCCGCTGGCCGCTTTTTGACGCCGCCATCTTGCGAAACTCTTTTTTGTCTCGCGCTCTCCCGAACAAACGAGAAGCACGAGACCAGCACGCAAGGCTTCCCATGTACGCACGCAAGAATGGGATGCGTGCGTAGGCAGCGGCCGCGTACGCATCACGTACCGTTCGTGTTGCGTTCTGCAGATGCGTCCTTTGCAGAATGTAGCAATCTTCAGTAGGCAACGCTGTTGCATTCGCAACGTACGCAGTACTAAAGCTGTCTAATCTCACCGACCTCATAGACGGGGTATGAATGCATGTGTGTGAAACTGGAATCGTACCCTATTTCCCCCCTATCAATAGAGAAATAAATGTTTTTAGGTTTCACCTGGCAAGGGGGGTATTGGAATCTATTTAAAAGCTGTGCATGACCCAAAATTGCTTTACGAAAGCAGGAATATTTAGTTGAACACGCTATTCTCAGCGGGGTGCACTGGCAGTGGTGGTAGTAGAGGACGAGACATTGTGCGAGAAGCACCATAGTCGCCGTCTAAAATAAATGCCCACAGACGCAGTGCACGCAGTGTGACAATGTTTGGCAAGAAATGGCTTTGCTGGTCCTTCCCCAATGGTTCTACCGAGTCACAAAGGCTGTATTAAGAAAGCTCATCAATGCTGTTACAAATAACTGAGTTAACAGGCTCAATCAGTGAGGTCTGGGCGCTTCCTTACGCGGCCAGATTCTCGGACAAAATTATTACGAAGTATGAGCGGACATACGACTCAACATTACATGCAGTTAATCCCGAAAAACAAGTCAAACAAGGCCCTTCTCCACTTTCTACAACCAAAACCCAAAGTGAGAATGCCTCTACTTAAGAATATTAGGCCGTTTGGCAACCAGTGCATAAAAATAATATTAATCTGTGACAGCCTGTGAAAACCATGACATTTTTTCCAGCAAATAACTTGCGGAGGATGTGCTTTAAAGAATATTGCTGCAGTGGGGCTTCTTATTGTGTTTGCGTGCATATGTGAGCGCACTTTATATCACATGGTTGCCGAGGGCGTCAAGAGTAAAAACGCTAGGAGGAAAGCAGAACCGAAGTGGCGCCGTATCCCGCTGGATGGATGGATGGATGGATGGATGGATGGATGGATGGATGGATGGATGGATGGATAGATGGATGGATGTATGTTATGGGCGTCCCCTTTGGAACGGGGCGTTGCGATGCGGCACCAAGCTCTAAGCTCTTGCTATTATAATGGATAATGTTCTACCTAGGTTAAAAAATAAAAAGAAAGAAAACGAGCGACAAAATCCCATAACAAAATTTTCTGACACCCTATTGTGAACTTTGTTTTTGTAAGTCTCCGTTTTTTGTCGTTTTTCTACTTTTCTGCCACCAATCTTCCAATCGCCTCTTACTAATCCCTATTGTGGACATGTATACTTTCCCCCTGCTCTCGCTGAGCCCAAAAGCCTCAAGGAGGCCAGTGGTGCCTAAATCGACCACTGGGCAGATATCTTCACATTCTAATAAAACATGCTCCATCGTGACCCTAGCTTTACCGCAGCAAGCCGATGCTTCTTCTTCCTTCTTCTATCTCACTTTATTGGTGAGTGTTCTAAGGCATCCTGATCTCGCTTCGAAAAGTAATGAGCTTTCCTTAGAGTTATCATAAATTGTTTCTTTCCTGATTTCATTTTTTCGTCTTAAGTAGTTACTCGTGGCAGGTTCCTTTTCCCTTAATTGCCGCCACACATGAGAGTATTTCGGCCTCTCTGATTTTCCGCTTGATGTTCTTTGTTGCTGTGTTGCTCACCCTACAGGCCGCATACTTGCTGGTAAGCTTTCGAGTTATTTTCCTCCACTGTGAATCAATGTTTTTCCTGTACAGATACCTGAACACTCTCCCTGCTCATTAACTTTCTTCCATATTCCTCAGTCGTTTTTCATAATCAATTTTAATGTGAGCTTCCCTCACTTCAAAACTTGTCCAGCCCATATCACCCTCCACAGCTTCATTTGTAGTGTTCCAGTGAGCGGCCAATGCGAGAAGTCCCACTGACCTTTGGTTGCGATCGAGTCCTGATTGTACCCCTTATTTCAAGTAAACAATCGCATTTCCAAAAGTAACTCCTGGAACCATTACACCTTGCCACATACACCGAAGGACGTCGTACCTATTGTATCCCCATAGCGCTCTGTGCTTCATTATGGCTGCATTTCTCTTCCCCTTTACTGTTATTTTTTTCCTTTGTTTCCATGCATCTATTGCATTCGTTAATCCATATGTCAAGATATTTATATTCTCTTACCTGAGGTATTTCCTCGCCCTATATTGCCACTGTCTGTTCACCGTTTTCACCGAATATCATAACACCTGATTTTATAACGCTAAATTTCAAACATATATTCCCGCCTTCCTGTCCACAGATATTAGCCAGACGTAGCAAATCACTTTTCTTGTTAGCTGGCAACACAAAGTCGTCCACATAAAATAAACCTGGAAGCTGCTGCTCTGCTACTGCACCTGCCTGTTTGTATGAGAGATTAAACCAGATATTAATTCCTTCTAGCGCCCTCTCTATTCTCATCATGTACATAATAAACAGCAGTGGGGATAAAGGGAACCCCTTCCTCGGTCCCTTGTTGATATCAACTTTCTCCTCGCTCCTTGTGTCTTCCTATTCAATGCAAACGGTATTTTCTAGGTAAATCCCTCTCAAAAGCTGTGGACAATCGTCGCCTAAGCCTTCCCCTTCCCGAATGTCCCACAAAATGTTGCGGTGTACATTGTCATAGGCTCCTGTAATGTCTAAAAAGGCCCCATATAACGGCCTGCTTTCTACTCTTGATATTTCACTACACTGAGTAAGAACAAATAAGTTATCATCCAAACGCCTACCTTTTCTGAAGCCATTCTGAAGTTCTCCCAAAATGCCAAAATTCTCTGCAAATGCTTGCAGCTTTAATTTGATTGCCTTCATTGCTAACCCGTATATTACCGATGTAATGGCCAACGGTCTTTACGAGTTAATTCTATCTCTCTCCCCCCCATACCTTTATAAATTAAATTGATTCTACTTTATTGCCAACTGTCTGGTACTCATGTATCTTTCAAAGTTTTTCCCACTGCTTTCAACAGGGTTTCCTTACTTTGTGGTCCTAGTTCATTAATCAGCCTAACGGGTACCTTGTCTAGCCGTGCGGCTGTGCGCTTAGGAATTTTGTCTTCGGCTTTCTTCCAGTTAAAATTAGTGAGCACCAGCTCCGTTTCCATCTGGTTCTCTTTCATGCTCTTTTTTTCTTCAAATACAACCTCGCTATTGCCTTGAAAAGATTCGGGTTTTATTTTTCACATGTAATTTAATGCCTCTTCTCCTTCTAGTTTGTTTCCATCTTCGTCTAGGATATGTTTTATTGTTGTTGACCTGCTGCCTCATAATTTTATGTACTTCCAAAATATTCTAGGTGCGCCTTTTATTTTTCTCACGTATTTGTGACAACGAACGTGCACTTTATCCTTTTATCTCTGTTTGCACCAGTAATATTACCATAGGCTTCTTCTCCCGGTGTATTTTCCATTTACTCGCCACTTTATCCTGCGGCAACTGCTCCTTCTTTGCCCACCTGTGCTCTCGGGATGCTTTCTGTCATTCGGCGATCGCTTCTAGTATCTCTCTGTTCCACCCGCTGTTTTACGGTGACAGCGCTAGCGAGCGGAAGAAAAAGGAAGCAATAAACGCTCCCCGATTGAGGCGAGCGGGCTGACACGCGAAAGCAAAGCGTTCAGTCTAATCATTCCGAGCCGCTGCTCAGCTTTCGCGTTCAGGCACGTAGGTATGTATCTCCTTCCAGTTGTATCTTACAATTCGTAACCGGATATGGTGACGAGGATGGAATGCCAACCCACGCAAATATGCAGTGAGCCGTCGTAAGGCGCGACTCGAACAGCGGGTGCGTAAAGGGGGTGAGGGGGTGTGTGGTCCACCGCAGTGACCTCGAGGATTCCTTGAGCGGAAAATATCTTTGGAAGGCATGGATTGGTCGTTTTCACTGATCGGATATTAACCGGAACCACCTCCACCGATTTTTACCAGGCCTCGATCAAAACAAATTAGTAATGACCTTGGAATAGGCCGACAAAATCTACATGCAGTCGTCACCACGGCTTCTTGGGGAATGGCCACGGAGTAGATTGGAGTTTCCTCCCCATGCGATGACTTTCTTGACATGGCTTGCAGGTTTTCACATCAGACGCTATGTCATCATCAATGCGATCCCACTAGATATGGCTCCGTGCAATGGCCTTCATCTTTTCAATGCCTAGTTGGGTTTCATGCAGCCGACTGGGCAATTCAGATTGTAGCCAGGCCGCATTGACGACCCGTGTTTCCCGAGGAATGTATTTCTGATGGTCTCTGAAATCACTTCTTTTGGGGAAATGCGGACCAGTATTTTTGGCAGGGAACATCATCTGGGGGCGCCAGTGCTCTGTTTATAGGCGTGATAATACTGGGTTGCGTGGGAAGTTGGCTATTATGGAATGTCATAAAAGGCCAGGTTATGAGGCTTTCCGCACGAAGATATTCGCTGGCCTCGGCACATCGAAGTGATCGGCCGGTAGCGGCAATCAGCCAAGGGCGTCAGCATTGCTAATCTTCGTTCCCGTTCGGTAGACAAGCCTGTACTTGTATGCACACAGCGTAATTGCCCAACATATCATTCTCGGCGAAGATATCTCGGGAATTGACGTATCTTGACCAAGGAACCACAACAAAGGCTTATGATCGGTGACAACTTCAAATTCCTGGCCCCACCAGTACCGACAGCACTATAAAATTCTAAAAATTTAGGCCAGTACTTCTTCGTCCGTCTGCGTGTAGTTTTCCTCTGCTGGCAGGAGACTCCTTGATTCGAAGATAATGAGTGTTCTTTTTCATCTCGCTGTGTTCCAGCAGCTCCAAACACGTATGGCGACGCGTCGCAGCTGATAACAAGCGGCTTGGACGGGTCGAAATAGTGCAGCACAGATGCAGACGTAAGGACATTCCTGCTTTTCTGAACAGCCTCTTCCTCGTGATTACACAATCTCTGGGCAGCTCCTTTCTCCAGGATGAGGCATACAGGTCCGAGCATTGCCATTTAGTTCGGTAGAATGCGCCCATAGAAGTTATTCAGCCCTAAGTAGCGTTGAAGCTGCTTCAAGTCCTTGGGACTGGGAGAATTGCTCATTGCATTGCTTCCATTTTCTTAGGTATTGTTCTAGGTCCCTCGGTGTCTATCAACTACTCAACTTATTTTGCAAGAAAGAACATTTCTCGAGCTTTAGTTTGTGCCCTGCATCCTGGAAGTGTTGTAGAATACGTGGGACGTCTTGGCGTGATCGTCATCATTCCAACCGGCAACCAATAAGTTTCCAAATACACGGCAGCTCGATGTATATCGTATATCGCCAAATGGAAACACCTATAGAGCTGCGCTCACATTTCGCATTAGCGCGTTTCGTAATCGTCGGTAATTATTTTTCCTTTTTTTCATTAGGATATTGGTGGGGCAGACAATACCCCGAAAGGCAGTTGGGTGTATTTAAACTGGCATTGTGGCATGCTGATGGCGACCAGCTTATGAGCTTCGACTTCTAGCTTTACTTGTTGTTTGGCACACTTTCAGATCGAGCTTAGTGAACGCCACCGCAGAATTTCATCCAGAGGTATTTGGTTCTGGATACATGGTGCTTCTCTAGTACCGGGTTTGGCTTAATGGTAACCTTGAAATCACCGCAAATGCGCGCGCGGCTATCTTGCTTCAGCATGGGACAGTTGGAGCTGCCGAATCTGATGTTCTGACTGGCGTTATGACGCCTTCTCATTTCATCATTTGCCACTCTTCTGCGACTTTATCTTGAAGTGTAAATGTTACTGTGTGAGGCACGAAAAATTTTGGGGTAACGCCTTCCTTAAAGAACAATTTCGCTTTCGTGTCTCTGAACTTCCTGAGTCCTCCGGCCAAAACGTCTTCGTACTGGCCCAGATGCTCTGTGAGATTATAATTGGAGTCAACACTCCTAATGTCAGCGAAATCAAGATCAAGAGTGCATATCCAACTTCATCCGATTAGTGTGGGGCATGGGCCAGGTGCAACGAACAAAGACAGATTGACTTCTCTCCTCTCGAAGAGGACTGGGAGCAAATCGCCTAGAATCAATACATTTTAAGGTATGAGCTTTCACTTCTTTTAAATGCGGGTCTCTGAAAAACTGTCGACTAATTTACTTGCCGAATAGCGGTTTTTTTCAAATGTGGTAACATCATATCATGAAAGTATACATACATACATAGATACATGCACACACACACACACACACACACACACACAGATATATATATATATATATATATATATATATATATACAGGGTGTCCCAGCTAACTTGGACCAAGATTTTGAAAAAATAGCTTTGCGTTCTTCAGAACAGAAATGGCGTAGTTGATGTCACCGTTTACCTACCTTACAGCACCATTTTCTTCCTTGTCTTTTTGAGTAATTAGCCAAGATAAATTAATCAACTTTTTAAATATACCTTATATATATATATATATATATATAAACGTTCAGGCGTCAATAGTAAATTTGTGGAGCTTCACAAATATTGCCCAACCCAGGTACTTCCAACGAGAAAAACGAAATTCCGTGGAGTTTAAAAAATACCACGTGACAGCGCGCTCTGTGCGCCCGAATGCGTCGCGATTACAGCGCTCTCATGAGTGATTTGCAAAAGCACCGCCAGCGCCGCGCCTTCCCTTCACTTATGAGAAAGGGCTTCAACCATAGAGAAAGAAATTCTTCAACCTTTGCTCTGCTCTTACATTACCGGCAGCTAGCGGCCAGCGACGGCGCTCCGAAAAAGCGCTTCGTCAGCAGCCGCTCGCGCCTGTCGCCGAAGAACGCGCCGTCATCCGCCGTTTATTCCGATATGACGAGAAGAGCAATTTTTTTTCCAATGTTCAAATCGATGCAGAATAGAAAAAATACGCACAAAACATGCATCATACATCTGGAACCTGTGCGAGAGAGAGCATAATTTGTTACAACGCCGCTTTTCTGCCAAGCTGCGCGAACGGCTAGATGCATGTGAGCTCGACTGTCTATTACTGTCGTGCCGCGCAACCATTTCGAAGAATTTGTTTGCAGTGCCTAAAGCATGCCGTACTCAAGCGAGCAGAAGGTGAACATGTTCTTAGCCTTGGGAGCGGCACGGGGCAACAAGAGGAAAGCTGCCAAGGTATACCGAAATTGGCAATGTGGGGTAAGACCTAGCGCGAACACAATTATGAAGAGTTACATGACGCTGAAAGAGACAGGTAGCTTCAAGAATTCGCGGCACAGAAAGGGGACCATCAGTGAAGAGGCTGAAGAAGACATTTTGGCTTTCATAGCTGCAAACCCTCCTTCCAGCGTGCGTGGTGTGATTGGTGAGTTCGGCATTTCAATGTCTTCAGTGTCAAGAGTTCTTAGGAAGGCTGAAATGCATCCGTATCACCTCCAACTGCATCAACATCTGCAAGAAAGAGACTTTCAATGGTGGCTTGATTTCTCAAATTGTATCTTTGTGAACAGTGACGTAATAGCAGATTTTGTTGACAAAGTGCTCTGGACAGATGAGACAACCTTCTGCAGAAATTTTCAAGTCAACATCCATAATGCGCATTACTGGAGCGATACGAACCCGTATTGGGTGGCGCAGACCCGACACCAGTACCAATGGTCATTCGGTGTGTGGTGCGGTATTTTTGACGGAAGAATGATTGGTCCCATATTTTTTTATTGCATGCTTCCTGCTCAGCGATACGTGAACGACATCTTGGAAGGCCCAGTCGAAGATTTCCGCTGTGATCTTCCTCTTGCGTTTTTAATGCGGACTTGGTATCAGCACGACGGTGTACCAGCTCACAGCAGCAGCGTCGCGCATGCCTGGCTTGACGAACCTTTCAAACGCCAGTGGGTCGGGCGGCATGGACCAGTGGCATGGCCTGCAAGGTCACCGGACTTGACACCTCGTGACTTCTTCTTGTGGGGACATGTGAAAGACCGAGTGTACCGCAAAGCTACAACTACACCAGAAGCGCTAAAGGCAGATATTGCTGAGGCCTGCAAAGAGATACCGTCTTCCGTCATCGAAAAAGCCACATCGAACATGCTGAAAAGGTGCCAATACTGCATTATGGCAGAGGGCGACTTGTTTGAACACATTCTTTAGACAGACATCAGAGCGAATAAATCTCTACAACCGTTATCCATAAAAAAAGCCATCTGTGTGAAACTTTTGTACGACGTGGAAAAGGCACGTAATATTAAATTACAATTTATCTGCGACAAGGAATGGACAGGAAGCTAAAAAGCAACCTTCCATGTCAGTTTACAATTCTTCGTTTTGTGACAACCAGCGTAATTCACACGACGTTATCAAGCTTGTTATAATGCGTGTTTGCTTGTTGGGGTCTTGCTCCCAAATTCGAACTCATGAGCTTGTCATTTTTCCTCCGCATGCATTCTGCTAGCGTGCGAGTGCAATTGCCGCCGCAGAAACGGGAGCCGCGCTGTATTTCAACTGCCGCCTGAACCCACTGGCCTTTATCTCGGAACCAAGCACAACGCGAAGGTGTGTCGTGGGCAGCACGAAAGGCGCGAAGCGAGCGATGTTTTTTACAAAGCAGGGTTGAGAGTGCTGTAATCGTGGCGCATTCGGGCGCACAGAGCGCGCTGTCACGTGGTATCTTTTAAACTCCGCGGGCTTTCGTTTTTCCCGAATAAAAACGGCCACGCTAAGTCTCTTTTGAAATGCCTGGGTTGGGCAATATTTGTGGAGCTCCACAACTTTCCTATTGATGCCTGAACGTTTCAAGGTATATTTAAATAGTTAAGTTATCTCGGGTAATTACTCAAAAAAAGACGAGCAAAAAATTGTCCTGCAAGTTTATATAGACGCTAACAACATCAACGAGATTTCTGTTCTGAAGAACGCATAGGTCTTTTCATAAGATAGGTCCAAGTTAGGTCCAAGTTAGCATGGAGACCCTGTACATACACACACACACACATATATATATATATATATATGTATATATATATATATATATATATATATATATATATATATATAGATGGGAGGAAATTGAGGCTGACCAATGGACGGTCTTTACAAGTGCCTTAATACCAACGTTCTTGGAGTGGTGCGGGGCGCGGCTGATACAAAGCTCTGTTTTATCCACATTGAAACTGCGTTGAGAAATTGCATTCTGTACTTACGAAAGTATTGCGCGCATTTTTGCCAGGAGGGGTGCGGGGTGCGGCTGATACAAAGCTCTGTGTTTTATCCGCATTGAAACCGCGTTGAGAAATTGCATTCGGTACTTACGAGATTATTGCGCGCATTTTTGCCATGTACAGAGACTAGAAGAGCTGTTTACCCGCAGCACCATTTGCATTGAGGAAAGTGAACCGCAAACCAACGGGGTTCCCCATAGCATAGTTCCATTCTCCTCTCCATTCCCCATCCATTCTCCTCTCATAATGCCGCGTGAAATGTACGAAGGAATGGCAGAACAGCACACGGTAAGAAGCTACGTGTTGAAGTTGCTGGACCACTTGAGTATCCCGCGTGGGCTAGTGGGAAAACCTAAAGGACACCCAAAAAAGCGCGAAGGCGCACTACCACATGAAGGCACCTAGTCGAAGTTTGAGCGTAGGTGACGAAGTTTGAGGGGTAGGGTAAGTCATGATCATGCGGCCTTCACGGAAAAACAACTTACAAGTACAGTGCAAGGGGCCCGTCAGCCCTGTGGCAAAACCCAGTATGCAGTGTCCAGTTCAGCGCCAGATTATGGGCCCAGTGCCACGCGCTGGATGCTGGGGCGCTGGGCAGGCGCGGCGTACTGGGAGGTGCTGGTTACTGGTGCAAAAAACAGCTCTAGCGAGTTAAATAAGTGGTGCCTGGAAACCGTATATATTTTTTGAGAACAGAGAGCAACTGAGAGCGTTTTATTGCAATAAAAAAAGAAAAAAGAACGTAAGAATAAAAGTGCTCTGACCAGGATTCTCGTACGACCTACAGATCCCAAGCCCGGTACTTCACCACTACGCCACGCCAGCAGATGAACATGAACGGCTAATTTGCCATGTCAAGATGGAGAAGCAGTTTTAGATTCGCAGAGATACGTCTCGCACGTCTCGCACAGACATGGTAGATGCGCTATCGCCCAGCAACTAAAACTCACGCCTGCACCACAAAGAAAAATTTGCTGTCCGTATTCAGCAGCATGCTCAGAAGGGCCACAACATCGATTTTCACTTGCGATTGGTATTTTAACTTCGAAAAGAGTCCGAACCGAACCGCCGAACTGGGACGCTGTATGGGCTGTTACTGCCGATTTCGATGGCCGTTTTTGTTCTTCACGCGAGGGATATGCAACGTTTTCTTCTTTCAGTGATGCCTTTCAGTCAACACGTCTGTCTAGTCGTATATCTTCGTCAGAGAAGGGCAGGCTAGTGCCGGGAGCCTTCGGTGACAGCACATATACCCGTGTTTATGACGCGTCAGATCGGCGCTCATCGGTTCTTGTGCTGACACTGTAGACATAAAAAGAATGGTTTATTTAAGAACACCGATGCGAAAGCTGAAATATAGTGATTTATCTTTGTTATACTTCCCCACTGCCTGAGCCTAGACGCGCCGATAGCGTGAAGACGGACTCAGCGGATACGCTAGGCCTAAGCTTCGGTGGGGACCGATCTCGGCGCGGGTAGCTGGCGAAAGCTAAAATGTCTGTATTTGAGCCTCGGAACTTTCTTTAGTACATTAGGGAAAGTGGAACCGCGCGAATCACTTCAGCTTTGTTATCGGTGCGACAATATCAGTCAGCGGTAGGCTTCGAACTCAGGGTCCGTTCGAGCGCGTCTGAACGACTTCTGGAGTTCGTGTCCACTTCACAACACTGCGACAACGGCGAGAACTACCAGTCATATGTTACGTGCGAACTACTAAAAAACGCGGAGTCCACTGCGTTTGCGTGGTTTTGTTCAAGAATTTAGCTATCCGCCCAGTCAAAAGAGAAAATGCAAAAAACGAAAGTCATCTTCAGAGTCAAATGTGCATGAATAAACAGGGCAGCTCACGCACCTTTCTTCCAAGCTGCGACACGAAATGTAGGTTTATTACCCCAAGATATAGTGCTATTTGGAACAAGAGACTAGTATCAAACGATGAAATTGTCTAAAGCCTTTAATATTCAGCAGCGCTGGTCCTTGGGTACTGCAACCAGCGCGGCACAAACACAACCAGCGCAGTTTCCAGTGCGAACCAGCGAACTGCAGCGAGAACCAGCGCCTGTACAGCACAAACCAGTGCGCCCCAGCGTCACGGCAGTGGAACCAGCGTCTCTTCCAGTGTGACCCAGCTCTTATCCCGCGTTCTCACTGGTGTCCCAGTGAGTCCCACCGAGCGCCAGCGTGCCCAGTATGATCCAGTTCCAAAAAAACGCGCTGGTTTCACACTACAGGAAGGCACTGGAAGACGCTGGCTTTTGCAATAGGGAAGGTTGCACACAAGATCTCGGACAGTAATCACACCTTAAAAATTCCAGGAAAGTGTAAAGTGAGCATTTAGCACTGCAATTTAATGAAGTCCTTGGTTGTGAATGCAGTACTGAATGCATCAGAGGAGGTAGCGGTCGAAATTCCAGTTTTGGATGGAGAGACATGCGTGGAGCACACTATAGATGACATATTGGATCTGTCTGTAAACTGCTGGCTCTCTACACCAAGCTAGTAAGAGACTTTCGGGAGCTTTTTAATGAGTTTCAGCACTGTTTAGTAGCCGGCCAGGAAAGATAAACCTCATCACTCATGACACTGAGCTAACATCCGACGAACCAATCAGGTCAAAACCATATTAGTCTCACCTCATATCGTCAGAGAAATAATGGAGGCGGAAATAAACGAACACTCAAACACACAATAATTGATCCAACGAACAGTGATTAAACATTCCTCGTAACCCTCCTAAAAGCGAAGTGGCAAATAACCTGGTGCAGCCTCGTCCGTGTCTATAGCAATTGAATGCTGGCTCGAAAGACCAAGCTTACCCCATACCAAACATAGAGGAGCAGGTGGCGTGAGGGGCACGAAGTACATTTCCACACTTAGAAGGTACTGGCAGGTACCCGTGTCAGAAAGTGCCAGTCATTACGCGGCCTTTATTACCCAATTGGTACCTCTCGACACGTCATGCTATGTTTCGGTCTGAAGAACGCACCGTTTAGCTTTTCGAAGCTGACAGACATTGTTCTCCAAGACTTGCAAGCCTACGCGATCCTGTATTTGGATGATGTGGCGATCTTTTGGAACAGCTGGGACGAACACATAGCTGCCACAAAAACTGTAGTACCACGTTTGCGGGACGCAGGTCTCACGGTAAAGGCTGCAAGTGCAACTTTGGGTGTACGCAGCTTACTTATCTTGGGCATGTCCTTGATCAGGGAGGACAGTGGCCCTCCGATATATCACTAACTTTTCTCAACCGTGAACAATGACAGGCATAAGATTGGTTCTGGGGATCGCGGGGCATCACCAATGGTATATCCTCAATTACTCTCAGATATCACGCCCACTGACAGATGCGCTCCGAAAAGAAGGTGCCCGACCATGTTCGTTGGAATGAGGCCAATGATCGTTTTAGGACCTAAAAAGTGTGCTCGTCGCCTTTTGTCAACCAATTATATAAGACAAACCGCTCAGCGTAGGTAATATTATTCGTTTTTCAAGCAACAAAAGGAGCTCCTATGAACGAGAGCCTATGATTGGTCTGTTGAGACAACACTGCGGGTGACCGCTCGATGCTTGCCTGGGCGGTTACGCAAATTTGACCTTACGAGATTGGAATAAAACATATTGCAACAGTTTTACGTTCATCATCATCATCATCATCATCATCATCATCATCATTAGCCTGGTGACGCCCACTGCAGGGCAAAGGCCTCTCCCATACTTCTCCAATTACACCGGTCATGTACTAATTGTGGCTATGTTGTCCCTGCAAACTTCTTAATCTCATCCGCCCACCTAACCTTCCGCCGCCCCCTGCTACTCTTCCCTTCCCTTGGAATTCAGTCCGTAACCCTTAATGACCATCGGTTATCTTCCCTCCTCCTTATATGTCCTGCCCATGCCCATTTCTTTTTCTTGATTTCAACTAAGATATCATTAACTCGCGTTTGTTCCCTCACCCAATCTGCTCTTTTCCTATCCCTTAACGTTACACATATAATTCTTCGTTCCATAGCTTGTTGCGTCATCCTCCATTAAGTAGAACTCTTTTCGTAAGCCTCCAGGTTTCTGCCCCGTAAGTGAGTACTGGTAAGACACGGCTGTTATACACTTTTCTCTTGAGGGATAATGGCAACCTGCTGTTCATGATCTGAGAATGCCTGCCAAACGCACCCCAGCCCATTCTTATTCTTCTGAATATTTGAGTCTCATGATCTGGATCCGCAGTCACTACCTGTCCTAAGTAGATGTATTCCCTTACCACTTCCAGTGTCTCGCAACCTATTGTAAACTTCTGTTCTCTTCCGAGACTGTTAAACATTACTTTTGTTTTCGGCATATTTATTTTTAGACCCACGCTTCTGCTTCGCCTCTCCAGGTCAGTGAGCATGCATCGCAGTGGGTCCCCTGAGTTACTAAGCAAGGCAATGTCACCAGCGAATCGCAAGTTACTAACGTATTCTCCATTAACTGTTATCCCCAATTCTTCCCAGTCCAGGTCTCTGAATACCTCCTGTAAACACGCTGTGAATAGCATTGGAGAGATCGTATCTCCCTGCCTCACGCTTTTCTTTATTGGGATTTTGTTGCTTTCTTTATGGAGGACTACATTGGCTGTGGAGCCGCTATAGATATCTTCCAGTATTTTTACATATGGCTCATCTACACCCTGATTCCGTAATGCCTCCATGACTGCTGAGGTTTCGACTGAATCAAACGCTTTCTCGTAATCAATGAAAGCTATATGTAAGGGTTGGTTAAATTCCGCACATTTCTCTATCACCTGACTGATAGTGTGAATACGGTCTATTGTTGAGTATCCTTTACGGAATCCTGCCTGGTGCTTTGGTTGACGGAAGTCTAAGGTGTTCCTGATTCTATTTGCAATTACCTTAGTAAATACCTTGTAGGCAACGCACAGTAAGCTGATCGGTCTATAATTTTTCAAGTCTTTGGCGTGCCCTTTCTTATGGATTAGGATTATGTTAGCGTTCTTCCAAGATTCCGGTACGCTCGAAGTCATTAGGCATTGCGTATACAGGGTGGCTAGTTTTTCTAGAACTATCTGCCCACCCGCCTTCAACAAATCTGCTGTTACCTGATGCTCCCCAGCTGCCTTCCCCCTTTGCATAGCTCCCAACGCTTCCTATACTTCTTCCGGCGTTACTTGTGGGATTTCAAATTCCTCTAGGCTATTCTCTCTTCCATTATCGTCGTGGGTGCCACTGGTACTGTATAAATCTCTATAGAACTCCTCAGCCACTTGAACGGTCTCATCCATATTAGTAATGATATTGCCGGCTTTCTTTCTTAACGCATATATCTGATTCGTGCCTATTCCTAGTTTCTTCTTCACTGCTTTTAGGCTTCCTCCGTTCCTGAGAGCATGTTCAATTCTATCTATATTATACATCCTTATGTCAGCTCTCTTACGCTTGTTGATTAAGTGCATTATGCTGATGATTAACTGCATGATGATGAACTGCATTAACGCACAGCATTATGATGTGCAATACAGTTCGTGATATCATGTACTATAATGTTGCGGATCTATGTAAAAATACTGAAATATCTATAGCGACTCCACAGCCACCGTAGTCCCCCATACAGAAAGCAACAAAATCCCAATTAAGAAAGGTGTCAGGCAGGGAGATACGATCACTCCTATAGTATTCACACCGTGTTTACAGGAGGTATTCAGAGACCTGGATTGGGAAGAATTGGGGATAAGAGAATACTTTGGTAACTTGCGATTCGCTGATGATATTGCCTTGCTTAGTAACTCAGGGGACCAACTGCAAAGCATGCTCACTGACCTGGAGAGGCAAAGCAGAAGGCTGGGTCTAAAAATTAATTTGCAGAAAACTAAAGCAATGTTTAACGGTCTCGGAAGGGAACAGCAGTTTACGATAGGTAGCGAGGCACTGGAAGCGGTAAGGGGATACATCTACTTAGGACAGGTAGTGACCGCGGATCCGGATTATGAGAGTGAAATAATCAGAAGAATAAGAATGGGCTGGGTTGCATTTGGCAGGGATTCTCAGCTCATGAACAGCAGGTTGCCATTATCCCTTAAGAGAAAAGTGTATAACAGCTGTGTTTTACCATTACTCATGTACCAGGCAGAAACCTGGAGGCTTACGAAAAGGGTTCTAGTTAAATTGAGGACGACGCAACGAGCTATGGAAAGAAGAATGATAGGTGTAACGTTAGGGGATAAGAGCAGATTGGGTGAGGGAAGAAACGCGAGTTAATGACATCTTAGTCGAAATCAAGAAAAAGAAATGGGCATGGCAGGATATGTAATGAAGAAGGAAGATGACCGATGGTCATTAACGGTTACGGACTTAATTCCAAGGGAAGGGAAGCGTAGCAGGGGGCGGCAGAAAGTTAGATGGGCGGAATAGATTAAGAAGTTTGCAGGGACAACATGGCCACAATTAGTACATGACCGGTGTAGTTGGAGAAGTAAGGCAGAGGCCTTTGCCCTGCAGTGGGTGTAACCAGGCCGATGATGATGATGACCCTCATCGTGAGAAGGAAATTTACAGAATAAGAATTAGTTGGTGCGCATACGGCCGTATTGCCAGATCCTAACAGGGAGCTTACCGCTATCAGTGAAAAGGAAGCTGTACAATCACTGGATTGTTCCTGTGCTAACATGTGAGGCAGAAACTTGTAGCTTGGGAAAGAAGCTCGAGAACAAGCTAAGAACCGCGCAAAAAGCGATGAAACGAAGAATTGTGGGCGTAACTTTAAGAGACAGGAAGAGAGAGATGCGGCTCAGAGAGGAAACGGGGATAGCCGATATTCTAGCTGACGGTAAGGGAAATAATGGAGTGGACAGGCCATGTAATTGGTAGTATGAATAAGCGGTGGACCATTCGATTTACAGAATAATTGCCAAGAGAGGGGAATCGCCGTCGAAGGCAGCAGAAAATTAGGTAAGGGGATGAAATTCAGAATTTCGCAGGCGCTAGGGGAAAGCATTTGGCGCAGGACAAGGGTAATTGGAGAACGCAGGGAGAGGCCTTGGTCCTGCAGCGAACGTAAAGGTAGGCTGATGATGATTATGGTGATCATGATGATTCTTAAGGGAAAGCATTTTGCCCTCTATATGACTTAGACAGCTTTAGTGCGTGTTACAGGCACCTAAATCAGCACTTTTAGTGGTTATACATTCGGTGTCTACTCTTCACTGTATAAGTGCATTCTTTTTCCTTCTTTAGTTTTCCCCTCGCTATGTTTGAGAGATAAACATTGAAGAAGAAAAATGGAAGGTAACTACAATAGATGTCCCGTTTTCTAGCATATGCTGGGTGAAAGGTAAAGGAGTAGAAAAGTTGAGAAATAAAACCAATCAGTTAAAAAAAAAAAACATGGGGTTTTACGTGCCAAAACCACTTTCTGATTATGAGACACGCCGTAGTGGAGGACTCTGGAAATTTCGGCCACCTGGGGTTTTTCAACGTGCACCTAAATCTAAGCACACGGGTGTTTTCGCACTTCGCCCCATCGAAATGCGGCCGCCGTGGCCGCAATTCGATCCCGCGACCTCGTGCTCAGCAGCCCAACACAACAGATACTGACCAACCACGGCGGGTTAGCAATGAGTTAAAGAACTTCACCGACGATTACGATACTCCCTAATGCTAATTTCGAGCGCAGCTGTTTAGGGATATTGAGTTCACGATATATTATGGCAAAGAATTTGATTCTGAAGGATAAGGTGGTCACCGCGGTGGCGCAGAGGCTCCGCTCGGGCAGCTCATTTAGCAGTAGCAGCAGACGAACCATTTCAACCGGTTGCGTCGCTCACTGTCGAGAAAGAAAGCGTAAACACAGGAACGCGTGGCTCGCGTGGAGCTCTAGTGGCGGCGTCGCCACACGCGAAGTAGCGCATGCGCAGCGGGTCTGAAGCCCATGCCAGCAATTTGTTTCCGCGCTGCGCGCATGCCTGGTCATGCCTGCTCTCCGCTTTCCTCCTGACCGCTTTCGGCCTACACTTCTACGCTTTCCACTTCCTGGTTGCGCTGCACCCTCCTCTCGGCTTTCCCCCTTGCGTCTTTTTGTCTGCCCGCTGCGCTCCGTGTTCGCTTTCACCTTTCGCTGTGCTCGTTCGCTCGCTTACGCCGATGCCAACGCCAACGCTCGCCGCAGAAATGGGTGCCTAAGAGCATAAATTTAATATAACCAACTCTACAGGAAAAGCTGGGCCGAAAGGTGGTCAACCGCTAGGGCGCCGCCCTGTTGGTACTAGTCAATGTCGCCAGCGCAATTACTATTCAGTGAGCTGAAAACAAGTACAGGTCAACTTATGCCTTGTGATTAAAAAAAAAAACACATACCTGATGGCTTTATGAAGGTGATGTGTGAATAATAAGCTTAAAGGAAGCGCTTGCTAAGTACGTAATTTCTGTAAATCATGAGATACGCATTAATTCAATAAAGCATGGCGCAAATTTCGGTTACCAATCTCTGTGTGTTTTGGACTGCGTAGTAGTTTCGTTTGGTACAGTTTAAGTTTTACATGTGATCGCGCTACGAAATCGGACGCGATGGCACCTTCGTGCCTTGGTGCCACACCAAAGCCCCGAAGGGCTCTGGTATATACATTCATATGTAAGTAAACAAATGTATCTTCTTGTTCAGAACATCACGTGAGTAGACAGCTTTCGTGATGCTTCATAATCGTTTGAGAAGCGTCACAGTAGAGCAGTTCATTCCTTATCACTTTGTCTGCAAAGTTATAAATAAAGAAGGCAATGAACATGCTAAGCGCTATTTTCATTTGCAGGTTTCCTCTCAGTAACAGGCAATTGCTGAACAGGTGGATCAGCGCAACCGCAATTGTATCGGCGAATCTACAACTTGGTCATAGAATCTGTTTAATTATTGGACGTTAAAAAATCATGCTTCTAGAAAGGCCACAGCAGAAAGCCATTGAAGCCTACTGGTGTGCCGGGTATTTCTGTGCCAAGACGCAATCAACAGGTGAGTGCCTAATACAGACGAAATCAAGTGCATGAACCAGCACATTAATAGCGTAAGCGTTTTATTGACTGTGCAATGTTTTCCACACTAACTTGCACTCCATTCCATGTCACATATCTTTTCTGGTGACAAGTGTGCGCAGCTAATCTATTTGTATGATCGACTCCGGGCATTAGGAGCCGTTCACTTGCACTTGATGCTGAGTCTTTTACATGTATCCATGAAGTGCAGATATGCACATCAGAGCCCTACGAGCATTTCCAAAATTCAATTATTTTTGGGCAACACGCACATATGCAATGACGTAATTTCACATGCCACGAAGCAGCTAGGACAAACATTTTTGTGGAGTTTAGTCGCAGGTAAAATAAGTAGATCATGGGGAAAGCTCGAGCTCCTTTTCCTTAAATCAGTGTCTACAAAGGGTACAAAAAAATAAAATTTTTCTTGCCCACCGGTTATCTTGCTGCATAAGCAAGAGAACCCACCACATTAGTGTAATATATCTCGTATGTCATAATAATATGTGCTGTAATTTACCATGTGAGATTATTTATTTTGTGGCTTATTCAGTGAAATCGCACTGCAAGCTGCATTCATCAATCTATTGGATTTTGCAAATGTTCAATGAAACAAGTTTCCCTTTTACGGAGATATGCAATGGCAAGGCCTTGTGCGTGTTCCAAACGTAAAATTTAAGCTCTAAATAAAGAAGACGTTTGTAGTCAGAAACAAGAAGCAATAATGGTGAATGCGGCGTATCAGAAATCCACAGTACAGAAATTATGAGAAGTGTTAAATGGTTTTATGGAAAGAATGGTATTTGAAAATGTAAGACTCTTCAGTGGAGGTCAAGCAACTCAGTATAGGTAGGTTACTCTGCGACATTATGCGAATAATGGGATAGCAAACAATGGGCCGGGAAATGTGTGTTTTTTTTTTTTTTTTGCAATACGAAAGCCCATGAATGTCATTACATGAGTCACTTTAGCATCATGAGACTGCTGCTTGAAAAATTCAGAAACAAACCAAAAAACAAGCCATGCAAAGAAAACAACAACAAAAACAACAATTTATTGATGCTTTTTCTCTACACCGGGGTAATAAAAGAATGTACCACAACTAATGTTCACATATCAGACCCCTTGTGACACAATAAAGGAAAAATTGAATTTAGAGCTATGGCACTTGCTGCACAGATGAGGGGGGGGGGGACTTGCACCAATAGTGATGGTTACTACAGCATTTAGAAATTGAAAGCATTCATGCAGACAAGGATGATTCTTAATATTGTTACGTGTAGAAAGACACAGATAAAACATGCTATTTACAGGCTATTTACACTGGAGCCAGGCAGCCAGGCCGACACTCGCCCGCGCCAAGGCACAGACCAGCTTCATCGTGGTGTAACACTTGGTGTAAACATGGAAAATATGTTATACTTTGCAGCACTACAAAGCGTATTTTGAAGCTTCTCTCTATGTTTTTCGCCTTTAATTACGTATGTGTTATGTGGCGCTCAATGCTGCAGTTCATGGTGTAGCAGCTCCTTTGTCTGTGTATTGCACACTGGATTAAGCTTTGATATCCAAATGCGCAAACGCCCTACGCTTCTCTTAGAAATACAAAATGAGGTTTTACGTAGAGTTCTCAGTGACATAATAAAAAATAAAAGTAAACAGTCTCATCGTGGAATTGTCGTTATTACGGTAATGCCTATGACAGTTATTGTTTATTGACAAGTTGGCAACTTCAACTGGTCAATCTTTCATGGGAAGGGATTATATGAATACATATAGAAAAAAGGGGTGTGTATTTGGGGGGAATAGGATTAGACACGGTACGAACAAACATACCTACAACGTGCTATAGACACATTTCTTGAAGGTACCGTAACAAAGTGTATTATGCATACAGTTCATACAACTAACTCTAGTATTACTACATACGCCCAGTGACGTGAGCTATATATATCGTCGCTCGCATTCGCGACGGCACTGGATGCCCTCCATATTCTTCTGGTTAATCGCACTCACTGCACCGAGGCAGAATAGACATCATGGGCGCAGTTGCATTTAAAGTATCTCGACATTTGAGCTTTGATCCTCCCACTACCCCTTGGGAGTCCTGGAGATCCTGCGCTGCCTGCTTTATTACAATTTCAAATGCTTTCCTGAGACCTCCGTTTGTCAGTTGCATGTGCCCTCTAGATGCATCAGTATTTGTAAAAAAAAAAACGATCTATGTTCGCGACGAGTAAAGCACTCCGCAACGAAAGAAGTGCCCCGCGGCCTCTGCAACATACCGTGCCCGTGTGATGAGAATTACGGAACGCCAACGAGGAATCTGTCGACTACAGCTTCGAGCTCCTAACTCATAACCTCGTCGAGTGACAGTTGCAACAGCAAACAGTGCGTGACCGTTGAAAACTGCATACCGCTGGAAACTTTACCAGGACCATCCTGCGGTTGGATAACTGCCACCTGTACGGACAACATCGACTACACCCACACCATAGAATAAAGAACCAACTTGAAAAAGTTACACACCCCACACACACGTGGTGTGATGTGGTGTGCTGCACGCAAACCACATCACACCACTACAAGCGAGACGCGGTTACGCTGCTACTACTGCTAGAAGTTATAAGTTGCCACAATAAACCTCACTACTGTCGCCAAGTCTAGCAAGTGTCTCAGGAGCTGGCAACCTCAGCGTAGCAACATAGCAGTGCTCTTGCAGTTCCCGATTTCAATGCATGGGCTCTATGGGTAGCTTGTCCTGTAGAGCCAGTATAGTGCAGTACAGTATGGTATAGTATAGTACAGTACAGGCTGCTCTCTGAAAGGGAAAAGGAAAAGTAACTCTCTGTGGACATGCGAAGAGGCTCCTCATAACGTGCTGAATCTGTCACGTAGTACAATGGTTTCAAAGAACAAATGCTTTAACCATTGTTCATGGAACCAAGATCAAATAACTTTCTGTTCATGTAGGGGGCAGCTGCGGAGTTTTCCAACCACGGTGGAAACAGCTGTTTGTTTCCATGGACACTCACAAATAGGATGCGTCGCCACACGTTAGCAAGCACAAAATTTACATTCGGGGCTATCACATTATTCGATCAGAAAGGAGTACGTGTTTGCGAAATCCTCGTCAAACCATTGACGACGTGAAAGAGTTAGTAACGATATGGTAACCCAGGTGGTAGGCCGGGCTTTGAGGTAAGTAACACGGACTCTTTTTGCGACACCATTCCATTTTCTTTAGGCCACTGTACGCTAACGAGATGGCCTACATCACCCTCTTGAGAAAACGACAGCAATGCCACTGACAGCCTCCTAAATAGATCGTCCGGCTACGTCAAGGTGATCAGTTTGAGTGACAGCGCAATGACATGGCAGTTAGCGAAAATGATGTCTTGTTTCTTGTCAATTGCGCGGTGGTGAACTTCATTTTTTTTCTTCGAAAGACGTTAATGGGCTCCGCGACGTAGAGCAAGGAATAAGCTTAGGAGCGCTGTTTTGAATTGAAAATAGCAGCACCGTCTGTGGGCGGCACTCCTGAAGGAGAAATCAAGGTGGTCAAAGGTCAGCTGCCATATCACCCGCCGTCGTTAATCAAATGCAATATTTTAAATTTAATCTTTATGGATTTTACTGGACAGACTGCTGCAGGTGCTGAACTAAAGCAGGTGACCGATTTCTCTGAGGTAATACGCAAAGGGCCGATACGGGCTTCGTATAAAACAATAAAACATTGTCTGATGCAAAGTCACTGATAAAATTAGCGCCTTCTTATTCCTTGATGCCGGGAAAAAGAAGGTCCACTCGAGGCCAAGAGAGCTAGCCACCGTAACGGCGACGATGGCCGCAGTGCAGGACTGTAAATCGATAACCTAAAGACATGGTCAGCAGCAAGGTTCAATCTTGTACGCGTACTAGTGGCAGCTAAGCAGGCAAGATGGGGAATAGGTACCCAGGTGGCGTGTCGAATAGTTTGCACGTCGGCGGCAACCGTGAAGTAACGCACTACACTGATAGTGGCTGCTGTGAGCGGAGCACAGAAAGACCACAGCTTGTTGAGTGTTTAGGCTTGTGCACCGCTTTGTCGTACGGAGGTTCGTCTTACTGCTGTTAATCTGCATGACGACGCTGGGTGACACAAACCGGACAAATTCAATGGAAATTATTTTGTAACTACTTTTTAAGAGTTCGCTAAGAGTCTCGGCGCTCGTCCTCTATAATTCTTCGGCAGCTATACCGTGGCTTTATACCTCTCTCAAAGTAAATAACGCCGCCTACTGTGCTCGTTTATAAGCGACATTATGTAGAATACGGGCTGGTAAAGCACGCGATAAAAAAATGGACTTGCTCTGGTACGACGTGGACCCTTTTGCAAATGAATAATGTCGTTGAAAGGCACGACGCAGACTCATATGGCGACCTTCCTTGTGCACTTATGGCTAAGTATAACCGAAATTCTATCCGAGGCTTGAGTAGTAGAAACAAAAAAAGGCTGTCGTAATTGCAAGAGTTTTACATATTTTCATGAGGCTTGAACGTGGACTTCCGTTGGGGCTATCTTAGTCCCGTCTTGAAGATATTGCGTTTCACCGCCAACTTCAATATTACCGCCAATTGAGTGGAACTAAGCTAGAAATTAGAGCCTCCTGTATGTTGTTATGAAAACGGGCAACTTCATTCATCTGTGCTTTCTTTTTAAGGTCGGAGCGGCAGTCGGACACGTGTCGTGAAAACTTAAAAATTGTCGAACCTTTGAATTTTCTTGGTGTTCTGTGGTATCTGCACTGCGGTATTTGCTGCAGCTCCCTTTAAAAAAAATTACTTCTCTGGACGTTCGCATATGAGTAACATGAGCGGATGATTTTAAATTTCTGATGTAATTAATACGTTTGCAGTAGTTCTATTCAGCAGCTCCGCCTCTCTGCTGAAAACACAGTTTCAGAGTTAGATATGCGCATGAGGAATGCTTGTTAATGACGATATTTATTAGATTACAATTTGCGCCGATGGCTTTCTTGCCTGAAAACAATTGGCAAAAAGATATGCTGATTTTACGCGAAGTATAGGAATCCGTTTGAACGAAGCTTTCATTTATGTTTGCGCTTATTGACGCTAATTGACGGTTACTTGGGCGCCAAATTTCGGTGTTCAGCGCTTCTTGCAATACGACAGTGGTGAGGAGACAATAAACAATATCATGGGTGTATCATTTGGAATACACCACGAGACGTGGAACCAGCGTTGAGGTTAACGCTGTCACCACTTCACACAGAGCATCGCGTCGTCGCACAACTTTTGATGCGCTGGACGGTCGCGTACAAAGGTGCATCTCGACGCTGCAGTGCGTGCAGAATGGTAAGCAAGGGCGCCTGAAGGAAGTATCAAATATACTGCTTAAAGTTTAGCGTCAGTGGTACCGTGGGATATGGTGCTATATTGAGTTGGAACCGACAGCTGTACCGCGGAAAAGTATAGTGCCAGCGGTTGAGCTGCCACAAGGGAATAATTCGTGTCGTTTGTATGAATGCGCACATTGCTCTCCGGCAAGCTAGCGTCGACCATTGGCGTATAGGAAAGTTAGCGCTCTGGTGTACCGGGGCGAAACTATTTCCGGTGTCCCGTTAAGAAATGCACCAAGAACAAACAGCTCCAGCTGACACCGGTGGACTATGTTCTTTAAGCGACTTTCCGTTTGCACGTACTGCGTCTGTTGCACAGACCGACAAACTTGAGCGTTTTTTTTTCATCAATGGCAGAAACGTGCCATTACCGCACCTTGAGCTTACATTTTTCGAGTCGTCGGCAACTGTTCCAATGTCCAGCAGTACCCAGAAGTCTCGTCAAAGTAATGCATGGGGAAACAGAACTACTGCTGACAAACTTCAGCAAGCAACGACGACACATTGCAAAAGGCGCAGCAGTTGCTTACCTCGACGAGACTGCGGAATTTGGCGAATGCTTTGCATTACAACAAGGAGAGAAAGACCCTTCGGCACCGTTACCTGTTCTTGAAGTGAGCGCGAGCTTATCACTAGCGGAGAGGCAGCGTTTTGTGGACCTGCTTCACCAGTTTCGCGATTGCTTCTCGTCGACATCCAGAGTTGGTCAGGCGCCACTTACGAAACCCCGGAAATCAACTGAGGAGACAGCGAGACCAATCCTACAAAAGCCGCACCGTGTAACACCAAAATAGCGCTAAGCGATCCGAGAGCAAGTGAAGAAAATGCTTGACGACAACGTTATCCAACCATCGAAAAGCCCGTGGGTATCGCCGGTAGTGATGGTCAAAAAGAAAGACGTCAGTCTACGTTTTTGTGTCGACTACCGTAAGCTGAACCGGGTGACAAGGAAAGACGTATACCCATTACCGCGTATCGACGATTCTCTCGACAGGCTGAGGCATGCCCGCTACTTCTCGTCGATGGACCTCAAAAGTGGCTATTGGCAAATCGAGGTTGACGAGAGAGACATTGAAAAGACTGCTTTCGTAACGCCTGATGGGCTTTACGAATTCGAGGTCCTGCCTTTCTGTTTATGCTCAGCTCCAGCAACTTTTCAGCGACTCATGGATATGGTTCCGTCAGGCCTGAAGTGGCAGACATACCTAGTATACCTCAGCGATGTCATAGTTTTTTCGCAAACGTTCCAGGAATACCTCAGACGGCTGCTGGCGGTTCTACAAACGATTAGGTCCGCCGGCTTAACACTGAAAGCAGAAAAGGGTCACTTTGGTTTCGAGGAACTCCAGTTCTTAGCTCATGTTGTTAGTAATCAAGACGTCCGCCCTGACCCCGACAAGATCACGGCTGCCGCAAAGTTTCCAACGCCAACAGATAAGAAGACAGTGAGGCGTTTCCTGGGTCTCTGCTCGTATTACCGAAGATTTATAGCCAATTTTTTCTGATATAGCTGCACCTCTAACGCGCCTTACAGAAGAAGACGTTGTCTTCGTATGGGGCGAAGAAGAACAAGCAGCGTTTAATGATATCCAACAGCACCTGCAAACGCCTCCTGTACTGGCTCACATTGAAGACGACGCTCCTAGCATGATTCATACGGACGCTAGCAACGTAGGTCTATGCACTGTGCTCGTGCAGTGTCAAGACTCAGCCGAGAGAGTCATTGCATGCGCGAGCGCGACGCTCTCACGTGCTGAGTCTAATTAATCAACCACAGAAAAGGAATGCCTTGTGGTAACATGGGCCGTTATGAAGTTTCGCCCGTATCTCTATGGCTGTTCCTTTAGTGTTGTCGGTGATCATCACTCACTTTGCTGGCTGACGAACTTGAAGGATCCGTCCGGTCGACTAGCGTGTTGGAGCCCAAGGCTTCAAGAATTCGATATGACAGTGGTGTGAAAGTCCGGATGAAAGCACTCCGACGCCGACTGCCGTTCAAGGTCACCGATTGAGCAGGATGTCACAGAAGATGACGAGGCCATGGCTTTTATAGGTGTTCTAGACACGGGCACGATTGCTCGTCAGCAGCGGGAAGACAGCCAACTGATTCCGCTTATTGAATTTTTAGAAGGCCGGATTACAAGCGCGCCCAAAACATTTGCAAGAAGCTTGCCATCATTCTGCTTCCGTAATGATGTTCTTTACAAGAAGAACTTCTCTGCAAGCGGAAGCAGCCACCTACTTGTCGCCCAAACGTGCCTATGTCATGAGTTCTTGCAAGACTGCCACGATTAACCGACATCTGGCCACCTCGGCTACACGCAAACACTGGCCCAACTCAGAGAGAAATATTACTGGCCAAGGACTGCCACCTTTGTGAAACATTACGTGCGCATGTGTGTCGATTGTCAGCGTCGCAAACCACCATATATGAAACCAGCTGCGCTACTATAACCAGATACAAGTGCCCACGAGCCTATTCGGCCCAATCGGTATGGACCTTCTCGGATCATTCCCGACTTCCAATACTGGTAATAAGTCGGTAATAGTTGCCACCCATTACCTGACCCGCTGTGCAGAAACCAAGGCCCTTCCAAATGGCACCACAGTCGAAGCAGCGCGATTCTTTATTGAAAACGTGGTTCTGAGGCACGGTGCACCAGCGGTGATAATAACGGACAGAAGGATTGCCTTTACGGCTACACTTCTAAAGACAGTGCTTTGCCTCAGCGGCACGGCTCACCGAAAGACCACAGCCTATCACCCGAAAATGAACGGCCTAACAAAACGCTCGAACAAGACTATCGCCGAAATGCTGAGTATGTACGTAGACGTGGAGCACAAGAAATGGGATGACATTCTGCCGTACATCACATTCGCTTACAATGCTGCTCAACAGGAAACAACGCGAAAGACACCATTTAGCCTTTTCCATGGCCGTGAAGTGACGACGATGCTCGATGCGATGTTGCCACATGGCTGCGGTTATATAGGCACGGACGCTGAAGCTTTCGCTCAACGTGCTGAAGAAGCGAGACAACTCGCCCGCGTCAGAATCGACCGACAACAGGACTAAGACGCTAGACGCTACAATCTACGGCGCCGCTACATCACATATCAGCCACGCGACAAAGTGTGGGTTTTGAGTCCCATCCGTCGGCGAGGGCTTTCAGAAAAGCTACTCAGGCGGTACTTTGTTCCGTACAAGGTTTTACGGCGCCTCAGCGACCAGAACTATGAGGTTATCCTGGTAGTCCTGCTTCCTCCAGGGCGAAGCACCGCATAAAGCCCTATTGTTCGGAATGAAGTACCCACACCTCGTCTGACACATCTTCTTGCCGCTAGGTGAGCATCAGGACGATGCTATCTCTGGAGGGAGGCAAATGCCACATCCAGTACGCTGCACGCAGAGGAAGACGAAGTGGTCGCGCATTGCGGAAGAGAAGAAGAGGTTTTTGCACGATCGTTTTAGAGCGCAGCTCTTTGGCGTCCGTTCCTGGGCTTCGCGTCGTCGTCGGCGTTGTCGTCGGCCTCGTAACCAGCTCCGCCCCCCTTTCACCCCCCCAGCGCTAGCAGCGACCGACTGATACCGCTGGATGCCGCTGACGCCGCTAGAGAGTCAAGATAACGTGACTGCATAGAACACCGTCGCCGCCATGCAGAAAGAGGAGGAAAGGGTCCCCCCCCCCCCCCTGTTCTTGTGTGGCGGATAGGGTGCTCTTCAGTTGCCGACGCGCCGGTTATTTCACGTAGGCCCCGGCACGTCGACGAATACGTGACCACCTTCCCACGGCTAGACCTGGTTCTTAGCGCTGCGGAAGCGAGGGTATCATATTGTTTGTGTCGGCATCGGTGGCGTTGTCCCTGAAACCAACTCCGCAGCTGGGGTTGACTCACTATCGGCGTCAGCGGCATCAGTCAGTCGCTGCTATCTCTTCCCTCCTCCCTTTATCGTGTTGTCCGCTTGCTGCGCGCGCTTCTGCCCCCATCGTTTGCCGCTGGGTGTACACGCCACCCCCCTCTTCCTGCGAGTCTCCGGTTGTCAAAGCGCCGGCTCGAACTTAATTCCTTTCTTCGCTCCTCCTCCAATGCAACCCCTGTGCGGTGGCAATCAGAGAGCCAGATCGGTGGCGGCGGATCTGTATATGTGCACCGCCCGAGCCGAAATTGCCGCTGCCGTTCGCCCTGTGCGGTGGCAATCAGAGAGCCAGATCGGTGGCGGCTTGACATAAAGACAAACAGCAATTTCCTAACACTTATGCGGGAGAACATCCCGTTCCTCTCGCTCGTAACGCGTCCCACGGCTGTGACAACCTCGCGAGGCACTTGTATAGATCTCGTCTTTGAGAATCAAGCATTGGTGTACCAAGTCGAACATATATCAGTCTATTTCTCCGACCACAAAGCTTCCTTCATGACTGTCAAGAACTGTTAGTGGAGTCTTTGTTAAAGGAATACGTGTGAAAAATAAAAAAAAAATTCTGTGATAGCGCATACATGTGTTGCTCGATTTCTTTGCCTCAATCCATCGAAAAGGTGAAACAGCTTATTTGCTGCGCTCAAATTTCGCATTAGGAAGTAACGTAATCGTCGGTAATTTTTTCAGTTGGCCTGCAATTAAAGTGTCCTGCCTTTTTTATGAGTTCCTGCTGCTTGCTAATCGTGGCAATATAATGTAAATATATGGGACAGGGTGTGGTGCTTCAAGCAAATGTAAGAAATGTGGGACTTCTTCGTAATTTCAGGTATTTGAAGCCTCACTAGTTGTCTCCGTATTGTCCAGGAACGTGTTTCTGGGACGTTGGTGACCTGAAACCATGCAGGTATAATGCTTGCGTCACATAGAATTGCTTTCACAACAGTGGCACACATATGCGCATTAAGGATGCCAAGTTGGGTTTACGTATTACAGCCACGGGGAAATGGTACTTGAAGATCCATTGCCGAAAGTTTGCGAGGCGGCCTCGTAGGCCTCTCGCGTTCCACTGCATTATTGTGGAGCTTCGTAATTAGTTTTCAAAAGATAACGCCATGATGCCTTAATGTAGAGTCGTGAGGAGCGTTTCCAAAGCATCTAGAACATGTAGCGCAGTCTTAGCAACTGGCGTTTGTCGTCCACAGAGAAGTGAGCGAGTCGTAGTTATGACGCGCCTGAGCATACTTCGCGCGTTTTCATTTTCTCGCTTATCATTCTTAACCACTTTTGCAGACACATCACCCGACGAATTCACGCCTGACTGTTTGGATGAAAGCGACGGTTATTCAATGTGAGTCCGTGGGCGGGAGCGTCGTTTTGTACTGCGTCTTTGTTCCACGTTCTGCTGCCGTAGAAGGTATACTGGGCTCGCATCTTGATCGCAGAAGTAAACTTGGCAAGCGAGGAGTTCAATGGTCCATCTGTTCGGATAATAGTCTTGTCTTCCTGGCGTCTTCGTCGCGATTGGCGCCTTTGGCAGCATATCGATGTAGCAGAGTGCCTGTGACTGGGGTTGTCTCACACCATCTTTCGAAGCCCAGACATTTCGTCCTTGATTTTCTGGCAGTCTTTTGATTTTGCTTCGGATGGACCGGCGTAGTTTAGACATTTTAGGTAGGTAGCATCGCAGCTATCATTTTGGTCACAACTTCCACACCATTGGCATTTTACATCGCCATTGCAAACCACGCTGATGTGTCCTATTTTGAAACACGTGTGACATTACACCAGTTTTGCATATAAGGGCGCTCAGGATTCCTTACGTGTCCCACTTTTATGTAATGAGGTATGGTTTCAGAGTCACAGACTAGTGTAAAACACCGGGATTGACCGAAGCGGTGAATGTGCATTATTCGTGGAATCGAGTTCAAAAGCCTCTCAAGGTCAGTGTCTGTGATTTCTTTGTCTATGTCAGAGATAACGCCAGTTCAGGTTCATTTTCGATACAAAAAAGGGAGTGCACTGGAATGTTTCCTAGTAGCGTGGCAACCTTAAACGTATCCATAATTGTTATTCACGTCAACCGAGAGGAGGTTCCTTCGTGCGTTAATTGTAGTCTCGCTGACTTGGCCTGGAGAAACTCGTTCAAAAGACACTGTTAAGCTTTGCCTGTTCAGGCTGTTAATATTGTCAGTTGCTGTGGTTGGGACGTAAGCAACTGTGAATAATTGTTTACGAGTATCCGGCCTTGGCATTGGTTCACTATCTTGTCCTCTTGAGCTTTCTTTTCACCGACGACCCGCGGCAAGTGTGAAATTGTTGTCCGATTCTATTTCTTCAACCATGGAGCTGTCGGTGGACTCCAGGGTGATAGTAGAAGAGCCAGTGTGGTCCCTTGTCTTCGATGCATCCAGTGGTGGATGGTCAGGGTCAAACGCTTAATTAGTGTTTCTATCCCCCATCCCGGAGGATGACGTAGTTCTTTTGGCACGACCACTGATGTCAGAGAACGCCTGGGGCACATTAAAATTGAAGAAACCACAGGCTCCATGGGCGTCCTTATTCCAAGGCCTGTCTTCTCCTGGTGCCATGAAGGCAAAGTTTTGTTTTGGAATGAACGACGCATTGCAACAATCTTCCTGTAAAAGCAGATAATAAATAGGCATTAAAGGCAAGTGGACAATGTTCCTCAGAAACCGGAGTTTGTATAGCATTCTGTATCGCAATGTGTTTATAGAATAATTAGGGCAAATTACTTCCAAGAATTGTTTTTATTAATATAGCTGATAAATTAGGGCAAGTCATGAGAATAGTATTTCTTTTGACTTCGCCTAATGCTTTACAATAAGCTTGTAGGAATTCCTTGTATTTATGCCAATAAAAGTATGTATTTCTAACAATTATTACGTCCCGCGGTATTAAATTATGGGGTTTAACGTGCCAAAACCACTTTCTCATTATGAGGCACGCCGTAGTGGAGGACTCCGGAAATTTCGACCACCTGGGGTTCTTTAACGTGCACCTGAATCTAAGTACACGGGTGTTTTCGCATTTCGTCCCATTGAAATGCGGCAGCCATGGCCGGGATTCGATCCCGCGACCTCGTGCTCAGCAGCCCAACACCATAGGCACTCAGCAACCACGGCGCGTCGTCCAGCAGCAATTTTACTAGCGTTTTTTTTTTCGTAGTGATAGAAGCTGTTCAGTAAACCCAGGGTTAGTTTTAGCGTTTCCTATAAAAATTAGTGACCCATACTTATCAACTAACTCTAATATTTTTCGTTAAGTATGCGTCCAGTTGTCATTTACGGACCATGAAGCAAATGACGGCAGAAAAAGTTAATTAAAAAGTTCTAATTCGGTGTTTATTCTATAGTAATTAGCTCGGGTATAATCCCGGATAGCTTTAGTCTTTACACATGAAAATGTCAATGGTAGGTTAATTGTGTAGTTAAAGAGTTTATGGGGCCACTAACACCTTCGATTAAGAAGCCGGTCCAGCCGTGTCTGGTGCAGTCATCTAAACCAAGTGCAACATAATAGTAGCACGAGTACAGTGGTCAATAATTTGGGATAAGTTGTGGTGAAGTGTTACATCTAGAAAATCTGCTGAAGTGCAACACGTGGTGAACATTACAGACCAATCAATGAGTGGATAATTATAATTGAAACCTCAAAAAGATATATTACGTTGGCTGGACAGAGTTGTGTAGCGGCCGCTATGTTATCATGTAGTTCCCTAGTGATAGAGGCATACGTTGGACGATAACATCATCCTAGAAGTAATTTAGCAGAAGATGTAACTCATGCGGCCTAAGTTATTCGTTTCTTAGGGTTAGTATCAATTGGAAAAGATGAGACTTTCTTCTTGACCACTATCAACATGCCCTCTCCTCTTTTTTCAACCCGGTCACACAAATATATGCTTAATTGCTTTTATTTGGGAAAATTTCTTCGTTTGTTCCGTGGCAATAGAGCCTTGTCTCCGTGAGTACTAATAACTCAGGGTAACTATAATCCAAGTAATAACACAACTCATCTCTCTTTGGGCAGTAGACTTCGAATGTTAGTAAAAAATACTGATAATGATGGCGATTTTAACTCACGCTGCTTACGCGTGCGCGTGTTAGCCTCACGCTAGATTTCAGAGTGTACAGCTACGTGGCGTGAACTGTCCGAAACAGTGGCTTTAGCATCAATGAGAAGCTTGTCCACAAAAAGCCTGAATGGTTTGTTCTGCGCTTTTGCGTATTCCAGAAGCTTTTCACGCGCTTGTGGCGCTGTCAAAGAAAAATCTTCGGGAATGTAAAAGAAGATCCATTGAGCTTGCGTGCATTTGACAAAATATGTTGCTTCTATTTGAGGAAAGCTAAACTTGGCAATGACAAGCCATCATTTTTCCTTGTTGAACCTGACTAGCCTGCGAACACGCTCTACTTTTGGGCTTGTTATGGAAATGTCGAGGTTATCGGAACAGAAATTCATAATTCTTTTTTTTCGGAATTTGGCCAATCCTCATTAGGGTCGTCTTCTAGACCATAAAAAAAGGAGGTTGGACGAAAGCATCGAATTTTTTAGCAACGTCGCATCTCTTCGTAATTGTCGACAGTTGGTGCGTCACATACGTAAAGCATTCACAACCCCGGAAGGTGCGGTTGCAGACACAGAAGCGCTTAGTTCGTCAAGCGACGTCACATTTGTACCGTGCAGTTTGGTTTTGCTGTCAGCCGCTTTCAATCTGTCGGCACAAGACGAAGGGTGTCGGCATCCGCACCAGCCCCGTCTGAAGACGTGCCACATTGGCTTTATCTACTATTTCTACTTTACGCTTGAGTTGTCTTATTTCGATCTCAGCGGTAGCATGCTTAGAAAGTAAAGGCTCTTAACTTTCCTTGAGGTCTCGTATTATTTCAAGAACATGGGCAAATGTGTTGGCTTCAGACACTCATAGGGCCTGGATTTGATTCTACATCACCCGCAAGCATTATTAAAGGGTCACACATGGCATCACGTACGCCAGACGCACAGCATGACAATCACTCTGGTATATCTCTTAGCTCTAGGGGGCACGACCCCTCAAGGAGGCAATGGTTACTATCAGGCCTCGAACACTTTCAAGTTCCAGCGATCGCCACAGAGAGTAAAAAAATGAACCGCGGCGCGTTCAGGGATTAGGCGCGTAGTGTATCTATTTCAATTTGTTCGGATAATTTCATTCATCTTTTGCCTGCTAGCGGCGCTCAACGCGGCTAAATATTTGAGCTATAAATGTACATGCAATAACCACAAAAGATGCATTGCTGGAGCCGAGCACAGTATACTTGGAGACTACGCAAGAATCCGGATTAACCTTGCAGCCTCTCAGAGTGTGCACCTGTGAGATAAAAATCCAGTGCTTCACATTTTCAGCTTCGTAATTATTTGTAGGCGAGGCGGATAAAACAGATTCTTGTTGTCAATTCATAAAAGTAGGAAGTAAGAACACTTATATAGTTATTCCTCTTCAAAGGCAATTACAACGAGGATCTTCTTATTTTCTTACGTTGCTAATATTTCTATCGTGGAGTACAGCATAAATAATAAATAGTTATCGCTGTTTCTGCGTAAAATGATACACCGCGCGATAGATTTTCTGCACATTAGTGGTAAATGTTCCCCCGGTGACACAGCTAGATCAATTGCATTTGAGACATAAAAAATGACTGTTTATTACTAGTATCGGGCAGAAACAATTGTCATTTAATCAAGGCTTGACTAAGCACAGCCCACACGAGGACACCATTGAAATAAATGCACACGGAAAACAGTGCTGCGTGTGTGTGT
The DNA here is from genome assembly GCF_023375885.2 of Dermacentor andersoni. NCBI lineage: Eukaryota > Metazoa > Arthropoda > Arachnida > Ixodida > Ixodidae > Dermacentor > Dermacentor andersoni. Next base: position 290,064,565 of record NC_092814.1, read on the forward strand.
AATTTTATATCATGGAGCATTTTGTGCACTGTGCTTAGGCATTAATTACAGACTCACCCACACCCCACCGTAGTAACCGAGGCTATTTTTTTTATTTCTACCCCAGCCTCCAAGATTCTGCTCATATTTGTTCGCCACTTTGGACTCCATTCTCTCTTGACGTACGCGTCAACAGTGGATGGGTTACCATTGGAAGTAACATCAAGGGAAAGAATCCTAACAAGATGTGTTTCTGAACACTGCACATAGGGCCATAACTTGTTCATTTATTGGACTAACTTTGGTTTCACCACTTTTTCTTGCATGTTGGTCATGACCTCATCATTTCTATTTTCTGCAAGATGGACCAAATAGAGATTATTGGTCTGCGAGCGGCTTACCGCGAAATGTTTGCTAGTTTACCAGATAGAGGTGTGTGAGCACCATCAGGAAAGTAGCAGTCTACAGTTTTGTATTATAACGAGCACAAGTGCTAAAATTTCACGTACAAGTTAGCTTGCTTTTACGAGCTTTTTATGACCGTTAACTGTAGCAGTACCATGTTAAGATGCCACTTTTAGAACGTAGCCCTTAGCCACCCGTTCCTGCGGCGAACGTCGGCATTATTATCGGCGGCGGCGCAACCGAGCGAACGAGCACACTGAAAGGGAATGAAAGGCGCGAGGAGGAAAGTGGAGAGGAAGGCGCAGCGGAGCCACGAGGCGAGTATGGCGGAGCATAGTATGGATATAAACGGAGCAGAGTATGGCGAAAGTGTGAGGAGAAAAGTGTTGTGTGGCGGCGGTGGTTACGAGATGGCGCTAGAGTAGCCCGCGTCATCTGCGAGGTGTGTCGGCGCCGACTGCTGCTGTGAATCTCGCCCACGTGTCACCTACACGATGGCTCTCGCGATGTACAGATTAGCGAGGCAGTCGCGCCACACTTCGCTCTGTTGGCAACGTGCCGCACGATACAGATTGTCCGCGCCAGCCAATATATCGCGAAATGTAAACACTTATAGGGCTGCGCTCATATTTCGCATTATGTTGTATCGTAATCGTCGGTGAATTTTTTTAGAGCGCAGCTCTTTGGCGTCCGTCCCTGGGTTTCGCGTCGTCGTCGGCGTTGTCGTCGGCCTCGTAACCAGCTCCGCCCCCCTTTCATCCCCCCAGCGCTAGCAGCGACCGACTGATACCGCTGGATGCCGCTGACGCCGCTAGAGAGTCAAGATAACGTGACTGCATAGAACACCGTCGCCGCCATGCAGAAAGAAAAGAAAAGGGTCCCCCCCCCCCCCCTGTTCTTGTGTGGCGGATAGGGTGCTCTTCAGTTGCCGACGCGCCGGTTATTTCACGTAGGCCCCGGCACGTCGACGAATACGTGACCACCTTCCCACGGCTAGACCTGGTTCTTAGCGCTGCGGAAGCGAGGGTATCATATTGTTTGTGTCGGCATCGGCGGCGTTGTCCCTGAAACCAACTCCGCAGCTGGGGTTGACTCACTATCGGCGTCAGCGGCATCAGTCAGTCGCTGCTATCTCTTCCCTCCTCCCTTTATCGTGTTGTCCGCTTGCTGCGCGCGCTTCTGCCCCCATCGTTTGCCGCTGGGTGTACACGCCGCCCCCCTCCCCCCTCTTCCTGCGAGTCTCCGGTTGTCAAAGCGCCGGCTCGAACTTAATTCCTTTCTTCGCTCCTCCTCCAATGCAACCCCTGTGCGGTGGCAATCAGAGAGCCAGATCGGTGGCGGCGGATCTGTATATGTGCACCGCCCGAGCCGAAATTGCCGCTGCCGTTCGCCCTGTGCGGTGGCAATCAGAGAGCCAGATCGGTGGCGGCGGATCTGTATATGTGCACCGCCCGAGCCGAAATTGCCGCTGCCGTTCGCCACTGCGAAATTATCTGCCAGTTCTTTCTGAGCCATGAGCGAGACGACCGATGGAAGTCCTCCGTCTGCTGCTGCTGCTGCTGCTGCTAAACGAGCTGCCAGAGCAGAGGCCCAGCGCCGTCGCCGTCAGAATCCAGAGGTGCGTGCCGCCGAAGCAGAAGCTTACCGTCGCCGCCGTCGAGATGATCCAGGAGTACGCGTCGCCGAAGCAGAGGCTAAGCGCCGCCGCCGAGAAGACCCTGCCGTTCGCGCCGCCGAAGCGGAGGCTCATCGCCGCCGTCGAGAGCAACCAGCAGTAAGCGAGGCTGAAGCAGAAGCTCATCGCCGCCGCCGAGAAGACCCTGCAGTTCGCGCCGCCGAAGCGGAGGCTCATCGCCGCCGTCGAGACTTATTTGCTGCGCTCAAATTTCGCATTAGGAAGTAACGTAATCGTCGGTAATTTTTTTCTTTTGCAGTCACTACTTCTGTGACGACCAGAACAGAAACAAAGTAGGAAGCTCCTGCTTCCTAATGCTCAAACTCTCTCATCTGCTCTTTTCAAATCATTTTGGCGGGTGATACCACCAAGTATCACATGCTCCATCACAACAATAATTTGTTACACAAAAATACAAGGAACAGGAGCAACAGCTCCCAGTGGCCATCTAGGCGGCCCCAGGCACGGGCCTCACAATCGCCAGATTCCAAATAAAGTTATCACATCAAAAATACAAGGAACTTTCGAACGATCAAAAACACTCCATTCAGTTTTGAGGAAATAATGCTTCATGTTGACTAAATCTCTGGTAAGCACTCTTACATGGTTCATGAACAGTTATCGTGAAATCAATAGCTGGATTAGCCCTGCACAGTAAGATAAGACATAGCTAGAAAAGGCAAGCTCAGACAATCGCCCTACTCATCATTTCACAAACACGACAAATCACTAAAAGCAATCTTTCTTTCTCTTTGAACAGCATATGACAAACATGATCACATTGTGTTCCCAAAACGTTTTTGAAGTAAACTAGCAGAATAGTAAGTTCGGCTTGACGTTCAGCCAGTCAACAGTGGACGAGCAACGGAAGCCTCAGCGTGGGAACTTGTCTTCGTCACAGCCCTCCCAAACATGTTTGCTTGTTGAAACGTTGGGTCCAGGCTTGTGCTTCTCTTGCTCACCTCTGTTACTCAATTGAAGTGTTTATCTGCTTGCAACTCTTAGCGTTGTTTGAATACCTAAACCGGGATTGTTGTGTTTTTCAACATGAAACCATAAATTGCGTTTTCCAAGGATCTGTTCGTATTAATTGGGCTTGCTGATATGTTTATTTAGTGTTCTTGTTTATCCAGACAATCTTTGCAGAAGTATTTGCGAGCAGGGTTGTCTCCATAACGTTTCTTGCTTTCCTATGAGTACTCCATTTGTGTCAAATCCTTTACTGCCGCAAAGGAACACTAAATCTGCAGCAGAAATATGAAGACGGTACAATATGGGCAGCAAAATTTAGCATAATGTTTTTTGTGCTTTTACTGCGCTACGAGCCTTTCGCCAATGTGTTATCTAAAGAGTGCAAGATTGAAGCTCCAGGTTATCTTGCTGACACTGCATCTTTGCCGCGCACTTTTTACGTTTCTTTTTTTTAGACCAGCTGAATCGTCGAACGAAAACAGTGTACGTATATACGTATAGGAACACAATATACGTGTACGTAAACATGTCAAGCAGTCCGGCGCGCAACTACACTACGAGGATAGCTCATCATAAATGTCGTGGTCTTAAGATTCGTGGCTAGCAAACTCAGTGAGGCACAGCATTATGTCCTCGTGACCTGTACAAAAATTATGGTTATGCACTGCTTCATTCACCATTTACAATAAACAATGTAAGCATACTTATTTGAAGTGCTTTTTTGCCAATTCAGGCCTCTCGGTCACCTGGCGACATAATAACAATATCTAGATGTTAGAGTACCGTACTCCCGAATACCACCCCAACAGCGGTAACAAAATGCCCAAAACCATCGAGCGAGCAGCGCGACCTTTCTCAGAGCAGCGCGACCGCCGCCGCTCTGAGAGAATGCACGGCTCTTCAACTCCCACCAGCCACGACCGCAGCTGGGATATTGCTCATTACGTAAGGATGATAACATACGTTTTGAGTTTGACAGTGCCTTCTCTCGGTCCTATACTTTAGTTCACGACGCCTCCGCTACTCTTATTTCCGTTACACTGTGGAAGGTACAGGTTCACTTCTCTAAGTATTCTATGTGTTATATCTTACAACTTTTCCACAAGAAGCATTACTGAACTAACTGACGTGAAAGCGTTGTTTTTTTTCCTCGGTGTCGAGCCAAACTGGACAGCTGCAGACTCCATTTGCTTTGATTGACTTTTGAGTTTGATTGCATAGGGTCCGGGACGAGCCCACGTTTCTCAGCGAGAGACACGACAACATGTTTAACAGCGAGAAAATAGGCAAAGGAAGGCTACCTTTACTACGGTGTACTCTTTATACTATACAGACCTTTTTTTTTACGAAAAGGCTATCAACTTAGCCAACGTAGCGTTTTTCCAGAGTAGTTGTAAAGCGACGTGGATATACTTTACCGCTAGAAATGTGACTTTCAGAAGTGTTATTAACGAAAATTTGGTTATTAAGTTTTTATCAGAACGCTGGTGGTAGTTGTTTATAAACTAATTCAGCAGGGACTCAAATTTTATTGCACCGGAATTTTATAATTTCTGAAAATTGCAAATAATTGGATCTTATCATTAATTTATATGCTCAAGTAAGGCAGTATCGAGACCGAGCACATCGGGAGCGCAGAAAGAGCAATTCCGATATTACGGCAGATAGAAACACCCCATGACGAAGTACGTGATGAAATATGAATGATGACATGGCAAGGCAAATGCTGATACGGAATTGAGCTGCTGATACTTGCCAGACAAGACTTGCTGTATCAGTATCTGCCGCGAAGTTCAGTTTCAAATTTAGTCGCGCTTCTAAACAAAATACTACATATAACATAAATGATGAGAGCTGTTGAGATCCCGATGAGTCGGAATGCCAGAGCTGCTCCCAACTATTGCGAATCGAGTCTTTGAATCCCAGGGCTACCACCAATGTTGCAATTTTGGTAATTATTTGATTAGCGATTATATAGACAGTGCAGGCGCATTTCTGCCGTCGCCGTCGCGGCGATATTCCGTTTAAAGTCCGAGGGCAACAACATCGTCGCCGCGCGCCGTATGCTGTATGTGCAAGCGAAAGCTTGCGAGGGTGAGCCGACGATGATCGCTCTATCTCGCGCGTGCAAGGGAGGAAAGTGGGGAGGAAGCCCGCCGTCTTCCGTCTCGCGCAAGGCACCGGGAGGAGAGAAGAGATGGGTGCGCGTCCTACTCCGACGGCTGCTGCGTATGGCGCTGCCGTGCGGGCGCTATCATGAAAGCGAAGTCCGATGAGTACAATGTGTGTGGAGGGCTCAAAGCTTCGTGAGCCCTGTGTTCTCACCACATAGCTCGCGTGGAAGTGAGAAGCCGCAAGAAGGTCCACTCGCCCTCCTGATGCCACGGTTCCTCCCTCCAGAGTTTTCACAGCGAGTTTCAGCTGTCATCAAGTGAGATGCGTTCACGTTTGCTTGTGTGCGCTTGGTACCATGTTTGTTAATATACTTAGTAAGGAATTGTCTACAAGTTTATACAGCCGATGAAAATACTATGCTTACTTTGTATAGCTGTCTGCTAATTTTCAATCACCATCGATGCTTCGCCTTCCGGGCGAAACTGCAACTTTTTAAATACGACGGCAGCCACGACTGTTTCGATTTATCTTCCTCAATATAAATGCGGCCCTGTCTCGGAGACCAGGCGCAGTGCACCGTTGCATCTACTGCGATCCCGTAAACATAATTCACACAGACTGGGAGCTGTTGCTAAAAGTGGTGTGGACGAAATTCGAGGGACTGCATGCCTATATCACCGGCACGGACAATTTCGTAGGCCTTCGTTTCAACTTCTGCTTCAGTTCGGCTAAGCTCCCATGGCTTGGCTGCATGAGAAGAAAAGAAGCCGATGAAGTAAGGTGAAGGAAACGTGCTTGCAACGATGAGGCTTTGCTCACCATTTTTACTGTGACAACTATTTTCGCTGTATACTCGTGCACAGTGATCATCAAGGTAAATCTCTTGTTACACAACAGTGTAGTTTCTGTCACAGTGCTCGCGATGAGAAGTCTCTTAGAACACCTCCTATCTTGGATAGACTTCCCTACATTTAGGGAATGCACGGCTCTGCGAAAACAAAATAGTCTGTTCCTAATGTCTGCAGTTTGGGAACGCTCTGAGAGAATATTTATAGCCAGTCCGGCAACGTTTTGTAGATCTGCCTGCGTAACGGCAGCAAGACGAAATCTTCAAATATAGGGTCACTGTTTCTCATGATTTGCTTTTTAAGATGTCATAACCATTTTGAGATTCTAGTGTTACCACCGCCGTTCGAAATATTGAGTGCTAGGCTCATAGTAGAATAAAAGTGTGCCAATATGAAGCTTGCCGCTAACGTATGAAGCATAATTCTTGCATATATCAAAAATAAATCCGGCAACTGGGGCTGTGCAATCGTTCTTCGTTGTCTCCGTCTCTGGAAGGAGATGACTAGAAGACAGAATACCGTGTTGCAGAACGCTTTTGTCCGCGATCTGAGGGAATGCATGCAACCTGCACTGTACCACGTATTGTTCTTGGAAATGAAAGCACACTGAAAAGTGAGACGCCGCGATTTAATTCCACTTTCCCTGACGCTAAAATCTGCGATCATTAACAAGGGGTGCCTCAGGATGGAGCTAACGTTTTGACAAGGTGATCTGTATACGACAAGGTAACAACTTCTTTCCTTGATAGCATTTATTTTTTCTCACAGACCGTTTCTTAATAACTCATTTTTAACGATTTGATCTTTCTCAGGTGCATTGACTTCTGTTTTCTAAAAGCTGAGCCGGTATCTTTTCTTTAGAGCTGTAGAGCATATTAAGATCGTTTTCACGCTAGAAAGAAGGAACGTGACGCATATTGTGTTCTTGTAGTGACAGAGACATTGCTAACATTTTTGGCAGCACGTTATCCAGAGTAATTGTCACATTACATAATCCAAGCGTGAGAGCTATACTTTATTATAGGCTTTTCGAAATCCCCGTGTATGGGTACGGCTTAAATCATTAATTAACAAGCCAAAATAAATGTGAATTCACTGTTTGCTGCCAGATTTGTGCTTTTAACTTGTTTTAACTAGTATGACCGTGCAGCAGTGTTAAGTGATGTGACTTATAATTCCGATTAGTTAGTATTAGGTCTGGCACCTTAATTTCTATGGTTAATTACTGATTCCCATACTACAGTCCTTCGTCAAAAGAGAGGAAAAAATAAAGCGAAGTGCATATAAAAGCTTCCTCTTCGAAGAATGTCTGAATTCGCGAGTGCGATCCTAAAAGAAGAAATAAGATTGAGCCCAGAGCCGAATGCAGACTGCTACTCGTAGCCTTAGTAAGGTTTCGTGAACCCACGCAAACGTCAGCCCACAGTTACAACATTCCTTTGGTGCTCGCTCAGAAGAACGGAATTATACGTGACTCCCAAGAGGTATATAAATTGAGCGTCTGCGTGTGCCCCTTTGAAAGACAGGCTATACTGCGCGTGCATAGGGGGAAAAATGTTTCAGCGCAATTGTTGTCAAGGAAAAACAGATGAAAGAACAAGTCAGGAGGTCCGGTTGTTTCCGGAAATCATCTGCGCAGTTGCTGTAGTGCTTCCTGTGCCTTCTTGCATCAGCCGATATCAAAAAGAATGTCCGACTCCCCTTGGGCCCAGTGAAAGGCAAAGCCGCCCTATCTCGGAGAACGATGGTAGGGGTAATTTGATTCTCGTGCAGGGCCCAGCTCATGGTAATATCGAGATTATTTTCGCTCGAGACGGGGGACAAGCGAAGAAGAGTGTACGCGTATTTTATTGTTTTGATTTTGCTTCGGTGGACAGTTATTACTGCTTTTTGGAACCCGTCCGTCGTATTAATATTCTGAGAACCATACATCGTTCGGGGGTATTATTTTCTACAGAAGGAATCGACAGACATCTCCTGCCCATGGCACGTGGTGAATAAACCTTGAATTTGTGATTCGCGGTGGTGCTGTTAATTTGCCGTCTGTGAGAATTTTCTACCCTCCTGAAATCCAAAGACCTCTCGCGGACATAACTGCTCCTCAAGTTGGCTCTTACCGAATGGGACGCTATGAAAGTAAAAAGCCAACTTTTGTTTCAGTTGAAATGCGGGTCAAGAAATTGAATTTGTGTTTTTAAAATTAATTTGCTGCATTTTGATTGCAAAACTACGCTTCATATTATATGTTGATCTGTAAAAATAATCCAGCCATTTCTACTTCGAGAAAACAGCGAAAGATAAATCTAATCGAGGCATGTTAAGAGTAGGGGCTTCATTTTTTTTTATTCTCGCTCGACTGATCTATGCACATCTAAGCATTCCAGGTGCATGAAGAAACGAGCACTAGAACTGAATGAGAAGGCTCCAGGTCATTTTTCAATTTTCTCCAGTGCTGAGCCGACTTCATCTACTGTTGTGGTGATTTCTCTTCTTAGCAGTACTGTAGTTCAACAAACGCCACAAAAGCTTCGAGGAGTTTCTACAACAAATGGGCATCCTTCCAACTCGGCTGTTGATTCGCTCTGACTAACTACAAAAATAAGAGAAAAGTCCAGGAGAGTGCCTGGAAAATCGACAGCTGATGCTAAATCTCGTCTTCAGAATGCAGCAAATACAGTCTAACTTTAAGCCCGCTTGGAAGACGAAAGTCTCCAGCGTTATGAGTGCGACCTACGCAACAGGAGAGTTTTGAAGTTTTACACTTCTGCAAAAAGTGGTCTGCATTTTGTCATAAGTTTATGCAAACTCACCGTCTACAATACTGAAAAACATGCTAAGAACTTTCAAATTTGCTTTTTCCCTTTTTTTCGATTTGAAGCTGTTTTCAGTGCTGGCGCAGTGATTTTCGTGTATCTAATTTGACCCGAACTCCACAATGCACAAGCATGTGTAAAGTGAAAGTATTTAGGATTTATTGTAGTTTTCAATAGTTCAGATCATGTGCTTCACAGGAAGTACTCATTGATGTTATCAATAATAATAGTCCGGATTCAGATAGGTTTCTTGCAATAAAAAACAATAAACTTATTTTTGAGTTTATTTTCAGTCAGTTGTCCAAAACATCTGTACACTATATTTTATGAAATGTTCATATGCCTTGCATCAAGCGCAAACCTTGCGCAAGAGGCCATAATTCACCCACTTTGAGTGGACGTAGGAAGATAACATGACACGATATGGAATAACCCCACAAATATGTAAAAATACAAGCTTAAGCCCTCAGTTATGCACAAACGAATTCACTTAGTTTTATTAATAATGAAAGTTCATCTCTCGTGCGAATTTCCCCTAATACCCTGGTTAGATGCTGAAGGCATCGTCTTTATGTAAATGGTAAAAGCAGCCATCTCGTCATGATCCTTCTCTGAGACTCATTTTTATTGACCTAACGTCAAAGATGAAGATGCAACATGCCATACTGATTATTTCTCTGTCAACACGTGATATCCAAAGCGCACGTAAAGGGTGCTTCTTCTTGAGCGGCAACCAAACAGCCCACACCAAATCGATGTAAATTTTCACAATATCTGACCAAAATAATGCGCTTAAACCACTTTCGTAGACTTCCGCATGTATATGACTTGATAAGCAGGTGGAATATTTTAGATAATTGCTTCCGAGTGAGTCCTGAAAAGGACTGAAATCTAGACCACCAATTTGGTACCAGGGGCTAGGTAGACTAAAGGGGTTGCTTTTTTTTTTTCGTCAGAGTTTAACTTTTGTGCTAGTCATGTCACTTTTCTGCTATATCATTAGCCAGCCTCCTGCGCACTGTGCTTTCAGATTGTCAAAATAAAATAAGCCCTCGCCTAAGGTTCATAAACAACCAGATTGCGCCACAAAAAAGCAAATACCTGTATTACAAGTTGCTTTGCCATAACGGTTCGGCACTAGCAATCTACGGTTTGCCGAAGGTTCACAAACCCGAGGTCCCCTTCAGGCACATAGTAGACTTCACACGCTCTCCATTGTAATAATTATTAGGCTTTTTGCACCGTGTTCTACGCCATTGGGTAGGACGCAGATCCACTTGTGTCGAGGATTAGGCACATATTATTAAACTTGTAACAGTTGCCACCATCGACGACGATCAGGTGATGGTCTCTTTTGACGTAAAGTCAATGTCTACTTGCATGCCCGTCTATCACGTAGTCCAGTGTTCTAAGGAGCTTCTCTAGAACGACGCTTCACTACCTTCACGCACGCCATTTTAGGCGCGCGACTTATGCCGCCGACTGTAATTCTGCATGAAGAACACCTATTTTGTCTACAACGAAAACATTTGCAAACAGCAGTTCGGAAAGCTGTGAGAGCTTCCGTTTCTGTTGCCTGCGCAGACATCGCCCTAGAGGCACTCGAAAGTTCTGCGATAACCTCGCACAAGACGGCTTCAAGATATTTTGTCCACTACATAGACGACTGTTTTTGTGTGATCCAAAAACCAACACGTGCGGCCTTTCCTTGATAATCTGAACTATTTCATACCAAGCATTCAGTTCACCATGCGAGATTAAAATAATGGACAGATTGTCTTCCTCGACGCCCTCATAAAACGGTCGGCCAATGGAATGGCAACCAGCGTGTAGTGGAAGCCGACCCAGGCTGGTAAATAGATACCTGAGGCTCGACTCTGCGCATCCTATAGGACACAAATACTGCGTTGCCGAGGCACTCTTCTCTCGCGCATTCCGCACTTTCTCCGAGCTTGGACAGCGTAAGCAAGAGCAGCCGTGATAAGGAAGGACCTCTACAACAACGGCTACTCCTCGCAGCTACATAAAACTCAAGGATTTCTGTCTTCACTTTATTACAGGTGTTTTGGGCAATTGACTGAAAATAATTTTTACCACGTACACTGTAAAAACTAGGGAGGGTACCGGAGGAGTGAAACGGCCGATTTACTCTTCGAAGCGTTGTTTTACTCTCACAAAATGTCGAGTGAAGTGAAATGCATTCTTCACTCCGTCAGCAAGGAGAGCGTGAAATGTGCTTTTCACTTTGCAGTTCTGAGAGAGTAGAATGCCCGTTCTACTCTTGCGGCAATAAAGAACAAAACGTAGCGTAAGCTTCTGCTTCAACTGTAGGAGGCTGACCCCGAATATGGCAATGTATCACTCACGCACGCTGAGCAAAAAACCCACCGTTTTGCTTCTAAGAGAACAGGCAGCCACAGTTAAAAGGAACGCGGAGCGAGCGCTCTTCTTTTACACTCGGAGTTGCTCCACCGTGCGCCCGCTCTACATCGCGGAACAGCACAGCACCGGAGAAAGGTGATCCGCCCAGCGAGTAGCAACGAGGTCCATCCAAGGAAGATCGTGTGTCAGCCATCTGGCGTCGCCACGAAAACACGACAGTCGTTCGTCATTCGTTGGATATAACGACAAATCCTACACGGTAAGTGAATTCTAACTTAGGTGCAAATTCTGCGTATATGAGATGCTATCGCGAGCAAGTCGTGGCGGCGCTTAACCGACACGATTGACAACGGACTAGGCAAGCGCGCTGTGTCTCTCGATGTCAATCGAAAAAAGCCAGTCGTCGCGATAACCGCATGCCATTTTATCACTTGCCGCTATCCGTAAGAGCTTTGAGAATCGCAAACGCTGCCACAGCCATGGTATGCACAATAAGACGGGATGCGAGAGGATGCTTAAAATGGTTTGTTCACCAGCCCACGATAACCAGCCATAGTATGAGGAGCGTGCTTGGCGTGCGTTTTGTGTCTTTGAATTTATTTGGTCTGGCAGTCTACTGTGTATGGAACGCTGTTGAAATAAGGAGTCACATAATAGAAGGCGACATTTTCCTGGCGGCATGCTTTCGTTATAAATAAGCCGCGGGCTTGACGATGTATCGTAAATCGGTAATCTGCGACCACTGAAGTTACGTGCAGCGCCAGTATTAGCTAGAAACTTTGCCGTAGGCATTCCTCTGCATGCTGCAAGAGGTCAGTGGGGCGCGTTAGCTTGAACTTATTGAAATCGCATGAGAGATTCATGTTTTATGCTGAATAAAGTATAAACCCCATGTAAGCGATCTTGCGCGTGACAGCTACAAGCCATGCGATAGGAATGGTTGTCGTGTTCGCTCATCGCCTACAAATCGTACTCCACGCGATAGACGATTTTGAGCGATGTCTCCCCGGTGTTGCCGGTATGAGGGCTGAAAATACGCGTCGAAACTAGCGTGACGCGTGCTTTAGAAATTTAAGTTGATGCATGCTACTGTAAAAAGAAGCATAAACTATTTCTGAAGGTCTTGCAGTAGTTTCTTATCCTTGCATGTATAAAAATTCAATCGTTTGCTCATTCCGCGCGACAATCGGTAGTATTGATGTAGATCCAGTTGCGGTTTCGCGCTATTGGCTAGTCGCTCATAGCACTTCCGGGCGACGAGCGACAAATTCTAGATTTCCGGAACCGAGCGATCTGTTCAAGCGACGGCCCGTTTTGTCGCTCGAAATCATAGCTCGTCGCCGTCGCGTACTAAATCGCTCTTTAGCCCTAAGACTCAACTATTTTTGCTCATGTGTGGAAATGGTGTGGTTATATGTCTGATTTTATGTCTCCTGTTGCGGTTTTCGAGCCCGATGCGAATCTGAAAGGGTGCTTATGTCTACGAAGTCGGTGAATTGTTAAGCAGCGAGTTATGCATCTGCATCGAAAATAACGGCTACTGTGTGGAATTACAATTGCAGGGGCGCTTTGCATACGCTTATTACTTTGCACTTCTTTGTGCATTTGCTAATACGAGTTGGCGTTTCAGAGTTGCGTCATATGAACAGCTAAATCACCCTTCCTGTGGGGGTTATAAGCGTAATGTGTGCATCTTCCTACTGCATGGCAGATCAAAATGTGTTAAGTAGACCTTGTTGCTGGGCGAATTGGTTGGGATCTAATGAATACATTGTTGCGCCAAAAAACGAAAAATAAGGACTTGGGAGGGAGAGTACGAAACGACATATTGAGCGCTGAATTCGATGAGTGCTGTTTAGCGACAAGGCACAACAAGCTGTAGAAAAGAACTTTGTCCTAGTCAAAGAAAAGGCAACAAGGTCAAGAAACAAGCTGTAGCCCTTTGCACAGAACTTCATCTTTCGAAGTTAGTCAAGGCAATAAGTGAATGTAAAGGTGCTTCCTTAACACAGCAAAATCTCATAAGGAAGGAATTCCGTTCCGTGCCATCGTAAGCAAGAAAGGCTCTTGGCAGCTGTTAGTTAGCCAGTTTCTTTTAAAGAACTTGAAATCGTTGCAAGTGGCTGATCCTTTTACGTCTAAGAGCTCTAGAGATGTAATTCAATTCCTGAAAGGAAACGCCTCTATCGCACATGCTTTTTCTGTAGACGCAGTTGATTTGTTTTACTCAGTGCCTCAACAGGAAATGTGTGCCTCTGTTAAAGATTGCATTTACCGCAACAGCCCAGTAGATTTTCAGAATCTAGTGGGCATGTCCATTGAGAATTTTATGGTTTTATTGGAATTTTATTTAAAGCCTACTTTTATTTCTTTTAACGACGAATTGTATGTTCAGCGGCAAGGTATATGCATTGGGTACTGCGCCGCTCCTGTGCTGTGTGACATTTTCTTGGCTTCAGTTGACCGCGACCTGCACAGTTCATTTGACGATAGGTTCTACCTTAAGGCATTTCGATTTGTCGATGATTTTTTAATTCTTTTAAAAAGTAACCATGATTTTACCCTTGACAAGTGAATTAGGCAGGTCTTAGATGTTTTTAGACTACATGGGAAGGGCATGCTATTTACACATGAAATCCCTTCCCATGGCACTCTTCAGTTTTTAGATCTCTCTTTAGTTTTTGACAAAAACCACGTATGTTGCCAGTATAGCCCACATGCCCAGAATTAATCGCTACCGTACGATTCGGCACACTCAAAGTTAGTTAAAAGAGGAATAGCCGCTCTTCGCCTTTAATCTGCTCTCATGAAGTCGTGCCCTCACGCGATGCAGGCTAGCTTTGATAAGCAATTGGCGAGGCTACATACAGCAGGCTACCCGAGCTCGGTCGTTGGGGCGGTGTCAAAAACATTGCTCCAGAAGGTGAAAGGAAAAAGGCTTACGCCTAGGCCCGACCAAAAACGAGGCAAACCCACAGTGGTGCCATACGTCCACAAGCTTTCCCACCACTTGAAGAAAGTCGCAAGTAGGTTTGGTGTGCCAGTTGTTTTCTCGGCGCCACGCAAGTTGGCTGGACTGTGTCCGCGCACAAGCCGCGTTAACAAAAAGTCAGGATGCCAGAAAAAGCACACTACACAGTGCGTGAAATGTGCGACGGGCGTTATATACGAGATACCGCTGAAATGCGGGAACTCCTACGTTGGGCAAACGGGGAGATGTGTTAGTGACCGGGCCCGGGAGCATGAATTGCCGGTAATAAACAAAAGTAATGCGCAGTTACCTGCGCATTGCACGGTTTGCCTGCAAGGAAGATGCCAGCCACTACTGCGCGAGATAATGATACTTGGCAGGAGTGGTGATACGTTAGCAAGAGAACTTTTGGAGGCATATCACATAAAAGAGAGGCACGAGTTGTATTAGTGATACGTCTGTTTTTCTGTTTGATAACGAGTTGCAACTGTTAAAAACGTCACTGTAATTGCTCTAGGCAACACTGATGTACGCATGCGCATTTGTTCATTCTCCCTGCCCTGTTGTAAGAATAAAATCACTTGAAGTATCAGCGCTCAATCTGTCGTTTCATACTCTCCCTCCCAAGTCTTTATTTTCCTTTCCTTTTTTTGGCGCAACAATGTATTCATTAGATCAAAATTTTATCCCTTTAATGTATTTAGTGGACAAATAAAATAACAAAATAAAATGTTCCTTAATTTCGTGTTACCAGTCGCCTGTAGTACACAAAACAAACAGTTCGTCTAATAAATTAGGGACAGTGGTCAGATTGCAATGCAAATGTTGCAGGATGTAAAGTGCTAGATTTCAAACTCCAGCAGTAGTCGAGCCTGTGAAAAATTAACTCCATTGCGCACCTCATAAATGAACATAAGTTCATGCCTGAGATGGAGGCCACAGAGAACTTTCTTGTTAGTATTGAAATGTGGGTAAGCTTGTCATAACAAGCCTTGTTGCCCTTTCTTGTAGGCACATCCAGTCATATTAATTGAACTGGAGGACCATATTTTCATCCCTACTGAGCATCATGTTTGCAGATATGATCCTCAGATTACGGCTTGAGCAGTGGCACAACCAGAGATGGTGCGGGGGGAACACTGGGCACGTGCTTAGGGTGTGTCACAAGTGGTGTTTGCGACACACCACACTAATGACAGACTTATGACATCTTACAGTGACGAATACTCTATTTATAAGTACAAGTATTTTAACATTGGTGCTGAATGAGGATGTACTGTCGTTTATTTCTTTTGTGTTTCAATCTAAATATAGAAGTTAGTTTAGCAGTTGACTGTTGCAGTCGTTTAGATGTTTCGCATGCATTTCAGCAGGAAGATTAAGGCCTAAGACTTTCTTTTAGTGCCATCACCTTGACTGCCTTGATGTTGTTTACACTGTCAGGATTGGGGGCTCAATCCCATCGCTCGAGATCCGTTGCCAAGATTGGAGTCCGGCATGAATTCGAAGGTAGCTGGCCCATGCCGTCGTCCAACTTAAACACGCTGAGGACGTTGATGAAGGGAAGAACTGCTTCTCATCGAGAACGAGGATAATGGGTTTATTTACAGAAATTAAATCAGTCTAACATGACTGCTTAAGAAAAAGAGTGTCAGTCCAACATGACTGCACGAGAGAAGTGTGTCGAGCCTCCGCCCAACAGCCGTTTTTAAACACTCGGTCCTCCGACGATACAAGGCAGCGAATGTTCGTTTCGTCATCGCAAAACTAGCCGCCTCCCGCGAGCGAAGGTCTGGAGCCGACGACAGAGGGGCGCCGTTCCGCAGTATCGTTTACGCCCACACACACGCAAACACACAGGTGCGAAGGTCTGGAGCCGTCGTCGGAGGGGCGCCGTTCCGGGAAGCTCGGAGACATTCTGGGTAGCTCGTTGTCCCGCTGCGGCTTGCTCACGCGTAGCAAAATCAGGTTCGCGCTGGGGACCTCGGGCACAATAGTTCGTCCGTCGAACCCGTTTCGTCACAACGGCGATGGGGCTGGTGGATGGAGGCGGTTTTCAGCACAAAGCCCGCTTCTTCGAACGCAGCCTAGCTGCAGCGACGGACAGTGGGGGATGCGCGCCTTGTCCCCCAGTCGTAATTGGGTGGCAATTTTTCCTTCCAGCTCGCCATTCTTAACAGCGCCTCCATGGCCCGAAAAATCTCGACTGTCTAGCGCTGACAACCGCTAGGCAGGAAGAGAACGGTAGGTGGTCAGGGGGGGATTGATGTCTTGGCTCGCAGCGACCACTTGTGTATTGATGTCACCGCCCCAAAACATCCAACAAGGACAGGCAACTGCAAAATGAACCCCACAACACGGCTCTGCGCCGAGATGACGCGCATTGGCTCTCACATTAGACTCGCTAGGCTTCAAAAAAAAGAAACAACAGAAGTGCAGAAACAAAAAATGCTGCATTTCGCTATGCCAATTTCTGAAGCAAATTCCTGCTGACAAATTCAGCAATCATGGAGGGAATCCTGCTAAACGAGAGGGGATCTTCTTCGCTTAATAAAATTAGCACTAGTAACCCTAAAATTTAGGCGGGACCCTCAAACGCAGAATTCAAATTAGCCTGCTCAAACCATCCGCATTGCTATGCAACTTTCCCTTCTTATATCTAACGGAGAAGTTGTACTCTTGGAGAGTGAGGCTCCATCGGAGCAAGCGGCCATTTTTGTGTGACATTTGATTGAGCCACGTCAGAGGACAGTGGTCGGTCTCGAAGATGAACTTCGCTCCGTACAAGTAACACGACAACTCCTGTGCGGCCCAAACTAAACAAGCACATTCCTTCTCTGAAGCGCTGTAGGCTTCCTCTCTTACATTTGTTTACGGCTGGCATAGAGGATAGGATGCTCCTCGTTATCGTCGCCGACCTGACTAAGTACCACGCCGATACCTCTGTCGCTTGCGTCGCATTGAACTATGAATTCCTTTGTGTAGTCTGGCGCGCGAAGCACAGGGCGAGAAACCAATAGCGTTTTCAAACTTTGGAAAGCGTTCTCTTTGTCCTTATCCCAGTGTACGTTACTCGGTGCTCCCTTTCGGAGGGCGTCTGTTAATGGACTTGCCATTTGCGAGTAATTCGGAATGTACCGTTGATAGTACCCCACAAGTCCCTAAAATGAACGAAGGTCCGTTTTCGTGCGCGGCTGAGAAAATCCTCCAATCGTAGCTATTTTCAGCTTCGCCGGCCGTCTCATGCCCTGACCGACAACGTGGCCCAGATAAGTAACCTGCGAACAACCAAACCTACACTTTTCCGTTTTCATCGTCAAGCCGGCTTCCCTCAACCGTGAGAACACCTGTTTGAGGTGCGATACGTGTTGTTCCCAGCTGTCCGAAAAAATTGCCACATCATCAAGATAGGGCAAGGCGAACTCCTGCAAGTCCTTTAGGACAATATCCATTAACTTAGAGAAGCTAAACGGCGCGTTCTTCAGCCCGAAGCTGAGTGCGAGAGGGCGAAAAGTGCCTACAGGCGAGATGAATGCGGCGTAACGGCTGGCACTTTCTGAAAGGGGAACTTGCCAGTACCCCCGCACGAGATCTATAGTTGAAATGTATTTAGCAGCGCTAACTCTTTCAATTCGTTCCTCAATGTTGGGTATCGGGTAGAGCTGATCCCTAGTGATGGCATTTAACTTCCTGTAGTCAACACACGGACGAGGGTCCCTGTTACGGGTTTCTACCAGTATTAGCGGTGACGTGTAGTCACTCTCAGCGGGCTCAATAACTCCCAACTCTAGCATGCGCTGTATCTCTGCCTCCATAATCTCTCTCTGTCTTGGAGACACCCTGTAAGGCTTTGATCTTACTGGTTCGGTTGATGTCAGCTCAATTTCATGCGTTATCAGTTTGGTTCTACCCGGCCGATCACTGAATCTGTCGAGATATTCCCCTAACACCTCTTTTAGCTCATCTAGCTGCTCGGGTCTTAGAGCGTGCGAGCTTACCGAGTGCTCGACTACTTCTTCTAGGCCGATTTCAGAGTTGGAGGTCGCCCCATACTCCTTAAACTTGGTACTAATGCCATCCGGCTCTTTGATGGCATAGTTAACGACTCCGCTCCGCTCTACATACGGCTTCATCAAATTACAGTGATATATCCTCACTTCCTTCCTGCGACCGGGCATTCTCAAAGCATAGTTAGTATATGAAAGTTTGTGCAACACTTTAACGGGCCCGTCCCAGTGAACTTCAAGCTTGTTCTTTCTTGAAGGTTTGAGGATCATTACCGGGTCTCCGGCGTTAAACGTACGAAGCCTCGCATTCTTGTCGTAATAGAATTTGGCGTTCTTTTGAGCTACTCCCACGTTCTTTCCGACTAGTTCTTGGGTTGCGCTGAGCCGTTCCAGTAAATTTAGCACGTATTCAACCACTGTTGGACTCTCCCCTCTTTCCTCCCACATCTCTCTTAACATTCTCAGTGAAGAACGGAGTGTCCTCCCATACACTAGTTCTGCTGGTGAGAACCCTGTCGCTTCATGTGGAACCGTTCGCAAAGCAAACAAAGTTGCCGGCAGACAGTTCTCCCAGTCCTCCTTATGCTCGTAACAGAGCGCACGCAAAACTCGCTTAAGCACCGAATGCCACCTCTCTACACTCTTTGACTGAGGGTGATAGACAGAACTGTGTATTAACTTTACCCCGCACTTTTGCATGAATGTGGAAGTCAGTGCGGTCGTGAATACTGACCCTTGATCTGCCTGAATTTCGGCTGGAAACCCAACTCGTGCAAACACTGTTAAAAGCGCGTCTACTACTTCGGTGGAACTGAGCTCTCTCAAAGGGATTGCTTCTGGAAACTTGGTAGCCGGACACAGCATGGTAAACAAGTACCTGTAGCCCGATTTTGTTTTTGGAAGAGGCCCTACCGTGTCTATTACAAGTCGTCTGAAAGGCTCTGTTATTAAGGGCACTACCTTCAGTGGAGCTTTCCATGTCTCTCCTGGTTTACCAGAACGCTGGCAGGCGTCGCATGATCTTACAAAGTTTTCTACGTCTTTGAAACAGCCAGGTGTTACGTTTCGCCTACAACGCGCGGTAATGCCGGCGCGGATGCAACGGACGCCGGGGCTTCGTTCAAAACGGCGGACATTTTGGCCCGTTCGACGCCGCCGCAACGCCTCCCCGCCAAGCGTGTCCAGGCGTGTTTCAGTGCCACGTGTCTTCGTGTGTGCGTGTGTGTGTGTGTGTGCCCACGCTTGTCAATGCGCGGCAGCCGGGGAGCGGAGCTCCCCAAGTGAGGTGCCAGGAGGTCTGTCCGTCGGCGGGTTGGCGATGCGTCACTACACTCGGCTCAACAGGTCTCTCGGCTCGACCGTGCGCGCCGTCGCGTGGGCTCATGCTCCGCCGTCGCGTGGGCTCATCCCGTGACCTTCCTTCTGGCCCGCGACGCCGAGAGTATAAGAGCAGCTGCCCCCGGACGCCAAGAGAGAGGCTCCGATTTGTTCTGTTGAGTTACGTGCTCTCCCGTCTCTCCACTTCGGTCGACCTGACCGGCCGCTCTTTTGCGTTGTTAGAATAAACCAGTTGTTCTGTTACCAGTATACTCATGCTTTGCCGGGACCTTCGGATGCTTCCAGTGCCCCAGGCCGCCAGGCCAACGCTACCCTTGGGGCTTGCGACCCATTCGCAATAACGGGCGTCAGCACCGAGACCCCAACACAGGCCAGTAGTATTCCATAAGCAATCTTTCCTTTGATTTGTTTATGCCTAGCTGGCCGGACCACCCATTTCCATGACAGAGACTCAAAAGGTCCTCCCTATACTTAGTAGGTACGACTAACTGATCTAAAATCCTACCCTTTCGATCTCTGTAGTGCCGATACAACAAACCTCCTCTCTCATGTATCGTCACGTTGCGCCTAGCAATGCCTTCTTTAGCTGTGTCATGTAATTTAGCTAAGCTCTCATCATTCTTTTGCTCAGCTGCCAGTGACTCTTTATCCACACGTAAGAGCTGATCAAAGTTCTTTGAGGCCGGTGATAATAACGACCCTGTCTCGCTTGTGAGTGCGTCAGCTTGTTCTTCCTGCAGGCTAGAACTTTGACACTCAAGTGCTACGCTCTCATTGAGCTGGTCAGCTGGCAGGCTCTCCTCAACTGTTCTTTTGTCCCTCGGGCCTAGCTCGGATTCGGGTATTGAAGTTATCCCGTTTTCTGCTTCCGCTGGAGGAGCTTGTGCATTTTCCACCGAAAGCGCCGCGATCTTACGGGCTTGGCCTCGGGTCAATGCTTGTACTATGCCCTCTCCCAGTTTGAGCCCTTTGTCACACAGTAACTGATTCGAACGATTCGAAAAGATGTAAGGATACTGCAGTGACAAAAATTTGGAAACTGCAGCCTCAGTCTCTAGCTGCCCGAATGGTCCATTGATTTTGACTTTGGCCATGGGCAGACACACGCTGTGTTCTTCTACAACCTGTTTTATCCATGCTACTTCTCCGGTGAAGTCATCTACCGTCACGTAAGACGGATGGACAATGTCCATCGTGGCGGCACTGTGTCTTAGCACTCGGCATGGTTTTCCATTAACTTACAGGTCGTGAAGATATGGACTTAAAAGTTCCATATTCTCATCTTTTTCCTCCACGTAGGAGAAAACTACGCTAGACTTCTCGCAGTTTACAGCTATATGTCCCAGTTTGTGGCATTTGTAACAGCGCATTGGTCTAAAAGATTCGAATTTTCTTTTCTGTTCTTTTTGTGCGGTCTCTCCGTTAAGTTTCTCCACGCTCTTTTTTGCGGGCTTTTCCGCCATGTCTACAGGCTCCGATCGTCTAGTCTGCGCACCCTTTTTGAACGGAAATGGTTTCCGCGGTCTATTTCGACCGTCCCAGTTTCCCTCCTCGGCGTTCAACTTCCTACGGGTTGCGTACTCTTCGGCTAATTCAGCCGCCCTTTCCACAGTGTTTACATTACCTCTGTCTTGCACCCACAGTTTCACAGCTTGGGGGATGGTTTTGTAAAACTGTTCTAGACACATGCATTCAATGATCATGTCTCTGCTGTCGTACGCTTCCGCGCTTTTAAGCCATTCGACTAGGTTGGCCTTTAAGCTATATGCAAACTCCGGATATCCCTCGCTATCTTTCTTGCCTGTGCTCCTAAACCTTTGCCGAAAAGCTTCGGCTGAAAGGCGGTACTTCTTCAGGAGGCTAGCCTTAACTTTTGCATAATCATATGCATCCTGTGCACTCAGTCTGGCGATTACTTCCGCCGCCTCACACGGCAACATAGACAGCAACCGCTGTGGCCATGTATTCGGGCCGAAGTTCATCTTTTCGCAAGTCCTTTCAAAATTGCTTAGGAACAAGCCTATGTCGGTCCCGACCTCAAATGGCTTTTATAGCCTGTCCATGCGGTACGATTCTGCCTCACTTGATCGTCCCAGAGCGCCGTCACTTCCTTGAGACAACTCCAAACGTTTGCTTTCAAGTTCAAGTTGCATTTTTCTTAACTCTCGATCTTTATCGCGTTCCTCTCTTTATTTTCTCTCTCGTTCTTCTCTCTTTTTCAGAAGTTCGAACCCCATTTCAATTTCTTCCTCACTGGCCTGTTCGGAAATTATATGCAATAATTCCGATTTTAGCATTTCCTCGCGTACATCTAGGCCCAGTTCCTCACCAACAATCAACAACTCGTCTCTCAGCAGTGTCCTTAACTCCATGACTGCTGCTTTACTGCCTTGATTCTGCTCTCTAAATCTAGCTAGGAAAGCACAACCTAGCTAACACACAACAATCTAGCTTCCCTACAGTTCTAAACAGAACAACCACAAAATGAAGCCTAGAGAGTCAAAACAAGAATCAAGCACTCACCGCAGATACAGCACCACGTCGCAAAGTCCATCCCACCGCTGTCAGCCAGTTGTCAGGATTGGGGGCTCAATCCCATCGCTCGAGATCCGTTGCCAAGATTGGAGTCCGGCATGAATTCGAAGGTAGCTGGCCCATGCCGTTGTCCAACTTAAACACGCTGAGGACGTTGATGAAGGGAAGAACTGCTTCTCATCGAGAACGAGGAAAATGGGTTTATTTACAGAAATTAAATCAGTCTAACATGACTGCTTAAGAAAAAGAGTGTCAGTCCAACATGACTGCTCAAGAGAAAGTGTGTCAGTCCAACCTGACTGCACGAGAGAAGTGTGTCGAGCCTCCGCCCAACAGCCGTTTTTAAACACTCGGTCCTCCGGCGATACAAGGCAGCGAATGTTCGTTTCGTCATCGCAAAACTAGCCGCCTCCCGCGAGCGAAGGTCTGGAGCCGACGACAAAGGGGCGCCGTTCCGCAGTATCGTTTACGCCCACACACACGCAAACACACAGGTGCGAAGGTCTGGAGCCGTCGTCGGAGGGGCGCCGTTCCGGGAAGCTCGGAGACATTCTGGGTAGCTCGTTGTCCCGCTGCGGCTTGCTCACACGTAGCAAAATCAGGTTCGCGCTGGGGACCTCGGGCACAATAGTTCGTCCGTCGAACCCATTTCGTCACAACGGCGATGGGGCTGGTGGATGGAGGCGGTTATCAGCACAAAGCCGGCTTCTTCGAACGCAGCCTAGCTGCAGCGACGGAGAGTGGGGGATGCGCGCCTTGTCCCCCAGTCGTAATTGGGTGGCAATTTTTTCTTGCAGCTCGCCATTTTTAACAACACCATGTGCTCGTGTTTACTTTTGCACACGATATATTTCAGACACCCGCTTTATATAATGGAAGAAGGAAGTTGCAAAGACATAAGGATGTCAAGGAGCCAGCCCAGCGCGACTCCGTGTAGTGCAGGGGAGCGCACACCAAAGAATCAAAATACATTACCATGCAATTTGGACGAGAAAAGTAGAATGTGGTATATTGGGGGTACCATTTGACTAAATGTTATCTAAACTTTCAAAATACAGTATGCCACACCAAGATGAAAATTCTCAGGCACTCTCAGCAGTCATCTTAACATGGTATATTTATGTAATGTCTCTGATGGGAAGGTCAAAATCAAGAGAGACAAACAAATCTGGAGACAAACACATCGGAACAAGTGTCATTGAAAAGTTAGAAATGTGTTTAAAAAACGCAGATTGACTGCTTTTTGTCTTGCCGCTCAACAGATATATCCATGAATTAAAAATAGTGGTACAAGAAACTTGCATATTTGCTTAGGGACATGATACATACTCGCAATGAGCATTGTGCCTGTGTTCACTATGAAAAGCAACAGTTCATTCTTGGTTAGGTTCTTACATAATTTAACAGCACGTGAATGCGAATACAAACCAAATACAAATACAAACCACTGTCATTCTGTATGCTGACATGAAGCAGATTTTGATGTCTTCACTTTTATCTATTTTTGACACATAATTCTAGAAGTACGGCTTCGTTTTACATTCCAGAAAGGGGAAGCGTTGGGGGAAGAGAATCCCATGTTTAAGAAGTAATCATTATTTACATGTGTCCTCACGAAACCAGTTCATTAGAACTGCTCGTGCCTCCCAAAGCGAAAGCGATGAGCAATTAAGGCCTTTGACTGCGTACACCGTGGTGCAAACCTTACGTCTTAAAAACCGGAGAGTCACTTGGAATTGAAATATATTTTAAAAATAGGTATGTGGCTTCTCCTTCTGTCAAATAGTCACATGATAGCTTCTGGCAGGTATTTGATATTTTGAATAGGGTGAATCAATCTACTTGCTAACCAAGTATGCTAGTGGAGGTAGAGATGCGTTTAGTGCAAAGAACTGAGAGCATCTGAGTAGGACACTTGTTCGTCAATCGGCGGCTGTGAACATATAGTATTTATTTATTTATTTATTTATTTATTTATTTATTTATTTATTTATTTATTTATTTCACGATACTGTCAACGCCATGGGGGTTATTACAGGAGTGGGTAAACAATTTTGACACATATGTACATTTGCAATCCTGGCTTAACAAAATACAGGATAGGTGGGAACACATACAGAGACAGAAATAATATCAATAAGTAAAAGAGAGAACTGCCTTCTCGGCAAGCTCAACAAATTTGGACAACGTTGTTTGCGCGGTAACACACGGGTTCGGTTCCTTCCATTCTCGCACAGCTTGTGGGAAATAGGAAAACAAAACGGAAAACAAAGGAAAACAAAAACAAAAGCAAAAGCCCCTTAGTTTCATGGCTTCTGTAGCCATAACTTTTATATGGCAAAATAAAATTAAGGCATTTTCGCACATTTTAAATTTCTGCACTTAAGAAAGAGTGCACAGTGAGGCGATGGATTAATCTTTCGAGAAACATATGTACTTGTTTTGAGACGAAGATTCTGTGAAGTGCGACGCACTTTCTTATTTTAGCGCATCTTAAACACTTATGTAGGAAAAAACTTTGGTCTCAGGTAGTTGGTTCATTGTGCAAATATGTGTATAGTCGCATGCACAATCCATGTGCTTGGGAGGAATATGTGAAACAAGATGGTGCCTTCCTCAGTTTAGGATTTGCTTCTTTCTTTGTCTTTTTCGGGCACTTCTCTGCCTGTACTTTTGCGTATGTCGCCTTCGATGCATCATATTCGTCACATCTGATTTTCGGTTCACATCTGAAACCATGCTATACTTTAGTTTCATTTATATGCATGAAACCATGCCTTTTAGTTGCATTACTTTAGTTGCATTTGATTGCATTTTCAACGAGTCACAATAATTGATCATGTAATTATGCAAGCTGCTCCCTGAAGTATAGCATTCTTACCGTAATGGGAATGAAAAGCTACCATATATGACAAGAAATTTGATACGCAAGATTTTAAGGCTAATGCGCCTTGCAGTTTTATACTCATTTGCTACACATTAGGTAATATTGTAAATTTAATTTCGTTTATTTGTGTGAAAGTGTAACGGATCAATCCCAACAGCTACAGGAAACTACTTTCACGAGGAGGCGAACCGAATAGGAAATATGATACGCCTATGTGCTGCTTTGAGGCCGGGCAGGATATTCCTGCAGAACCACGACAAGACACACACAGGAACAATGGGGTGCAGCCCATACATGAATAACTTTATATGAAATATCAGCAAAGGCTATTAGACCTGTGGCCTCACATGAGAATATACAACAGATTTCTAAATGCACTGCACTCTCAGTCAGGAACATCCATACGCTGTACAGGATGTTATCAGATAACCTGCTTCTTTAGAATATGGAGCACAAAAAAAGTTTCTTGCATAATTATTCTACATTCCCGGTCCCATGCTTAGCACCTCCATCTGGGAACCTCTGCCATATAAGTGAATGTATTTTGTGCCAGAAATGCGTTTGCTAGCCAGTAACTTAGCTCATGTTTCTCTTTGATCATAGAGTCAATACTTTGTGAGTTTGCGCATGTTTGTTCTCTGTTTAACTTTCCATTGTATACTTTATTTCCAAGAAGCTGGAGCCAATTGAAATAAAGGATATTTCTACACTGTAATACTGATGAAACATTGGAGAATATACTTATGTTTTATTAAAAGACGTGTTTTAAAGTTCATTGGCATCATTGTAATCTGATTTGATGTGTGTCAGTATGTTTCTCAAATTATTATTCAGTTTGTGTTGTGACTGTTAAATAAATATTGACCTTTTAAGAAAGAAAATTTTTCATTTGAGTAACTCGGCGACAACAGATTACATCCCCTTCACCAAGCATAACTACAGGAGCAGCTTATCAAGGAATCAAATATTCTCCACATTTAAGTACCGCGAATCTCTTCTAACGTGACCATGGATCTACATCGTGCGTTCACACTACTGGGAAGAGTGCTAGCACTCGGTTCTGAAGGAGTAAAAGCACTCTATTTGGGGGAGCAGAAACACTCGGCTTGGAGGAGTAGAAGCACTCTTTCTGGGGGAACACTATTACCCGTCTGGGGAGAGTATTAGCACTCTGCAGAAGAGTACTAGCACTCCCTTGCCGGTGGAGTAACAAAACTCTGGCAGCAGAAGTTATCCTACTCTGTCAAAGAGGGTCGATCTACTCTCGAAAAGACAGTGAAATATGGGACAAGCAGATACTCCCTCAAAGCGAGTGCCCGGAACTCTGTTTTTAGAGTGTAGGAAATATTGCATGGGAATGATGTTGAATAGAACGAAGCTTATGCGTGGCTTGAATCAGCCCGTAGCAGTGCCTGTCTTTAGCAAACCAAAGCCAATCTCCTTATTATTCAGGCAATAGAGGAGTCTGCGGAGCATAACCTGCTTCTCTAGATGGCCTTGAAAGAATACAAAAGAGCATGCGAGTCAGTATAGATACAACTAATTCAGGCGGGTTCGTGTTATTGAGGAGTCCGGGAAGTACCCGTAAGTTGCTTAATGTCTACACATATCCCACAACTGCCGTATTATTGAAAAGTGGAAAAATGTTGGTTCATGAGGGTTTCCGGCAAAAAGTCACAATCGATCTAACGCTATCTTAACTATATACCTGTAGGAATTCTTAATATTATTAGACTGGGCATGATCTGGGTAAGTATTAACAAGAATATCGCACCAATCTGCGAAAAGCTGATGTCGTTACGTAGCTTCACATTGTTCCTAGACATAGTCGGAATCCAAAGGCCCATTCGGCGGCGATAGCAGGACCTCGTGGCAAGCAAAATGCATTCAGAATACTCGAAAAAGGAAACAGTTATCTTTTTCGTCTATGTGAACTTTTTTGTGCGACAACCAGAAAAAAGAAGGGGGGGCGGGCGCGCTAATTGAAACTTTAGCAAGTCTTTTGTCTGAAGGAATTCCTGTAGCTTGTCTTTGGCGTCACAAGTAACAACCCTCTTAACAAGAACCCATTTCACGTACCTGAGCACTGATCCGGTGTCACAACTTCAAGTGTGCGTCACGAAGTTCTACAAACTGTTCAGCAAAGAAGTTCGCCATTATTTTATCTACAGTTTGCGGGCAGTGCTGAAATATCAAGTTGTTTTAATTTCTGGTTAATATTTCAGCAACCTCTTTTGCAGGCTGCAGGCACAGTTCCTGCCTAACTCACCGATTAGGAAAGTCCCCTTTTTCTCGGAAAGTGGCAAGGGGTTTTATCCGAATAAATATTGTTCTAGGACAATCACATCACTTTGTTTAATAGTATTTAAGGAGCATAGTGCTGATTACGAGTTCTCTTTTATCTGTTAACTTTTTTTTCTCTAGCTAGCATGGGTTACGTAAGGGCACTACTGTCAAACTCTCTTTTTCTGTTCTTACTCGGTGATATGCGCGCCCATCTTGGCATAAACATGTGCATGTTTGCGCGAATAATTTGTATGGGTTGCCCTTTTTTATTTTCTTCTGAAATGAACATTAGGGAAAGTTTCAAAACATTAAAACATGCGAAATCAAAACAAGTAGGATAACAAGAGTCGAAAATTTTATTCATTTTCCACCTTATGGCGGAGAAGCTTTTTCGGACGCTACTTAAAGTTTGTATGTAGGGAAAAATTCTCGGCAGAGAGAGTGCTTCATGTACATAAAGTACGAAAAAAACAACAACAAATTATATATTGTTTTATTGTGCGCCAGGGAGCCTGTAAAATTATTATGCACCAGCACGGAACAGTCGGCACAGCCCGCGGAAGAGAGTTAAACGTTATTAAAAATGGCTGTGCATTTGTGCCCTTCTTGTCTAACTTGTTATGCCTTAATGCATGAGGGTGCATTTTAATGAATACAGACGCTAAGTTGTTTTCATTTTCGAATTCAAATTCGGAGGGGAAACATTTTTCTGATTGCCTTCACAGTGCATGAGGCTGCCGTGTATTCACGGCTGTGATGGATTAACCGCGTGTTCTTTCTTAATAGCTTCGCCATTCTAAATAGACTGCATTATCATCAACGCTGAGATATATTGCTGACGATTTACCGCGACACCCGGAGTCATCGACGGCAACAGCAGCGCTGGTAGCAACATTTGACAAAGTTCTCGTGAACCACCACATTATAGAAACGCTATTGTCCTGTACAAATACGCGGTACGCAGTACCACCCTTAGAGGAATATAATTGGTTTGAGTAGGTTTCATTTTCACACGTCGACTAAAGTCGGACGCTTTGACACCATTCTATGTGCACCGAGGTGAAACCGTAGACGAAAAAGATGCACGTTGTCAGGATTGGGGGCTCAATCCCATTGCTCGTGATCCTTCGTCAAGATTGGAGTCCGGCATGAATTCGAAGGTAGCTGGCCCATGCCGTCGTCCAACTTATCCACGCTGAGGACGGTGATGAAGGGAAGAACTGCTTCTCATTGAGAACGAGGAATATCGGTTTATTTACAGTATTTAAATCAGTTTAACATGACTGCTTGAGAAAAAGAATGTCAGTCCAACATGACTGCACGAGAGAAGTGTGTCGAGCATCCGCACAACAGCCGTTTTTAAACACTCGGTCCGCCGGCGATACAAGGTGACGCGAACGTTCGTTTACTCATTGTAAATTCGCCGCCGCCCCGCAGAACAGTTTACGCACACAAAGGCACACACATTCCGATGTCCGGAGCCGACGTCCGAGGGGAGCCGTTCCGGGTACCTCGGAGACATTCTCGGTAGCTCGTTGTCCTGCGTACCGGCCGGCGCGTGAGAAGCAACAAAAAACGGCTTTCCCACGGCAGCTCACGCACGCGTAGCACATCAGGTACGCGCTGGGGAGTTCGGGCACAATAGTTCGTCCGACGAACTCATTCCGTCACAACGTCGATGGGGCTAGAGTGGTGGCGGCGGTTTTCAGCACAAAGCCCGCTTCATCGAACGCATCCTAGCTGAAGCGACGGAGAGTGGGGGATGCGTGTCTTGTTCCCCGGTCGTAACTGGGTGGCAATCTTGCATTGCAGCTCGCCATTCTTAACAGCGCCTCCATGACCCGAAAAATCTCGACTGTCTAGCGCTGGCAACCGCTAGGCAGGAAGAGAACGGCTGGTGGTCAGGGGGGGATTGATGTCTTGGCTCGCAGCGACCACTTGTGTATTGATGTCCCCACCCCAAAACATCCAACAAGGACAGGCAACTGCAAAATGAACCCCACAACACGGCTCTGCGCCGAGATGACGTGCATTGGCTCTCACTTTAGACCCGCTAGGCTTCAAAAAAAAAAAAAAAAAAACGACAACATAAGTGCAGAAACAAAAAAAATCCTGCATTTCGCTATGCCAATTTCTGAAGCAAATTCCTGCTGACAAATTCAGCAATCATGGAGGGAATCCTGCTAAATGAGAGGGGTTCTTCTTCGCTTAAAAAATTAACGCTAGTAACCCTAAAATTTAGGCGGGACCCTCAAACGCAGAATTCAAATTAGCCTGCTCAAACCATCCGCATTGCTATGCAACTTTCCCTTCTTATATCTAGCGGAGAAGTTGTACTCTTGGAGAGTAAGGCTCCATCGGAGCAAGCGGCCATTTTTGTGTGATATTTGATTGAGCCACGTCAGAGGACAGTGGTCGGTCTCGAAGATGAACTTCGCTCCGTACAAGTAACAAGACAACTTCTGTGCGGCCCAAACCAAACAAGCACATTCCTTCTCAGAAGTGCTGTAGGCTTCCTCTCTTACATTTAGTTTACGGCTGGCATAGAGAATAGGATGCTCCTCGTTATCGTCGCCGACCTGACTAAGTACCACGCCGATACCTCTGTCGCTTGCGTCGCATTGAACTATGAATTCCTTTGTGTAGTCTGGCGCGCGAAGCACAGGGCGAGAAACCAATAGCGTTTTCAAACTTTGGAAAGCGTTCTCTTTGTCCTTATCCCAGTGTACGTTACTCGGTGCTCCCTTTCGGAGGGCGTCTGTTAATGGACTTGCCAATTGCGAGTAATTCGGAATGTACCGTTGATAGTACCCCACAAGTACCAAAAATGAACGAAGGTCCGTTTTCGTGCGCGGCTGAGAAAATTCTCCAATCGTAGCTATTTTCAGCTCAGCCGGCCGTCTCATGCCCTGACCGACAACATGGCCCAGATAAGTAACCTGCGAACAACCAAACCTACACTTTTCCGCTTTCATCGTTAAGCCGGCTTCCCTCAACCCTGAGAACACCTGTTTGAGGTGCGATACGTGTTGTTCCCAGTTGTCCGAAAAAATTGCTACATCAAGATAGGGCAAGGCGAACTCCTGCAAGTCTTTTAGGACAATATCCATTAACTTAGAGAAGCTAAACGGCGCGTTCTTCAGCCCGAAGCTGAGTGCGAGAGGGCGAAATGTGCCTACAGGTGAGATGAATGCGGCATAGCGGCTGGCACTTTCTGAAAGGAGAACTTGCCAGTACCCCCGCACGAGATCTATAGTTGAAATGTATTTAGCAGAGCTAACTCTTTCAATTCGTTCCTCAATGTTGGGTATCGGGTAGAGCTGATCCCTAGTGGTGGCATTTAACTTCCTGTAGTCAACACACGGACGAGGGTCCTTGTTAGGGGTTTCTACCAGTATTAGCGGTGACGTGTAGTCACTCTCAGCGGGCTCAATAACTCCCAACTCGAGCATGCGCTGTATCTCTGCCTCCATAATCTCTCTCTGTCTTGGAGGCACCCTGTAAGGCTTTGATCTTACAGGTTCGGTTGATGTCAGCTCAATTTCATGCGTTATCAGTTCGGTTCTACCCGGCCGATCACTGAATCTGTCGAGATATTCCCCTAACACCTCTTTTAGCTCATCTAGCTGCTCGGGTCTTAGAGCGTGCGAGCTTACCGAGTGCTCGACTACTTCTTCTAGGCCGATTTCAGAGTTGGAGGTCGCCCCATACTCCTTAAACTTGGTACTAATGCCATCCGGCTCTTTGATAGCATAGTTAACGACTCCGCTCCGCTCTACATACGGCTTCATCAAATTACAGTGATATATCCTCACTTCCTTCCTGCGACCGGGCATTCTCAAAGCATAGTTAGTATATGAAAGTTTGTGCGACACTTTAACGGGCCCGTCCCAGTGAACTTCAAGCTTTTTCTTTCTTGAAGGTTTGAGGATCATTACCTGGTCTCCGGCGTTAAACGTACGAAGCCTCGCATTCTTGTCGTAATAGAATTTGGCGTTCTTTTGAGCTACTCCCATGTTCTTTCCGACTAGTTCTTGGGTTGCGCTTAGCCGTTCCAGTAAATTTAGCACGTATTCAACCACTGTTGGACTCTCCCCTCTTTCATCCCACATCTCTCTTAACATTCTCAGTGGAGAACGGAGTGTCCTCCCATACACTAGTTCTGCTGGTGAGAACCCTGTCGCTTCATGTGGAACCATTCGCAAAGCAAACAAAGTTGCCGGCAGACAGTTCTCCCAGTCCTCCTTATGCTCGTAACAGAGCGCACGCAAAACGCGCTTAAGCACCAAATGCCACCTCTCTACACTCTTTGACTGAGGGTGATAGACAGAACTGTGTATTAACTTTACCCCACACTTTTGCAAGAATGTGGAAGTCAGTGCGCTCGTGAATACTGACCCTTGATCTGCCTGAATTTCGGCTGGAAACCCAACTCGTGCAAACACTGTTAAAAGCGCGTGTACTACTTCGGTGGAACTGAGCTCTTTCAAAGGGATTGCTTCTGGAAACGTGGTAGCCGGACACAGCATGGTAAACAAGTACCTGTAGCGCGATTTTGTTTTTGGAAGAGGCCCTACCGTGTCTATTACAAGTCGTCTGAAAGGCTCTGTTATTAAGGGCACTACCTTCAGTGGAGCTTTCCATGTCTCTCCTGGTTTACCAGAACGCTGGCAGGCGTCGCATGATCTTACAAAGTTTTCTACGTCTTTGAAACAGCCAGGCCAGTAGTATTCCACAAGCAATCTTTCCTTTGATTTGTTTATGCCTAGGTGGCCGACCACCCATTTCCATAACAGAGGCTCAAAAGGTCCTCTCTATACTTAGTAGGTACGACTAACTGATCTAAAATCCTACCCTTTCGATCTCTGTAGTGCCGATAAAACAAACCTCTTCTCTCATGTATCGTCACGTTGCGCCTAGCAATGCCTTCTTTAGCTGTGTCATGTAATTTAGCTAAGCTCTCATCATTCTTTTGCTCAGCTGTCAGTGACTCTCTATCCACACGTAAGAGCTGATCAAAGTTCTTTGACGCCGGTGATAAAAACGACCCTGTCTCGCTTGTGAGTGCGTCAGCTTGCTCTTCCTGCAGGCTAGAACTTTGACACTCTAGTGCTATGCTCTCATTGAGCTGGTCAGCTGGCAGGCTCTCCTCAACTGTTCTTTTGTCCCTCGGGCCTAGCTCGGATTCGGGTATTGAAGTTATCCCCTTTTCTGCTTCCGCTGGAGGAGCTTGAGCATTTTCAGCCGAAAGCGCCGCGATCTTACGAGCTTGGCCTCGGGTCAATGCTTGTACTATGCCCTCTCCCAGTTTGAGCCCTTTGTCACGAAGTAACTGATTCGAACGATTCGAAAAGATGTAAGGATACTGCAGTGACAAAAATTTGGAAACTGCAGCCTCAGTCTGTAGCTCCCGAATGGTCCATTGATTTTGACTTTGGCCATGGGCAGACACACGCTGTGTTCTTCTACAACCTGTTTTATCCATGCTACTTCTCCGGTGAAGTCATCTACCGTCACGTAAGACGGATGGACAATGTCCATCGTGGCGGCACTGTCTCTTAGCACTCGGCATGGTTTTCCATTAACTTGCAGGTCGTGAAGATATGGACTTAAAAGTTCCATATTCTCATCTTTTTCCTCCACGTAGGAGAAAACTACGCTAGACTTCTCGCAGTTTACAGCTATATGTCCCAGTTTGTGGCATTTGTAACAGCGAATTGGTCTAAAAGATTCGAATTTTCTTTTCTGTTCTTTTTGTGCGGTTTCTCCGTTAAATTTCTCCTCGCTCTTTTCTGCGGGCTTTTCCGCCATGTCTACAGGCTCCGATCGTCTAGTCTGCGCACCCTTTTTGAACGGAAATGGTTTCCGCTGTCCATTTCGACCGTCCCAGTTTCCTTCCTCGGCGTTGAACTTTCTACGGGTTGCGTACTTTTCGGCTAATTCAGCCGCCCTTTCCACAGTGTTTACATTACCTCTGTCTTGCACCCACAGTTTCACAGCTTGGGGGATGGTTTTGTAAAACTGCTCTAGACACATGCATTCAATGATCATGTCTCTGCTGTCGTACGCTTCCGCGCTTTTAAGCCACTCGACTAGGTTGGCCTTTAAGCTATATGCAAACTCCGGATAGCCCTCCCTATCTATCTTTCTTGCCTGTGCTCCTAACCCTT
The DNA here is from genome assembly GCF_023375885.2 of Dermacentor andersoni. Classification (NCBI taxonomy): domain Eukaryota; kingdom Metazoa; phylum Arthropoda; class Arachnida; order Ixodida; family Ixodidae; genus Dermacentor; species Dermacentor andersoni. Next base: position 290,097,948 of record NC_092814.1, read on the forward strand.
TGCCGAAAAGCTTCGGCTGAAAGGCGGTATTTCTTCTGGAGACTAGCGTTAACTTTTGCATAATCATATGCATCCTGTCCACTCACTCTGGCGATTACCTCCGCCGCCTCACACGGCAACATAGACAGCAACCGCTGTGGCCATGTACTCGGGCCGAAGTTCATCTTTTCGCAAGTCCTTTCAAAATTGCTTAGGAACAAGCCTATGTCGGTCCCGACCTCAAATGGCTTTAATAACCTGTCCATGCGGTACGATTCTGCCTCACTTGATCGTCCCAGAGCGCCTTCACTCCCTTGAGACAACTCCAAACGTTTGCTTTCAAGTCCAAGTTGCATTTTTCTTAACTCGCGTTCCTCTCTCTCTTGTTCTTTTCTCTCTCGTTCTTCTCTCCTTTTCAGAAGTTCAAACCCCATTTCGATTAATTCCTCACTTGCTTTTTCGGAAATTAGCAGCAATAAGTCCGATTTTAGCATTTCCTTGCGTACATCTAGGCCCAGTTCCTCACCAACAATCAACAACTCGTCTCTCAGCAGTGTCCTTAACTCCATGATTTCTGCTTTACTGCCTTGATTCTGCTCTCTAAATCTAGCTAGGAAAACACAACCTAGCTAACACTCAACAATTAGCTTCCTTACAGTTCTAAACAGAAAAACCACAAAATGAAGCCTACAGAGTCAAAGCAAGAACCAAGCACTCACCGCAGATACAGCACCATGTCGCAAAGTCCATCCCACCGCTGCCACCAGTTGTCAGGATTGGGGGCTCGATCCCATCGCTCGTGAACCTTCGTCAAGATTGGAGTCCGGCATGAATTCGAAGGTAGCTGGCCCATGCCATCGTCCAACTTATCCACGCTGAGGACGTTGATGAAGGGAAGAACTGCTTCTCATCGAGAACGAGGAATATCGGTTTATTTACAGTATTTAAATCAGTCTAACATGACTGCTTGAGAAAAAGAGTGTCAGTCCAACATGACTGCACGAGAGAAGTGTGTCGAGCATCCGCACAACAGCCGTTTTTAAACACTCGGTCCGCCGGCGATACAAGGTGACGCGAACGTTCGTTTACTCATTGTAAATTCGCCGCCGCCCCGCAGAACAGTTTACGCACACAAAGGCACACACATTCCGATGTCCGGAGCCGACGTCAGAGGGGAGCCGTTCCGGGTAGCTCGTTGTCCTGCGTGCCGGCCGGCGCGTGAGAAGCAACAAAAAACGGGTTTCCCGCGGCAGCTCACGCACGCGTAGCAGATCAGGTACGCGCTGGGGAGTTCGGGCACACTAGTTCGTCCGACGAACTCATTCCGTCACAACGGCGATGGGGCTGGAGGATGGCGGCGGTGTCAACACAAAGCACGCTTCATCGAACGCATTCTAGCTGAAGCGACGGAGAGTGGGGGATGCGTGTCTTGTTCCCCGGTCGTAACTGGGTGGCAATCTTGCATTGCAGCTCGCCATTCTTAACAACGTCGAAATTGCTCTAGTCCCACAAGAAAACAGAACCTTAAAGCTATCTGCTGTAGCGCGTACCACCTGTCTCAAACGTCTGATCCTGCTAGAACCACACGCAAGACTTTTTTTCATTGACCTGACCATACTGTTGACGCAAACATAGTATTTTATACGAGTGAAAATCAGCAAGCCGTAACTGTAAACGGTTCGAACTGGTACAACTTACATGCCCAACTCAGGAGCGCAGGAATAAGTTAAAATTGTAGTGAAGTCCTCGTTCTTAATTCCTTGACAGGAAGCGGAATCTCCGAATACTGTGCTCCTTGTTTTTAATGCGAAGCATATTTTGCTTCACCGCAAGCACTTTGCTGTAGGTAGCTGTCTAGCTAGGTAGGTAGGTTAAAAAGTTTTATTGTGCGGTTTTACGTGCCAAAACCACTTTCTGATTATGAGGCACGCCGTAGTGGCGGACTCCGGAAATATCGACCACCTGGCGATCTTTAACGTGCACCTAAATCTAAGTTCACGGGTATTTTCGCATTTCCCCCCATCGAAATGCGGCCGCCGTGGCCGGGATTCGATGCCGCGACCTTGTGCTCAGCAGCCTAACGCCATAGCCACTGAGGAACCACGGCGGGTAGCAAGGTAGGTCGGTAGGTAGGTAGGTAGGTAAATTGGTTGGTTGGTCTCTTTTGCGCATAATTTCGAGTCTTCTTCTTCTTTTTCTGCATCTTCTTCAAAAGAAAACAAAGAAAATTCAAGTGCCCGGTGGTGGAATCGAAGCTCTGTCAAGCGGCCCAGCAGCCCAATGCTCTAACCCGCGAACTCTCTTTTAGTGTGACATTGGGAATTTGAGCCGTAACAGTCGTTGTCGGTGTCATGTTCCGTATATTATCGAAATCGGATGAGAGTCTATAGCGTCCCGTGCGCCATATGCTATGGGTGCTGGATAATATTTATAAAAAGTTCATCCGGTCTTTATGTAATCGCGGCATCTGGCGCACAGTAAAAAAAAAAAGGAACCGCACATCTACTGCCTTACGATGTTTGTCATTTCTAGCCGCATCGGCTCATGGCATCGGAATCGGAGCTCCCGTTGCGTTCTTCCTATGCCGGTTTACGTGCAGTAGCATTCACGGACTCTGTTCCCCGAATATGAGTATTCCAGCGATACGTGTGCCATACTTGACGAATGGCCGCACAGCCGAACTGCTTCTCGATTCCCCGATTGCGTAATGCACCCATGCGAGGCTTTCAGTGGCGCCCTTATACAGGAGGAAAATGGCAGTTGGCGCAGCACGCCTCAGCTCAAGAGCCACTCAGCTACAGACTACAGTGGCTACTTCTTTGGAACAACAATTATTGACCACGAGGTTGGTGCGCCAAGTGAGCGTCCAGAACACTTTCGTTCTTGTAACTTCCCTGAAGACGCACGTCCACTCCAGATGTCGCGCAACTTAAGCGCATGACCTACCCAGTTGACCCCTTCATTTCCAGCTCACCACCATTCTGCTGCGGAGGAAACATCTATTTTTGGGTATTCGTGATATGTACATAGCACAGAAAAAAATTGAAATTCTCAAGTCTTTATTTTAAATACTGAAATTTTGCACTCACATAAACAACGAACGTCAGAAAAAAAGAAACGACCTTAGAATATCGGCTCGCACACTGGCCATTTTCTTACTTAAACAAAAATAAATATAACGTTTGTGCGGTGTTCGTCTGGTAAAAAAAAAAGAAGGTCTTATTTACAGTACTTCACAGCTGGACGCCTGAACAACTCTCAGTTATCTTTAACCTTAACAATGACACTCAGGAAACAAAAGAACGGCATGTCCCCAAGTTCACGTAGTCTTGTGTTCGTTGAAGGAGACAAGTGTTATTACTAGAGCACTGCACGTCGGTTTAAAGAGACGCAACCTGGCTCACACTCGCCAAATAAAGAAAAAGAACTATTTCCCTGAGTTGATACCAAGAAATTTATAGGTTGCCTCTAAGAGCGAGGTATTTTCATTCAGTGACTTCTAGTTATTGCACAGAAGTTGGCGGCTCCATGCGTTTGAGACAGTGGTGGCTCTCTAAAGCGGCCGCGATTAGCTGACCTGCAGCAGACTCCTTAAGAACAGTCCTCGGTTACGCCTCTCTGCCTCTCTCTCGAGAATCGAAAAAGTGATGTTTTGTTTTATGTTCGAACACATACAAAGAAAAGAAAACTTGAAAACTAGATTCTCGAATCGAGTCCGAATGATATATTCCCGCACCTATTGTGTATTTGTACCTGTTTCGTATTTGCAGGGCAGCTTATAAAGTTACTTTAGGAGGCTTTTTTCACAGTGTGTTAACTTTCTCGTGCGCCCTTGCGCCTACTGAAGTACAAAAACATTTCGTTGATTCAGCCGCGCTATATATGCGTACGTGCCCACGTGCCCACGTGCACGAAGCTTGCACTAACGGCCGAAGCCTGCCAACGAAGCATGTGGTATAATATCAATGATGCATACTGCCACATGTACAATTCAAGCAACGCCATCAAATATACACGTCTCCATGATTCGCTTTCGTGATTGCAACGCATCGTACTTGAAAATTCCGCTTCAGGCTCCCATTTATTGCTCATTTACGAAAAGAAACAGAGAAAAAAGAAGAGATAACGGTCAAACGTTTTGTTCATGTAGACTTCAGAGCTAAGATTTGTGATACAGCCGTTTTCGTTGGCGAATAGAAATTTCGGAATAAACAAACAATACAATTCACTTGGTCGTTTTCGCCATTCGTTATAGTGCCGAACGAAGAAGGAAGACGGCGAGATTCGTAGTGTGGCGTAAGCAGGCACAACGCAAAATGCGACTAATGCAAGTGGAGCGGAAGTATTGCGCGATGATTCTATTGCACGTTCCACGGGCGCAGAAAAGAGTGAAGTGAAACACCGAAACAGCGTCGCGGAAATGGTTGGAACGTTCAAAAGTCCCAACAACTACGCCTCCTTACGCTTGCCTCCGTTGTGGTGCCAATGAAAATTCCTTCGAAATTGTGAAGCCCCTACGAGTACGGAGAAAACGGCAATTTGCATAATAAAGAGTTTCTGCAAGCGACAACCCACACCCTTACAAAAATTTTTAGTAACTTTGAATACACATTTTTGCACAAATGTTACTAGAACCATGCCATGCCATTTTATCACTTGCCGCTATCCGTAAGAGCTTTGAGAATAGCAAACGCTGCCAGAGCCATGGTATGCTCAAAAAGACGGGATGCGAGAGGTTACTTAAAATGGTTTGTTCACCAGCCCACGATAACCAGCCTATGAGGAGCGTGCTTGGCGTGCGTTTTGTGTGTTTGAATTTATTCGGTCTAGCAGTCTACTGTGTATGGAACGCTGTTGAAATAAGGAGTCACATAACAGAAGGCGACATTTTGCTGGCGGCATGCTTTCGTTATAAATAAGCCGCGGGATTGACGATGTATCGCAAATCGGTAATCTGCGACCACTGAAGTTACGTGCAGCGCCAGTGCTAGCTAGAAACTTTGCCGCAGGCATTACTCTGCATGCTGCAAGAGGTAAGTTGGGCGCGTTAGCTTGAACTGATTGAAAACGCATAAGGGATTCATGTTTTATGCTGAATAAAGTATAAACCCCATATAAGCGATCTTGCGCGTGACAGCTACAAGCCATGCGATGGGAATGGTTGTCGCGTTCGCTCATCGCCTACAAATCGTACTCCACGCGAGCGACGATTTTGAGCGATGTCTCCCGGGTGTTGCCGGTATGAGGGCTGAAAATACGCGTCGAAACCAGCGTGACGCGTGCTTTAGAAATTTTAGTTGATGAATTTTACTGTAAAACGAAGCATAAAATATTTCTGAAGGTCCTGCAGTAGTTTCTTATCCTTGCATGTATAAAAATTCAATCGTTTGCTCGTTCCGCGCGACAATCGGTACTATTGATGTAGATCCAGTTTCGGTTTCGCGCTATTGGCTAGTCGCTCATAGCACTTCCGGGCGACGAACGACAAATTCTAGATTTCCGGAACCGAGCGATCTGTTCAAGCGACGGCCCGTTTTGTCGCTCGAAACCGTCGCTCGTCGCCGTCGCGCACTAAATCGCTCTTTAGCCAGCCCTAAGACTGAACTATTTTTGCTCATGTGTTGAAATGGTGTGGTTATATGTCTGATTTTATGTCTCCTGTTGCGGTTTTCGAGCCCGATGCGAATATGAAAGGGTTGATATGTCTATGAAGTCGGTGAATTGTTAAGCAGCGAGTTATGCATCTGCATTGAATATAACGGCTGCTGTGTGGAATAAGAATTGCAGGGACGCTTTGCAATCGCTTATTACTTTGTACTTCTCTGTGCATTTGCTAATACGAGTTGGCGTTTCAGAGTTGCGTCATGTGAACAGCTAAATCACCCTTACTGTGGGGGTTATAGGCGTAATGTGTGCATCTTGCTACTGCATGGCAGATCAAAATGTGTTAAGTAGAACTTGTTGCTGGGCGAATTGGTTGGGATCTAATGAATACATTGTTGCGCCAAAAAACGAAAAATAAAGACTTGGGAGGCAGAGTACGAAAAGACAGATTGAGCGCAGAATTCGATGAGTGCTGTTTAGCGACAAGGCACAACAAGCTGTAGAAAAGAACTTAGTCCTAGTCAAAGCAAAGGCAACAAGAGTCAAGAAACAAGCTGTAGCCCTTTGCACAGAACTTCATCTTTCGAAGTTAGTCAAGGCAATAAGTAAATGTAAAGGTACTTCCTTAACACAGCAAAATCTCATAAGGAAGGAATTACGTTCCGTGCCGTCGTAAGCAAGAAAGGCTCTTGGCAGCTGTTAGTTAGCCAGTTTCTTTTAAAGAACTTGAAATCGTTGCAAGTGGCTGATCCTTTTACGACTAAGAGCTCTAGAGATGTAATTCAATTCCTGAAAGGAAACGCCTCTATCGCACACGCTTTTTCTGTAGACGCAGTTGATTTGTTTTACTCAGTGCCTCAACCGGAAATGTGTGCCTCTGTTGAAGATTGCATTGACCGCAACAGCCCAGTATATTTTCAGAATCTAGTGGGCATGTCCATTGAGAATTTTATGGTTTTATTGGAATTTTACTTAAAGCCTACTTTTATTTCTTTTAACGACGAATTGTATGTTTAGCGGCAAGGTATATGCATTGTGTACTGCGCCGCTCCTGTGCTGTGTGACGTTTTCTTGGCTTCAGTTGACCGCGACCTGCACAGTTCCTTTGAGGATAGGTTCTACCTTAAGGCTTTTAGATTTGTCGATGATGATTTTTTAATTCTTTAAAAGTAACCATGATTTATTTATTTATTATTTATTTAATAATACTGCAGGCCAATACTTTGGCCCAAGCAGGAGGGGCATATCACAAACAAGAAAACACAGAAAAGCGTATGCAATGCAACATGAAATGAACATAATGCACTAAAAGAAGCACAAATGATAACGTCAACATCGCTAACTTGCACAAAAATGATTTTGCAATGCAGCCATGAAATCTTTAGACTGAAATACACTAATGGGAAGTGAATTCCAATCGTTCACCGTTCGGGGGAAAAACTGTACTTGTAAGCGTTTGTTTTCGCGAAGATCGGTGCAAGCAAATACTCATGACTGTGTCGTGTTCTCCTCGTAGAAGGCCGACATATGGAAGCTGGTAGCGTCATAATATTTTTTCCAGAAAGTGTGTTATGTAGTAGTACAAGACGATTAATTTTTCTGCGTATTTCGAGTCTCTGTATTCTATTTTGTAACATTATTGAGGACGGCGAATCCTTCCTGGCATATTTCCCGTAAATAAATCTCACTGCTTTTCTCTGTACTCGCTCAAGTTCTTTTGTGTCTTTCATGGTATGCGGGTCCCAGAGTTCGGAAGCATATTCTAACTTTGATCTCACTATTGCATTGTAGGCTAACATTTTAGTCCTTATAGGCCCGTTTTTAAGCTTTCTTTTTATGAACCACAATTTTTTTAGCGCAGCTGAGCAAACATCCGAGATATGAGTTGACCATGTAACCTTATTCTTGAGGGTAACGCCAAGGTATTTGTATTTGTCGACTTCGAGGACAGGTCTATTTCCAAGTTGGTACGGAAAAATGCTAGCAGATTTTTTTCTTGTTACGCGTAAAAGTACAGTTTTTTCCGCATTGAGCTCCATTCCCCAATTGGAACACCAGTCAGTGATTTCTGCAAGGCATCTTTGCAGCACAAAATGATCATCATAGGACACAATTTCCTTGGAGATAACACAATCATCCGCGTATAACCGTATGGGCACATTACAAGGAATAACATCAATCAAGTCATTAACATAGATTAAAAATAACAATGGTCCTAGTACACTGCCCTGAGGGACTCCTGAGGTGACCTGACGTGCACTGGAAGTACAATTCCTAATATCAACAAACTGTTCTCTGTTTTTGAGATAAGCACATATCCACTGTATGATACCAAATGGGAGTCCAATTTTATCTAATTTATGTAATAGCTTTGCATGGGGAACTTTATCAAAAGCTTTGCTGAAGTCCAGAAAGAGCACATCTATTTGCCCAGATAAATCAAGTATGCGGGATAGCTCATGTACGGTTGTTACGAGTTGAGTTACAGTGGAGAGTCCTTTCCTGAAACCATGCTGAAAAGGTGATAATATGCTATGATCTTTCAAAAACTCTTGTATAAAACCAGCGACAATATGTTCCAATAGCTTACAACACGAGCTAGTAATAGATATAGGACGGTAATTTGAAACAGATTGGCAGTCTCCTTTCTTGTGTACCGGCACAACACGTGCTTTACTCCATACTGATGGTATTGCACCTAATTTTAAGGATAACTGAAAAAGATTAGAAATGAATTCAGATAATTGCTCTGAATATCGTCTCAAGAAAGCATTAGGAATGTGATCGGGCCCAGCTGACTTCTTAATATTTATATTTAGAAGCAATGCCAGGACACCTTCGCGACTGATTAAAATATTATCTACCGATGGGCTACTTGTACTGGAAAGTTCACACTGATCACGTTCTGTAAACACACTTTGAAAATATACATTGAAGTATTCAGCAATGCAGTGCGCATCCTCTATTTCAATTCCGTTGACGTTAATGCTTTGTATCTGTGGTTTTCTCTGGCTTAGATGCAGCCAGAACTTTTTAGGATCGCTAGAAATAAGTTCTTCAAGATTCAAGCTGTAGAACTCATCTCTAGCCGAAATTACCTTTCGTAGTAAGTCTTGTTTCAGCTGCGTAATCTGCGGGGTTGTAGCTTTGTTCCTCTTTCTCAGCCTGTTTATTTTACGCTTGGTCTGAATAATATCTCGATTTATCCAAGGATTTAGGCACTGTTTTCGAACTACTTTTAAAGAAACAAAGTGCTCCGTACAGTACTTTACAGTCTCCTCAAAACGTTGCCATGAAAGTTCAACATTATTTTCGATTATACCAAGTTGTGTATCTAAATAATCTATAATCGCAACATCATCTGCCTTAGTGAAATCTCTAATTGTTTTAACTGTTCTATGATCTTGGTGCTTCTGCGCAGGAACTTTCCAGCAAAAAGATATCAGCTTGTGATCTGATATACCAGGCTCGACCATTGTTGTTCCATCAGAAAATACTTCGCTCAGGAATAGAAGATCGAGAATATTATTTCCACGGGTGTCACTATAAACAGCCTGCTGGAGGCCCAGGCTGAACATAATATCTATCGCCAAGTCACCAGAAACCGATGAACCATAGTTTAAACGATTCCAGTTTAGACACGGAAGATTAAAGTCACCTGCTATTATTAAGTTTTTTCCCTTTAGTTTCAGAAGATGATCATACAACTGATGCATAAAAGAGTCATCAGCCCCTGGGGCCCGATATACAGAGCACAAAAAAACATTCCCCAGATAGATACCTTCAAGAGTAAACTTTCGTGTTCCTTGATTTGATCTGCAACTGTTACATGAACACTGGATTTTGTTATGACTGCAATACCGCCACCGCGAGAAACCCTGTCTTTTCTGTACAGATGATAGTTCGGCGGGACTATTTCGTCGTCGCGAATGGCTTTGTGCAACCAAGTTTCCGAAATGATGCAGACATGGGGGTCATATAACAAAAGCAAATCTTCCAGCTTATCTGTTTTATTTACAATACTTCTGGCATTGAATGAGAGAAGCCGGAGCTGGTGCGCCTGCAAAAGCTAGCTTTCGGACGTTGAGCTGTTCGTTCTATAATTTTGTTTGCGGCTCGGTGTACTATCAGTTCCAGAAATCTGTTTACGGGAGTTGGAGGCATCATCCAAAGAGAAATACTGGTCATCAATTCGCAGCTTATCGTGAATCAGCTGAACCTTTTTTCCGCTATCTTTGTCAGCCTTCGCACTAGTCCAAAGCAGTTTGCGTTTGCACCGCGTGTCAGCGCAGTAATCATTCTGAATAGAAATGTTTGAACCTTTTAGCTTAAATGCGTTCTGCATGACTGAATGTTTTTCCGTGTAGTCCTGGAAATACACGATAATCGGCTTGCCATCTGAACTCCTCCCAAGCCTATGTATTCTTGCCACCGACGAACCCTTGACCAGTGAATTAGGCAGGTCTTAGATGTTTTTAGACTACATGGGAAGGGCATGCTCTTTACACATGAAATCCCTTCCCATGGCACTCTTCAGTTTTTAGATCTCTCTTTAGTTTTTGACAAAAACCACGTATGTTGCCAGTATAGCCCACATGCCCAGAGTTAATCGCTACCGTACGATTCGGCACACTCAAAGTTAGTTAAAAGAGGAATAGCCGCTCTTCGCCTTTAATCTGCTCTCATGAAGTCGTGCCCTCACGCGATGCAGGCTAGCTTTGATAAGCAATTGGCGAGGCTACATACAGCAGGCTACCCGAGCTCGGTCGTTGGGGCGGTGTCAAAAACATTGCTCCAGAAGGTGAAAGGAAAAAGGCTTACGCCTAGGCCCGACCAAAAACGAGGCAAACCCACAGTGGTGCCATACGTCCACAAGCTTTCCCACCACTTGAAGAAAGTCGCAAGTAGGTTTGGTGTGCCAGTTGTTTTCTCGGCGCCACGCAAGTTGGCTGGACTGTGTCCGCGCACAAGCCGCGTTAACAAAAAGTCAGGATGCCAGAAAAAGCACACTACACAGTGCGTGAAATGTGCGACGGGCGTTATATACGAGATACCGCTGAAATGCGGGAACTCCTACGTTGGGCAAACGGGGAGATGTTTTAGTGACCGGGCCCGGGAGCATGAATTGCCGGTAATAAACAAAAGTAATGCGCAGTTACCTGCGCATTGCACGGTTTGCCTGCAAGGAAGATGCCAGCCACTACTGCGCGAGATAATGATACTTGGCAGGAGTGGTGATACGTTAGCAAGAGAACTTTTGGAGGCATATCACATAAAAGAGAGGCACGAGTTGTATTAGTGATACGTCTGTTTTTCTGTTTGATAACGAGTTGCAACTGTTAAAAACGTCACTGTAATTGCTCTAGGCAACACTGATGTACGCATGCGCATTTGTTCATTCTCCCTGCCCTGTTGTAAGAATAAAATCAGTTGAAGTATCAGCGCTCAATCTGTCGTTTTATACTCTCCCTCCCAAGTCTTTATTTTCCTTTTCTTTTTTTGGCGCAACAATGTATTCATTAGATCAAAATTTGTTTATCCCTTTAATGTTTTTAGTGGACAAATAAAATAACAAAATAAAATGTTCCTTAATTTCGTGTTACCAGTCGCCTGTAGTACACAAAACAAACAGTTCGTCTAATAAATTAGGGACAGTGGTCAGATTGCAATGCAAATGTTGCAGGATGTAAAGTGCTAGATTTCAAACTCCAGCAGTAGTCGAGCCTGTGAAAAATTAACTCCATTGCGCACCTCATAAATGAACATAAGTTCATGCCTGAGATGGAGGCCACAGAGAACTTTCTTGTTAGTATTGAAATGTGGGTAAGCTTGTCATAACAAGCCTTGTTGCCCTTTCTTGTAGGCACATCCAGTCATATTAATTGAACTGGAGGACCATATTTTCATCCCTACTGAGCATCATGTTTGCAGATATGATCCTCAGGTTACCGCTTGAGCAGTGGCACAACCAGAGATGGTGCGGGGGGAAAACTGGGCACGTGCTTAGGGTGTGTCACAAGTGGTGTTTGCGACACACCACACTAATGACAGACTTATGACATCTTACAGTGACGAATACTCTATTTATAAGTACAAGTATTTTAACATTGGTGCTGAATGAGGATGTACTGTCGTTTATTTCTTTTGTGTTTCAATCTAAATATAGAAGTTAGTTTAGCAGTTGACTGTTGCAGTCGTTTAGATGTTTCGCATGCATTTCAGCAGGAAGACAAAGGGCTAAGACTTTCTTTTAGTGCCATCACCTTGACTGCCTTGATGTTGTTTACACCATGTGCTCGTGTTTACTTTTGCACACGATATATTTCACACACCCGCTTTATATAATGGAAGAAGGAAGTTGCAAAGACATAAGGATGTCAAGGAGCCAGCCCAGCGCGACTCCGTGTAGTGCAGGGGAGCGCACACCAAAGAATCAAAATACATTACCATGCAGTTTGGACGAGAAAAGTAGAATGTGGTATATTGGGGGTACCATTTGACTAAATGTTATCTAAACTTTCAAAATACAGTATGCCACACCAAGATGAAAATTCTCAGGCGCTCTCAGCAGTCATCTTAACATGGTATATTTATGTAATGTCTCTGATAGGAAGGTCAAAATCAAGTATGCTCTCTGGAGACAAACACATCGGAACAAGTGTCATTGAAAAGTTAGAAATGTGTTTAAAAAAACGCAGATTGACTGCTTTTTGTCTTGCCGCTCAACAGATATATCCATGAATTAAATATAGTGGTACAAGAAAATTGCATATTTGCTTAGGGACATGATACATACTCGCAATGAGCATTGTGCCTGTGTTCACTATGAAAAGCAACAGTTCATGCTTGGTTAGGTTCTTACATAATTTAACACCACGTGAATGCGAATACAAACCAAATACAAATACAAACCACTGTCATTCTGTATGCTGACATGAAGCAGGTTTTGATGTCTTCCCTTTTATCTATTTTTGACACATAATTCTAGAAGTATGGCTTCGTTTTATATTCCAGAAAGGGGAAGCGTTGGGGGAAGAGAATCCCATGTTTAAGAAGTAATTATTATTTACATGCGTCCTCACGAAACCAGTTCATTAGAACTGCTCGTGCCTCCCAAAGCGAAAGCGATGAGTAATTAAGGCCTTTGACTGCGTACACCGTGGTGCACACCTTAAGTCTTAAAAACCGGAGAGTCACTTGGAATTGAAAATTATTTTAAACATAGGTATGTGGCTTCTCCTTCTGTCAAATAGTCACATGATAGGTTCTGGCAGGTATTTCACATTTTGAATAGGGTGAATCAATCTACTTGCCAAACAAGTATGCTAGTGGAGGTAGAGATGCGTTTAGTGCAAAGAACTGAGAGCATCTGAGTAGGACACTAGTTCCTCAATCGGTGGATGTGAACATACAGTGTTTATTTATTTATGTCTTTATTTATTTATTTATTTATTTCACCATACTGTCAACGCCATGGAGGTTATTACAGGAGTAGGTAAACAAGTTTGACACATATGTACATTTGCAATCCTGGCTTAAGAAAATACAGGATAGGTGGGAACACATACAGAGACACAAATAATATCAATAAGTAAAAGAGAACTGCCTTCTCGGCAAGCTCAACAAATTTGGACAACGTTGTTTGCGCAGTAACACACGGGTTCAGTTCCTTCCATTCTCGCACAGCTTGTGGGAAGTAGGAAAACAAAACGGAAAACAAAGGAAAACAAAAACAAAAGCAAAAGCCCCTTAATTTCATGGCTTCTGTAGACATAACTTTTATATGGCAAAATAAAATTAAGGCATTTTCGCACATTGTAAATTTCTGCACTTAAGGAAGAGTGCACAGTGAGGCGATGGATTAATCTTTCGAGAAACATATGTGCTTGTTTTTAGACGAAGATTCTGTGAAGTGCGATAAATTTTCTTACTTTAGCGCATCTTAAACACTTATGTAGGAAAAAACTTTGGTCTCAGGTAGTTGGTTCATTGAGCAAGTATGTGTATAGTCGCATGCACAATCTATGTGCTTGGAAGGAATATGTGAAACGAGATGGTGCCTTTCTCAGTTTAGGATTTGCTTCTTTCTTTGTCTTTTTGGGGCACTTCTCTGGCTGTACTTTTGCGTATGTCGCCTTCGATGCATCATATTCGTCACATCTGATTTTCGGTTCACGTCTGAAACCATGCTATACTTTAGTTTCATTTATATGCATGAAACCATGCCTTTTAGTTGCATTACTTTAGTTGCATTTGATTGCATTTTCAACGAGTCACAATAATTGATCATGTAATTATGCAAGCTGCTCCTCTGAAGTATAGCATTCTTACCGTAATGGGAATGAAAAGCTACCATATATGACGAGAAATTTGATAGGCAAGATTTTAAGGCTAATGCGCCTTGCAGTTTTATACTCATTTGCTACACATTAGGTAATATTCTAAATTTAATTTTGTTTATTTGTGTGAAAGTGTAACGGATCAATCCCAACAGCGCCAGGAAATTCCTTTCATGAGGAGGCGAACCGAATAGGAAATATGATACGCCTATGTACTGCTTTGAGGCCGGGCAGGATATTCCTGCAGAACCACGACAAGACACACACAGAAACAATGGGGTGCAGCCCATACATGAATAACTTTATATGAGATATCAGCAAAGGCTATTAGACCTGTGGCCTCACATGAGAATATACAACAGATTTCTAAATGCACTGCACTCTCAGTCAGGAACATCCATACGCTGTACAGGATGTTATCAGATAACCTGCTTCTTTAGAATATGGAGCAGAAAAATGTTTCTTGCATAGTTTATCTACATTCCCGGTCCCATGCTTAGCAGCTCCATCTGGGAACCTCTGCCATATAAGTGAATGCATTTTGTGCCAGAAATGCGTTTGCTAGCCAGTAATGTAGCACATGCTTCTCTTTGATCATAGAGTCAATACTTTGTGAGTTTGCGCATGTTTGTTCTCTGTTTAACTTTCCATTGTATACTTTATTTCCAAGAAGCTGGAGCCAATTGATATAAAGGATTTTTCTACACTGTAATACTGATGAAACTTTAGAGAATATACTTATGTTTTATTAAAAGACGTGTTTTAAAGTTCATTGGCATCATTGTAATCTGATTTTATGTGTGTCAGTATGTTTCTCAAATTATTATTCAGTTTGTGTTGTGACTGATAAATAAATATTTACCTTTTAAGAGAGAAAATTTTTCATTTGAGTAACTCGGCGACAACAGATTACATCCCCTTCACCAAGCATAACTACAGGAGCATCTTATCAAGGAATCAAATATTCTCCATATTTAAGTACCGCGAATCTCTTCTAACGTGACCATGGATCTACATCGTGCGTTCACACTACTGGGAAGAGTGCTAGCACTCAGTTCTGAAGGAGTACAAGCACTCTATTTGGCGGAGCAGAAACACTCGGCTTGGAGGAGTAGAAGCACTCTTTCTGGGGGAATACTATTACCCGTCTGGGGAGAGTATTAGCATTCTGCAGAAGAGTACTAGCACTCCCTTGCCGGTGGAGTAACAAAACTCTGTCAGCAGAAGTTATCCTACTCTCTCAAAGAGGGTCGATCTACTCTCGAAAAGACAGTGAAATATGGGACAAGCAGATACTCCCTCGAAGCGAGTGCCCGGAACTCTGTTTTTAGAGTGTAGGAAATATTGCACGGCAATGATGTTGAATAGAACGAAGGTTATGCGTGGCTTGAATCAGCCCGTAGCAGTGCCTGTCTTTAGCAAACCAAAGTCAATCTCCTTATTATTCAGGCAAAAGGGGAGTCTGCGGATCACAACCAGCTTCTCTAAATGGCCTTGAAAGAATACGAAAGAGCATGCGAGTCAGTATAGATACAACTAATTAAGGAGGGTCCGTGTTATTGAGGAGTCCGGGAAGTACCCGTAAATTGCCTTATGTCTACACATATCCCACAATTGCCGTATTATTCAAAAGTGGAATAATGTTGGTTCATGAGGGTTTCAGGCAAAAACACACGATCGATCCAACGCTATCTTAACTACATACCTGTAGGAATTCTTAATAATATTAGACTTGGCATGATCTGGGTAAGTATTAACAAGAATATCCCACCAATCTGCGAAAAACAGATGTCGTTACGTAGCTTCACAATGTTCCTAGACATAGTCGGAATCCAAAGGCCCTTTCGGCGGCGATAGCAGGACCTCGTGGCAAGCAAAATGCATTCAGAATACTCGAAAAAGGAAACAGTTATCTTTTTCTTCTATGTGAACTTTTTTGTGCGACAACCAAAAAAAAGGGGGGGGGGGGCGCGCTAAATGAAACTTTAGCAAGTCTTTTGCCTGTAGGAATTCCTGTAGCTTGTCTTTGGCGTCACAAGTAACAACCCTCTTAACAAGAACCCATTTCACGTACCTGAGCACTGATCCGGTGTCACAACTTCAAGTGTGCGTCACGAAGTTCTGCAAACTGTTCAGCAAAGAAGTTCGCCATTATTTTATCTACAGCTTGCGGGCAGTGCTGAAATATCAAGTTATTTTAATTTCTGGTTGATATTTCAGCAACCTCTTTTGCAGGCTGCAGGCACAGTTCCTGCCTAACTCACCGATTAGGAAAGTTCTCTTTTTCTCGGAAAGTGGCAAGGGATTTTATCCGAATAAATATTGTTCTAGGGCAATCACATCAGTTTGTTTAATAGTATTTAAGGAGCATAGTGCTGATTACGAGTTCTCTTTTTATCTGTTAACTTTTTTTCTCTAGCTAGCATGGGTTACGTAAGGGCACTACTGTCAAACTCTCTTTTTCTGTTCTTACTCGGTGGTATGCGCGCCCATCTTGGCATAAACATGTGCATGTTTGCGCGAATAATTTGCATGGGTTGCCTTTTTTTATTTTGTTCTGAAATGAACATTACTGAAAGTTTCAAAGCATTAAAACATGCGAAATCAAAACAAGCAGGATAACAAGAGTCGAGAATTTTATTCATTTCCCACCTTATGGCGGCGAAGCTTTTTCGGACGCTACTTAAAGTTTGTATGTAGGGAAAATTTCTCGGCAGAGAGAGTGCTTCATGTACATCAAGTACGAAAAAACAACAACAAATTATATATTGTTTTATTGTTCGCCAGGGAGCTTGTCGGCACAGCCCGCGGAAGAGAGTTAAACGTTATTAAAAATGGCTGTGCATTTGTGCCCTTCTTGTCTAACTTGTTATGCCTTAATGCATGAGGGTGCATTTTAATCAATACAGACGCTAAGTTGTTTTCATTTTCGAATTCCAAAATCGGAGGGGAAATATATTTCTGAGGGCCTTCACAGTGGATGAGGCTGCCGTGTATTCACGGCTGTGATGGAACAACCGCGTGTTCTTTCTTAATACCTACGCCATTCTAAATAGATTGCATTATCATCAACGCTGAGATATATTGCTGACGATTTACCGCGACACCCGGAGCCATCGACGGCAACAGCAGTGCTGGTAGCAACATTTGATAAAGTTCTCGTGAACCACCACATGCTAGAAACGCTATTGTCCTGTGCAAATACGCGGTACGCAGTACCACCCTTAAACGAATATAATTGGTTTGAGTAGGTTTCATTTTCACGTGTCGACTTAAGTCGGACGCTTTGACACCATTCTATATGCACCGAGGTGAAACCGTAGACGAAAAAGATGCACGTCGAAATTGCTCTAGTCCCACAAGAAAACAGAACCTTAAAGTTATTTGCTTTAGCGTGTACCACCTGTCTCAAACGTCTGACCCTGCCAGACCCACACGCAAGACATTTTTTCATTGACCTGACCATACTGTTGACGCAAACATAGTATTTTATACGAGTGAAAATTAGCAAGCCGTAACTGTAAACGGTTCGAACTGGTACAACTTACATGCCCAACTCAGGAGCGTAGGAATGAGTTAAAATCGTAGTGAAGTCGTGGTTCTTAATTCCTTGACAGGAAGCGGAATCCCCGAATACTGTGCTCCTTGTTTTTAATGCGAAGCATATTTTGCTTCACCGCAAGCACTTTGCTGTAGGTAGCTGTCTAGCTGGGTAGGTAGGTTAAAAAATGTTATTGTGGGGTTTTACGTGCCAAAACCACTTTCTGATTATGAGGCACGCCGTAGTGGCGGACTCCGGAAATTTCGACCATCTGGCGATCTTTAACGTGCACCTAAATCTAAGTTCACGGGTGTTTTCGCATTTCCCCCCATCGAAATGCGGCCGCCGAGGCCGGGATTCGATGCCGCGACCTTGTGCTCAGCAGCCTAACGCCATAGCCACTGAGCAACCACGGCGGGTAGCTAGGTAGGTCGGTAGGTAGGTAGGTAGGTAGGTTGGTTGGTCCTTTTCGCGCATCATTTCGAGTCTTGTTCTTCTTCTTCTTCAAATGAAAACAAAGAAAATTCAAGTGCCCGGTGGTGGAATCGAAGCTCTGTCAAGCGGCCCAGTGGCCCAATGCTCTAACCATTAGGTCGCGAACTCTCTTTTAGTGTGACATTGGAAATTTGAGCCGTAACAGTCGTTGTCGGTGTCATGTTCCGTATATTATCGAAATCGGATGAGAGTCTATCGCATCCCGTGCGCCATATGCTATGGGTGCTGGATAATATTTATAAAAAGTTCATCCGGTCTTTATGTAATCGCGGCATCTGGCGCACAGTAAAAAAAAAAAGAAGGAACCGCACATCCCTACTGCCTTACGATGTTTGTCATTTCTAGCGGCATCGGCTCATGGTATCGGAATCGGAGCTCCCGTTGCGTTCTTCCTATGCCGGTTTACGTGAAGTAGCATTCACGGACTCTGTTCCCCGAATATGAGTATTCCAGCGATACGTGTGCCATACTTGACGAATGGCCGCACAGCCGAACTGCTTCTCGATTCTCCGATTGCGTTATCCACCCATGCGAGTCTTTCAGTGGCGCCCTTATACAGGAGGAAAATGGCAGTTGGCGCAGCATGCCTCAGCTCAAGAGCCACTTAGCTACATACTGCAGTAGCTACTTATTTAGAACAATAATTATTGACCACGAGCTTGGTAAGCCAAGTGAGCGTCCAGAACCCTTTCGTTCTTGTAACTTCCCTGAAGACGCACGTCCACTCCAGATATCGCGCAACTTAAGCGCATGAGCTACCCTGTTGACCCCTTCATTTCCAGCTCACCACCATTCTGCTGCGGAGGAAACATTTATTTTTGGAGATTCGTGATATGTACATAGTGCAGAAAATATTTGAAATAATCAATTCTTTATTTCAAATACTGAAATGTTGCACTCACATAAACAGCGAGCGTCAGAAAAAAAGAAACGACCTCAGAATATCGGCTCGCACACCGCTCATTTTCTTACTTAAACAAAAATAAATATAACGTTTGTGCGGTGTTCGTCTGGTAAAAAAAAAAAAAAGAAGGTCTTATTTAAAGTACTTCACATCTGGACGCCTGAACAACTCTCAGTTATCTTTAACCTTAACAATGACACTCAGGAAACAAAAGAACGGCATGTCCCCAAGTTCACGTAGTCTTGTGTTCGTTGAAGGAGACAAGTGTTATTACTAGAGCACTGCACGTCGGTTTAAAGAGACGCAACCTGGCTCACACTGGCCAAATAAAGAAAAAGAACTATTTCCCTGAGTTGATACCAAGAACGTTATAGGTTGCCTCTAAGAGCGAGGTATTTTCATTCAGTGACTTCTAGTTATTGCACAGAAGTTGGCGGCTCCATGCGTTTGAGAGAGTGGTGGCTCTCTAAAGCGGCCGCGATTAGCTGACCTGCAGCAGACTCCTTAAGAACAGTCCTCGGTTACGCCTCTCTGCCTCTCTCTCGAGAATCGAAAAAGTCATGTTTTGTTTTATTTTCGAACACATACAAAGAAAAGAGAACTTGAAAACTAGATTCTCGAATCGAGTCCGAATGATATATTCCCGCACCTATTGTGTATTTGTACCTGGCTCGTATTTGCAGGGCAGCTTATAAAGTTACTTTAGGAGGCTTTTTTCACAGTGTGTTAACTTTCTCGTGCGCCCTTGCGCCTACTGAAGTACAAAAACATTTCGTTGATTCAGCCATGCTATATATGCGTACGTGCCCACGTGCCCACGTGCCCACGTGCACGAAGCTCGCACTAACGGCCGAAGCCTGCCAACGAAGCATGTGGTATAATATCAATGATGTATACTGCCACATGTACAATTCAAGCAACGCCATCAAATATACACGTCTCCATGATTCGCTTTCGTGATTGCAAAGCATCGTACTTGAAAATTCCGCTTCTGGCTCGCATTTATTGCTCATTTACGAAAAGAAACAGAGAAAAAAAAAGAGATAACGGTCAAACGTTTTGTTCATGTAGACTTCAGAGCTAAGATCTTGTGATACAGCCGTTTTCGTTGGCGAATAGAAATTGCGCAATAAACAAACAATACATTTCACTTGGTCGTTCTCGCCGTTCGTTATAGTGCCGAACGAAGAAGGAAGAATGGGAGATTCGTAGTGTGGCGTAAGCAGGCACAAGGCAAAATGCGACTAATGCAAGTGGAGCGGAAGTATTGCGCGATGATTCTATTGCACGTTCCACGGGCGCAGAAAAGAGTGAAGTGAAACACCGAAACAGCGTCGCGGAAATGGTTGGAACGTTCAAAAGTCCCAACAACTACGCCTCCTTACGCTTGCTGCCGTTGTGGTGCCAATGAAAATTCCTTCGAAATTGTGGAGCCCCTACGAGTACGGTGACTACGGCAAGTTGTATAATAAAGAGTTTCTGCAAGCGACAACCCACACCCTTAGAAAAATTATTAGTTACTTTCAATAAAAATTTTTGCACAAATGTTGGTAGAAACTACGAATGGTTTATTAAATCTTTTCATACCATTTTTAAACTTCCTAAAAACTTCATCCCAACATCTTACAGCAGTCGCTACAGCGGCTCCCTCGGACAGGCGGTGGTCCCGGGTTTGAGTCCCGGACTAGGACGAATTTTTTTTCTTCAACTGCGAGGCTTTCCTTTCGAGGAATCAATATGCGCTATTTCTGTAGCAATTCGCTACGTCTGGGTGGATGTCTCATTTTCCCTTTATTAATTACTTCTCTCCACCTTGCGGACTTCGGCAGAAATATTACGTCATATTCATATAACTATAGTGAAATTAAGATGCCCTGCTGTGAGCCTAAGGGAAGAACAAATGCAAAAACAGTTAGAACAGCCTGATGCATTGTGTCATTGTATGTGGACGAGACGGCACGTAGCAGTCATGCACAAGGATTTAACTTCAAATGACCTACAATGGAAGTTAAGATTTCAACTGACAGCCTTAGCACACATACTTAGAATGGCGTTAACACATCTAGTACCCAAAACTTCCTTTCGGGTGACGTCCTTGTGGGCATTGGAACACCACCCAAAAAGCGAATGAAGCTGTTCTGCTGCACAGAATACGTGCTTATTACATGTAGGAATCATACAATTGTGTGAAGTAGCCATAAATTTGTTGCAGCGGGGATATTCAAAGCTCTTACAACGGCTTCAATCAGAGATGCCTAATTGTCAATAAATGCGATTACATCAGTTATGCAGTATACAACTTTACAAACCTGAAAAGTCCTTCAAACAGGCCTTCTTACTAAAATTTTCTTGTATTTGGCTTCTCAGATTGTCGATTGCCCAGAATAAGCCAGAAAATTGAGCAAATGTTATCTGAATGCGAGGTCTGCCAACGCCATCAACGAGCTAACCAGCGAAAACCACTCCTTGACAAAGAACTACCAACGCTTCCTTGGGAGAAAGTGGCATGGGACTTTTTTCCACCACAATGGTGCTACTTACCTGCTTTTAGTGGAGTACTATACTAAGTTTCTGGTGGTCCAGAAAATGTCAGCCACCTCAGCTTCATTTGTCGATCATCACAGTCCTGAAGGATATGGATGCATGCTCTGGCGTACCTTCAGAAGTCATAAGTAATTGAGGCCCTCCATTTGATTCCAGTGAGTTGAGAAGCTTTAGCAAGGAATGGGACATCGTCCACAAATCCACATCACTCCTTTTTCCTCGCTGAAATGGCCAGGTTGAGAGAACTGTCCAGACCATCAAAGCAACAATGCCATAAGCACTGTCCGAAGGCAAAGAACTTTCACTGGTCATGATGAACTACAGAGCAACTCCAATGAATGACCTCCTGCTCCCAGCAGAGATGCTTATGCGAAAAAGGATAAGAACGTTTATTCCAGCCCCTCCTAGTGCTTTGTTACCGCACTACCCTGATAAGGTGCTCCAGAGAAACCTCCAAACAAGGCAGTAGGCTCAGCAGACACACGCTGACCAGCATGCTCGACATCTGCCTCCATTAAGCAAGAACCTGTGGGTGTGGTTTTGGCTTTGAACGAAATGGCAGAAAGCAGTCATAACGCAGATAGGCCCAGACACACCGAGATACACAGTTACAGCAGCCAATGGTCAAGCGTACATGCGCAACCGGCACCACGCACGTGTGCGACGCTACTCAAGGCATCCCCAGGCGAAACCAGTAGGCTCAATGCAGATTAGGCAACAAATGAAAATGAGTTACGCCATTCCTCACACGTAAGAACTCTGCCTGTCTGTCCCTCAGACCCGAGAATTGTGCCACTACAAACACACCCGAAGAAGACACGCTCGGGAAGGTCAGTGAGAATTTCGACGAGATTCCTCATGTAATCATCTTATTTGTTTGTGTGTGTGTTTTGTCAGTTCTTGTGCATTGGCGCGTTATGTAACTGCTAGCGCCGCCTACGTATCTCTGTTCTACCTACATAATAAACGCCACTCCAAACTTGGAGTAGGCCAGAGCACGTAAAACCCCTCAGCATGGAGTCCGTTGTTTCTCGTCTCATCTTTTCATAATCTATGCCCATCCATGTGGAACAGTACCGTGGCACCGACCCTTTTCTACCGCAAAAACTGTAGAACTTCTGATGAACTCCAGCACCACGAAAGCACAACCTTCAACAAATTCTTCCATAGACTTTCATTCGAAGCCTCAGCACCATGCTTTGCACGAGAGAGCACGAGCAAGCAGCTCGGCGGAACAAAGGCAGCTCGGATGGGCGCTGTGTAGTAGAACATTGTTGACACTGATGCATCGCATGAAACATACGGTGAACTATTAGCGTTACACGAGTCCAGAGGCTCTGCGACGTTAAGGAGCACATTTTGTCTATGCACTTCTAAAATATCATTCTTCTACCGCCTCACTGCAACGAGCACTCAAGCCCAGCCAACGTGGTGCGTGGTCCAAACATTGATCAACGGATGGATGAGATGAGCGTCCCCTTTAGGACAGGGTGGTGGGTTGCGCCACCAAGCTTTTATTGTGTACCTAATGTGCTACCTATGTTAAATAAGGAAAAAAAACAAAAGAAAAAATATCCACGACGAATTCCCATAACCAAACATTCTGAACACTTATAGGGAACTTTGTTTTTGTGCGCCTCCGTTGTTTGTCGTTTCCCTACGTTTCTTTCACCAATCTTCTTATCGCCGCTTACTAATCTCTATTACGGACGTGTTTACTTTTTCCCTGCTCTCGCTGAACGCAAGAGCTTCAAGGAGGGCAGAGGTGCCTAAATTGACACCTGGGCTGATACCTTCCCATTATAATAAAACCTGCTCCATCGTTTCTCTAGCTTTACCACAGCAAGCTCCATGCTTCTTCTTCGTCTTTATATCTCGCTTCGTACGTGCGTGTTCAAAGGCATCTTGATCTCGCTTCGAAAAGTAATAAGCATTCCTTTGAGTTATCATAATTTTTTTCTTTCTTGATTTTGTTTTTTCTTCTAAGTATTTGCTCATAGCAAGTTTATTTTCTAAAGCCGCCACCCTTGAGATTATCTCAGCATCTCTGACGTCGTGCTTTACGCTCTTTGTTGCCCTGTTGCTCACCATAACGGTAGCATGCTTGCTAGTAAGCGTCCTAGTTCTTTTCCTCCACTGTGAATCAACGTTTTTCCTGTATAAATACCTGAACTCTCTCCCAGCCCATTTGCTTTCTTTCATAGTCCTCAGTCATTCTTCATAATCAGTTTTACTGTGAGCATCCCTTACTTCAAAATTTGTCCAGCCCATATCACTCTGCACAGCTTCATTTGCAGTCTTCCCGTGAGCACCCGATGCGATGCGTCCCACTCACCTTTAGTTGCCTTCGAGTCCTGGGTATACGCCTGACTTCAAGCAAACAACCGCATTTCCTAATAGAAGTCCTCGAACCATTACACCTTTCCACATACCCCGGAGCACCTCGTACCTGTTTTATTCCCACAGTGCTCTGTTTGATTATGGACACATTCTTTCCCTTTACTGTTATTGTTTTTTTATGTGCTTCAATATACCTAGGCGCAAGCTTAAATCGGTTGGTGAAGGACAGGGGTAAGTGGAGATCGCAGGGAAAGGCTTTCGTCCTGCAGTGGAAATAAAATAGGCTGATGATGATTGCATTCGTTTATCGATATACCAAGGTATTTATATTCTTTTACAGGAGATATTTCCTGTCCCTGCATTGACAATCTCTGTTAAACCTTTTCAATGATTAGGACAACACCTGATTTCTAGCGCTAAATTTCAGACCTAAATTCTTGCTTTCCTGTCTGGAGATATTAGCCAGACGTTGCATATCACTTTGCTTGTTAGCTAGCAACAGAATGCAGTCCACAAAAAAACAAACGTGGAAGCTTCTGTTCTACTGCTTTGCATGCTTGTTTGTATTAGACTGAACACGATGTTACTTCCCTCTAGCGCCCTTTCCATCCTCACCATGTCCATCGTAAAGAGCTGTGAGGATAAACGGTACCCCTGCCTTAGTCTCTTGTTGATATCCACTTTTTACTCGCTGATCATTCATTTCGATTCAACGCAAAGGTCTTTCCTAGGTAAATATTTCTTAAAAGCTGTATACAATCGTCGCCTAAGCCTTCCCTTTCGAACATATCCACAAAATGTTGCGGTTTACGTTGCCATACTCTCCTGTAATGTCTCAAAAAGCCGCATAAACCGGTCTCCTTTCTATTCTGAACATTTCAGTGCACGGAATAAGGACAAATATGTTATCCACACGCCTAGCTATTTTGAAGTCATTCTGAAGTTCTCCCAAAATGCCATTTTTCTCTGGCCATGCTTGCAGCTTTAATTCAATTGCCTGTACTGCTAACCTGTATATACCTATGTAATGGTCGATGCGTGATTTGCATTTTCCTCCCTAACCTTCATAAATTTAGTTCATTCTACTTTATCGCCAATTGTCGGGTACTCGTCCATCTTTTAAAGTTATTTCTACTGCTTTCAACAGAGCTTCGTAACTTTTTGATCCAGTTCATTAATCAGGCTAACGGGAACCTCGTCTAGTCCTACCCGCCGTGGTTGCTTAGTGGCTATGGTGTTGGGCTGCTGAGCACGAGGTTGCGGGATCGAATCCCGGCCACGGCGGCCGCATTTAGATGGGGGCGAAATGCGAAAACACCCGTGTACTTAGATTTAGGTGCACGTTAAAGAACCCCAGGTGGTCGAAATTTCCGGAGACCCCCACTACGGCGTGCCTCATAATCAGAAAGTGGTTTTGGCACGTAAAACCCCATAATCGAATCGAATCGTCTAGTCCTGTGGCTGTGCGCTTAGAAATTTTGTCTTCGGCTTTCTTCCAGCTGAAATTTGTCAGACCCAGCTGCCTTTCCATGTGGTTCTTTTGTGCCCTTTTTTTCCTCAATTCCAACCTCATCGTTGCCCTGCGAAGGTTCGGCTGTCATTTTTAAGATGTAATTTAATCCCGCGTCCCCCTACAATTGGTTTCCATCCTCGTCTAGCTTATCTTGCTGTATTGTTCCAGACTGCGTGCTTAATAAATTTATTTTGTTACAAAATGTTCTAGGTGCGGCCTTCTTTTTCTCACGTATTTCTGACAACCAACGCTCTCTTTCACCTTTTATTTTTCCTTGAGGCAGTACTACACCATAGGTTTTTTTTCTCCCGGTATATATCGAATTTTCAGTCTACTTCAACCTGCGGCAACACCACTTTTTTTTCTGCCTGTGCTCTCGGTATGCTTCCGGTCATTCGGTGATTGCTTCTCGTACGTCCCCATTCCACCACCCTTTCGGTTTCTTTTTTTCCTTTCCAATTACCATGATTCTTTTCTTTCCGTATTTCTGTCGTTATTACACATAGAGGCTCACTAAATTCCCGCTCTTGACTTGGCCATTTGCTAAGTTCTTCCTCAAGTCTTGTGACTATATTTGTTATTTTTTCAACGTTCAAATTTGGAGTGGTCATTTTGTGTTCCTTGCTCTCTTTCCCAGCTACATATCCCATATTCAAAATGATGCGTTTATGGTCAATCACTATGGAGCTATACCCTTCCTCGTCAGTGACCATTTCTCTCAACTTATAAATTCCTTCTGTCTTCAGAGAGTAATGGTCGAATGCCGGTTTCCCACTTCCCACGTGGTCTGCCCGTCACACTAAGGCCCTGCATTCGCGATAACGGGGTTATGTTGCTCACAGAGATCTAGCATCAACTTCCCGTTGTTCTCTGTATAACCATCTAGATCCTGTATGCGGCCATTCATGTAGTCTAGTGGGATAATTTCGGCATAATTTTCAAAACATTTAATATCAGCACTTAGGCATTCCACTAACTCTTGATTCTTCTCTCTACAATTATTTCTGGTCTACAAATATGTTAGGCCCAACAAAGTTTTCTTTCCACTCAATGTACATGATAACTAAAGATGCTCTTAGCATTTTGCGTTTGGTCTTTTCCATTTGGCTTCCTCATGGATGAGCATGCCGACCCCACCCCTCTTTTTTTTCCTATTTATTTCTGTAGAACTCGTTCAAAACATAATTCCCAATCACTGGCGGCTCTTTCGAGTCTCTAAGGTGCGTTTCCGTAACCATATACACCCTTATTTGTTCTCTATTTAACAGCTTTTCAATCTCTACCCTCTTTGCCTTACTTCTCACGCCCTGCATGCTTATGTAGCCTATTGCTTGGTGAGCTCTCTGTCTTGTTTTCCTTTTTCTGTTATTGACAGCGATGCGATTCTTAGGTTCCTCTACGGAACTTTCTTGATCATCTTCATCATCATCAGCCTGGTTATGCCCACTGCAGGGCAAAGGCCTCTCCCATACTTCTCCAACTATCCCGGTCATGTACTAATTGTAGCCATGTCGTCCCTGCAAACTTCTTAATCTCATGCGCCCACCTAACTTTCTGCCCCCCCTGCTACGCTTCCCTTCCCTTGCAATCCAGTCCGTAACCCTTAATGACCATCGGTTAGCTTCCCTCCTCATTACGTGTCCTGCCCATGCACATTTCTTTTTCTTGATTTCAACTAAGATATCATTAACTCGCGTTTGTTCTCTCCCCCAATCTGCTCTTTTCTTATCCCTTAACGTTACACCTATCATTTTTCTTTCCATAGCTCGTTGCGTCGTCCTCAATTTAAGTAGAACCCTTTTCGTAAGCGTCCAGGTTTCTGCCCCGTACCTGAGTACTGGTAAGACACAGCTGCTATAAACTTTTCTCTTGAGGGATAATGGGAACCTGCTGTTCATGATCTGAGAATGCCTGCCAAATGCACCCCAGCCCATTCTTATTCTTCTGATTATTTTCGTCTCATGATCCGGATCCGCAGTCACTACCTGTCCTAAGTAGATGTATTCCCTTACCACTTCCAGTGCCTCACTACCTATTGTAAACTGCTGATCCCTTCCGAGACTGTTAAACATTAGTTTTCTGCAGATTGATTTTTAGACCCACCCTTCGGCTATGCCTCTCCAGATCAGTGAGCATGCATTGAAGTTGGTCCCCCGCGTTACTAAGCAAGGCAATATCATCAGCGAATCGCAAGTTACTAAGGTATTCTCCATTAACTATTAGCCCCAATTTTTCCTAATCCAGGTCTCTGAATACCTCCTGTAAACACGCTGTGAATAGCATCGGAGAGATCGTATCTCCCTGCCTGACGCCTTTCTTTATTGGAATTTTGCTGCTTTCTTTATGGAGGACTACGGTGGCTGTGGAGCCGCTATAGATATCTTTCAGTATTTTTACATACGGCTCATCTACACCCTGATTCCACAATGCCTCCATGACTGCTGAGGTTTCGACTGAATCAAACGCTTTCTCGTAATCAACGAAAGCTATATATAAAGGTTGGCTATATTCCGCACATTTTTCTATCACCTGATTGATAGTGTGAATATGGTCTATTGTTGAGTAGCCTTTACGGAATCCTGCCTGGTCCTTTGGTGGACGGAAGACTAAGGTGTTCCTGATTCTATTTGCAATTACCTTAGTGAATACCTTGTAGGCAACGGACCGTAAACTGATCGGTCTATAATTTTTCAAGTCTTTGGCGTCCCCTTTCTTCTGGATTAGGATTATGTTAGCGTTTTTCCAAGATTCCGGTACGTTCGAAGTCATGAGGCATTGCGTATACAGGGTGGCCAGTTTCTCTAGAACAATCTGCCCACCATCATTCAACAAATCTGCTGTTACCTGATCCTCCCCAGCTGCCTTCCCCCTTTGCATAGTTCCCAAGGCTTTCTTTACTTCTTCCGGTGTTACCTGTGGGATTTCGAATTCCTCTAGACTATTCTCTCTTCCATTATCGTCGTGGGTGCCACTGGTACTGTATAAATCTCTATAGAACTCCTCAGCCACTTGAACTATCTCATCCATATTAGTAATGATATTGCCGGCTTTGTCTCCTAACGCATACATCTGATTCTTGCCAATTCCTAGTTTCTTCTTCATTGCTTTTAGGCTTCCTCCGTTCCTGAGAGCATGTTCAATTCTATCCATATTATACTTCCTTATGTCAGCTGTCTTACGCTTGTTGATTAACTTCGAAAGTTCTGCCAGTTCTATTCTAGCTGTAGGGTTAGAGGCTTTCATACATTGGCGTTTCTTGATCGGATCTTTCGTCTCCTGCGATAGCTTACTGATATCCTGTCTAACGGAGTTAACACCGACTTCTATTGCGCACTCCTTAATGATGCCCACAAGATTTTCGTTCATTGCTTCAACACTAAGGTCCTCTTCCTGAGTTAAAGCCTAATACCTGTTCTGTAGCTTGATCTGGAATTTCTCTATTTTCCCTCTTACCGCTAACTTATTGATCGACTTATGTATCAGTTGCTTCCGTTGCCTCCTCAAGTCTAGGCTAATTTGAGTTCTGACCATCCTATGGTCACTTCAGCGCACCTTGCTGAGCACGTCCACATCTTGTATGATGCCAGGGTTAGCGCAGAGTATGAAGTCTATTTCATTTCTAGTCTCGCCGTTCGGGCTCCTCCACGTCCAGTTTCGGCTATCTCGCTTGCGGAAGAAGGTATTCATTATCCGCATATTATGCTGTTCCGCAAACTCTACTAATAACTCTCCCCTGCTATTCCTAGTGTCTATGCCATATTCCCCCACTGCCTTGTCTCCAGCCTGCTTCTTGCCTACCTTGGCATTGAAGTCGCCCATCAGTATACTGTATTTTGTTTTGACTTTACCCATCGCCGATTCCACGTCTTCATAGAAGCTTTCGACTTCCTGGTCATTATGACTGGATGTAGGGGCGTAGACCTGTACAACCTTCATTTTGTACCTCTTATTAAGTTTCACAACAAGACCTGCCACCCTCTCGTTAATGCTATAGAATTCCTGTATGTTACCAGCTATGTTCTTATTAATCAGGAATCCGACTCCTAGTTGTCGTCTCTCCGCTAAGCCCCGGTAGCACAGGACGTGCCCGCTTTTTAGCGCTGTATATGCTTCTTTTGGCCTCCTAACTTCACTGAGCCCTATTATATCCCATTTACTGCCCTATAATTCCTCCAATAGCACTGCTAGACTCGCCTCACTGGATACCGTTCTAGCGTTAAACGTTGCCAGGTTCATATTCCAATGGCAGCCTGTCCGGAGGTAATTACTACCTGTTAGGTAATTACTACCTAACTGACCTCCTGAGCGCCCGTGGGTCCCTGAAAAAAGCAACTGCGCGATCAGCAAGTCGCCAGCCCACTTCTCGTCCAAGCCTGTGATTGAAGTGGATCCCGTCGCTCTCAAAACCACCACACGTTCTCACACCCCTGTTTACTTCTACAACCTCGAAACCTTTCTCTTGGCTAATTCTCCATATAGCCTCATTAGCAGCCATAACAGCTCTCTGTACGTTACTGTCACGTGCAGGCACCGCTGGCACCGTGCACACCACGTTCTGCACCTGACGGGACAGCTCGCGCAAGTCATCTACCCCCTTCACCAAGCGCTGGGCTAGTCCTGCCCCTTTTCTGCTTAGCACTGTTAAGAATGGCGAGCTGCAATGCGGGATTGCCACCCAATTACGACTGGGGAACAAGACGCGCATCCCCCACTCTCCGTCGCTTCAGCTATAGGATGCGTTCGATGAAGCGCGCTTTGTGCTCAAAACCGCCGCCACCACTCTAGCCCCATCGCCATTGTGACGGAATGAGTTCGTCGGACGAACTATTGTGCCCGAACTCCCCAGCGCGTACCTGATCTGCTACGCGTGCGTGAGCTGCCGCGGGAAAGCCGTTTTTTGGTGCTTCTCACGCACCGGCCGGCACGCAGGACAACGAGCTACCCAGAATGTCTCCGAGGTACCCGGAACGGCTCCCCTCTGACGTCGGCTCCGGACTTCGGAATGTGTGTGCCTTTGTGTGCGTAAACTGTTCTGCGGGGCGGCGGCAAATTTACAATGAGTAAACGAACGCTCGCGTCACCTTGTATCGCGGGAGGCGGCTCGTTTTGCGATGACGAAACGAACATTCGCCGCCTTGTATCGCCGGCGGACCGAGTGTTTAAAAACGGCTGTTGTGCGGATGCTTGACACACTTCTCTCGTGCAGTCATGTTGGACTGACACTCTTTTTCTCAAGCAGTCATGTTAGACTGATATAAATATTGTAAATAAACCCATATTCCTCGTTCTCGATGAGAAGCAGTTCTTCCCTTCATCAACATCCTCAGTGTGGATAAGTTGGACGACGGCATGGGCCAGCTACCTTCGAATTCATGCCGGACTCCAAACTTGACAACGGATCACGAGCGACGGGATTGAGCCCCCAATCCTGACAACTGGCTGACAGCGGTGAGATGGACTTTGCGACGTCGTGCTGTGACTGCGGTGAGTGCTTGGTTCTTGCTTTGACTCTCTAGGCTTCATTTTGTGGTTGTTCTGTTTAGGTTCTTGGCCTAGGTGTGCGCAAGGAAATGCTAAAATCGGAATTATTGGAGCTAATTTCCAATCAGGCCAGTGAGGAAGATATTGAAATGGGGTTTAAACTTCTGAAAAAAAAAGAGAGAAACGAGACAGAGAAAGAGAAGAACGGGAAAGAGAAGAACGGAACAGAGAGAGAGAGGAACGAGATAAAGATCGCGAGTTAAGAAAAATGCAACTTGAACTTGAAAGCAAACGTTTGGAGTTGTCTCAAGGAAGTGAAGGCGCTCTGGGACGGTCAAGTGAGGCAGAATCGTACCGCATGGACAGGCTATTAAAGCCATTTGAGGTCGGGACCGACATAGGCTTGTTCCTAAGCAATCTTGAAAGGACTTCCGAAAAGATTAACTTCGGTCCGAGTACATGGCCACAGCGGTTGCTGTCTATGTTGCCGTGTGAGGCGGCGGAAGTAATCGCCAGATTGAGTGTGCAGGATGCATATGATAATGCAAAAGTTAAGGCTATTCTCCTGAAGAAATACCGCCTTTCAGCCGAAGCTTTTCGGCAAAGGTTTAGGAGCACAGGCAAGAAAGATAGCGAGGGATATCCGGAGTTTGCATATAGCTTAAATGCCAACCTAATCGAGTGGCTTAAAAGCGCGGAAGCGTACGATAACAGAGACATGATCATTGAATGCATGTGTCTAGAGCAGTTTTACAAAACCATCCCCCAAGCTGTGAAACTGTGGGTGCAAGACAGAGGGAATGTAAACACTGTGGAAAGGGCGGCCGAATTAGCCGAAGAGTACGCAACCCGTAGAAAGTTGAACGCCGAGGACGGAAACTTGGACGGTCGAAATGGACCGCGGAAACCATTTCCGTTCAAAAGGGGTGCGCAGACTAGACGATCGGAGCCTGTGACATGGCGGAAAAGCCCGCAGAAAAGAGCGAGGAGAAACTTAACGGAGAAACCGCACAAAAAGAACAGAAAAGAAAATTCGAATCTTTTAGACCAATTCGCTGTTACAAATGCCACAAACTGGGACACATAGCTGTAAACTGCGAGAAGCCTAGCGTAGTTTTCTCCTACGTGGAGGAAAAAGATGAGAATATGGAACTTTTAAATCCATATCTTCACGACCTGCAAGTTAATGGAAAACCATGCCGAGTGCTAAGAGACAGTGCCGCCACGATGGACATTGTCCATCCGTCTTACGTGACGGTAGATGACTTCACCGGAGAAGTAGCATGGATAAAACAGGTTGGAGAAGAACACAGTGTGTGTCTGCCCATGGCCAAAGTCAAAATCAATGGACCATTCGGGGAGCTACAGGCTGAGGCTGCAGTTTCCAAATTTTTGTCACTGCAGTATCCTTACATCTTTTCGAATCGTTCGAATCAGTTACTGCGTGACAAAGGGCTCAAACTGGCAGAGGGCATAGTACAAGCATTGACCCGAGGCCAAGCTCGTAAGATCGCGGCGCTTTCGGTTGAAAATGCTCAAGCTCCTCCAGCGGAAGCAGAAAAGGGGATAACTTCAATACCCGAATCCGAGCTAGGCCCGAGGGACAAAAGAACAGTTGAGGAGACCCTGCCAGCTGACCAGCTCAATGAGAGCGTAGCACTAGAGTGTCAAAGTTCTAGCCTGCAGGAAGAGCAAGCTGACGCACTCACAAGCGAGACAGGGTCGTTATTATCACCGGCCTCAAAGAACTTTGATCAGCTCTTACGTGTGGATAGAGAGTCACTGGAAGCTGAGCAAAAGAATGATGAGAGCTTAGCTAAATTACATGACACAGCTAACGAAGGCATTGCTAGGCGCAACGTGACGATACATGAGAGAGGAGGTTTGTTGTATCGGCACTACAGAGATCTAAAGGGTAGGATTTTAGATCAGTTAGTCGTACCTGCTAAGTATAGGGAGGACCTTTTGAGTCTCTGTCATGAAAATGGGTGGTCCGGCCACCTAGGCATAAACAAATCAAAGGAAAGATTGCTTATGGAATACTATTGGCCCGGCTGTTTCAAAGACGTAGAAAACTTTGTAAGATCATGCGACGCCTGCCAGCGTTCTGGTAAACCAGGAGAGACATGGAAAGCTCCACTGAAGGTAGTGCCCTTAATAACAGAGCCTTTCAGACGACTTGTAATAGACGCTGTAGGGCCTCTTCCAAAAACAAAATCGGGCAACAGGTACTTGTTTACCATGCTGTGTCCGGCTACCAAGTTTCCAGAAGTAATCCCTTTGAAAGAGCTCAGTTCCACCGAAGTAGTAGACGCGCTTTTAACAGTGTTTGCACGAGTTGGGTTTCCAGCCGAAATTCAGGCAGATCAAGGGTCACTATTCACGAGCGCACTGACTTCAACATTCTTGCAAAAGTGCGGGGTAAAGTTAATACACAGTTCTGTCTATCACCCTCAGTCAAACAGTGTAGAGAGGTGGCATTCGGTGCTTAAGCGAGTTTTGCGTGCGCTCTGTTACGAGCATAAGGAGGACTGGGAGAACTGTCTGCCGGCAACTTTGTTTGCTTTGCGAACGGTTCCACATGAAGCGACAGGGTTCTCACCAGCAGAACTAGTGTATGGGAGGACACTCCGTTCTCCACTGAGAATGTTAAGAGAGATGTGGGAGGAAAGAGGGGAGAGTCCAACAGTGGTTGAATACGTGCTAAATTTACTGGAACGGCTAAGCGCAACCCAAGAACTAGACGGAAAGAACATGGGAGTAGCTCAAAAGAACGCCAAATTCTATTACGACAAGAATGCGAGGCTTCGTACGTTTAACGCCGGAGACCAGGTAACGATCCTCAAACCTTCAAGAAAGAACAAGCTTGAAGTTCACTGGGACGGGCCCGTTAAAGTGTTGCACAAACTTTCAGATACTATATGCTCTGAAAATGCCCGGTCGCAGGAAGGACCTGAGGATATATCACTGCAATTTGATGAAGCCGTATATAGAGCGGAGCGAAGTCGTTAACTCTACCATCAAAGAGCAGGATGGCACTAGTACCAAGTTTAAGGAGTATAGGGCGACCTCCAACTCTGAAATCGGCCTAGAAGAAGTAAGTAGTCGAGCACTCGGTAAGCTCGCACGCTCTAAGACCCGAGCAGCTAGATGAGCTAAAAGAGGTGTTAGGGGAATATCTCGACAGATTCAGCGATCAGCCGGGTAGAACCGAACTGATAACGCATGAAATTGAGCTGACATCAACCGAACCAGTAAGATCAAAGCCTTACAGGGTGTCTCCAAGACAGAGAGAGATTATGGAGGCAGAGATACAGCGCATGCTAGAGTCGGGAGTTATTGAGCCCGCTGAGAGTGACTACACGTCACCGCTAATACTGGTAGAAACCCCTAACAAGGACCCTCGTCCGTGTGTTGACTACAGGAAGTTAAATGCCATCACTAGGGATCAGCTCTACCCGATACCCAACATTGAGGAACGAATTGAAAGAGTTAGCGCTGCTAAATACATTTCAACTATAGATCTCGTGCGGGGGTACTGGCAAGTTCCCCTTTCAGAAAGTGCCAGCCGTTATGCCGCATTCATCTCGCCTGTAGGCACTTTTGGCCCTCTCGCACTCAGCTTCGGGCTGAAGAACGCGCCATTTAGCTTCTCTAAGTTAATGGATATTGTCCTAAAAGACTTACAGGAGTTCGCCTTGCCCTATCTTGATGATGTAGAAATTTTTTCGGACAGCTGGGAACAACACGTATCGCACCTCAAACAGGTGTTCTCACGGTTGAGGGAAGCCGGCTTAACGATGAAAGCGGAAAAGTGTAGGTTTGGTTGTTCGCAGGTTACATATCTGGGCCATGTTGTCGGTCAGGGCATGAGACGGCCGGCTGAGCTGAAAATAGCTACGATTGGAGGATTTTCTCAGCCGCGCACGAAAACGGACCTTCGTTCATTTTTGGGACTTGTGGGGTACTATCAACGGTACATTCCGAATTACTCGCAAATGGCAAGTCCATTAACGGACGCCCTCCGAAAGGGAGCACCGAGTAACGTACACTGGGATAAGGACAAAGAGAACGCTTTCCAAAGTTTGAAAACGCTATTGGTTTCTCGCCCTGTGCTTCGCGCGCCAGACTACACAAAGGAATTCATAGTTCAATGCGACGCAAGCGACAGAGGTATGGGCGTGGTACTTAGTCAGGTCGGCGACGATAACGAGGAGCATCCTATCGTCTATGCCAGCCGTAAACTAAATGTAAGAGAGGAAGCCTACAGCGCTTCAGGGAAAGAATGTGCTTGTTTGGTTTGGGCCGCACAGAAGTTGTCGTGTTACTTGTACGGAGCGAAGTTCATCTTCGAGACCGACCACTGTCCTCTGACGTGGCTCAATAAAATGTCACACAAAAGTGGCCGCTTGCTCCGATGGAGCCTCAGACTCCAAGAGTACAACTTCTCCGTTAGATATAAGAAGGGAAAGTTGCATAGCAATGCGGATGGATTAAGCAGGCTAATTTGAATTCTGCGTTTGAGGGTCCCGCCTAAATTTTAGGGTTACTAGTGTTAATTTTTTTAAGCGAAGAAGAACCCCTCTCATTTAGCAGGATTCCCTCCATGATTGCTGAATTTGTCTGCAGGAATTTGTTCAGAAATTGGCATAGTGAAATGCAGCATTTTTTTGTTTTTGCACTTATGTTGTTTTTTTTTGAAGCCTAGCGGGTCTAAAGTGAGAGCCAATGCACGTCATCTCGGCGCAGAGCCGTGTTGTGGTGTTCATTTTGCAGTTGCCTGTCCTTGTTGGATGTTTTGGGGCGGTGACATCAATACACAAGTGGTCGCTGCGAGCCAAGACATCAATCCCCCCCTGACCACCAGCCGTTCTCTTCCTGCCTAGCGGTTGTCAGCGCTAGACAGTCGAGATTTTTCGGGCCATGGAGGCGCTGTTAAGAATGGCGAGCTGCAATGCGGGATTGCCACCCAATTACGACTGGGGAACAAGACACGCATCCCCCACTCTCCGTCGCTTCAGCTAGGATGCGTTCGATGAAGCGGGCTTTGTGCTGAAAACCGCCGCCACCACTCTAGCCCCATCGCCGTTGTGACGGAATGAGTTCGTCGGACGAACTATTGTGCCCGAACTCCCCAGCGCGTACCTGATCTGCTACGCGTGCGTGAGCTGCCGCGGGAAAGCCGTCTTTTGGTGCTTCTCACGCGCCGGCCGGCACGCAACGAGCTACCCAGAATGTCTCCGAGGTACTCGGAACGGCTCCCCTCTGACGTCGGCTCCGGACTTCGGAATGTGTGTGCCTTTATGTGCGTAAACTGTTCTGCGGGGCGGCGGCGAATTTACAATAAGTAAACGAACGCTCGCGTCACCTTGTATCGCGGGAGGCGGCTAGTTTTGCGATGACGAAACGAACATTCGCCGCCTTGTATCGCCGGCGGACCGAGTGTTTAAAAACGGCTGTTGTGCGGATGCTTGACACACTTCTCTCGTGCAGTCATGTTGGACTGACACTCTTTTTCTCAAGCAGTCATGTTAGACTGATATAAATATTGTAAATAAACCCATATTCCTCGTTCTCGATGAGAAGCAGTTCTTCCCTTCATCAACGTCCTCAGTGTGGATAAGTTGGACGACGGCATGGGCCAGCTACCTTCGAATTCATGCCGGACTCCAAACTTGACAACGGATCACGAGCGACTGGATTGAGCCCCCAATCCTGACAGCACGTTATTTAGCCCACCTGCTACTACGACAAGATTGTGTCCGTGGCCATTTTCCGGGAGCTTTGCTTTTCTAGCTCCGCGACCGCACCCAATGCCCGCCCTGGAAGTGTCCGTACTACCACTCTTTTTTCCCCTTTCACCCTTTGCACAACTGCTTCTGGGAACCTAGGCAGGCTTAAGTCACCGGCGATAATCACCCTTTCACTCTCTCCTACTGCCGGGGTATCTCCCTGCTTCCCTTTGTCATCCTTTTCCGCGTGACTCGTGCTTGACAAGGGGCATTGACTCTTGCATTTCTGTTTTCCTTTTGTGGTCGCACCAAGGTAGGTGCCGCTCTTTCCAGCTACCCCCTCCCCATGTTGCACGTATTTCACGTGCTTTGTTAATACTGCTTGTTCTGTCACGTTGGGAGACTGCATTCCATTGTCAAGACCATTATCGTTCATGATGGCGGCCCTGTTCAGCTTTTCCTCGGCTGCTTGAAGTCTTTTACAGCGCCTTCCGTGCATTGCGCTTCATATTTAGCTCATTCCTGAGCTCTTCCACCTGTTTCGCAAGCTTATTCTGGAAATCGTCCATTTTCTTTAGTATAGCATTGACATCACAGTGTCTATCGATTGACTCTATTTCCTCTCCCCTCTCACACTTCCCCTCGTCTGGCTTCAGGGACCCCCCGCACACTGCACCCTTTATCGTCTTTCTTGCCCTGCGTTGCACTCAGCATATTATAATGCAAACACCGAAGCTTTCAGAGCACTTGCCTTCTAGGAAAGACCGATATGCACAGAATCTAAATCCCAAAAATGCCGCAAAGTAATTATCACCAACGTTTTAGAAGCAATAAATGCCGCACAGACTTGAGGTCTGACACGTGTTTGCACGTGTTCAAACATGCGGCCACGCTCTCACTGTCCTACCAAAGCAATATTCCCGATACCAATGCACACTCACTAAAACTACTAATAGCTAATAGTCTTGCCACTCCTAAATTGTTATTTAAAGGCTGCAAAGACTTAATGTCCCACAGAGTAGCACGTGTTGTAACACGTGGCGCGAAAGGACGCTCTGACTACCCTGCAGAATGCATCATGTAACTGCGCAAACAACAAGGCTGTTGTTTGCGCGGTGACATGATGCATTCCAATATCGACCACCAACTAGCCCGCCTATCCCTGTTAAATATCCTGCAGAAGCAAAGGTACACGAAGCACACCCGCGCACACGAAAAAAAGAAAGCTAGCAAATTACTATTTAAACGCCAAAAAATCAGGACATCAAAAACGAAAGCAAGCTCAAAGCATGCACAAGAAATAAGTTTTCGTCGCCACCACGCAGACCTGGAAGAACACGTCCGTACGCCACAAACATCACCACAAACATCGCCCAAACAACAAACACTGCAGCAGCGCTACACTGCGGTTAACGAAGCGGATGGATCTTGCCCCGAAGATTCACATTCGCTTTAGGCGCATTTACTTTCTAAAAACACAGCGTTCGAGATTAGGTTTTGTTACTCGAAGGTAGTCGTAGCTGGGAGTAGGGCACGGTATTTAGAATCCATTTGTTGGGCTTAACCTACCTGGATAGGCTTCCTTATTCATAAAACATAGAAGGACTTAAGCAAAACCATGAACGCACTTTTGTTGGCGAACACGAGCCAATCAGCTCGCCGCCCGTGCATCTCCGTCTGCTTGCAATGGTGGACGGCCTACGGGCTTCTTTCACACCACTGAGCACAGATTCGTGATCACCGTCCATATACACGCTTCCTATGGCGCCAAGTGTCGTGTTCTCGAGAATATGTGCCCTCATCTTGAATTCACGAGACCGTATTTTCTCTTAGCGTCAGGAATAAAGACGACAAAACGTGACGATGGCTGGCGTGCTACAGCAGCTGGAGCTTCCGTCGAAGTACAACAAGCATACTGTTTGGACGCACGCGTAAATAAACAGATACTGCCATGCTAGGTACACAACTTTCACTATGCAGCCAACTGGCCATCATAAATTATTCAGTTTTGCGCGAAAGCAAGCATTTACGGGAATCATGCGGCCGTAGTTCTCTTCGACCACCAATCTCAACACAGCGATCACCCGCAGTAATGAAAAGAAAGGCACTTCTAACAGCCACAGCAGCTACTGAATTTGTGAGACAGCCAAGTTTTTGTGTAGTCTGCATAGAGTAGTAGAGGAAAGGTTTTTTACGAGCCGATATAAAAAAAACAGCGTCGCCAAGAAAAATAAACGCCCTTACAATACGTCAAAAAGTTGAACTGTTTTACGCGGAACCGTGGTAGCGTCACACGCATACGTTAAGGGTACGAATTTCGATGTATGAAAGTTCTCTTTTTTTAATTTTCGAGTAGAAGGAATGGTATTTATACAGTTTTAGTGGGGCAGGCAAAATATTTTACCTTTGCTTCTGATGATTATATACACGCACGCCCAGCAAAAATTATTCTGTCTCCTTGCTTTCGCTTAAGCTGTAAGAAGCAATTATCACTATGTCTCACTAGTATTCTAATTATTGTTACCAATTTGGTGTTATGCTTCTTGATTGCAGTGTTAAATGAGCAAATGGGTGAAGGAAATTTAATTGTTATAATTTCCCTTAAAAATGTAAAAACACTGCTAACCCAATTTCTTTAAAAAGACTTTCTTCAAACGAAAGTAAGAACATAGCCTACCAACTATTTTCAAACTTTCTTTATGCAAGCTTTCTTGCAACGATAGTCAAAACAGTCTATCAAATTTTTAAAACTTTCTTTTAACAAACTTTCTTCAAACGAAGTTAGCAACACATCCAACCAACTTCCTTTAAATTTTCTTTTCACATACTTTCTTCAAACTAAAGTAAAACCGGAGCTTATCAACTTTTTTGTAACCTGCGTTAATAGGAAATAATATTACATGGGATGTTAATAAAGTTGATAGAAAGTTGGAAAGGGTTGTAAAGAAAGTAAAGATGCATCTTGGTATGGACAAACCCACGATTTAGGCATATTTTTGGTGGCTTCACTCCTTCACAAGGACACGGGACGAGAGTCTGCAAAATCCTGAAGGCTAACATGCAGAGGCACGTATGGTTTTACAATGAGTACTTGTGTGCTCATCTTCACGTCCCCAGCCATCCCGCTGAGGCTGCGAGGAAGCTTCGAGAACTTCGTCGAACTATTTCACAATCTGCCGAGTTCCTCTTGAAGACCCAACTTCTTCAGAATCGTACTCTTGTGCTTATGAGACAGCAATCGCCCAAGTGCATGCTTCACAAGCCGGAAAATTTGAACTCTCCCCAGCCTGTCACCGACGTGGTTTTTCTGGGACCTCAGTTACAAATTGAGCCGAAGCGTTGCCCGCCGGACCTCCTGGCTACCGTCAGGCAAGTATCCCAGCGTGCTTCTGAGCAAGAGCACGAGTGATGCATAGCAGACGTTGTTGACGTCCTGAGCCGCTTTAAGCAAAGTTTTTCAAAACTGCCGGTGAAACGTGTTACTTGTTTTCTAAAAGAACAATCGCTGTGTGTGCTCCCTGCAGACAAAGTAAGAATAGTACGTACGATATAGGCCTGCAGACAAAGAGGGTGGTTTTGCACTGATGTCTGTTAAGCTGTATCAGGATAAGGCGCCTCGCGTGGTTTCTTCCTTTTTTGATGGTCACAACACGGTGTCCATGAAAAATATCAAAAGAAAAACCAATGGCATTTTTCATAGGTTAAACCTCGAATCTGTTATAAAGGGTACGTCCAACTCAAAAAAAATGTTCTCCATGACGTTTTCTTCACTGCGAAAACTCTTAAAGTTGGCATGCCTTTTAGGCTTATCGTTTAAGGAAATGGCACCTGGCAAAAATGCGTCGCTCTTTTCTTATAGAAAAACCTAAATTGTTCAAAAGTGGGTGATCCGTCTCTAAAGAAACTCTGGTGCAGTCCAGCAATTTGTCAGCTTACGATGCAATGAAAATCAGTTTGCCTTTTCAGTTGACGGTAAGGACCTTTATTATTCTATACCGCATGTTTCACTATTTAACTGCATTGATGAATTTGGCCCGTAAATGTTCCAGACTCAGTCTGGTATCACTGTCAGTGGTTTTTTTAGAATTGCTTCGTTTTTATCTGCAGTCGACTTACATCAACTCGGACGCTAAACCTCACCTCCCAAAAGAAGGCATTTGCATCAGATCATGCATCACTCCCATATTAGGTGATATATTTTTATCAGAACTTGACAAATTTGTGTCGGAGTGTCGCATGCTTTCATCGACACTAATGTCTTAGCTGCTTTTAGATATGTGGATGACTTCTTAATTTTTCTTGACAGTGATGCCAGGTCGCACTAGCCTGATACTTTTTTTTAATTATGGAAACAGTGCGCGAATATTTTAAACCTAACCCACAAATAATTCATAAATTTTCAGAGAATGCTGTAATAAGGTTGCTAGACGTTTAGGTACTTTTGCACGAAAACCGTTCTTGTTGGATGTGCTACCCACGTGGCAACAAGCCACTCCTTCTATTCAACTCCGCGCACTTAAACTTATAAAACGTGGCATTGTTAGCTCATGTTTCAAAAACTCTTTAAGAAACTCCTGCGAACATAAAATAATCGACAGCTGTCGTGAGCAGACTGAATGGTTAACTTTGGCAGGCTGTCTGCCTCTGGTAAAGTCTCTGTTGCTGAAGGCCCTCTGCGCAGCGTTTCATTCCTGGTGAATGAAAATCCAGAGGGAGCAAGTCGGGATAGACAAATAATTGCGGCAATCGTATACATGCATAGAATCGCGCACAATCTGAAAAAGGTTGCTCAGCGTGTTAACGCCAAAGTTGTCTTCTTTGCCTCTGAAAAATTAAGCAAACTTTGTAATATGACCGTCCCAGCATCTAGCCCAAACGAGGGTGCCTTATGGCATGCAAGAATAAATTCATAGATTGCACAAACAACGTGGTGTATCGGATCCCCCTGTGCTGTGGAAATGTAACGGCCCGTGTGCTGTGGACACACGGGCCGTTGCATTAATGAAAGACTGAAAGAGCACATTGGTTTAGGCTGATGAGCAAAATGTCGCGGGATCGAATCCCGGCCACGGCGACCGCATTTCGATGGGGGCGAAATGCGAAAACAGCCGTGTACTTAGATCTAGGTGCACGTTAAAGAACCCCAGGTGGTCGAAATTTCCGGAGTCCTCCACTATGGCGTGCCTCATAAACAGAAAGTGGTTTTGGCGCGTGAAACCCAATAATTTAATGTAACTGAAAGAGCACAAGTACAATGTCGACCCCGCCTAAACAGGGTTGGCTTTCTGCCCACTGCTGCACGTGCGGAAGTACGCCAAGATATAAAAGAAATGTAGTATCATTGCTAAACATACTGATCGTGTGACGCGTGAAATAATCGAAGCGGGAAAATTCTATGTTTACAGAATGAGTGAATCAGCACACCCTCTGTCGCGGTAGCAGAATAGGCGGTCAGATATCTCGGGTTATCGATGCCGCCGTGAATCTTGTGGGGCTTTGTCGCGGCGTTCTGCGCATGGTTTGTGGGCTAGTGTGTGGCTATATACCTTGCTATGCTTTCTAAAAAGAAAATAAATTGTTGGAAGTTAGGCGGCACAATTCTCTATTCTGTCCCCCTGCTGTTCTTGCGCTGTTATTCAAACCTTAAAGCATGCTTTACGAACAAGCCCAATCCTACACCCTGGATACCGAGTAATTAGGGACATTTCGTTCCGTTTCCTTTTTTCGCCACCACGTAGCGTTTCGAAATTAAAGAATTCTAAATTACCGCTATGACTTATGCCTGGACACGCACCTATTATATTAGAAGTACCGGAATTACACCCACATATACACTGTAGAAAACTAAAGTAATGTTTAACACTCTCGGAAGAGAACGGCAGTTTACGATAGCTAGCGAGGCACTGGAAGTGGTAAGGAAATACATCTGCTTAGGGCAGGTAGTGACCGCATATCCGGATCACGAGAATGAAATAAACAGAAGAATAAGAATGGGCTGGGGTGCGTTTGGCAGGCATTCTCAGATCGTGAACAGCAGGTTGCCATTAGCCCTCAAGAGAAAAGTGTATAACAGCTGTGTCTTACCAGTACTCACCTACGGGGCAGAAACCTGGAGACTTACGAAAGGGGTCCTAATTATATTGAGGACGACGCAACGAGCTATGGAAAGAAGAATCATGGGTGTAACGTTGAGGGGGAGATAAGAAGAGAGCAGATTGGGTGAGGGATCAAACGCGAGTTAATGACATCTTAGTCGAAATCAAGAAGAAGAAATGGGCATGTGTAGGACATGTAATGAGGAGGGAAGATAACCGATGGTCATTAAGGGTTGCGGACTGTATTCCAAGAGAAGGGAAGCATAGCAGGGGTGGCAGAAAGTTAGGTGGGCGGATGAAATTAAGAAGTTTGCAGGGACAACATGACCACAATTTGCACATGACCGGGGTAGTTGGAGAAGTAGGGGAGAGGCCTTTGCACTGCAGTGGGCGTAGCCAGGCTGATGATGATGATGATATTGATTATTATTATTATTATTATTATTATTATTATTATTGTTATTATTATTATTATTATTATTATTATTATTATTATTATTATTATACACTGACGGCTCCGTCGTGCTGAACAGCCCTACCGTAGCTGTCGTCATTCTAGCAAAAGTAACCCCTATCAGGTTGAAAACATCTCACTTGACAACGTCGACGGCAGCGGAGCTGGCAGCGCTTCGAGTCGCTCTACAGTTCATTAATGACTAACCAACAAACTAATTGTCGATATTCTGCGACTTGAAGGCAGCACAGCAGTGCTTACTGTCAGCCTTACGGTGCGATCCGCACGAATAGTTGGTATTTCAAATCACAAAGGTCATACACTACATGACATAGAAAGGACATGAAATAATTTTCCGTGGCTGCCTAAGTCACTTTGGTATCATCGGCAATGAACGTGCCGATGAAGCTGCTCGTTTTTCTCATGTAGAAGACAACTGCCCATCAATCCCTCTGTCTAAGACAGATGCTGCAAGGATGCTCCGTCTAGTTGCACGCCAATGCACTACATCAGAGTGGAATGAACCACACTTTATGCATGCCCGTTTATATATGTTGGATCCAACCTCAAGTCTTTGTCTTCCACCAGGACTTCCCTAAAGTGACACAACCCTTTTGTGTAGGCTATGGCTGGTCTTCGCGTTCACCAATGCCTACAGGTTCCGCACAGAGATAGCCGACACCGCAGCATGTGGCGATTGTTGCGACGCAGAAACAATTCGGCATGTTCATTGCCAGCGCGCGTGGTACAGTGTTCAGAGACTTTCCGTCGCGGTTAACCAGTTGAACAACCAGCTTCTGTCGGAAGAAAGAATTTCGCAGCATCGAGGAGGCTTAAGATCGAATCAGAAGGCCGTGCAAGCGCTACTACGCTTTTTCAGATCGACTGGCCTGTGTGAACATCAATGATTTGAACGCCTTTCCTGTTACCAATGCCAGTCTGCGTAAGCCTCGGGGCCGGCGTAACCGAGTGAACGAGCACCACAGCGAAAGATGAAAGCGCAAACCCGAGCGGGAAATCAAAACGCGAGCCGCAAACGGCGGAGATCATTGAAAGCGGCCCCTTCAGTGACGGGTGCGCGGGAAACTGGTGTCGTGTGGAACCACCCGAGCGCTCGATGCGTACTCGTATTTGGTCTCAGCCAGGCCGCTTGTTTCGTACTATGGTCTGCCCGCGTCAGCTATCGCTCGCGCTTGTTTGGTTCACTTGGTTCGATCTCTTTCGCGCTTGCTTCGATTCTCATGGCTTGAGAATGTTTTTTTTTTTTTTTTTTACAATGATGAATCTAAACTGACAATTAGTGATGGAAA
This sequence comes from Dermacentor andersoni, assembly GCF_023375885.2. Taxonomy (NCBI): domain Eukaryota; kingdom Metazoa; phylum Arthropoda; class Arachnida; order Ixodida; family Ixodidae; genus Dermacentor; species Dermacentor andersoni. The sequence goes on from NC_092814.1 coordinate 290,142,279, forward strand.
CATTTTAGGAGACAGAGCGCCATGTCCGATGCTGTACGGCAAGACGGACCCTGAATACAAGGACGCGGAGGCGACACCCAATACCCTGTTCTCCTCGACATTGGAACGCGGTGACGCCGAAACCGGAAAGAGCACACCAACATGATTATGATCAGTGGCAACGACGTCGTCATCTTCGTAAGACATGACTCGCGTTAAGAACGAAGGACGAAGAACGGAAACACAGCGCCGACCTATAAGCAGACGAAGGAAAAAGCACGCGACACCTCCTACCTACAGAGAGGATGCGATATTTTCATGCCGTCACGTCACTGCCGCAGCAGCTCGCCGCCAGTTGGTGTAACCGCTCTGCTGCACCTGCGTTTTAACGCCGGCGGCGCACCGCGCGCGTGTTGCCGCTAGCGTATAGAGCTTTCCACGGCGAGGATTGCTCCGAGATAGCGCGAGAGTAGCGCGCGTCGTCTATTCGCCGATGACATCAATAAGGTATGCGGTAAGCGCGTCAAAACAAAGTGCTGCATGAGCGGAGGTCTGCATCTGGCGGCCACTCTAAATCGCGCCCCCGTGTTACCCGCGCGCTGCCGCTCACGTGCTCTCAGTTAGCGAGGCAGTCGCGCCTCATTTCGTTCGTTTGCGACGTACTGCACGAGACAGATAGTCCACGCCAGCCAATAAATCGCAAAATAAAAACACGTACAGCTGCGCTCAAATTTCGCATTCGTGGGTATCGTGATCGTCGATGAATTTTTTTCTCTCTCTCTGCCCACGCTCTGCTATGTTACTCACATAAGGTTGTCAATTCAGTGAAATATTTGTCGAGCTCACACGAAGTTTCTTCAAGCGCAACTCCTATTAAAGGTAACATATGATGCTGCGAGGCACCGCGTATGAGCATGCCGTTAAAGCACCGCTTCGCTCCGCGCAGACAAAGAAGACGGGACATGCCGCGTGAGAGGCTGTCAGCCATTCTGTGGCAGCAGCAGCCAATATATATATATATATATATATATATATATATATATATATATATATATATATATACATGGTTGGGGTTGGAAAGCTGGGCTGGCCCCTTCCCCTTACCCCACCCCCAGAATAATAAAAACTTTCCGCCTAGACGGGCTTCAATGGAGATTCATTAAAACAAGGGTGGAAGTTTCGTCTTGAAGAAATTTCTCGTCTGCTTCATCACGGGTCTCAAAAAATGCGGACAGGATTTCTTTGAGGCGCGTAAAGCAGTCCTGGTAGACCTCGCCGATGTGGCGACTGTCCTCAGCTTCCAGCAGTAGCTTCTGCAAGGAGGGAACATCCCAAACGTAAGAAAATTATCTTTTCTTATCAATCTGCTTGTGAATGCGCAAATAATCGGCACAGTACACTCGGACTGAGCTATGAACCACATGCATCGCGTGCAGTGAACATCTAGCCCAAGTCGAAACGTACATACTGAACAGCGCCGCACTCTTGCTGTCGCTTTTTCTGCGCCGCAATTTCAACTGAGGCTCAAGTTTTGTGTTTTAAGAACAAGGCCGTCTAAAGCCTTTCACTGTGAAAACGTGAGGGCTACGCTCATTGTCGAAGGGCACTGTCTTTCTGGCGCCACCAACGACCTCAACTGTTCTCGGCGTCGGTAAGCAGGTTAGCAGGTGCTGACCGAACATCATAAATTAGGCAGCTGCAGTAACTTTTGGCTGAGTCGAGCCGCACTGTACTTCTTCGTGTAGTTGAAACGAAGAGGTAGAGGTTGAGGTAATACAAGAAGACTTTATCTGTGAGCGACGCGGAAAGCATGCGTTTGTAATGAAATAAATGGCTCGGGAAGCGGCTCGGAAAATCACTCAGATAATTTTTTTTTTTCAGAAATGTTATTGACACACAGTGTGCTTCGCGCGCGGTGGTAGCGAAGAAGTTTCCCGTATCCATTGCAGGTGTGGGGGGGGGGGGGAGGGGATGCTGGCAGTGAAGTAGCACCTGTGACCCCCATGATAGCGCGCGTGTGGACAATAGAACCACTCAGTCAGTTACGGTTTAGCCAAGTCATATCTCTGCGCCACTTACAGATGCTTTGCTGGGTGTGCTGCTTCTTTGTTCGGTTTTGTCAAAGTCAGCCGCAACTTGCACTCACAGTGCCACGCAGGCTGTTGGCAAGCGAATAATGGAGGCGTAAGTGTGATGCCCACATATGATACACTGTATTTGCACCTAAATAACGTGACCACGAATGTTACCGAGGGGGGAATGTCACATTTGAGAAAAGGGAGAAAATATATGCGGTATATATTTACGTAAAATATATCAAGTGACGTCTAGAAGAAACAGAAAACAACGCATAAATGTCTATGGCCCACAGGGCTTCATTTATCGTTAACTGCTAACTTCCACCGAAACATGGAGGGAAAGGACAACTGCATGCACATTTACTTCTCACTGCTGAAGTCGTTCTTCATTGCTGGTGACAACGGCGTCCTCCTGCATGCTACTGAAGTTGATAATGCGAAAACATTACATGCCTCATTACGCGAAAATCCGTCGGCGTAGTTGGCATGAGCGCCAAAAATGGTCGACGGCGTAAAGAGTAAAAGCACGTCAAGAAGGTTCGGATTGACGTCAAATTTCTCAGGTAGGTTAATGCAAACAAAGTAAATTATTGGCTTTGAAAAAAAATTAAGAGCATTTCGTTCTAGGTGGGAATCGAACTCAGGCCTCCGGGGTGCGACACGTGTGTCAGTGTTTCGTCAGTTGCCGGATAAAGAAATTAGATATCTCCTTGGGCGTTAGTATTTTTTGCATGCAGTTATGCTTGAGCTTTGTAACAGCCTTTTGAATTCGCAGGTGCAGCCCTCCGCTCCCTCGAAAGCCTTTAATTAAACTTCTGTTGTAAAGGAACGTATGTGCTGCCCACTCCGTTTCTACCCGCCCGTATTTCCGTTCAACGAGACTGCATGATACAGTATATGTCGGCTGCGGGCTGTAAGCTAAGTACCCATTAGCGCTTTAGAGGGCGGCAGCGTATAGAGACCATGGAAATGAAATATGAGACTCCAGTTTTGTGGAAAACAAGCTGCCAGGGCGAAGTTATTTTGCAAAAGAATAAGAACTTTCTATTTACGCAGAGTGCCAACTGATAGACCACCAGCAAAGGTTGCCAACGAGTGCTCGGGGCACTACAGCCAGCACACTCCACATAAGCTGCTTTGGTCCGTTATATTTTGTGAATAAAACAAATGAGGAGTGCTTCCAGAGTCGGTGTATAAACGACCGACTCAGGGAGCACTCGGCCTTTTTAAAGCATGTTGCGGGTGGTATGCACCTACCTGCACACATAAAAGATTGCGGCTGCACTCCGCTATTTAGAAATGCATCCATTTTAAAGTAGTCTAATGACAGACTGGGGAGAGAACTTATTCAGGCAGGCCAGATATACGCACAAGCTGCCACGTGTGTCAGTGTTTCTTCAGTTGCCGGATAAAGAAATTAGATATCTCCTTGGGCGTTAGTATTTTTTACATGCAGTTATGCTTGAGCTTTGTATCAGCCTTTTGAATTCGCAGGTGCTGCCCTCCGCTCCCTCGAAAGCCTTGAATTAAACTTCTGTTGTAAAGGAACGTCTGTGCTGCCCACTCCGTTTCTACCAGCCCGTATTTCCGTTCAACGAGACTGCATGATACAGTATATGTCGGCTGCAGGCTGTAAGCTAAGTACCCATTAGCGCTTTAGAGGTCGGCAGCGTATACAGACCACGGAAATGAAATATGAGAGTACAGTTTTGTTGAAAACAAGCTGCCAGGGCGAAGTTATTTTGCAAAAGAATAAGAACTGTCTATTTACGCAGAGTGCCAACTGATAGACCACCAGCAAAGGTTGCCAACGAGTGCTCGGGGCACTACAGCCAGCACACTCCACATAAGCTGCTTTGGTCCGTTATATTTTGTGAATAAAGCAAATGAGGAAACAGAATATCGCAACCAAGTTTTCCCTTACATGAGCGGACTTCCATCAAATATTTTTTCTTATAGTGGGGAAGGAGCTTAAATTTTTTAATGCGCTCTTGTGTTTTTAAGAAAACCAATTCTAACTTTTCTTATTGTGTATTTTTCGTAGGTACAAAATTTTCTGCAGCAATGTTGCAAAGGCAAGGTTCTATATTTGAAACTCTTTCCAAGTTTAATGTGAAATAGAAAACGCGCAAAGGCGCTTCAAAGTTGCAAGAGCTTTCTCATTTGGGCTATGCTCGGAAATGTTTACTATGTTCTTTATCTTGTGGAGAGCATAAAAAGAGCGTGGCAATGATTCAAATTTAAGCTTATCAAAACGAGCGAACACGGTTTTCGACACAGCGTCTTTAGTTTGCACAGAATTCTAACTTGAAGTAGGAAAATATTGCACTATAAGCGGTAGCAGGACGGGGGCCCGTGGCGGCACCTTCAAATATATATATATATATATATTTGCGGGCTGGAAACACTGGGAAAAAAACTGTACCGGCAAGCAGTTCGAGTGATCTCGCTGCCTCGTGCATGTGTAGCGGCGTTGCCGTTAGTACATTACCAAGAGACACTTCCTTTTAAGAGCTGACAGGGACACCCTATAAACAAGAGGATGCAGGAAGTGAAAGAGCAGATCTCATGTCGTCGATACTTCGTTTTGGTTTAATTTATTTATTTATTTATTTATTTATTTATTTTACTTCTTCCACTATCTGCATACCACGTGACGTCTCCATCGCCGAGTGTATTGACAAGTTTGCGTCGTTTTTCTTTTTGTCTTCCATTATTTTTGGTACTCTAGATAGCCAATCGCATGGCAAAAAGAGCGTTCATGCTTTGACGGGTTTCCTGCGTGTTTCGCAGAACACAGATGGCCTTATAGAACTCATGTGCTGTCACCATTTTGTTGGGAGGAAGAAAAAATATGAAGCGACTGTATACAGTTGATCGCAGCTCGATTATTATTATATAGCAGGTCAAATAAATTTGAAAAGAAGAAGCCAGACGAGATAAGAATAATAGTGGGCATCCCCTGATCATGCTGCCAATACCGCCATGTCTACGCAGGCGTCCGCATGCTGCAGGCGCATGCGCTGTCTGAAGCTATCCCTGGAGCATTCTATTCTATTTATAAAGCTGATATCCGTGCTTGACCTCCAAAGTGGTGCCCCTTGATCGAAAATACTGTATAAGTAGTTTATGACACGCGTAACATGAGATGATATAAAAGAAACTGTGGTCAGGAACACAATAAAGATGAGTTTCCGATAAAACGGCTGAATGTTGGAGAAAATGTACCACGAAATTTTTCCACGCGCGCTTCCTTCAGGCGCCTTATACTTTTATTATTCACCAATGTCGTCTTCTATCTTTTCTTCTCGATCCTGACAATGACCCCCCGCCCCCATTTTCCCACGTTTTAGCTCCCCCAAAACTTCACATATGCACTGCATCACTTTCGCCGTATTAGACCCCACACCAGATTTTATCTCACAATCGTCACACTGGCTAAACATGACAAGTTTCTGTATTAAACAATCACCGCAAACACTGCAACATCTCACAAAACGATCACCGATATCGGTAAATGGTGAAAACTACAATTGAGTTCATTGAGGACACCTGAAGACAATCGGTATGTCCATCGCGGATGTCATCCCAAGCCGGTCTGTGGTCTGTCGTTGCTATTTTCCGGTATCACGATTGCCCCGGCTGGCGTGGTAAAGGCATCATCGCTCGGTGTCTGTCATGCTCCAGCAGAGCAGGACTCCTGACGGCTGGCGCTCCTGGCTCTTCTGGCGCGCACCGGCCAAGCTTCGTAGGCGAAACGGGGCTCCCTAGAGCCAGCCTTAGCGCGTCCTGATTCAGCGGTGTGAACGTTGACGTGGCCCGTGTAGGTCTGGGCCAGCGGTAATTCCGGAGCCGGTGTTCAGCTGCTCCCCGAGCCTGGTTCTCAGGCGAGACATCTGTGGATCGCCAAGGTACTGGGGCAGGACCTAGAGTGGCTTTCTTCATCCGTCTTCGCACAGAACGCAGCGCCCCGGCCCCCACGTCAATTCATGCGCGCGAGCACCGTCTCCAAGTTCGTCTCCATCGCGTCTGTGTGTGTCAGGTCTGTGTGTATCAAGGCAGGGTGTGTGGCGAAACAAGAAATCCATGCTGCTGTCAGGTCAAAGCTTGTGCCCTGAATGCCAGAAAACAAAAAAAATTGTGGCTAGAGTTAAGCGCCGCCCCTAAAAAAGCACAAAATTGAAGCCGCAATGTGAAACTAGGAACCTAAAGAAAAAGGCCATTAGGGCCACTGTCTTTCGTGAAAAAGCAAAAAGAGAGGTAAGTACACTGACGCGCCGTTTGTCAGAAGTTTCAGTAAGCGAAGTCGACTAAGCAATGGAAAATCTTACACAAGCGCAGCAGCTTGCCTTTCGGGCAGCATTGAAAGCGGCAAAAGCGAAATAGCCATGAGGACGCCGTTATGAACAGGAATGGCTTATGACTTGTCTTCTGTTAAGAATTTCAAGCCCAAGAGCTTATAGTCTAATTACAAAGATGAAGCTCATGGCACTTCCAACCATCACAAGGCCGAAACAAATGATGAAAAGAATGTCTTGCGAATTCGGCTTCAACAAGGTATCTCTTGCCAGTGTTGGGGCCTTTATGACGAACAGAACAGGAGTGCACTGCTATGGAGCCCCGATACAGGACGAGATGAAGATGCGAGAGGTGGTTGCATTTAACAAAAGTACCTACAAGGTTTACGGCTTTGTTGACTATGGAGAAGGTCATGACTCAGAAACAACAGCCACCAACACTTTGGTCCTAATGTGTGTGCCATTGTTTCACTCTTGGGTGCAGTCGATTGCAGGCTTCGCGACAAGACATGCAGCCCCTGGAAGAGGGCTGGTAAGGCTTGTTTTGGAAGCCATTTTGGAGCTATGTCAGCAAAATGCAGTTGTTGTCACTGTAATCAATGATGGTGCCAGCCTTAACAAGGCCATGTGGTGATGTTTTGGTATCAAAGGCAAGCTTCACGCACCGAAGCGCAAAGTTGACCATCGTTGTGTGCCTGATCAGCAGCTGTACTTCCTTTGCGATCTTCTCCAGCTTATCAAATTCATAAGGAAGCATCTTCTGCGTCAAAAGTATGGCACGGTACGTGGATTGGAATGCTTTTACTTATTTTTTATCTTTCAGCAACTATAGAGTGATTTGTGTAATGGAGCACCTTTTTTCTTCTCACTAATCTTTTTTTTAATTACAGATCGGTGAACACAAGATAAACTTTAACCCCTACCGAAAACTCCAAGAAGTATACGGCAAACAGAAGCTCAGGATGGTACCGAAGTTGACAAACGTGCATGTAAGCCCGGACAATCTACGAAAGATGAATGTGAGACTGGCTGCACAGGTAAACAAAAATGACATATCTAGATGTATTTCGTAGTTAACTACTCTTTGTTTATGTGCATGAATGAATGTATATAAAAAATAAAGCCAAAAATTTTTCAAATATCTTGTTTTCAGCTTTTCAGCCGTAGCACCGCCATTGGGTAAAGGTCTACCAGTGGTTAGAGGAGCCTGATCTGAAAGACTGCCATGGAACTGCTGCATTCACCGTCATGTTGGACAACCTGTTCAATACCCTGAATTTGAAGCTTCCCCGGCTTGCAATACGAAGTTCATCAAAGGAAATTGAGGTAAAGATAATATTTTATACCTTCTGTTGCATTGTTGTTAAAGGACTTTGCTCGGTGGTTCATTTTAAAGGTCATCCAAGAGTTCCTTGATGCTGTAAATGAAACCGAGTAAAACCGTATTGCCAAAGGAACAGTGATGTTTTCGTCGCAAGTTACTATGGAATCTCTTCGGGTTACACTTGCGTGAGTACGGGACCTTGTAACAAATTTTCTCTCTAAAGGAGAGTATTATGTGCTCAAGGGCAAACTCAACCAAGATCATCTAGAGGTAAGCAGTACAGTTTCTTTGTTTATCACCTTGATGTTTGTGCAGTTTGTTTCATAAAGAAAGCACCTTGTTAGTTCATTTTTTTTTTCAGAGGTTTCCTGGTGTGACAAGAAGCTACGAAGGTGATGAAGATCACCCCACTCTAATCAGCTTTGCACACATATATAGGCTTCTGAGCCTGTATACACCAATCAGCATTGTGTCACAGAGAATCTGAATGAGAAACATACCTTTGTGCTTGGCACTGTTGCCGACAGCATCAAAAGGCGAAGGATGGACAAACTTACATTCCATGAAATACTCCAGGAGAAAGAAGCAGTGTTGGCTGAGATATGTTCTACTACGCCGAATGCAGCACTGACAGCACATGATCATGGATACTCCACACCGGCAACACAGGACTATGTTATTTACTACCTGTGCGGCTACCTTGTTCACTCTTTTCTCAAGCATAATAGATGCTCTGACTGTATACATTGCATCCAGTCCCAGAATTCAGAGTGCCCAGAGACATTTCTCATTTTCGAGAGGGAACTTAAGCTTGGATGCCTGAAGTTGCCATCATGGGAGCTTTTATGTATGTTTCGAGGCATTGAAAACAAGCTTTCAGATGAGTTGCAAAGGAACCGGCTCTGCTCTGACACTTTTTGGGCCCTTCTTGACGCACTTAGGGACTGTGGTGTGACCCCAAGTGTCGGTTGTCCCATTCACAAGGACACTACTAACTGCAGAGCTTCTTCATTCATGCATTGTGTTACGAATGCATTTTGCCGCAAAAGCAGTCTGCAAAAGCCTCAGCTCTTCAGAAAAGTTCGCATCTGCCAGAAAAACAGGCAAGCTGATGTGAATGCTTACTGTACAGCTCCTTCAATGTAAACAGTATTGTGATTGCAAATATGTCCCTGTTAATAATTTACCTGCTGCATTCCCTTTCACAACATCAAATAAAGATTACAAGGCATTTTTTCTTGCTTCCATGGTGGTAGTTGATTTTGTAGGCTATCCCGCAGTTTTTTGCCCGCGTAAGACGTGTTCAGGTAAGATAGGAATATGGTTTAGTATTATGGGATCCTGGGCGGATTTGTTCTGTATACTGGCGAAAAATAAACGTCGGTTACAACGGGAAGCGGAATGAAAGCGAGCGCACTGTTCATTGTTTGCCTTTTTTTGCCCTGTCTTACGTGCTGTTTCTTTTTTGTTGTAATGTTCAGATACAACTAGAGAGCGCTTTTCACTAAAGCCAAGTAAAATGAAAGCGAAGTTGGGTTTTTGCTTCTCGTATAAGAGAGCGACTACTACTGAAAGTGGTAGTCGCTTGGCAGCGCCTTTCAGGAAGTAGCAGACGACGAGCAGAGACCAATCGGATGGATGGATGGATGGATGGATGGATGGATGGATGTTATGAGCGTCCCCTTTGGAATGGGGTGGTGGGTTGCGCCACCAAGCTCTTGCTATTATACTGCCTAATGTCCTACCTAGGTAGGATAAAAGGCAACTCCCCTCATGGGAGCTGCCTAATGCAATCCTAACGCTATCGCAACGCCACCGCCTGGTCGGCGACGGCGCCGACCCGCGCCACTGGAAGGCCGCGCTCTTTGACAACTGAACCAATCTAAAAACGTTGCCTCTTATCCCACTCGACAGACAACTTTGGATCAGGGAGCTCGCTACTACATCAGCGTAACCAAAGCTGACGGGCGAGGCGAGCGCTCGCCTTGATGAGGCTGGACTCGACTTAGACTGTGCCACGCAAACAAAGGCGCTCCCGACGAGGCGACCACAGCCGCCGCCCTTCGGGGAAGCAGCAACCATACCGTGAATACCACTCTACCGAAGCCTTACCCTGACACGCGGACCGTCACGAATGGCCCACTAATTGATCAAAGGGGCCAACGACGACGACTTCTGTGGGAACGACTTCGACATCAAATTCCCAGCTTACCACGTCGTTGTCTCGTATGTGGGGGTTAAGGTGAAATATTGGAGGCGGAGCCCGGCGGGACGATGCGACGTCATGGGCGGGATCTTGCACGCGGTTAAACGATTGTGGTTGGTCGAGAAGAACTACAGTCAATTTCCCCGACGAAAGAAACGGGCAAAAGTGCACAAAAGGTGGATCTGGAGTGCTTGTGAGTATGATCCAACTTCTACTGGTGCTCCAAGTCGCACGGGTGCTCTCACTCGTACGTGTGCTCCTACTCATGCTCGCGCTAGGACATCTAAAGTCTCATTACGTAAATTTGTAAATAAACACTTTTTTTTTTCATCTCTTGCTCGTCGCCTCGGACCTCTCGATCGCACAGCAATTAGCACATCATCGGCCATGGAACCGTAATGGCCGCTCGCACGCAGAGTCACAACTGTATGACAGCGCTCCGATACGCGACTTTTGGTCGCAACAGGAAGAGGGGGGCGACGTTACTCATAAAACGGGGCTTTGTATAACTTAAACACAAAGGCATCGCACACTAAATTATCTTGCCAAGAGTTCGTGTTGCAGGTTCACGCTACAAATAGCTGAAATGAATGTGAGAGGCGACTTTCCTCGTAAATGATTTGCATGCGCAGTCTAGTGATCCGGAGCAGCAGATTGTTTATCTTGTACTTACACCAGCGCCTCTGGTGCCCCCTTATGTTCTTATATGAAACTTTCAGGGAAGTTTCACAACCACATGAAAAGTGTGGAGGGACCCTCATTATAACGAAGAAAAGCTAATTGCCGGTATTGAAAAAGAAGTATCATCTTGCTATTGGAGCTACATCAGCCATCTTGCTCACGGCATAGTTGCGAGGCGGCTATATGTTGCGAGGCGCGACCATCATTGCTGTATGGCTACTGAGGAACCTAAAATGCAATAATCACTTTCATCTTGCAACGATAAGTTAATGAACCTCGCTGTGCTGCCATGACTCAACAAAGCCATGCGAACGGGCTTTTGCACCCGTAGATATCTACCGGACGACATTTACAAACTGCGTATTGTTTTGCAACCGAAACCTACGCCGATTCTCGTTCCGAGGTGACGTGCTCTTCTAACCTCAGCTCAGTGCCAGGAAAACTTGTCTCGAATTACCGCGTCAAGCTTCTAAACGAACCATTGCTTGCAATACTGCGATAACTGATGTGGACGCAGCAGCAGTGTTTGCAAGATTCCTTTATTGCACAGAAAATCAAGGGTTTATGTAGGCAAAAGAGCAGATTGGGTGAGGGAACAAACGCGAGTTAATGATATCTGAGTTGAAATCAAGAAAAAGAAATGGGCATGGGCAGGACACGTAATGAGGAGGAAAGATAACCGATGGTCATTAAGAGTTACGGAATGGATTCCAAGGGAAGGAAAGCGTAGCAGAGGGCGGAAGAAAGTTAGGTGGGTGGATGAGATTAAGAAGTTTGCAGGGACAACATGGCCACAATTAGTACATGACCGGGGTAGTTGGAGAAGTATGGGAGAGGCCTTTGCCCTGCAGTGGGCATAACCAGGCTGATGATGATGATGATGATGTAGGCACGGTGCATCGCTTATCGGCACAAGTGCGATGGGTTTAAACACGGAAGACATGCGCACAAGATAGCCAACTCAGTCACGTCACTCTGCTATCACATCCCTTCCCACCTAGTAGTCAATGCCATAACGAAGCATTGGTCGACGTACACGTGTAGACCTACGGCATGCTTGCGGAACTTCTGTACTAGGAGACCTCTGCACTGCAGTTTGCGTCGCTGGAAGCTTGAAGCTGGAATTAGCGTGAGAGACTATCGGTACAGCATCCCATGCTCTCCTCACGTGGTTGCGATGACGTCGGTGTACTGAACCATCGGACGTCTGTACTTTGTACATGACGTGACCCAAGCGACTCAGTATCCGTGCGACCAGCCACTTCGGACCACGAGAGAAGTTCCGCACATACACTGGGTCACCTTGTAGAAACTCCCTCGGGGATGGCGGCTTGGTACATCCAGGGCCTTTTGCGTTAGGGTGCAGTCTCGACAAGACAGAGCTGAAGCTTCTGCCCAGTATGAGTTCTCCTGGCGTCCTCCCGGTTTCCGAGTGGGGCGTGGAGTGCTGCTTGAATAAAAAACGAGAAACTTTACACGCCACTGTGCCCTGGCTCTGTTTTCGTAGCGCGCACTTTAGCTCGCAAACCATGCGCTCAGCCCTTCCGTTGCTTGCGGGATGGTATGGCGCTGTATACATGAAGCGCACGCCATTTCTGTTCAAGAAAGATTGCATTTCGTTGCTCGAGAAGGCTGTGCCGTTATCAGAAACAACTCCGGCAATCCTTATGAAGCGAACATTCTTCGCAGTTTTTCGATCACATCGTTCTGGCCAGCCAGTTGCGACCCATTTCTTCACGCGACGTCTGCTGCGCTCACAGGAGGGTACTCCACTGCTTCCGACAAAAGCACGTCGCCAGGAGGCTCGATGTCCCTCCTGTCGCCGGGTATCGGTAGCCTGCTTAGATTGTCAGCGTTTACGTGATCTTGTGTCCTATACTCCAGTTTGTATGCATAAGCAGACAACAACGAAGACACCGCAACATGCGCGGTGACAAAACGGGAATCTGCTTGTCTCGTTGAAAGATACCGAGTAGTGGCTTATGATCTGTCAAGATGCGGAATTCTCGCCCGTAAAGGTACTGATGAAATTGACGGACGTCAGACAATAGCTAGAGCCTCGCGATCAATCTGGGCATAATTACGTTCCCCTTAGTGAGTGTTCTGGACGCATAAGCAACAGGTTGCTCGTGTCCTTGAGCATCGCTGCGAGCCAATACAGCTCCCACATCCACGGGTGATGCATCACAAGACAAGAATTAAGGGTGCATCAGGGTTGAAATTCACTGAAAGTAACTCGTACGTCAGCAACGTCTTTAGTCATTTGAAAGCTAGTTGTTGCTCTTCACCCCCATTTCCACGTACTGTCGCTGTCCAGTAGGCGGTAGAGCATTTCTGCAACTTCAGACCGACCCTTTAGGAAGCGATGGTAGAAATGCACCATACCTAGAAAAGCTTGGAGCTCCTTGTTCTTTGGCGCAGGTGCTTTGTGAATAGCCTCGACTTTAGCCTCTGACGGGTAGATGCCATTAGCATTTATCCGGTGTCCCAAGTACTCCAGGCTCTCTTTAAAGAACCGACACTTGTCGCCTTGTATACGCAGTCCCGCTTTTGACAGTCGGTCGAGAACCTCCATGAGGACTTCGTGGTGCTCCTCTGCTGTTTCGCTAACCACAAGAACGTCGTCGAGGTATGCCGCCACATGGCATAGACCTGCATGTACTGTACCCATTGCTCTTTGAAACAATCCGGCTGCTACCGACACACCAAACGGCAAACGTCGCACTTTTTGCAGGCCCTTTACTGGATTTATCGTGAGCACTTCCTCTGTAGCGTCATCAACTGCAAGTGGCTGGTACGCTTGCGTCAAGTCAATTTTAGAAAAAATACGGCCTTTCCCCAACTTTGCGAAAATTCCTTGCTAGTAGGTAAAGGGTAAACGTTGTTGCTTACCGCTTGGTTGACTGTCCTGCGATTAGTCGCCGCATATTCTTAATGACCCATCCTTTTAACGGACGATGACCACAGGGGTGGCCCATTCGGAGTACTGCGTTGGTTGCAGAACACCTTGACGTTCCAGTTTTTCCAGTTCCGTGATGACGTCATCCTTGAGCGCGAACGGAATGCTGCGGCATTTTAGAAACTTGGGCCGGGCGTCTTCCTTCAGCTCGATGTGTAGTGGTGGCAGAGCAGCGCCTGAAAATGTTTCGTCAAAAACATCCGGAAACGTTTTGATAAGGGCTCCTGCGTTTTGTTCGATGCTGTGAAGCCCAGTGACATCAATGTTCAAGACCTTGAACCAATCACGACCCAAAAGCGCGCTACCTTCGTTTCTTACAACGAGTATCGGCAGCTGGAAGTCTTGTTCTTTAAATTTGACCAGAAGTGTGGCTTTTCCGACGACGTCCAATCCTTCCTTAGTCCAAGTTTCGAGCTTGGTGTCCGATTATTAAAGCTTAATGTGCCTTGCCACTCAGTCTGCTGAACGTGTTTTGACTGATAATCGATCTAGCTGCGCCCGAGTCGACTTCCATGCTCACTATTTCACCGCCTATACTTACGGCCACCATAAACTTGGGACAACCGCCACTCACTTGACTAATATTTAGCATGTCATCATACTCAGTTTGCTCCGAATTGGACATATTTTCTAACTGGTGGTTAACCTGACCTCTACGTTTCTTCCGACACGCTTTGGCCAAGTGTCCTTTCTCAGAACAGTTGAAGCATACTGCGGTTTTAAACATGCAACAATATGCAGCGTGGTTTCCCAAACACCGGAAACAGTGCCGTTTCAAATGCTCGCTTGAAGTTTTTTTCATCCTGCTCATTCTTAGGCTGCTTAACGTGTTACCTGTCCACTTTGGCTGTCAAATCTGCGAAGTCCTGACGCAGGCCGCCCATAACCCTTTGATGTTTTGCAGTAGCCTCTGCCGTCACTGCTAGATCGTACGCAGTCTTAAAGGTCAGGTCTTTCTCGGCTAACAAACGTTGCTGCACAATGCTGTCAGAGATTCCAAAAACCAAACGGTCCCTCAGCATTACGTCAAGAGGAAGCTGGTTGTCGTTGAACCCGCAGTTCTCGGCTAGCTTACGTAAAGCTGTAACGTACTCTGCGACAGATTCGGTGTCGTGCTGATCTCGCTTCGAGAACACGTACTATGAATATAGCTCGGATGGCTTCGGGTTGATGTGGTTCTTCACGGCTTTTACGATGGACTGGTAGTCAGCGTTCGGTGGTCGGAGAGGCTTGACGAGGGTAGCTATCAGGGAGTATGTATCCTCCCCACAGCATCTCAGCAATACTGCCCTCTTGTCGGCGTCTTCCTTGAGCTTGTTTGCGGTGCAGCATAGCTCCATACGCTCGACGTAATCCTCCCATGAAGAGTTAACATATAAATAAAATTCGCCGATACGAACGCCGAAGGCCATCTTGCCGGGAACGCCCTCCCCGCATGGGCACAACCGTGCCCCGTCGCCAGTGTAATAACCGATGTGGACGCAGCAGCAGCTTTTTCAAGATTCCTTTATTGCACGAAAAAACAAGGGTTTGTGTAGGCACGGTGCATGGCTTATCGGCACACGTGCGATGGGTTTAAACACGGAAGACATGCGCACAAGATAGCCAACTCAGTCACCTCGCTCTGTTATCACAAATACAAAGCACCGGACTCGCTGCGTCTGAAACACAACGCGTCGCGTATGAAACATTGAAAACCCTCTAGTACTGCTTACCAAAGCTAATGATAGAGCTCTATGCACGCAACTTACAAGACTTGCAATTTCTCTGTTCGCATTGGATTCTCGCTTCAAATATATGCGAACTGAGATTTGCCAAGCCAATTCATGTCTATCAGGAGGACAGACATGATCACCAAGTAGAATGTCAGGACTTGGCTGGGTGCGCTGCATTGTTGTATTCGCAGCAGCACGTTTCAAGTTTTAGCACTATATGGTTCCATCTCAGACACACTTTTTGCACTGCTTTCATTCTCGCACTGCATTTGTGTGTAAGTTGAGGGAAGTCACTGTTGCCAGACGCGCTCCTGCTGCAAGCACTGCGAAATAATACGACCGACCCTGCGAGTGCGCGGCTTGGCTCACTAGCGCAACGTCTCGATACCAGAGCCGGAAAGAGTTGAAAAAGCATAAGCTGAATAAATGCTAAAGCATGAGAAAAAAGTGCACACGTGCTTCAAGTGCACGCTGCGTGGCCTTGAAGTAGCGGAAACTTGGGGCAGAGCTAGCGCGCGGGCCTTATATACCAGGTTTTTTTCTTTTTGTGAGGGAAGCTTTTTTGCCCCTTCCTTCAACTTTCCCATTGCTGCTGCTGGCTCCTACTGTCTGGCACATCGCATCTGGGGGTGGTTGAGAGCGTGTCTATAGATGTAAGGAGCGCGCCAGAGAGTAAAGGCGGCGCGGAGAACTCGTTTGAACCTATGCACCGCATCGAATGTGCAAAATGCCCACTGGAGCTCCCTGGGCGTCGCCACATTAGCCTCTTAACCACTGTAATTATCCGCAAGACCCCCAAAAGCGTTGCAGAAATTGCAGTGCTTACCTTTCTACCAACGTGCAAGTCCAGAGGGAAGCTATAGTAGCATACAATACATTGTCAGCTATTGACTAGAAGCTTGCCATTATCATTGAAAAGGAAGGTGTACAATCGGTGCATTTTACCGGTGCTCACATATGGGTTAGAGACTTGGAGATTGATGAAGAAGCTTGCGACCAAGTTAAGGATCGCACAAAGAGCGATGGAACGAAAACTGCTAGGCATAATATTAAGAGACAGAATGTCAGCGGTTCGGATCAAAGAGCAAACGGCTATAGCCGATATTCTAATTGACATTAAAAGAAAGAATGTATTTGGGCTGGTCATGTAATGCGCAGCTTCGATAACCGTTGGACCATTAGGGTTACAGAAGGGGTACCAATAGAAGGGAAGCGCAGTCGAGGACGGCAGAAGACTAGGTGCTACGATGAAGTTAAGAAATTCGCGGGAGCTAGTGTGAATCGGTTGGCGCAGGACAGGGGTAATTGGACATCGTAGGGAGAGGCCTTCGTCCTGCAGTGGACACAAAATGGGCTGGTGATGATGATGATGACGATGATGAACTTGAATAAACAGCATTTGGCTACCAAGGCACATGGACTGCGCTTACTTGTTACTACGCCAGCCAATCAGAGAAGCAAACATGAATATCTGATTAATATCTCGTGACATATGCGCTCCAGGAGAATCACCGAAAATAAAGATGCCTTGAAGTACAATTACCTTATAACGTTCCAAACATAAACACATATCATTAGCGTGATAGCAAAAAATGTACTAAAAAGTTTGTGTTAATTATGCTCGCTGACTCGAATTCGTCGCGAAAATTTTGTCCACCCACGAGCATAAGCCCTCTTTGCAAGTTCAATTTGCATAGCTAGGATAACGTATTTATTAACGCTACCGTCCATTACTTTAACTTGAAAGAACATACATAGGTATATACGTACATAATACATACATACATACATACATACATACATACATACATACATACATACATACATACATACATACATACATACATACATACATACATACATATGTTTCTAGCAAGTACCCGTGCGCTGATAATTTTATCTTCGAGTGAGTTATAAACCTTTTCATCGGGCAAGGAGGAAAGGGTGCGCGGCGTGCCTTTCCTCCTCTCTAGCTTGTGCGATCCGGCGCGGAGCTGCTTGAAAGTATTGCTGTCGCGTGCTGCCGAACGATTTTGAGATGTTTTCGATCGTACTTTGTGAAATTTACGCTATGTCCGTACATGTCAGGTCGTCAGGGAAGGCTTTCGGTGCATCGGTAACTAAAGTACGCGGAGATATCTCTTGGGGGTGCAAACAGGTGACGAGTATTATGTGCCGCGGTGAGTGTATGCGTTGTGAATTATTTTGCGTATATCGGTTTTAATTCAACGAAGACAACCGGCGCCTCTGTATTACCAGCATGAAATGGTAAATCCGCTCACTGTTTGATCGCTTGGCGTAGGGACTAAAACATAAGAGCGCATGCTCATGTACGGCCAACCTAAGGCAATCACGAAACATCTAAGCAGCAGGCGCTATCAAATATTTCTGATACACCGGCATCCTTCTGACGTATTTCAAGTCTAGTAGGCTTGATATCACTATATGTCTGCACTAGCCTCCTGCATGAGGCCGATGGCGCTGCTCAATAAAGCGATCACCGTGGTTGGTGAACCATGTGGGGTTCTCCTCCGTCTCAAACATGCTCTTGGGACAAAGGAACGATAACACAGTAGTGCAAACAATCACAAGGGCATTTATTGCACCTTTCATAGATCAATGCCTGCTAGCCGAGGTGCTATCCACAAAACATGCCGATGGGCGCGCGACAAATCTAGGAAGTCCGACTCACCGTGACGGGATAGCGAGCGAATATGTTCGCCCCATGCTGGATCCCAGCGCCTGGTCGTTCGCGCGTACGGTCACGCGAACGGCGGCGCGTTCGAAGGCGGCCACGTGAGACGGTCTCGCAGAAGCATGGATCGGCGCACGCGCGGCATGGCACGTCCGCACTGCTTGCTGCCCCGAACCAAAGAGGAAGCGCCTTGTCTTTCGGCGCCCAAGTAACCCCGCCTGTCGGCGGCGTTAGCAGCGCAACACTCGCGCCCTCTCTCGTACTGCGCGTCAACCACTCCGACCGCCGCGGGCGCCAGGCCACGCGAGCCGTGCGGGAAAACAACATATCAGGGGACGCGTGAGAGTCGCGGATCCCCACAACCAGCATGATACATACATAACCTATGTGCTTCGGCACTGCTTTTTTGCCCTGTAAAGCCATAATATCCGAGGTGGATCGCATAAAAAGAATGTGATGGCCATTTTTGAGTACTAAATTCCCGTAATACGTGTGAGTGCGCCGTAGAGAACGGAACGAACACAACCGAAAGAAAATTCGGTTATCATCCTCTTTCTCGAAAAACAAAGAAAAACGGGCTAACGCCGCAATACGACCTCGCATGGTCACGCCCACAATGTTTAGAGATCTATAAGCGTTGAGGCCGCAAGCTTGGACCATGTGCTATATAGAACAAACATGTCTGTAATGCAACACCTACCACTGCTTAGGATGCTCGCACAGTTCGTAAGCGGTCGCTTTGCTGCACAAGTATAGTTCACACTGTAAGGTATGCTGTTATTACTAACCAGAACTATTTTGTTCAAGGGTGGAAACCTCATCCACAGAACCAAGTAGTCAGGCAATGTAATCTGCAGCTAACAGTTCGAACGCTTGTCAAAGTATAACAGCACAGATCAGGACTATCGTATACAACAGAACAGTACCCACGCTGTTACGATCATCGCGTATGTTTCATTGCTGTTAAACAGCAACTTAGAAATAGAGGATAATACTGCAATAAGGTCAGATTCGTGAATGGAACTTGCAGAAATGCACAATTGATCTCCTACAATCCGCAAGTTTGAGACTACAATCAGGCTTAAGCCTGATTGTAGGCTCAAACATGCGGGTACACATCGCGCTGCGTGCTCCGTCCACCTCAACGCCAGCAGAAAGTCCGGCCATACCGACTTAAACCACTTCAGTATGTCTCATAGAACCGTTTTCCACGTAGTAGATGCCACATCATGCTAAATAGGCCGCACGAGCGCGATAACAAACGCCAGAAACTACTGCCGAGCGTATACCTACCATGCAAAACGCAGCGCTCGCCCAAGCCAGCATGCCGACTGCCCATAGATGGTGCCACTGCCTAGCATTATGGTGGCGCCCGTGAAAAACGTTCTATGCGCTCGTGCGAAGTTTGAGTACCCTAAGTTGGAGTCTAAGTTCAAATCAGCCCGCGTGATTCCGTAAGTTCTGTTGAGTCACATTCAATAACTGTTGGTCTGTGTCGATTCAAGCGCATAATTTTATGTAGAGGCGTAAACTAAGCTTCAGCGCAGCCTGTTCGGAAATCAAAGTGTCTCCAGAGCAGTCACTCAAACCAGGTCTAATAACATTCCGGGGTTTAACGCACCAAATCATCACACCGACTATTTGAGGCGCCATATTGATTGGTCTCTGCATTAACTCTGGCCATCTGTGGTTAACGCACCTCGACAACCGCATGAACTTTTTTTATTCCGGCTCCATCAAAATTCGTCGGCCTCAGTAGAGGTGTCGAACCCGTGTCCTCCTGTTCAGCACAAATATAAGATATATATACACTGAGTTGCCGAGACGGGTAAAGCAGTCAGAATTTGGTATTTTGAAACAAGAAGTGTCTATATATATATATATATATATATATTGTACCACTCCAGAACAGCATTTTATCATGAGAACATGCACAGGCAAACTAAAATTAGGATATTTCTTCTTTTGTGGCGCACTAGGCTGGTATAGTTAAAACAATTTCTATACTACACTGCACAAATTAGCCGATATGGCTGTTTTAACAGCTGACATGCCCTTGTTCCTCCCAGGCTCAAAATAAGTACTCCCACGACAAGAAGCACAATAAGCTAAAACCATTATTTCACCCCCGACCTTATCTAGAGGAACAAAATAGACATTCCGGTAGTAAAATGGGGTTCATTCGAAAAATAACTGTGACGTATGGTAGATAGGGGGAGTTGAAACAACACCCATACATGACACGAGTCAAACAGCGAACAGAGTAGCTCAGCCGCCTGCCATGACCAACAAGGCTGTCAGTCCGAGCGACAAGTTCGGAAGACTTATTTATGCAGTCAGAGTTGAAATATCGCGCGCAATGTGTCTCCGCGAGATTTTTCTGTTTGGAGTGGCCGCGCTTTGGCGCTGCCGAGAATGCCGAAATTAAGACTTGATGCCCAAAAGCCAAAATTACGCGCGGAGGAGCACAGGTCTTCGACGTGCGCACGCGCTTGAAGCGGCCTAGCGGCAGCCATTACCAGCAAATTATTATCTGGGACGCAGCACCTGTGGGTACCAAGTCCTCTTCCCATCTGACGACGGCACCATCGTTGGTGTTTCTCGCAGATTTGAACTCACAAGACTCCAAGGCAAGTGATTCTTAACGACCGCTACGCGTTCTGTCTATGCATACGTGTTCTACGTGAGCAGAGGCACTGATGCGAGTTATTGAAGGCCTCAGTGCAACAGCTGGCCGTCCAGAACCATTCAGCACGATCAGCGTGTTTGTGCAAGCTTTGTGGCATTCGAGGCGAGTTGAGCGCCCAGAGGCCTAGATACTTAGAAATCATGATTTTAGATGACGAGAAACTCTGCCATGTTTTTGAGGTCCGTGATTTTGATCGCTGTGAGCGTTGGACATCTTCGCCGACACGCAAGCCACGACCAGGGAAGTTACGTGGAGTGCAGGGCGAGATAAGTTTCGCTGACTAGGCGCGGTTTTAGAATGTGCCAACTAGTTAAGGCTTACTGCCATTAGCGGGTGTGTGTGTTTGTATGTACAACAATCAATGGAGAACCGGCGAAGCTTCCATGTGCGCGCTGCTAGCTGCAACGTACGAGGCACCAATCCCCTCGCGCAATTGTGTGCAGTAGGTCGCTCACTAAGCGCAGAAGTGTATGCTTTGCCGGTAAGCAGCGGGCTAGCTTCTGTCTCTTCGCGCCCACGCCGCTCCAGGTTGTACAGGCAATGCGCGATTGCGGTGCGTGGCCGCGTAGCTCGCGGAGCAAGCACGCGTCGACTTTGGTCTGCGGTCGACAAACATCGGCAGCGCGTTTGGCATTACGATTCTACGCCACACGCGCTGCCGATCAGAGTAATGGAGTGTCGTATCGCCGACGATGACGTCGTAGACGCCGTTCGGCAAACAAAGGGCGCGCTCGCGCGTAGGTGTAATTGGACCAGGCTGAGAGTTGGCCGGAACTCTTTTTAGTGAACGCAGCAGGTGAACGTATAGCGCTTCGTGACGTAACGCTCCATAGTCGTATGATCTCCTACGGCAACAAATGGTTGATCGTGACCACAGATTATAACGCGCTATGCTGAGACGCAGGCGGTCCCACGAGCCACTTCTTCAGAGGCAGCGCAATTCTTCATACACCACATCATACTGCGTCACGGTGCTCCCTCCACAGTCATAATAGACAGAGGGACAGCATTCACAGTGCCGCTTATTGACCAACTTTTTGAATTAGGCAGCACCAGGCATCGAACGACGACCGCGTATCGTCCACAGACCAACGGACTTACAGCGACTGATTAAGACGGTCATAAAACTGATCTCAATTACATCGAGGTCCCACACAAAACATGGGATCGGATCTGACCTTACGCGACCATCGCGTATAACACCACCGTGCAAGAGACGACGCGATTCACACCACTTCGCCTTCTCTACAATCACGAAGCCTTGATGATGCTGGCTGCTATGCTGCCGTGTCAAGACGCTGACTAATTGACAACTGACGCCGAGGAATTTTATGAGCGTGCCGAGGAAGCTCGCAGCTCGCTCGGCTGCACATCAGCCAGCGGCAGCAGACAGACACACGATGCTACAACATCCGCGACAGGGCCGTGTCCTACAACCTCGGAGACCAAGTTTGGGTGTGGAACCCCGTTCGCCGCGATGGCCTCAGTGAAAAGTTGCTGAGCCGGTATTTTGGCCCGTATAAAGTACTAGGCCGCGGCAGTGACGTTAACTACGAAGTGGTCCCGGACACAAGATCGCAGACACGGACCAGGAAACAAAGACAACCGAGCTCGCAGATAGTTCATGTTGTGCGCATGAAACCGTACATTGCGCGTTCACAATTTTTTTCTATCATTAACTCTTCTTTGTTACTGCTTTTTATTTATCTTCGTGAGCTTGCCTCTTCTTTCATTCTCTGTGACAGCGGGTCGTTTTTTTTTTTGTTTTACTTTCGCTTTGTCTACGTTGTATTATTTTTTTTTCCTTCTTACACCTATTTTACAGCATCGAGACGATGCTTTTGTTCGGAAGAGGGCACAATGCCACATGTAGGTAGTGGGTCGAGGGCAAGAGTAGGTGAAGCCAAAAAGAACAAATAATACCACACTTCATTTCCCTGCTCGCGAGCAAGCCGCGACGGACGCGCTTTTCAGGAGCCAGCTGCTCTGCGGTTTATTGAATCTCCTATATATATATATATATATATATATATATATATATATATATATATATATATATATATATATATATATATATATATATATATATATATATATATATATATATATATATATATATATATGGAAGCTGCTTACGTTCAAGGGTTGCCTAACTATCATACATAGGAGCTATATAATGGAATTCAGCCAATAGACACCTGAGTTAATTTTACCGCATGTCAAAGGTTTTCAGAAAAACACCCACTATAGCTATACCAAGTTTTCCACTTTTTTATGACCTTTAGTAAAGTTTTCTGCGTTGCAGTCCCGGCGGTATGTTGCCTTCATGAAGCTTGAAATGCAGGTGCCACGAGCAGGCGGAAAATTAAGGAAGAAGTGTGAAGAAGTGTACCCAGATTGGCGTGAATGCCTGAGCCGAAATAATTTCTGCAGTTCACTTCAGCTGAGGCCCCGGATCGGAAATATTTTGACGACAGTATGTGCCGTGGATTCTTTATTCACGGAAGCCCGCCTTTACTGATTACTTCCTGTAGAATCCCTTTGATAATGAAGTCGTTCAGTCTAATGAACCACCATTCACCCTACTTCAGAGGTTAAATAAAGCTTAAACAAAAAAGTGCCATCATTTAGGCACCACCTTTTATTTATCTCCTGTTTCTTTAGGGCATAGCAATATTTGGGATGAAGTTTAAGCTAAACATTAGGCTTAGATTGGTTCATCATTATTTTGTTGATTACTACTTGTGCACTTAGGTTAACAAGTTTTCTTCTTCGGAACTTGGGTTTCCTCAGAAAATATTCTGAACCCACGCATGATAACAAACTGTAATTACATATCTAAGCGCTTCGTTCTTTTTATATGAAATCTAGATCACCTTGCTGAAACGTACTTTGAGGACAGTATTTTGCAACCATTCTTTTTATTTTCCATTCTATGCACCCTTCATCGTTGGCTCGCGTGAATCCGCGCTCCCGATGATAGCCGGATCGGTCACTCAACGGGGCTGATGATGCGAAAACAAATATTGACTACAAGAACCATTACAAAATACGGCCACAGCATAATTAAATTACATAAATAAGAAATAAAGCACACCCTGACTGGCACTCAAAAATGAGAAACAGCATGCTGACTACCAATACTACCAGATCGCGTTTAAGTAGTCTTTTCCTTTTTTGCCTTCAGTGGGAGCGGCGGCACCACGAGGACAATGTCGTTTAGACACGTTTGGATTGCCTTACACATGCTGCCGCTAATCGCCAGCCCCGTATCGACCAGCAACGACTATCGAGGTCATCGTGGTCATTCATCGTGGTTTAAAGCAGATGATGGTGACATTCTCGGGATGAGCCAACGGATGAGCACGTCATCGACCGGCATCGAAGGCGCAACCTGTACCTGGCCGCCGTCAGTGGGAGCAGCGGAACCACAACTACAATGTCGTTTAGACAAGTTTGGATTGCCTTACAGGTTCGCTACTACCGTATACAGTAGTGTAAGGGCCGCACTTTCTTTCCGCGATTTTGATGGGGTGCGGCCCTTCCACGGAAGTGTAAAATTTTTGTTCAATTTTCGATCCACGTATGGAAAAACCTGTTTTATCCTGCCACATATACCTAACGATGGGATATCTGGCGTCTACACTCCAAAAACTAAACAGGTTGTCGCAGGCGTGAAGCGGCCGATTTACTCTTCAAACCGTTGTTTTACTCTCGCAAAATGTCGAGTGGAGTTAAATGTATTGTTCCCTCCGTCACCAAAGTGAGAGTCAAATGTGCTTTTCACTCTGCCCTTCTGAGAGAGAGTAGAATGCCCGTTCTACTCTTGTGGCAATAGAGAACAAAACGTAGCGTAATCTTCTACTTCAACTAAAGGAGGCTGGCCCCGAACATGGCGATGTATCAGTCACGCACGCTGAGTAAAGAACACACAATTTTGCTTCTAATGGCGTTTTTTCACTGGTCGATTCGGAGCAGGATTTCTTGCTTCGCGGCAACGAATCCGAATTTCACTGGTCGATCTGGAGCGGGTTCGCGCGTTCCAGTGGTCGTTTCGGATCAACTCGCTCCGCGCCGGATCGCTCTCACTTGCTCCGCCGCCGAGGCGCGGATTCGGGCGGAAATAGATCGCGTCACTTCCGTCTTGAAGCTAAGTCGGTACCCGGTTGGTACGCACAACATTGTGTTGCTTCGCAAAATGGCTGCGATCGGTGCTGCTGCAGAGCTCGCGTTTAGCGATGAGAGCTCGGACGACAGCGATTGCGAGGTGACGCAGGTGTGGTACGAAGCACGTTGTCCATGCACAATCCTTGCGGGCGCGACATGGAAATGACGGACTACGCGTCTGCCACGGTCAAAGTACACACGGGGGACGGCGAGTTTGGTTGCAGTGGAAACGCACAGAGCGGAAGTCGGGCATGGTTTCTGGAACCGGTTTGTGCGACGTGTACGCAGACTTTCTGTGTGATCCCCCGCGGAGCGTTTTTGCGCTCCGCTGGCCGATTCGTATTTGTGAAACCCGAGCGCTCGCTCGAGGATTTCGGCGGCCGCTCCAGATCGACCAGTGAAAAACGCCATTAGAGAACAAGCAGTCACAGTTCAAAAGAACGAGGAGCGAGCGCTCTTCTTTTTCACTCGACGTTTTTCCACCGCGCGCGCGCTCAACTTCCCGGAACAGCACAACACCAGAGAGAGGTGATCCCTCCAGCGAGCAGAAACGAAGGCCATCCAAGGGCGATCGTGTGTCAGCCATCTCGCGTCGTCGCGAAAACACGACAGTCGTCCGTCATTCGTTGAATATAACAACAAATCCGTCAAGGTAAGTGAATTCTAACTTAGGTGCACATTGTGCGTATATGACATGCTATCTCCAGGAAGTCGTCGCGGCGCTCAGCCGACGCGATTGACAACGGACTAGGCAAGCGCTCTTGCTGTCTCTCGAAATCAATCGAAAAAGCCAGTCGTCGCGATAACTGCATGTGATTTTATGACTTGCCGCTATCCGTAAGAGCTTTGAAAATCGCAAACGCTGCCAGCACCATGGTATGTTCAATAACATCTGAGGCGAGAGGACGCTTAAAATGGTTTGTTCATCGGCCCATGATTCCGAACCTATGCAGAGCGTGCTTAGCGTGCGTTTTGTGTGTTTGAATTTATTCAGTCTGGCAGTCTACTGTATACGGGACATTGTTGAAATAAAGAGTCACATAACAGAAGGCGTCATTTCGCTGGCGGCATGCTTTCGTTATAAATAAGCCGCGCGCTTGACGGTGGCTTTCGCCATTGGGTAATCGCGACCACTGAAGTTACGTGCCGCTCCAATGCTTGTTAGAAACTTTGCCGCAGACATTCAGCTGCATGCTGCAAGAGGTCAGTTAGGCGCATTATTTTGAACTTACTGAAAGTGCATGAGGAATTCATGTTTTATACTGAATAAAGTATAAACCCCATATAAGCGATCTTGCGCGCGACAGCGACAAGCGATGCGATGGAGGTGGTTGCGGCTTTCTCTAGCGCCTACAAGTCGTACTCCGAGCGTGCGACGATATTGAGCGACGTCTCCCCGGTATTTCCGGTATGAGGGCTGCAAATATGCGTCGAAACTAGCGCGACGCGTGCTTTATTGATTTAAGTTTATGTATTTTACTGTAAAATGTAGCATAAGATATTTCTGAAGGTATTGCAGTAGGTTCTTACGCTTGCACGTATAAAAGTTCAATCGTTTGCTCGTTCTGCGCGACAATCGGTATATAGTATTTGAGTGATGTACGTCCAGTTCCGGCTTCGCGCTATTCGCTGGTCGCTCATAGCACTTCCGGGAGACGAGCGACGATTTTTAGATTTCCATAACCGAGCGATCTGTTCAAGCGATGGCCCGTTTTGTCGCTCGAAGCCGTCGCTCGTCGCCGTCGCCGTAAGATTGAACTGTTTTTCCTCATGTGTTGAAATGGTGCGATTATATGTCTGATTTTATGCCCCCTGTTGCGGTTTTTGAGCACGGTGTGAATCTGTAAGGGTGCTTTTTTTTTAAATTATGGGGTTTTACGTGCCAAAACCACTTTCTGATTATGAGGCACGCCGTAGTGGAGGACTCCGGAAATTTCTACCACCTGGGGTTCTTTAACGTGCACCTAAATCTAAGTACACGGGTGTTTTCGCATTTCGCCCCCATCGAAATGCGGCCGCCGTGGCCGGGATTCGATCCCGCGACCTCGTGCTCAGCAGCCTAACACCATAGCCACTGAGCAACCACGGCGGGTGTAAGGGTGCTTATGTCTACGAACTCGGTGAATTGTCAAGCAGCGAGTTATGCATCATCGGCACCGAGTGTTACGGTTGCTGTGTGCAATTACAATTGCAGGGGCGCTTCGCATACGCTTATTGCTTTGGACATACCTGTGCATTTGCTAATATGAGATGGCGTTTCAGAGTAATCTCATATGAACAGCTAAATCACCCTTCCTCTGGGGGCACTGCCGTGCAGTAGCACGGCAGATCAAAATGTGTTTATCGCTTTAATGTTTTTAGTGGAGAAATAAAGTATCAAAATAAAACATTGCTTTAATTCCGTGATATCAGTCGTCTGTCGTACACAAAACAAAGAGTTGGTCTAATAAACTAATTACTGCGGTCTAACTGCAACTTTTACATGCCTTCAAGAGTATAAAATGCTAAATTTGAAGCTGCAGCATAGTTGAGTCTGTCAAAAATGAACTCCATTGCGCACCTCATCAATGCAAATAAGTTCTTGCCTTTTAGTAAGCTTAGATGCAGGCCGCAGTGCTTTCTTTTTATTAATTAAATCTGGGTAAGCTTGCCATAACAAGCCTTGTTACCCTTTTTTATAGGCACATCCAGTCATATCCATTGACCTGGAGGACCATATTTTCATCTCTACTGAGCATCATGTTTGTAGATATGATCCTCAAATTATGGCTTGAGCAGTGGCACAACCCGAGATGGTGCGGGTTGCACACTGGGCACGTGCTTAGGATGTGTGACAAATGATGTTTGCGACACACCAGACTAATGACAGACTTATGACATCTAACAATGACCAATATTCTATTTTTTAGCAGGCGTATTTTAACATTGATGCTGAACGAGGATGAACGGTCGGCTATTTCTTTTTGGTTTAAATCTAAAAATTGAAATTAGTTTAGCCATTGACTGTTGTAGTCATTTATATGTTTCACAAGCATTTCAGTAGGAAGACTAAGAGCTAAGCCTTTTCTTTAGTGTCATGACCTTGACTGTCTCGATGTTGTTTTACACAATGTCATCGTGTTGACTTTTGCACAATATATTTTTCAGGCACCCGCCTTATATAATGCAAGAAGGCAGCTGCAAGGACACAAGGGTGTCAAAGAGCCAGCCCAGTGGGACTCCACGTAGTGCAGTGGAGCGCACGCCAAAGAATCAAAATACATTGCCCTGCAATTTGGACATGAAAACTATAACGTGGGTATATTGGGTGTACCATTTGACTAAACGTCAACAAAATCAAAATACAGTATGTCACACCAAGTGAACATTCTCGCGTGCTCTAGGCAATCATCTTAACATGGTATATTTATGTAATGTTTCTGATGGGAAAGTCAAAATCAATTATGCTCTCTGGAGACAAACACATAGGAGCAAGTGCCATTGAAAAGTTAGAAATATGTTTAAAAAAAGCTGATTAGTTTTGTGAGAAGTGACTGCTTTTTTGTCTTGACTCTCAATCGATATATCCATGTGATAAAAAAAAGTGGAACAATGAAATTGCATGTTTGCTTAGTGACACGATACATACATGCAATGAGCACGGTGCCTGTTTTCACTAAAAAAAGCAACAGCTCATGCTTGGTTAGGTGCTTACATACATTTAACAACTTTAATAGCTTAGATTTAACTGCACGTGAATACAAGGTTGAAAATACAAACCACTCTGATTCAGTATTTTAGATGCTTACATGAAGCAGACAGCTTTTCATGTCTTCCCTTTTATCTACTTTTTACACCTAATTTTAGAAGTATGGCTTCCTTTTAGGTTACAGGAAGGGGAAGCAATAGGGGAAGGGAATCCCATGTTTAAGAAGTCATTAGCGTTTACGTGCATGCTCACGAAACCAGTTCATTAGAACCGATCATGCCTCCCGAAGGGAAAGCAAGGAGCAATTAAGGCCTTTGTCTGTGTACACTGTGGTGCACACCTTACGTCTTAGAAGCCGGAGAGTCACTTGGAATTTAAAATTAAAAAAAGTAAAATTGTTTCTCCTCCTGCGAAATATTCACATGATAGCTTCTTGCAGGTATTTAATATTTAGATTAGGGTGACTCAATCTACTTGCCAACCAATATGCTCTGGAGGTAGAGATGCGTTCAGTCCAAAGAACTGAGAGCATCTGAGTAGAACACTTGTTCAACAATTGGCGTATGCGAACATATAGTGTTGAGCAAAAGCTCCTTAGTTTCATGGCATCTGTAGACGTCACTTTTGCCTTTTTAAATTTCTAGACTTAAGGAAGAGTGCACAGTGAGGCGATGGATTCATCTTTACAGACACATATGTACTTGTTTTGAGACGAAGATTCTGTGAAGTGCGATAATTTTTCTTACTTTGGCGCATCTTAACTACTTCAGTAGGAAAAAAGCTTTGGTTTCAGGTAGTTGGTTCATCGTGCCAGTATATGCATAAGGGCATGCAAAATCCACGTGCATGGAAGGGATATGTGAAATAGGATGGTGCCATTCTCAATTTATGTTTTGCTTCTTTGTCTTTTTCGTGCACTTCCCTGCCTGTACGTATGTTTACATTGCCTTTGATGCATCATATTTATGACATTCATTTTTGGTTCACATCTGAAGCCATGTTACACTTTAGTTAGATTGCATATTCAGTGAGTCACAATAATTAATCATGTAATTATGGAAGCTGCTCCTCAAAAGTATCGCATTATTACCGTAATGGGAATGAAAAGCTACCATATATGACAGTAAATTTTATGCGAAAAATTTAGTGCCAATACACCTTGCAGTTTTATACTCATTTGCTACACATAAGGTAATATTGTAAATTTAATTTTGTTTATTTGTGTGAAAGTGTAACGGATCAATCCCAACAGCGCCAGGAAACTACTTTCATGAGGAGGCTAACCAATTAGGAGATATGATACGCCTATGTACTGCTTTGAGACCGGGCAAGATATTGCTGCAGAACCACGACAAGACACACTTAGAAACAAAGGGGTGTAGCGCATACATGAATAACTTTATGTGAAATATAAGCAAAGCCAGCTAGACCTGCGGCCTCACATGAGAATTTACAACACATTTCTAAATGCACTGTACTCTCAGTGAGGAACATCCATATGCTTACAGGATGTTATCAAATGGGCTGCTATCTTAGAATATGGCACACAAAAAAAGTTTCTTGCACAATTTATCTACATTACCACCCCACGCTTAGGAGCTGGTAACCTTTGCCATATAAGTGCACGCGTTTTGTGCCAGAAACATGCGTTTGCTGGCCAGTAATGTGGCGCATATTTCTCTTCAATCATAGTGTCAATACTTCGTGAGTTTGCAAACGTTTGCTGAATGTTTAACTTTCCATTGTATACTTTATTTTTGAAAAGAAGGAGCAATTCGAATGAAAGGATATTTCTACACTGCAATACTGATGAAACTTTAGAGAATATACTTATGTTTTATTACAAGATGTGTTCTAAAGTTCATGGGCATCATTGTAATCTGATTTTATGTGTTTGTCAGTATGTTTCTGAAATTATTATTCCGTTTGTCTTGTGACTGATCAATAAAAATTTTGACGTTTTAAGAGAGAAAATGTTTCATTTGAGTAACTCTGCGACTACAGATTACATCTCATTCACCAAGCATAAGTGCCGGAGCTGCTTATGAAGGAATCAAATATTCCCCACGTTTAAGAATTGCGAATCCCTTCTAACGTGACCATAGATCTACATCGCGCTTTCACACTATTGCGAAGAGTGCTAGCACTCTATTCTGAAGGCGTACAAGCACTCTGTGGGAGTAGAAACACTCGGCTTGGAGGAGTAGTACTCTGTTTGGAGGAGTAGAAGCACTCGGTCTGGGGGAGTACTACCCCTGTGGGGAGAGTATTGGCACTCCGGAAGAGTACTAGCACTCCCTTGCGGTGGAGTAACAAAACTGTGTCCGGAAGAGTTGTCCTACTCTCTCTCAAAGAGGGCCGATCTACTCTCGAAAAGAGAGTGAAATATCGGACAAGCAGATATTCCCTCAAAGAGAGTGCCCGGAACTCTTTTTGTTTTTGAGTGTAGGTGCAGACATTCTCCCTAGATGTCTTCATCGGTATCGCTGCTCGGGCTCTGGTCGTCGCCGCTGCTCGTGTCATCCGCACGTTCATGCATCCAGTCGTCCTCAGTGCCGTCCATGGCATTGTAAATCCCGGTGACCTTAAAACTCCTTACAATAATGTTCATGGACACCGCACGCCACGCGTTTAAAATCCAAGAGCATACCATCTGAAGTGACGCCCTCCTTAGTCGTCCGGTCGGCGTTTTCTCGCGGTGGCCCGCTGCCATCCATTCAGAATACTGGCGTCTGAATTCTGCCTTAAACGGCCTATTAATAGACAGATCCAGTGGTTGCAGCATGCTTGTTAAACTGCCGGGGATGAGCGCCAGATGCGTACGAGCTTCTGCAAGACGAGCCTTCACGCGCTCTGTGAGGTGGCCACGAAAGCTGTCCAATACGAGCACGTCCTTCCGTCGCAGCAGGCTTCCCGGCCGATTAGCCCACACCGTTTTGACCCAGTCCACCACCAGTTCATCGGACGTCCAGCACAATTATTGCACTCTGACGATGATTCCATTCGGGAAGCTCTCCTTGGGTAGCGTCTTTCGCTTAAACACTACGTACGGAGGGAGCTTCCTTCCGTCCACTGTGTGACAGATAGCGTTACAGTGCAACGCTAACGCTCGGCACCGGTGGTGCGCACAAGGAAGCTCTTCGCGCCAATTTGTTGACCGTCGTGTTCTCAGAAGCATCGAACCAAAGTGGCGTTTGGTCCGCGTTTCCTATCTGGTGTAGGTGGTAATCGTGCTCCGCTCGCAGTGCGTTAACAAAGCGATGAAACTTGATCACTCTGTCATCTTACTCGCGCGGAAGTCTTTGGCAGAGTGTTGTCCGGCGGCGGATGCTGAGTTTCGCTTCATAAATCTCCCAAGACATCCCTCGCTTGCCTTGAAATCCGTAGGTGAAATGTTCATGTGGCGAGCGATTGCAAGGGCCTTGACGCTGAGCATCTCGGTTGACAACGCGTAGCCGTCTTTTCTGATGTCCGTGACGTATTTCATGAGCTCCTTCTGGAGTGTTGGAAATTCGCAAGGCTTTCCGCGGTATGCTTTCCTAGTCTTGTTTGTTGCGGCCAGCTCTTCCTTTTGGTCGCACCAGCGACCCACGAACTTGTCGTCGACGTGGAAATGCCGACCGGCTGCACGTTTTCCATTCTGTCAGGCGTATGCGACAACTTGAAATTTGAACGGAGCATCGTACGCGGTTAAGCATTTTTTTTCTTTTCCATCGCAAGCGGTTGTGTGGTCAAAATGAGCGGTGGCACACAGGATTAACTACAAGTAATTTCCCCTACGTTGTCCTTGGTGTCAGTGTTCGTTGGCTTCTCATGATATGATTAATAAAAAAGCGGGCCTCTCGGTTGACGCCCTCTCTTTTCGTTTAAATATATATATATATATATATATATATATATATATATATATATATATATATATATATATATATATATATACATACATATACAGGGTGTCCCCATTAACTTGGACCAAGATTTTAAAAATACCCAGGAGCTCTAGAGAGTGAGTGAGTTAGACCTTTATTTAGGTCCTGAGGGGAAATCAATCCGGCTGCTCCACCCAGGTCGGGGCCGGTAGACAGAGTCCTTCGGCGACG
Organism: Dermacentor andersoni; assembly: GCF_023375885.2. Classification (NCBI taxonomy): domain Eukaryota; kingdom Metazoa; phylum Arthropoda; class Arachnida; order Ixodida; family Ixodidae; genus Dermacentor; species Dermacentor andersoni. The sequence continues at coordinate 290,174,858 of NC_092814.1, forward strand.
GCCTGGGCCCTCTGGACAGCCTTGAGCTGAGTGATGAGCTCTAGAGAAATCGTACCGACAGCATAGTACCCGCAGTTGTATGTAGTTATATCCAGTATTCTTTCATCACGAAGTGTTAATTCGTTAATTGCTGTTACATAACGAAATTTTTCATTATTGCCTGAATCGCAAACATATTAATTACAATCTTGTAGGGCACCTTAAATAACCTCCGAATCAAGCATTCATATCGTGCTGAAGTGGTCCTGGTTATTTTTGCAAGAAGAAAACAAAAGCCCGCGAAATAGGGAATAGGCGCGCACTCGCACGCCGCTGCTCAAGCGCCTACAAGCTATCATTGAAAGATATACGGCTGCATTCTCTTATCGCCGCATTGTACAAGGCAACACTACGCTTATCAATGCGTCAGCTGCGTGTTCTCTTGATGCCGCGACCATCACGTAGCGTGAGGCCCTGTATCAACTGCCGCCGCTAGTAAAGCCGTGTATCCGTGGCTATTCGCTTGGGAGCGCTTAAGTATGGGCGCGTGAGCTCGTATCTATTTCGTATTTTGAATGTTTCGCGTGCTTTTGCTTTTTCTCAGAAAAAACCAATGAGGCAAAGCCGAGCACTAAACAAATGCTTGATTCGGAGGTTTTTTGAGGTGCCCTACAACGTTTTAATTGATATGTTTGCGATTCAAACAATAATTAAGAAGTTCACTAATTAAAAGTAAATAATTATGTAATAGAGAGGTTTAGTTTGTCTCGTATTCTGGCAAAACGCTGGCGTGGGGGCGGAGGCGTAAACGTGAGTGGTCTCCATGGTGCAGCTGCCTGGTGGCGTAGTGCTCAAACAGACAGAAACATCTAATATTGCAGTAACCAAGTGTATTTTACTTTGTTGCAGATGTACATTTTTGGCAGCAACACGATTACGCCAGTGCCGAAAAGTTACACCAGCAGCGAAGAAGAATACGCTCAGTTGTAATGCAAAATTAGCTGTTTCTGTCTGAGCACTGCGCCACCAGGTGACTGCACCATGCAGACCGCTCACGTTTACGCCTCCGCCCCAACGCCCCGTCCACCTGCCTTTTACAGGAATACGGCACCAGCTAAACCTCTCTAATACTTCGTGATGAAAAATATACTGGCCGTAAGTACATATGACTACGGCTACTATGCAGTCTGTGCGAGTTCTCTAGAGCTCTTGGGTATTTTAAAAATCTTGATCCAAAATAACTGGGACAATGTGTGCGTGCGTGCGTGCGTGTGTGTGTGTGTGTGTGTGTGTGTGTGTGTGTGTGTGTGGGTGTGGGTGCGTGCGTGTGTGTGTGTGTGTGTGTGTGCGTGCGTGCGTGTGTGTGTGCGTGCGTGCGTGCGTGTGTGTGTGTGTGTGTGTGTGTGTGTGTGTGTGTTTGTGTGTGTGTGTGTGTGTGTGTGTGTGTGTGTGATGAGAGGAAGGCGAAGAATAAAGGCAGTGTTCGGTCGACCATGTTTGTCTCCGTCCGAAACCTCCTGCTCAAGTCACACAAGTCTACAGGATAAAGACCTGGCAGCCACCTCATCGGCCTTACATCAATATAGCCGCGTTTACATGAATGCGACAGTGTCGCGTCGCATCGCATTTCTAGCGCATCACATTCATGTAAATAGCAGTAATGCGCTAGGAAGGCGCATCGCATTAATGCGTCAGGCGAGGGTAGATTTACGGGCGCGAGTCGACTCTGGCGGAACATGTAAACGCAGGATCGTCGCATTAGGTCCCGGCGGCCCACTTCGAATTGAATTTGGCGTTGCTTTTGTAAAATGCACTTCGTTCGCAGTAAATGAGTGTGCAAACGGCTTTCGCTTAGTCTCAGGCTGCTTCGACGACAGAGTATTATGGATAACCTTGTGGTGTTTTCGAGATCGCTTCTTGTTTCGAACTCGTCGATGCCTAACGAAACAAATGGATGGATGGATGGATGGATGGATGGATGGATGGATGGATGGATGGATGGATGGATGGATGGATGGATGTTATGAGCGTCCCATTTGGAACGGGGTGGTGGGTTACGCCACCAAGCTCTTGCGATTATACTACCTAATGTCCTACCTAGTTTAAACAATAACAAAGAGAAAAAAAACACTATAAACTACCCCACCCAAATTTTCCGATCCCCTATTTCGAACTGTGCTTTTGTACGTCTCCGTTTTTTGTCGTTTCCTTACTTTTCTTCCACCAATCCTCCAATCGCCTCTTACTAATGCCTATTGCGGAAACGTTTGCTTTTCCACTGCTCTCGCTGAACCCAAGTGCTTCAAGGAGGCCAGTGGCGCCTAAATCGACCGCTGGGTAGACCTCTTCACATCCCAATAAAACATGCTCCATAGTCTCCCTAGGTTTACCGCAGCAGATAAACATTAGAGATGCCATCAGAATCATTAGAGATGTCAGCGCTACCTATGGTTAGAGTCGATAAATAGCCGCAACGACGGCATATGGCCTGTGAGATTCGAAGGTCTCGCTGGCCAATTAAAACTGTAAAAAACGCGCGCCGCTTAGCGTACGCTATAAGTTGCGTACGCAAAACTAAAGCTGTCTATTTCTCGGCACTCAGCCACCAACGTGCACTCGGCCCACTACCGGAAACCAGTTACACCGGAAGTCGGTTGCACTTCCCTTATACGACACCACGTGGCGCTACGTTCTCGCGAGAGTTAGTGCGCTACATGTAAATGGCGTCGCATTGCCTTTCCCAAACGCGCTTGGAAATGCGATGCGCCACTGTCGCATTTATGTAAACGGGGCTTATGCAAGTACTCAACACCACGGCGGGAACCCAGAGCGCACAGCTACACCACCGACACCGACCAGCATATTTACCGTATCACCGCAAGCCTTGAACATACCCAAGTACACCGGATCAGCGGGCGATAGGCCCGTGGAAGACTCGCTCCGCCTCTTCGAGCTCCACGAATCCGCTGCATCATGGTCGGAACGGGATATGATCAGCTACTTCAATGACTACGTCACCGGTGATGGATTTAGGGTGTACCTCACACATATCTTTGATAACAACGAATCGTGGAAGAAAATCAAGGAAGGGATGATCAGCCGATTTCACTTATGCGTTGCAGACCCCTCCATTACCCAACAGCTAGAGAAATTTCAGCTCTGTCGCCGCAGTCACCCGCTGCCTCCACTTAGCAATCAGCATCAGTGCCAGACAAAGCCTCTTATGAGTAGACCATCGATGAGTTTCCCATGTCATGATCCTCGCGAGAAAACGATGCACATATGCATGTCTAGCATGATGATGACTACCGCAGAGCCTGATGACCACCGCAGGAATTATGTCTCCGAAATCTCTCACGCGTTTCCCACCACCGGCTTTCGGGTCACGTGACACTTACAGGGCGACCGCACCGTACCGGGATGATGCGCCGCAATAGTGGTCACTCCTAGTGCAATAGGTGCGCACATACACACACGCACACGCGCACACGCATGCGTATACACACATACGCACGCACGCACATGCACACAAACATAGTAGTGAACATGAAAATTTGACAATGACTAAAAGAATGCATGCATGCTAAACTAATTATTTCAATGTTATGATTTACGTCGCGTCGAAAGCTACGTCCGACGTAGGCGCAAACCATCCAGTTTGTCTTCTTAACGATACGACGGATACATAAGGAGAAATCACGTTCGCAACCGCATCCTGCGAAGCTTCACACTTCCTTCACAGTAGAGTAGTTAGAATACGTAGAGAGTTGCTTATCATACACTTATGCCATCCCGTCATCAAATGTGCTAGGTGTTATTCTGTGCAAATAGGAAGGGAGCATCCATGTGCCGTAGCTCAACCCGACTGCAATCTGTTTTTCTGACGTTTTATTGTTGCGTGGTCATTGTGCATATCATAAGGGCGAATCATAGAGTCCTTGCCCCTATTTTTCATTTGGCAAAATAAGGTACATACAGGTAATTACAAGAATACATACTATTCTACGCACCTTAATCTATCTTTCCGCATAGTCCTCAGACCGCTTCAGGCATTCTTTCCATCGCAGCGCCAAAATAGAAATACCCCTGCGGTAGCAGGGATGAACACAGCCTCCGTAAGGGTCATTGTCATACAAGTCTTCACGGCCTTTTGAAAAATCATAACGCCCCCACCTCACACTTCTCAAAGCCAGACACCTTTCCCCATACGTGGGTTGCGTTTGCCTGTGAATTTCAATGGGCGACCGTCCCCTACTCGATAGAAAACGAATCACACCTCGTTGCTCGTACGCCGTGCACATCTGAAGCACAACCTCCATTTTCAGCAACTGACAGCAGCGCCGTGCGGCGGAGCTACCATCAGATAAGGCGGGGCCAGTCCAAGAAAGGCTCACTGCTGGGAACGGATATGTTGACTTCGCATTTACAGCCGTAATAAGGCTAAAGAAACAAATAGGGGCAAATACTTTCTGATCCGTCCTGGTATTTTTCACCAACACATTGAATATATACAGGGTGTCTTTTTTCAGACAATATACTTTTTTTTTATAAAAGGCTATCACCATGAGACACCTGTCGTCTTCGCATACAAGCTCTACGACGAGGCGGAAATACATTGGCCCTGCTTAAGTTACTCTGAAAAGAATAATTAACAATAATTGTTGAATTACCGTTTCATTATTAACTTGCGGGCAGCTTATATGAAAAACTTGAAGGACGTAAACATTTTTGCCATGCCCAATTTTTAGAAATCGAAGAAATGGTACTTTAGTCGACATATTCATCATCCAGTTCCAAAGCTCAAACAAGGGAATATCGAGACTCAGCACGTCCCGCTCCTCGTCAGACAGCAATGCCCCAGAAAAAAAGTTTGGGGCGAAATTTCAACGACAGCATGAACAGAGCCGCACACGCTTGCCAAGCAAAGCGTGCCATCTCATGTGGCTGCGGCGACTGCTGCCGCGTGCCGCGACGTTCGTCTTCGGACTTACGCGGGCTACTTGTCATGGGGCGTTTCGGTTTGATATGATAGCGGGGCCGCCTTTTATGCGCTACCGCGGTGCTTAGTTTCGATATTGCCTGGATTTTCCATTATAATGTGGTGATAAATCTATCGACTTAGGTACGATCTTCAAGATCCTTCAAAAATGAGGGTGCTTTAAAATGTGACTGCCTTCAAATTTGCCATGTAAACAACTGCTTCTAAATCACTAATGAAGAAGTTAATGCATTTTTCGTAATTAGTCCTCTGAGCTAACATTATATATAGCGGCAAAGTATGTCCGTCTCGCCTAGGAACTCCTTTGCCAAAACGCCACGTTCGCTGTGCTCATGGCCTTTTTATATTAAATTTCTATTGCCTTAAAAAAAGGCATCCTCCATAGCATGTCTGGTCATCATACAGGCAAACATCACTATTGTGACATCAAAGACAGCATCGCTGTTCCTCTGTCACCTTAGCAACTACATAGAATTTTGGGAATGCGTGAACATTCACTTATCTACAGTGCACCAACATATAATCTCATACGCGGCCCGCAAGTGCTGACGAAGCCAGGATCGAAGCTGGCCGGACATAACACATAACACAGACGGTGAACAGCGCCGCCGTTCGCCGTCTTCCTTCGACGACGGCCCATAGTCGGCGGAAGTTGTTTTCAAGTAATTCACAGAAAAAAGGCTGCTGCGCAGAACGCATAGCGTGCTGATAGAGAAAGCCTCCCCTCGAGCGCTTCCTGCCCAACCTACAGAGCTTGCAGAATTGCTGACGCACAGCATTTCGTCACGCCATCAAAGCGGAAATAAGTGCCTCCTGCAGCTGCGCTTCCTGATTTTGTCCTGCGTTGTGGCACCCATTCGCAGCCTTGATTGCCCATCACTCGCCATGTGAGGCAGCCTTTCTTACTGCAAACTATTGCGATAACGTTCGCTGACAGACGTACAAACGGAAGCGCGCACAAGAAAAAAGTCATATGCCTGCGTGGCACATGGAGCGCAGTCACAGCGTAAGCTGGAGGAGCGGCTGCATAGGAGCTCCGTTTTCGGCAACACGCGCCGATGTGGCACCATGGGAAGGGCATTCTACTCCTGAGATCGCGGGTTCGAGTCCAGACGGCAGAACCTTGGATGAGGGCTGAATGCAGAAGTCCTCTTGTACCGTGCTTTTCGTGCACGTTAGACAAGCCCAGGTGGTCGAAATTAATCCGCAGCCACTCCACTATACTGCTAGACAAGCCCAGGTGGTGGAAATTAATCCGCAGCCACTCCACTATACTGCGTGCCTCGTAAACCGCAGTGGAGCTTGGGTTGAGTTTTCTCGTTTGCATCGCTGCCTTATTTCTTCCTTTTCTTGACTTTGAACGCCGTAATTTATTTATATGAGCTATTATACAGCATGTTCCATGTAACTTGTGCAAAAATTAAAGAAAAATATCCGAGTACCACGTAGCTGGACAGAGCCAAGGTAATGTTGTTTGCCGTCGCTTTGAGCTAGACAGGCAATTTTTTTTTGTATTTTGCCTAATTACCTAATTAGTTATTATTATTGAATTAACTGCTGAAATATTATAATCAGAGCAAAATTGGCAATCATAATTTCCGATCCATCTTTCAGTTGCTCCATACGTGATACATGAAAGTCTTTTTCCAACGGGTTATGCATGCGTGTTTCATTACATCGCCGACTATAATAATAGACAATCTCTGCCTCAATACATCTGTGCACGATTTTCTTCCAGAGTCGACAGTAACAGGTGTTGCACAGTACGCTTTCTAGTGGGGCTTGGGATTTTGATTCGAATTTCCAAATTTCGCATGCATAATTTTGTAACGTGAATCTTGGAATCGTCCATCAATTCTAGGACCTGCGTACAACTTTGAGCTCGAAAGTGCTTTTTTTTTTTTATCTCACCTTCGCTACCCTTACCACGGGTGCTCTATACTCCTAGCCGCCTACTTCACTGGGAGAAACGTAGACACTATGTCAGTTCTGAACGCGATGTTGCCACCCTTGTTTGAAAACGCCACCAACTTCCGCTTATCAGGACCCTGCGCTTTGCTGTTGCTGTAGTCGCCGCAAACAGTGCGAAACACGCGACAAGAGAATACTTTGACGCATGGCATTATACCGATTGAGATAAATAAATGAAAAGACTGGGCCAGGCTTAGAGCACAAAAAAGATTAAAACTCCAGTGTCAGAAAAGAAAGCTACCTTTATTGGCAAAGAGATAATGAAGTGTGGATACAATTTACTCCAAAGTTCAATTACACTTCAGCGGCACACTATGAATGTGTGTGACTGCCACATATATTAGCGGTAATGATATCTGTAGAAGGCAAAAGTAAAAATTCATTTAAAAAAAGCCACTTCCTGTATTAGTAGCAAGAGTTTACTCGCCTCCTCTCGGCACGTACTGCCTGCGACCTGAATCTAAGCATGCACTTCGTTTTTCAACAACAATTAGAGGAGCAGTGGTAGCAACCTCTTTCACGAGATCGAGGATCCTCAGGCGAGTATCATCTAGGTGCCCCAGGTGCATGAATTCATAATAGCCGACGAGTAAAATATTTTGCTTGAGCTGCTGCTCCTGAGCAACAGCCAAGCAGTACGACAGGCAAGCAAAGCGACAAACAAGAGCGGAAATGCGACTCTATGGCAAAGGCACAGCACAAAAATCGGAACTTGTGTTCTTCGTATATGGACCAATTGACAGGTTCTACCCTGATGACGTCACGTGCATGATCCTTTTGGTGCCACGGCGTGTGAAGGGACTGCAAAAGGCCAGAGAAGAGCCCGCGACTGAATTCTTTCGTTGTTTTTTTTTTTTTTTTGTTATGAAGGGTGCTTTAAGCGTCTTCTAAGGCAATAAGAATAGGCCACATAGAGACTTTACGGTATTTGATTAGTAAACAAACAAGGCCGCATTTTGTCAATATTCTTTTCCAACCGGTTGGATATTACATGTGCGGGCCGTTCAACCGCACAATTTAGAAAGGTTAGTACTGTCCCTTTGAGGCGTGTCATGCTCGGACATAAAGAAGCAAAGCGTTGGTACCTGTCTCGCACGTGTATTTATAAGAAAGCAGTGTTTTAGTATCGCTCAGAGCGCACGCCGTAGAAATTAGAATTGAGCTCGAATCTTCCTGAAATTTCAAGTGCGTAAGTTACGCAACATATTTCTGTTCTTTCATTAGTGAGGTTCCTTTCTGCAAGAGAGAAAGACAGTGTTAGTGCGTGAGCCGCATTGAAGTTGAAAATGCGCGGAGCTTATTCAGAAAATGGGGATTGCTCGATTAGGAAGCTCTGGCTTCAAGACCTGTACTTGTCTTGGAAGACTTCTCCAGAGAATGCATTCTCTGGTGTGACGCCAACAACCGTGGTCCAGATGTCGTCCTTGCCCAAATTAACGAAAGCGATGAAGCGCATATTGTGTTGTACCGTAGTCAAAAACTGACACCGCGTGAAGAAGCTTTTACTACCTCGGAGAAAGAATGTTTTAGCATGGAATGGGCAATTCAAAAGCTACCACCGACGAACGGGGCGTTGGCGGTTTCTTTCTTGCCACAGATTCCAAACCAGTCTCTTCGGAGGCGGAGTTACTGGGAGTTATTGCGAGCAAGGGCGTGGTCTCGCAATGGAGTCGACGAGGGTGATTTGCTGCTGGACACTCTTCAGATTCCCTAGTCGACTCGCCTAGGAAATACGACGGTATTAAAAGCGCAGACTTCGAGAGTGAGGTCCGCGGTTCCTGATGTGAACCTGGACGCTTAACTTGCTCCTGGTTGGAGTGGGCTTCCGTACTGGAGCCGTGTAAGGAAGCTAATAAGCCCTTTTTTCCTTCATTTTCTACAACCTAACGTAGTATCTGGTGGGCTTGGTGGATTCCATGCCCTGAACGCCACCCTAGCCGCAATAATGTCATTAGGACAGCTGTAGTTACACGTGATCCTCGCAAAAAAAAAAATTGCCAAACCTACAGCGCTTATGTTTTTACTCACGTGCAACCATCCAGAGAGGAGGTAGCTAGAAAGGTAAAGACGAGAGATCGAGAGAAAAGACCAATAATTAGTTGAGCCAACGCAGTCACGAAAAGTGAAAAAAAATGGCTATGCCATAATCTAGAATAGATGTAAGCATGAAATGGCTGTCGGCAAAGCAAATTCACCCAATCACACCACATCACAGCACAGCACACAAACCTTTTCTGAACTGAACCTCATTGCAAGTGCCGTCTCGACCAAACAGCCATCCGCGGCTCTCCGGACGCAGTCGGCTTGGTCACGCAGCTTGGCGCCATCTCTCGAGCTGGCGCAAGAACCGTGCCACAGAACTCATGGACCGCTGGTGTTTAACAGGCAACCCTGTCTCAACGCTAAATATGAAAATCAAGTGTGCTCTGTATCTGCCTTTTGCTCGTCGCTATTGGAAATGCCAAATAAAACTTCTGCGCACTAGAAGTTACAGTTTGAGTGATAGGGCCCTATAACGTAAAACTATTCCAATATGTTTTTATTCCAATCTCCTGGAGTCAAATTTGCGTAACCACTGATGCAAGCATCGGGCGGTCATCCGCATGGTTTTCTGAACAGACCAATCAAACGCTCTCCTCGTTCACAGGAGGTGACTTTTGTTTACTTGAAAAACGAATAACATTGCCTATACTGAGCGGCTTGTATTATCTAATTTGTTGGCAAGAGGTTGACAAGAGGTGAGGAGCGCGCGCTCAAGTGGAGAGGGATTCGATGGGGCCGACCCACTGCACTGAAAATCAATAACTGGATGAAAAAGGTGGTGCCGGTGCCTGCGATTGGTCTGCTTTTCCTTACTTATCTTGCGGTGTGTGGTCGAAAATTGCGGCGGCATGCAACGTAAGATTAATAATGCCACCTAAAAAGATCCTCACCAAAGAAAAGCCTGCTGAGTGAGGTCGTAAACATGCCGAAAGCGCTGGAAAACGTTACACGGCCACGCAAAAAGTTTCATTATAGGGAAATAAACCTGAGATCTCCGGCAGGTGCGAGTAGCCAGTGCCTGAGCGATCGGCGGCAGTCATCTTTTATTCGTTTCGGAACAGGGCAGCCTGCGGCTATTCAGAAGAAAATCCAGTTTTGTTCGGCATATTAATGCATTTTTAACGTGTACACGTCACATTGACACAGCGAGTTCTTGCGGTTTTGTTACGTCGTGTGAAAGGCTGGTGAAGTGGGGGCAGCCCGAAAACATTTTACCAATAGCCGAGGGCTAATGGCGAAAAGCGTCGAATCAGAAATAACTATTTTTCTTCTGTTCACTCAAATCATGCATCACCAACGTGTACACGTCATATCAGATGGGGAGCTATCGCGGTTTTCGTGACGTCGCGTTGCAGACAGGTGAAGTACGGGTGGTCCAACAAAGTTTTTGACCAATCGCGGAGGGCTGATTGAAGAAATGGAAAAGAAAAGTTTGGAATAGCTTTACATTATAGCACCCATAGTGTGAATAAATATTAGGAAGAACTTGGAAGCAATATTCTTTTAATTTATTTGGGCAGTAACTAGCGTAAGTGATGAGGTCCTGTACAAAGGGCGGGGGGCCAGAGACAGCAGTTTCGTATGTTTTGACTGGTTGCCCGGATGACCTCGTTTTGTTATCGAAACTTGCCCGTATGTTCTGGTTTGAGTGCCCGGATAACGGATCTGGCTTTTCGCTCAAGGTCACTTCAAGGTCGCAGAGAACGAGAGTTAAAAGCATCTCATGCTTAAAATCCTTGCCACTCTTCGCTCGTGACAGCTGACATATATTAGAGGAGTGGAGGAGTGTGAAATGGCGCCGTTAGGAAGCATGCCTCGTTTGGGGTTACTTCAATAATGGAAACGCTAATACAAGACATGGTAACTGTTCCGCATAAACTGGAGAAATCTGAATTCAAGGTACCGTATGGTATATCTGTGCCCTTTCTCAAAAGCAGAACAAAGAGAGGGCAAGCGAAAGCCAGCTCGCTACAAAAACTCCTAAACAAAGAAAGCAACAAGGAAGAAATAAAGCCCTTGACAACGCAAGATACAAGGCAGGGTAGCCAACAAGCAGAACATGTGTAGCCAACAAGCAAAACAAAGAGAGAGCAGTTGCATCACTACTTGCTGGGACATTGAGGTAGCCGAACAGGTCGCCATAGCAATGGCCATACGGACATGCCGATGGAGCGTGCTGGTCATCGTGGTCACAAACTCGCAGGCAGCAGGTTGCGGGCAGGAAGAATTAGGAAGACCACACTCAACGTCACTAACAAACAAGACATCCCTGAAACGTACATTGTCTGGACCCCGACACACGAATTTTTGGTGGGAAACCAAGCGGCTCAAGTCGCCGCCCGTGAACCTGTACGCCGAGCAACCCCTACAGGAGATCGTCTACCGCGACACCAATACGAAAGGATACAAAGCTAATACTACGACATTCTAGAACATCATAAGAAGAACAGGCGGGAATACCCGCCACCACATTGCAAGTTTAACACAGAACAAGCTGTCATGCTACGCCGGCTTCAGATGGGTCATTACCTCCACAGCACTGTGCTACACGGGATGTACCCCTCAGCATATTCAAGCGACTGCTAATTCTGCAGTGCGTCAAACATCCTTTACCACATCAAAGCACCAACAGAAGATTAGAGGGAAGCCCAGTTTACAAGCGAAAGTCGTGGTGACCAGCTACGGCTGGTGAACAGGCCTAGGCTAACAGCATAGGGCCACGACTACCTGGAATAGGCTGGTTGCCCACCTTCGGGCATTAAAAGCTTGGTCTCCGAAATAAAGCTTGTTCACCCACTTCTCAAATATAAACACCGAGCAAGTTTGTCCCCACGGTCAACTGACGCAGGGCTGGCATAGGCAAAGCGGTATTAAAGCACTGCAGCATCAAGAGGACACGACGAAAGACGCCGTCCAGCAAATCAACACTGCTGACACGATGCGGTGCGCCGTGTCAGACAATGCTAGTGCTAACCGTTTCGCTGGATACGAACAGTGGCGCACAACAAGGCCTGCAGCAAACACGTCTGGCAGTAAGGTCGTTGTACTATGTAGACAAACACAAGGGGTGTACACAAGGTAGCGTTTAACATCACCGCGACCTCACGTCACTCACATGCCGTCAACATCATCGCCAGTTATCGTCAACAGATCAAGCAGCACAGAAAGCTTCGCTTACATCTATTCACAGTTTATGAGATCTCCATGATTCTTCCTTCCTTCCTTCCTTTGTTGTCCCACTCATGCGGTTTTTGGAGTGCGAGCTGATCTCAGGCTAATTTTTGTCCTCCTTTCCGAGTTTTCAATTCGTTTTCAATTACTGACCCTACAGTGATTTCCTTTTCTGCCCCTACTATCGGTATTTATTATTATTTATAGCTTTGATTTAGTTTTATATGATATGTTACCTTGTTCTTATTTCCCTTCTTGCTGTTTATGTGTATGTAATATATATATATTACAAGGAAAAGTTCAGTAGGTCCGGTGCATAGGTAGTTGAAGAAATGAAGGGGCACACTTACGAAAATTGCATTTTTAATGGTTTAACGTTTCGGCCGTGGCATGACCTTTAGGTTTATCCTGACGAAGGCTGTGCCACGGCCGAAACGTTAAACCATTAAAAATGTTGTTTTCGTAAGTGTGCTCCTTCGTTTCTTCAACTATATACCTTCATAACAATACCTGATAATACCTTCAGCAGCCTTTTGCAGGCTAGATATTTATTCTGAAATATTTGCTATTGAAAAGACTGCGCCGCTGTTATAAAAACAAGAGACAGGTATTTTTTGTACTAGCATGGTTATAAGCAATGGCGCAAGTTCCTTTTTCGTGGGATTAGTTACCAAAATTTCGTACTAGCTTGGACAAAAGACCACTGTAACAAAATTTGGGCTGTCAGTACAAAACGCAAGGTAACTGCTGAACACACACACAGAAAAAGAAACACTCTCACACACCACTGAGACGTCGTCCAATTGTCTTATTTTTTATTTCTCTTTTGCAGTTTCAACTGCGAGGAACTACGAGAAAGTGGACAAGTAATCAGGCCGCGTCCGTCCCAGAGAATTTCGCATTCAATTGCTGTGCTCTCACGAAAGCTCTCTTTTGTGAGCTATAGGAGCGCCCTGGTCGGCTTTCTTCCATACTATGCATCAACCAAACGCCTCGCACATATTAAGATAAAGAAAACTTGGTATAGGGTTCTTCGTGAGCTCACGTTATTCGCGCTATACGCTCGCAGCTTGCGCAGCGCAGTCGCTGCTGTGAATATATAGAGCTGAAGGCACCGGAGCTTCACAGCGAGTCGTTTTGTGCACATCGACTTGCTGCTTCGTCTACGTGCATGCCTGTCTCTTTCAGAGATACCGATTTATTTTTATATGCAAAACGAGCGAAGCTTTGGAGCCGAACTATTCTCTTCACTTAAGGTAGAAGCTACATCAATTTTTTTTTTCCTTCACCAAATCATGATCGGTCGATAAACAGAGCGTTGTTGATGCTCTCCGAACGGTCTCACACCAACGCATTGAGGCGATTCTCACTGGGTATAGTTTCCTGGAATCTGGTATCAGAAGAGACGACTTCTTTGTGCGATCCACAAGAAAGAAGTGGGTCGTATTTTGTCATATTCTTCTTGTTTAATCATTTCCTCATCATTTATCCCGAAGAGGTTTGCGGTGGTAACAGGGCTACGATATCGTGTGAGCCAATGACAAAGGATGAAAAACAGAAAATCAGCAAAGAATCTTACAAAACTCGCCCCTAAGTCGTTAGTAGATCTGCACCATGTACTTTTTGTCACTTCATTTGTGCTTGACACTCCATTTCCCGCTGCTCATCTTGTACTCTTCTTACGAAGCCGGTTAACAAAATAATAATAATAATAATAATAATAATAATAATAAAACCACTTGGATCTTTTGGATCATTGTCCCTCAATGCAAACGCCGAAGTGCAATCGTTGCGAAGATATTTCACGTTCTGATTTTGACGACGTTCTGGTTCGACAACACGTGACAATGCGTCAAAGATTAGCACTGTTGTAAGCACTGAGTAGACGAGAGAAAGACAGCGTTTAGAGGCACCAATGGCTTGTCATGCTTTGTTTCCGGCTGCTTTATTAAACACCGTTAATCGTATCTTACGCCGGTAACATTGTTTAATAAATAAAAAGTTTTCATTTCCGACGTGAATTTCGCAATACACCATCCCTGCAATAAAGCTCGAAAATATTACAGCGATGTCTGTCTGCGATTGCAAAAGCGCCTCCTAATGCTATTGCTAACTCGATGGTTTTGTATTTGTTCTTCATTTTGTATTATTGCGATAGTAACTACACGGAGGCTCGATGCGGCATTCGTGCCACCGCCTCCATCATACGGTGGTACATGCGTGGCCTGCGCGTTGAGGGCTCTAGGGTCTCCAGCAACGCGGAGTGTGTTTGGTGGCGAAAATGACGAATCCAAGTGGACGCACCATCAACGCACCGCTCAATCGCCTCAGTGGCGGTGCCAGTGCAGCGTTCTGCCCTCCCCTGTTGGCATTAGCGCTTTACGCCCGCACACTAAAAGCACACTACTGTTCACGCGCAATTTACGTGTTACAATTTATTTGTAATAATAACCACTCCTCTCTGTAATGCCCCCGGGCCTTGAGAGTATGGCAATAAATAAATAAAAAAAAAACAATTGACCTTGAGAAGAGGGAAATAACAGTGTGTCCGGCTACAATTTGCGAAGTAGAGTTCAGAAATAAACAGGTCTACGGTGACCGTGGGAGCAGTAGCAGACCAATCACCACGACGACGTACGAAGCGCGACCCTCGAAGTTGGCGGTGCTTCTGGGTTCAGGCTGGTCTTATCGGGAGAATGCGGTGTCGACAGCTAGGCCTCCCGGTAGTTCTGTGCAGCATTTTCCACAAAGCAGACTGACGATGATGACCTGCTGTCGTCTCGTTTGAGCTATATAGTGCTGACCAGGTAACGGCTTCGGAGGGATTACGGAGACACGCGTGACCACGTGCCTGACGGGCTGAGTGGGGTCCGAGCTGCACACGCACATAAATGCACAACCACAGCGGAGACCACGTACGCCACTTCTGAGTTCTCAATGGCAGCCATGATGAAGTCGAAAAAAACAACAACGGATAAACAAAACAATGTGATATTTCAGCTGTTGTTGGAATAACAGTGATCCGAGCAAAAATAAAACCCAACCAAAACAACAGTCACGTAAGCTTACGCTTATCGGCAGTGCTTCCAGTCACTTTGAAAGTAAAAAAAAAAAAATAAAAAACCACCAGAACTGTCTTGGGAATTCGGTTAAGTTTGGGTGCCCTTGCGCCCAAGAAAACCCTTTGCGCCCTTGCGCACCGGCCGCTCTTGCTTGCATACTGCTGTATTCGACGTAAACAAATGCGCCACGTAAAACGAACATAATCTAACAGGGCGCATCATTATACATGTACAGAACAAAAATGCAGGAATACTGCCAGTTTTGTGACATTTTCCAAGCACGGCATGAGGTATATGTATTACATTTTTTGGAGAGTTTGTCAAATATACTTATATAAATTTATGATATTGAAAGAAGAACAGACTAATCAGGGTTGCAGTGGTTCCTACATATAGGGCGCTGTAACGTAAAGCTATTCCAAACATTCCCATGCCAAGTCTGCAATCGGCCCTCTGCGATAGGTTAAAACCTTTTTTTGACCGCCCCCACTTCGCCTGCCTCTCATGCGACGTCACGAAAACAGCGATTGCTCCCAATCTGACATGATATGTACACACTGATGATGCATGATTCGACGAAACAAAAGAAACATCATTATTTCTGATTCGACGCCTTTTCGCCATTAACCCGCTGCTATTGGTCAAACGGCTTCAGGCTGCGACCACTTTACCTGTCTGCCAATCGACCTCACAAAACCGCGAAAACTCATTGCGTCGAAGTGGCGTGTGATGCATTAATATGCCGAAAAAAATCGGATTTTTTTTTCTGAATAGCCGGAGACTGCCCCGTTCCGAAAGGAATAGAAGACGGCTGCCGTTGATCGCTCAGGCACTGGCTACTCGCAGCTGCCGGAGAGCATAGGTTTAATTGCGAATAAGTGAACTTTCTGGGCGACCGTATAGCGTTCTCGAACCCTTTCGACACGTATACCACATCGCTGTGCCAACTCTTCTTTGCTGAGCATCCGTTTTAGCTACATCTTTAATTGTCCGCTGCATGCCACCGCGATTTTAGGCAAGTCGGGGCAAGTTAAGTAAGGGGATGAGGACCAATTGCAGACGCTGGCACCTGCCTCTTCATCCGGTTACTTTCAATGCGCTGGCTCGGCCCCATCAAAATCCTTTCTACTTGAGCGTGCTCCTCGCCTCTTGTCAGCCGATAAGATAAGAAAACCTGCTCAATGTAGACAATGTTATTCGTTTTGAGAGCAAACAAAATTTACCTCCTATAAACGAGCAGATCGTTTGATTAGGCTGTTGAGGCAACGCTGCGGGTCGTCGCCCGGTGCTTGTGTTGGCGGTTACGTAAGTTTGACGTCAGGGGATTGGAATAAAACATATTGGAATAGTTTTACGTTATAGGGCCCCAGGCTTAGCTCGTTAGAATTTGGCAACGCAAAAAATTAAAAAAATTGCGGCGCGTCCATTCCCTACAGATGATTGCCAACATAAATGCGTTTAGCAGTCTATCTTATCAAGCGCGTATAATTCGTGATGACGCGTTTTGCGTGTTGATTATTATTATGAAAAGCGGCGCATGCCCTGTGGCAAATACTCATTGCCACATACCTACTGGCCCACACCCAGCTGCATATACCTACACTCTACACTCAGAAAAGTTTACACCCTTTGGATTTGCCACACAACAATAATCGTCATCTGTCTTGCCCGCATTTCCTTTTTTGAAAACGCTGCGCTCGTTACTTTCCTGTCGGGAATGCTATGTCATGCTGATAACGCGCATGTCGTTCTTACTGGGAAGTACCGGGCTCGCCGCGTTAAAGAAAGGAAATGCGGACAAGACAGATGACGATTATCGTTATGTGGCAAATATACACCCCAAAGGGTGCAACTGTTTTTAGGGTGTAAGAAAAGTTTACACCCGTTGAGTCGTATGTTGCCACACAACAATAAACGTCATCTGTCTTGTCCGCATTTCCTTCCTTTAACGCTACGAGCCCGGTACTTCCCAGTAACGAACGGCATGCGCGTTATCAGCATGACATAGGATTGCCGACAGGAAAGTACACTCTAAGAAACGTTCACACCCTTTGGAGTGCCCCTTCTGTCACACAACACTAATCGTCATCTGCCTTGATGCGTTTCCTTTCTTGAAAACGCCGCGCCCGCTACTTTCCTGTCGAGAATGCTATCATGCTGATACCGCGCATGCCATTCGTTAGTGGAAAGTACCGGCCTCACAGCATTAAAGAAAGGAAACGTATCAAGGTAGATGACGATTATTGTTGCGTGGCAGAAGGGGCACTCCAAAGAGTGTAAACTTTTCTTAGAGTGTAGCGGGCGCGGCGTTTACAAGAAAGGAAACGCAAGCAAGGCAGACGACGATTATTGTTGTCTGGCAGATATACACCCCAAAGGGTGTAAACTTTCTTTAGAGTGTATGAGAACACTCTAAAGAAGAGAACTATGTGAGTCCTTGGACGAAACTCTGGTTTCGAAAAAGTATTGAACCGGAACAGGGAGAAAGTTCCTTAATTCGTCCACATTGCTCGTCTTTACAATCGAAGCTTCTTTTTGTGTTATGCGGGTATGTTTAATTTTGTCGTGGCACTCATCAGCCCTGAACGGGTTTAGTTCCTGTTTTTTGTAAATGTTCTTTTTTTTTGTCGCGGCAATATCAGCAGCGAAGGCTGGCGTCCTCAAACTACTGGATGGATGGATGGATGGATGGATGGATGGATGGATGGATGGATGGATGGATGGATGGATGGATGGATGGATGGATGGATGGATCGATGTATGGATGGATGGATGGATGGATGGATGGATGGATGGATGGATGGATGGATGCTATGAGCGTCTGCTTTGGAAAGGGGTGGCCTGTTGTGCCACAAAGCTGTAGTTGTTATATTGCCTAATGTCCAACCTATCTAAACGTAGGGAAAAAAAGGAAATAAAAAACCACGATGAATTCTCATAACCAAACTTTCTGAACCCCTATTGTGAACTTTGTTTTTGCATGCCTCCGCTGTTTGTCGTCTCCCTACTTTTCTTCCACCATTATTCCAATCGCCACTGTTGCGACGCCGGTTTCTCGAACCTCTACCGGCGTTACTATTGGGTATCGTGGCGTTGTCGGCGGACTGCAGGGGTCCGGTAGACCATGGCGATCACGCAGGGACGAAATGAATTCTAGTGCGAAACTTGCACTGTTTACACAATGGTTGGTGAAGGATAAGAAGAAGAAAATGAATGAATTGAAAAAGTATATTTCGGGGCCCATTAAATAGGCCTACTAAAATCGTAGGCGGGATCTTGCTCACGTCAATGTCACGTGACATGCATTGAGTCCCCGTCGTTGCTTTTTGGCTGCTCCTTTGCTTCTGGGCGATGTTGCACGTACTGGCCTCCTCTGACGGCAACCCACGGAGTCTGGTCGGGGATGGGTGGCTGATCCTTTTTCCAGAGTCTGACAGTTCGCGGAAAGTTCTCCCCTTGGTTGCACCATTTGCAGAAAGAGTTCTCCCCCAGAGTCTCACACACACAAAGGGACCTGTCATCACTGCGGGGCGCCTGCCAGACCGGCAACCACTCGAGACAACCATAGCAAATTAGGAATCTATCCTCCGTTTCGATTAGGTATGATCTTTGAGCGTCCTTTTTGCCCGGGTTGTTACACGCCAACCGTAACAGCAACTCCGGCAGCGGAGGAAGATCCCGGCACGTAGGGGCCAGCAGCCACTGGGCGAGGTATCGGCGTTTCAGCAGAACAATTTCCCTCCGGGTTGACGAACCCTTGAATCGTAGCTTCTTGATTCCTGGGAGCCGTTCATTAGTCCTTGTGGCGCTCTTGTATGCCTTTTCTCCCTGGTCCTGTCCGGTGAAACTCGACTTGCAAACCGGTTTTGCAGCTTTTAGTCTCCTGTTTAGGCAAGCAATCACGCCAGGACAGTGCTGGACCCACAACCACAAAGCAAGTGAGCACAAGGTTACCCTCCCCCATGATACACCAGGCTTTACAAAAACAAAAAAGAAAATCCGCTACTGCTTTTCCACCCCTTTCGCGCGTCCTGCCCCTCTAGACACTAAAAACAGCCATTTCTTGAAAGCGTTAAGACGTGCTTACTAAAATCAGGTAACAATCAACAAAAATTTCGCGATAATAAAAGAAACGTCTAAAAAAATATCAACGTAAAAATGTCATGGAAACCAGAGTGAGCATGAGGCTTTCGCTACTCTAGGGGCAACGACTAAGACCGTCGGCACTGCCGTTAAGTTTATCCTTCTTATATCGAATATCAAAGTTGTACTGTTGAAGAGCCAAGTTCCAGTGCAAAAGACGGCTGTTTTTCGTGCACATGGACTGCAGCCATGTGAGGGGATAGGGGTCAGTCTCTATGGTGTACCTTGAACCAGCAATATAGCAAGCTAGCTTCTGTGCTGCCCATACCACGCAGGCGCATTCCTTTTCTGATGCACTTGTATGCTTCCTCACGAACTGAAAGCTTTCTACTGGCGTACAGTACGGGGTGTTCATTTTCGTCATCTCTCTTTTGACAAAGCACCACCCCCGTGCCCCGGTCGCTGGCATCACACTGAAGAATGAATGGCTTAGAGTAGTCGGGCGCGTTCAGCACTGGCTGACTCGTTAGTGCTTTCTTCGGCATACAAAAAGCCTTTTCTTTTGCGTCATCCCACTCCACCGCTTGCGGTTCCATTTTTCTGAGAGCATCTGTTATAGGACTTGCAATTTCGGAATAACGCGGGATATATCTTTGGTAATAACCAGTAAAACAAAGGAATGACCTGATGTCCCGCTTGGTGCGTGGTTGCGCGAAGTTATCAATAGCGGCTAGTTTAACCTCGGAAGGCCGACGATGGCTTTGTCCTATTACATGACCTAGATAAGGTACCTCTGCGCGCCCAAATTGGCATTTGGGAGCCTTGACAGTTAACTTGGCCTCTCGTTGACGACACAACACGGTTCGCAATGTTGCGTATAGTCCGCCCATGATGAAGAAAAGATTGCCATGTCATCGAGATACGGACGTGCAAAGTCCTCCATTCCCCGTAGCACCTGGTCCATAAGGCTAGGAAAACAATAGGGAGCATTCTTCAATCCAAAGCTCAGGACTTTCGGCCGAGAGGTTCATATCGGGGAAATAAACGCCGCAAGCCTGCTCGCCCTCTCGGTCAACGGAACCTGCCAGTACCCTCTGACTAAATCGAGCGTAGAGATCAAATTAGCAATGCTCACTCTCTCAAGCCTTTCCTCAATATGCGGTATGGGGTAGGTCTGGTCCTTCGTGATTAAGTTGAGCCGGTGCAAGTCGATTCACGGTCACGGCTGTTTTCCTGGGACCTCAACCAAGATTAGAGGCGAGGTATCATCACTCTCTCCTGGCTCGAGTACACCTAGCTCCAACATCTTGTTTATTTCCGCGGCTATGACTTGACGTAGACGAGGTGAAACGCTATAAGCGTTCGAACGAACTCGGTCCGATGAGGTTAACTCGATATCGTGCATGATCGCAGTGGTCCTCCTGCCAGGTGTGTCTGATGATATGTCTTCAAATTCAAACACGAGTTCCCTCACTTCGGCCCTTTGATTGGGATTCAACTCCGCCTGCTCTACTAGCTTGTCAATGGTCGTGTGAATGTCTTTTGCCTCCGTTATTGATGTTAACTCCGGAAAGTCGACAGGCATCTCCTAAGGTTCGTTAAGGGACATGTTCACAATGGCCTCCCTCTGCCGGTAGGGTTTAAGTAGATTGCTGTGGTACACATGTGATGTCCTTCGTTTTCCCGGTACCGTGATTACGTAGTTTGTCTCAGATAATTTCTGAATTATGTCAACCGGCCCTTCCCATTGAACCTGTAGTTTGTTTTTCAATGAGGGTTTCAGAATCGTTGCCTTTCCGCGAACCTCATAGCTTCGCGTTCTAGCCGTCCTTTCTTAGTAATGCTTAGCATTGCTTCGTGCCCTACGCATTTCCTGCCCTGCTAATTGTTGAGATGTGTTCAGTCAGTCTAACAGCTCAAGCACGTATGCCACAACCGAAGGATCGTCCACCCGGAATTCCCAGGCTTCTCGAAAAATGTGAAGAGGGGACCGAAGGCAGCGACCGTAAACGAGCTCTGAAGGCAAAAAGCCTGTTGACTTGTGCGGTGCAGTTCGAAGCGCGAATATTGCTGCAGGCAAGCAAACCTCCCAGTCGGCTTTGTGCTCATAACAAAGAGCTCGCAAAAGCCGTTTCATGACTGAGTGGACTTTGTCTACCACGTTTGACTGCGGGTGGTACACTGAGCTATGAATAATTTTAATACCGCACGCTTCCAGAAACGTTGAGGTCAGTGCGCTCGTAAAGACCGATCCTTGAGCTGACTGGATTTCTGCGGGAAACCCCACTCGCGCGAACATAGACAAAAGCGCGCTGACGATCTCCACCGAGCTTAGTTTTTTGAGGAACACCACCTCTAGGATTTTCGTTGGGGGGCATAGTACAGTGAGAATATGCCGATAGCCAGACTGCGTTGCAGGAAGGGGTTCCACTGGGTCTATTTGAGCCGGCGAAACGGCTCCGTGATAATGGGAGCAAGTTTCATTGGCGCTTTAGCCTTATCTCCGGGCTTGCCTATGCGTTGAAATGTGTCGCAGCTTCTTACGAATGCTTCCATTTCCCGAAAGCAGCACGGCCAGTAAAATTCCTGCAGTAAGCGGTTCTTTGTTTTCCGAATGCCCAGATTCCCTGTCCAAAAGCACCCGTGAACCAGGTGCAGGAGCTGCTCACGATAGGGATGAGGCACCACGAGTTGGTGAAATTGCACTCCCTTTCGATTGGCGTACTTTCTATAGAGGATGCCTGCCTGCCCGCTTGAGGAACTTTACGTTCTGTTCGGCCACACCTTCTTTCGCGTCTGGCCTTAGGTTATGCAGGGTGGATTATTTTTCCTGTTCCGCAATCAATGTGGCAGGCCTTACATTCAGTAACTTTCTTCTGCGTTCTGCCTCTCAAGAGATTTCAGGCTACGGTGCATTCCTGACCTCTTCATTAGCTAGCGTACTTTCCGCAATATCGCCTATAGGGCTGTCCTGTTTGGTGCTGGAAACCTGTTTCCTCCACCACTGGACATTCGTACACCGCTTTGGCAGCCAGCTCCCTTGCCTTGGAGGGAGTTAGGGCCTGTACTACCCCCTCACTAAACCCGATTCCCCTGCGTCACAGTAAATTCTAGGATTTGTTAGAAAACAAATATGGATCCTGTGGCGGGAGATGTGCCGAGACGGCGGCCTCAGTGTCCAGTACTCCAAAAGGGCCTTCAATGCGAATCTTTGCCACAGGGAAACAAACACTGAAGGCATCTACGGCTTGCCTTATCTAAGCACATTCTCCCGTGAACTGGCCTTCCTCCACGTACGACAGGTGCACGATCTCCATTGTGGCTGACGAGTCGCGAAGTACCCGACACGATTTGCCGTTTACCACGAGGTCTTGAATGTACGGTTGTAGCAATTTCAGATTTTCCTCGTTACTACTTAGTGACATCAACACTAGTTTGGAATTTTTATACCCCACGGAGATATGCCCCGTTTGCTGGCAGTTGTAGTAAACCACTGGTTTCTTTGCCTCGAAAGATTTTTTCTTTTGCATTTGTGCCCTCTGTCCCGGTGACTCCTCTTTTCCCTTGCTGTTCTCGTCACTAATTGGCCCAATGCGAGGCCTCCCACTGACCTTTCTTTGCCATCGAGTCCTGATTGTACCCGTGATTTCAAGTAAACAAATGTCTTTCCAAATGCAAGTCCTGGAACCATTACACCTTTCCACGTACGCTGGAGCACCTCGTACCTATTGTATCCCCATAACGCTCTGTGTTTCATTATGGCCGCATTTCTCTTTCCCTTTGCTGTTATTGTTTTTTCCTGTGCTTCCAGATATCTATCGCTTTCGTTTATCCATATGCCAAGGTATTTATATTCTTTTGCCCGAGGTATTTCCAGGCTCTGAATTGACACTGTCTCTTCACTGTTTTTATTGAATATCACAACGCCTGATTTTTTGACGCTAAATTTCAGGCCCAAATTAACCAGACACAGATATTAACCAGACGTCGCATATCACTTTGCTTGTTAGCTAGCAACACAATGTCGTCCGCATAAAATAAACATGGAAGCTGCTGCTCTACTACTGTACCCGCCTGTTTGAATGAGAGATTAAACCAGATATTACTTCCTTCTAGCGCCCTCTCCATCCTCACCATGTACATCATAAACAGCACTGGAGATAAAGGGCACCCCTGCCTCAGTGTTTTGTTGATGTCAACTTTCTCCTAGCTCCTCATCCCTTCCCATTCAACGCAAACGTTATTTGCTAGGTAAATCTCTCTCAAAAGCTGTATACAATCGTCACCCAAGCCTTGCCGTTCCAGAATATCCCCCAAAATGTTGCGGCCTACGTTGTCATACGCTCCTGTAATGTCTAAAAAGGCAACATATGGCGATATCCCTTCTACTCTGTATATTTGCATAGACTGAGTAAGGACAAATGAGTTATCATCCAGACTACTACCTATTGTAAAGCCATTCTGAAGTTACTGCCTCTTTGTTGAATAACGCCATCTGGTGGGTAGCGGCATGCATGTTCGCATTTTGGCACTTTTTCTTTGTTTTCCATGCTCGTTTTAAGAGGGACGGATAACATTGTCCGTTCACCATGTTGTATTTGCTCTTGTTTTCTCTTGCTTTAGCTGGCAAGTGATGTATTCTTCAATCTTTTTATTCCTTTACTCTTTTTCGCTTTGTCCGTTTTTTTCCTCCTCTCAAATAAGGTGGGCGGGATGTGTCTTTTAAGAGATAAATGCTATCCCTTTTCTTTATTTGTGGTGTATGTATATGTTTACGTGATTAATAATAATAATAGAAAAGTAGCATGCAAATTAGTCTGTAGCCGAGCAAATGCCATGGGAAACTCTTCAACTCTATTTGATGTCACTTTCTTGCATTGGTCCTGTGCATACGAACATAACTCGCTTTGACGGTGGCGGTAGGTTGTCGCTATATCTATTCAATGTGAAACGCATTGCTGTTGACAGTCATCGTGAGTTGGCTCCTGCCGAATTTCTGACGTATTCGAAACTTAGATGCCTAATTTACGTTACAGCTAGTTGCCGTCTTACGGTCTAATTTGTAGCCGTGCTCGCTCCCTAATCGTAGTGGGCCAGTTTGTCTGGCAGAGAGTCCTTAGGCACTAGGGTGACAAAGCGACATCCCGACTAGTTGGGCCCGAAGCGGCCCTGAGCTGCTCGAATCCGCAGCATCTCGTAGATGGTTGCTCGCCGCAAACTCCTACGATTGCGCTCCCTACGGAGAGGGACACGTTCCGCCGTTATCAAATGAGTAGGACATCCTTTTCTCTTGTTGCCCAAGCCTCTTCCCGCCATTTCTGAACCGTACGTGTTGAACAAGGGGGCGCCATAACCGAGCAAGCTTGATATTTTTCCCAAAATATCCACAATCGTAGGCCTTAAAACTCTTGATGAGCAGTGGATTGAGTTTGATGGATTACACAGTATGGCTGAGTTAGCTCTCTCAAACGCGCTGACTCCCACTCAGGATGGAGAAACTTATTGCCGGACCATGCCTCTCTGCACACTGAGCGTGAGGCTATATTTAGCCCCCATTGCGCCATGCATAGAGCAACAACGACACCATCGGCGAACGATAGATGCATGATTGATTTATAGCTTTTTTTTTTCTCTACACAACGATATCAAAGTGAGATGCGTGGGTAGTACCGTTGCGAAGATGGTAGCGACAATACTATAATATGATTTTGTTACATACGGTTTGAGAAAGCGACCCCCTCTGACCAATTTTGAGGACATTCTACGTCAAAAATTTACGAAAAGCGGCCAACTGCGCACACGAAGTAGCGCTTCCTGTTTTGACGTGAAATAAATATGAGAAACACTTCTCCATCACGGCTCAAACGTACCGTGAGTAGCGATAGGTACTGTAGTACCCCCAAACATTACCAACGAGGCGCTGTTTCGGCACGAAAAAAATATTGATTGTATGATAACGAATGTCTATGCATGGAAAAGGTTACGCATCCACCTTTCATCCTAACGGCCGCATCTTACCTGATTTCCGTCAGTGTATTCGCGAATTCACCATGAGTTGATGTTGAGCTCCGTTTGTTATCGCTTGCCGACAGCAACTTCTGCTTGAAGTCGTGATGTGCTGTTGGTGGGTTCTCAGTGCAACACTGTGACGCGGCCTAGCTGGAATTGCTTCATTGCAAAACTTTGTGCTGCACAAACCAGGACTAAGAAATACATACAAGGAAAGCGCTTGTCCTTGTGCACCTTTCTTTTGTGTAGCGCAAAGTTTCACGATCTCAATGCAAATTTTGTTTCGAAACGTTGCATCGAATGAGTAAAATATGCTACTCGAAAAACCTGCACGTTGGCCGTTACAAAGTTTGTAGCGTTCACATCTTTCGCTTCAAGATTTCCAAATGATTCCCAGGCTTTCACTTCAGTTTTCGTTTCCGAAATTTCTTGAAAGTAAAATGAAAAAGCAACTGCTGTAGAGAAATACAAATGTATTAATTGCGAGCACGAATTCGTAATATAAACCTCCCGCGCCTATTGCTGAGCAGACGAAGCGCAGTGCGAGAAATCCCAACAAGACGCTTACTCACAGCGCTCGTATTACAAACTCTATTGTTTGCTATGTATTTCAAACGTACCTGCAACATATATACCCGCAGCAAAGAGTATACACTTTGTGGAGGAAGAATCGCATCATGAAAAGCTTCGTGGTATTTCGCTGTCAACGAAACGCAAGGTGCAATCATTCACTTCCGTATTCGTGAAAGTGTGGCAAGGTATTAATGAAAGAGTGCCTTGAGGCGCGCCTTACTGGGTCGTAAACCATGCACATGAGGTTCTCACCACCTTCATAGATGCTGATTTTTAAGCATGTAATGATTTTAACTCCCATTGTCGACGACCATCGAGTGATATTGAGCCAAAAGCCAGAGTCGTTATCCGAGCATTTCAACGAGAACATCCAGGTAAGTTGCGAGAACAAAAGGAGATCATCCAAGCCAGCATTGAAAACTTTAAAAAGATGCCGTCTCTGGCCCCGAACCTTTGTACAGGACTGCATTACAAACGCTAGCTACTGCCCAAGAAAGTTTAAAAAAATATTGCTTCCCAGTTCTTTCTAGCGTTTTTTCACAATATCTCTCAAGCTGTAGCTTCTAGTACGCTGAAATTTTATTTGTCATTTCCGATAGCGACGTTCAAAAGGCAGATACAGGGCACTATACACTTCTTTGCTTTGTTTTGGCGCTCAGTGCTGAACGCCAGTGGTCCACAAGTTCCGCGGCGCGGGTTACGCGTCACTTCGAGAGATGGCGCCACGCGGCGTTGCGCCTCCTTCAGGCTCTTCTGCCCGCCGCGCTGGCTTAGCGGTTATGATGTTGCATGGCTGAGCACGAAGTCGAGGAATCAAATTCCTCTGCATTTCGATGGAGCATTTCGATGGAGGCGAAATGCAGAAGGCGCCCGTGTCACTTGCAATTGGGGCACGTGAAAGACCGCCTGATGGTCAAAAGTAATCCGGAGTCCCCCAATACGACGTGCCTCATAATCCGATCGTGGTTTTGGCGCGTAAAACACGAAAATTCACTTCATTCTTCTATCTGCGCAGTGCGCTCTGTCTCCCTTGCGTCTTTCGGCGCCTGTCGTGTGGCCTTCAGCCGGTTTTCTTCTTCTAGCTCGGCAGCGTCAATGTGGACCGGTGCACAGTATGGCATGGTGCGGTGTCACGTGGTGGGGTGTACGGTTGCGAACATGCTCTACACCCATTTTCATATTGTGGCTAGTATCATCTCCAACCAATATGCTTTGCCGATTGCCGTTTCATGCTCTCGATTACGGGAGAGCCAGCAATTTTTTTGGGGGGAATAAGACATTAAGCACGGGCAAAATATCAGACTAATGCCGTGTCGTTTTATAACGGCTTCATTGAACTCTTGAAAATGTGAACTTCAATTTATTCACCAACGGCAACGCGTCTTTTCCTTTGTTTCGACGCTACTGACATGTCACGTGCGATATACAACTGATAGCTTAACTGCTATCTCTTTTAGGTGCACGAGCATCGAGTGGCACTCTTGTTTCTTGCGCAGCACTTCTGGTTTGCCTCCTGACACCACCGCGCAAGAAGTTCAAAATAAACCAGAAAAAAATTGAAAAAAAGTAGAGTACAATATTCATGAGTTTCATTATATATATGATATCAGAGCACTAGTTTAGTTGCAAGTTGAATTAATAAAGTGTCTGGATTAATTAGAAATAATTAGAAAACACTGAGACGACCGTGGACGAAATTCCAAATAAATCAGAACAAATTGTACAGTACAGAATTCATGGATTTCATTATAGATACGATATCAGATCATAAGATTAGTTACAAGTTGAGTTACTGAAGTGTTTGGAATAATCAAAATTAATTACAAATCACTGAGATGACCGGAGACGAAATAAAAAATTAATAAGCAAAATATTGAAAAAGATTGTACAGTATCAAACTCAAGGGTTTCATATAGATATGATATAAGAGCTTAAGTTTGGTGTCAAGTTGAGTCTCTGAAGTGACTGGAGTAATTATAATTAATTAGAAATAACTGACTGCCGCACACCAAAGCAGGGAATTGTAGACTCTAGAGACCCGCCACCTGGGGAGCACGACTTTGGCGAAATTCCTGGAAACCCGGAATTAGAAAGCAGAAGTAATGACGTCACTAATAACGTCACACACAAGAAGGTGGCATGATGTTCAACCGACTAATTAATAGAAAACAGTTGCCTCCGAGTGCGGTTCCTGCGTCGCCTTCGCCTAAAATTAAGCTAAAGAACACCAACGCCAAAGTCCGAGTGCCACTAAATGACACCTAGGTCAAAGATTAGGGTTACCTACCAATTTAGGGGGAATTCTCTGCAGGTGTCACTGCTCGCGTATTGTTTCGGTACTTTGTTAGTTGAATTCTTGTCATTATTTTTCAAATAATAAAAAAAGATATGACAAGACGCGACATTTTAAAAAATAAATTAGCTTTTTTTATTAAACTGCACTTTGTTTGACGTCAGCATCATGCGTCTGTAGAGTGGTCTGCGAAGCTGTTGTCGACTTGAAACAATTTGGTCAGGGTTGGTTCCCAGAAGAACCTTTTTTGGCAGTTACGGTTGTAGCCTGGAAGGAGAGAACAGAAAGAACTGAGATATTATTATTGCACAACGATATCGAGAACGATGCAGCCGGGTAGAGGTTGATTTCTGTAAACAAGTTAGTTTGGTGGAAAGGCTTCACTTCTTTTGCCGATTTTATTAGAACGTAGATAATGTAAAAACTATGATATTATAGGTGCAAGTTTGTTAAATACTTTGCGCTGGATTAGACTGCAGTGATCCGGAGCCAAGCATGGAATAAAAAGAAAGAAAAAATACATTTGTATTCCGCTACGATTTCAGAAGCACTGAGTATCCTTGTGGTGCTTTTCTTCGTATGACAATCTTAGCTTATTTTATCGGAAAAAGTGTCCTACCAAATTAAGAAGTTCTCGATACTGCCGGGTTGCTTTGGGAACGTTCTACTTTTACAAGAGGCTAGCCATTGGTGTGATACTCGTACTAAGGGAAAGTAAAAATTTAACCGTTTTTCTACGTACGAGAACGTCCTAACGGGGTAATCCAGGAAAAATACTCTTGGTCTACACACAATGTCAATACCTGTTATTTTCACTTTAACAATCTAGCCGTACCTTTAGTAGTGTCCGGGCGCGATACGTATATGGAAAAAAGATTACTCAGCTACATGCGCAAGCAATATATCTGAAGGTAAACTGAGTCCTCAAAAAAACTGTGTCTGCCACAAACGAAAGATCTGTGAATTCTTCTGCGAAATAATATAAACCCACACATGCGCATTGAATTGTATTCTTTGGTACAGTACCGGAATGGCCAAGGAAATAGCGTGAAAAAAAAAAGAGAAATATGGGCGAAGGCCAGCTTACAGACAGTTGTGTCTGACTATACTCTCGACTATTCCGAGTCTCTTTTCTTAGCTATTTCTTTCATGTAGTAATACGAATCTATCTGGCTGGCTAATTGGTCTCTAGTGCAATCCGCTTGATTATATACGACCAAGACTTACTGGAATGGCGCTCCTCTTTCTTCAGCCGAGGTAACCTCCCTGCAGTCCGTGTTGATTGTAGAAGCCGCCAGCACCACGGTTAAAGCCAGTGTTGAATCCTCCATAGCCGGAGCCGTATCGGTTGTAGGTGGTCTGATCGAACCCGTGGTTGGTGCGGTAGCCGTCGCGGTTCCTGAAGCCTTGGACGTTGTTATAGGCATTCGCGCTACCGAAGCCTCCACTACCCTGGTTGAAGCCAGACACGCCGCGGTTGAATCCATAGCCGTTGGCACCGGCTACGTGGCCAAAGCCAGTGCCGAAACCAATGCGGCTGTCCACCTCGTCCTTCTTCTCTCCAGTAGCAGGTTCCTGCTTGGTTGCCGGTTTCTCTTCGGTAACAGGCTTGTCTTCGGCATGTGCCAAAGTGGCTACGGCCACAAGGACGGCTAGCGCAAACTAGTAGTTTGCAGGGAAGAAGTAAAGAGTAAAGAACACAAGTCGCTACAGCAGTGACATGACATTTCCGAAATAGCTTACACGACGAAGTGCACTCGCGTTGTATTGTGAATAGGCAAAGAAAAAAATTGAGACAGAGCGTAGTTGTGTTGATAATATCTGTGGAAGGCTGCCTTACAAAGGGATACTACTTCAGTTAACCCAGACAAACTTTTAGAAGCGAAGATTTGCCGGACGGTACTCTAACTGAACGCTTCACTGCACAGTCTTGACACTGAAAGCGGTTGTGTCACAAGACCAAGTTATTCTATCATTGTCATCGTGCAATGTCGTCTCAAATTACCTGGCTGGCACAAAGGCATCTCGCCAATTAACTGCAAAGATGGGCATGTGCAAAGGAAGTAAGCTCATAGCCATGTGCATATGTGTTGGTATTTAGCGCATTACTGCTAGCTATTTTGACAGTGGGGCAGAAGTTTTCCAATTTCTTACTATTTTCCAGCTTTGAGCGGTGACATTGCCGCAATCATTGTGCAGCGATAAAAACAATATTTATTTTCTGTCAGCACATCCCCTAATGAAGAGTAGAAAGAGAAAAATAATCTAAGAATGCACCTTATTTGGTACGCAATTAAAATGAAAAATCTTTGTTGCATGGCTACTCCTGCATTAGTTGTCACAAATCTTCAAGCCATGTACGCGGTACGTGGGCAGAACCTCCAGATAACCAGTACGTTAATAACGACCCATAATTTCTTGAAAGACCTAAAGCAACAAACACTAGACTTTCAGGGACAGAAAGCTCGGGAATCGTGACATAAAGGTACACGATTCTCTTCACTTTCTGACTATTTGAATAGTGCCAATCGGGTGAATAAACTAAGAATACAAACGGTCGTGGCAGAACACAACTCACCAACTTGCGACCCATCTTTTCTGGAGGGCACGGTGTGTGACTGGCTCTCTTGGGGCGCGCTGACCAAGGTTGACTCTCCGGAATACTCAGGGGCAACTTTTATAGCCCCCCAAACGTTGACCTATTGGCTGGGCCATTCCCACTTGAGAGCCAGCGGCGGCATTTTATTTGTGTACGTTTAGATCGGCTTCCCTTTCATCCGGTCCACACCCTCGCCCTCGTCGCCAGCCGGTCCACCTGCTTTGGCCGCCGTGGTGGTTCTGCCCCCTAGACTACGCTCTTGCATCGTCCTAACGACACATCCACCGGAACACAAAGAGGGGAAGGGTTAGGAGACCGCAGGGGAAAGATACAGCGCACGCCCTTCGTTGGAGGCCCGACGAGGCGCTCCTTGCCAGGTACGTGGCAAAGGAAGGCCAGACAAGGCAAAACGCGCAGCCCGGCTTCGTCTCCGCCGGCAGCGGAGAAAACCGGTGACGATCATGACCGGAGATGGGCGAGGGGCAAAAGGGAAGGCGCAGGGGGAGGGCAACCGAGAGGAGGTGAAGTCGCGGCCGCGAGGAGTTGGGATGTTGCTCGTGCGCGTGTAGGCTTGCTTTTTCTTTGCTATCGAATTCGTCGTCCGGTCCGGCTCGCCGGCAGCACGCGCGCGCGGCTTTGTTGCCTCCGTTTGTGCGCGGTCGGTGGTGCGTCGCCGTGGCTCGATGAGGCAGCTCGCTGATGGGAGAAGAGAAAATAAAAAAAAAGAAGCGAGAGAAAAAGTTGCTACGGGATGTATACACAGAAAGACGCGTAGGACTCCGGGAATCAGAAGAATAGGCGTGGAGCGGCGGTTGCGTCTATCGCGAGTGGCTCGCAGTTGTGGACCTCTTCTAAGAAATGTCGAGGTCGGAACGCTACGTGCAAGTGTCTTCGGAACAGTGGAGCTTCGAAGAGAGGGCTCGGCAAGCAAAGGAGATGAGGAGTGAGTGATCTCCGGGCACGTGCGGTCTTTCAAACGAAATACCGAGTAGTCACAGCCACTTCTGTTAGACATGTATTACAGACTGAAACTGCGACAAGGTCAGAAAAAATAACCGATGTAACCTTGTCAGCCTGAACCACTTGCCCTAACTGCACAAACTAAGCGTTTATTTTTTTCGCTTCGACGGAGTTCTCAATGGGCATATTCTCGTGATTTTTGTAAAGCCTTTCGGCAATAAATGCCTTAAGCTATTTATTACCTAAAATCGAACATTGGGCACATATATGTTCATTAAATTGGAATTATAAAACAATCTTCCCGCTCATGATTACAATGCAAACTGTCTTTTTCACCTACTATGCGAAGGTTAGCATGCTTGCACGAGGAATTCAGGCTGCATTCCCCATCTGAGGACGTTTCGCAGTAAACAAGATAAATAATGAACTCGACGCAACGATGAAAGCTTGCAGATATCGCAAGATAACCAGAAAACTACAGCATAAGTATCAATGATGTGTACGTATGACGCCTTCCCCGAACCTACTACATCGATCTATGGGAATAGAACTTCTTTACTTCAGGGCGAACGGTGTGAAGTTTCGGTTTCTTTACGGAGAAATACTTTATAAGAAACCGAACAGGTTACCTCGGCTACTTGGAAAGCTTCCTGCTTGGAATATGAGAAATTGAGCCCACTGTTTAGTCAATACATTTACTATGTGGGTCTTTGTTCTGTCGATGCGTGCTCCAGCGTCGGAAAGACGGTAAGAAATTTATACGACTTTATAAATGAAATAAAAACAAATTACCTTACAATACACCCCCCATGTAGTTTCTCTTTAAATACAAACATCTTGGGTCATATAGAACATTAATAAACCTATCAGGGAGGAGAGCAGATTAGGGAGGAGTTAGCATTAACATTAAGAAAAATAGCGTTGTTTTCGCGTTTAGCATAGGCTGCCTACTCTTGACGGATGCCTATAAGGAGAATGCCCTAGTCGACAGCGATACGGCGGCTGCGCAACAAGGCTTATTTTACTTGCAGGTGTAAAGCAATAGAGCATGTTGTTTGATACAGCCGATAATAAATTTTGTAACTTTTTCGCGGCATAATGGCACAACATTATGTTTCTAAGCCTCACTTGGTTTTCTAGAAAACTAATGGTCAGCAACGCACAAAATCGAATCACTAGTGTAAAAGAACACACATAATGTGTCCAGTTACACCATCGTTTTTAAAAATCGCCTGTGGCAGATAGCATAATTCTAGTCGTTGAGCTGGATTATTCACAACGGCGGAAATTACCAGCACGAGACATCGAAACACATCTTTAACGAACATTGGGGAATTAACTTTTTGAGTAATTACTGTATGGCACATATTGCAGTTTACGAATTGTAGTCAGTGAACTTGAAAGACGAATCAAATTGAAAGATAATTTCTAGGGTGATACCGATTTCGATATGGTATTTCTCAAATGGTGGAAGGAAAGACATGGGCATTCTGTTATTCCTCTGTTTCAATGCATAAAAGAACTGGTTGTTAAAAAAGTGAGTGGACCAAGAGTGCATTCTGCGACGAGTTTGATGGGGCATGACGGCGCACCATAAACTGGTGTCGTCCTGCAAATTCATTACAAGTGGATAAGCCTGACAAACTCACCGGCTACAATTGCAGTATGTGCCTGTAAGGTAATTATTTAAAAACTTAATTAGTGTAGTATTGTAATTTAGTTGAGTATGCGTTTATATTTTTCGAGCTAGTAATATCTGCCTCTCTGAACATTGCAGCTCAAAGACTAGAATTATGGTATCCATTTCACAGTTATTTTTAAAAAATTCATAAAACGTAGAAAGGATCCCCCCATATAGAGAGGCATACGTTAGCGAATGATTACCCAACTAAACTACTTTTGCAATTTCAACAGAAAAAAGGAGGAATCCGATATTTTTTAGAAGGGATTGGTACTAAATACGGTAGAACCAGGCGTTACATTCACGACCATGTGGGCCCAACCAACTATTTTCTTTTATAAATGAAGCCACTATAAAAGGGAATTGCTTATATTCCTCAAACAGACTGCTTTGCCATGTTTGAGAGCTTCCTTTTGGCACTACATCCTAATTGATAGAGAATTTCTACTAGTGAAACTTCTCAACAAGATGTTAATTTTGCTTCATCCATGGCCCAAAGACATTCATACGGGTTCTTTGTAGCATGTCTTAGACATTATTCAACAAAAAGTCTAATGTCCTAATACTTACAGCAGGCTATACATTGTCATTATGAAATGACAGAAAAATGTGCACAGGCTCTCTATAAAATATATAGAAAAGCTTTTGTCACAAAAGCTCTCAGGATAAGAAACTATCTGACCACTATTTATTAGTCTTAGCCAGATAGGCGGACTACTCGTCACCGTCATGGTGCCGACGTGTCTGCATTAAGGCAAAGGAAAACCTGACTGCCTACCGGATCGGAGCAGTACGCAGCTTTTGGGAGCACCCTGAAAAGGGATGTTGGGCGCCTTTGAATTAAGTATCGTCAATTAATTACCTTTGTAAAGCAGGTGCTGTTACTAACATTATATGTGGCACGTAATTAGTGCATAACATAAAAACAAGACGTCAAAGCCAACATTCCGGCTGTAGTAAGTGCAATCATTCAACCAATGTTTGATTCTACCTCGAATTCTATTCATGCATTTGTGTCGACTTATAATAAGGAGCGGGCAGCACAGCATGGTAGGGAGTTTCGTATAAGTGCCATCTTGGAAGTACGCAAGATTGCAACTAGTTGTCAAATAATCTGTCGTCCCACCTTGGATAGTTCCGGGTTTTCTCATCCATGCCAGCATTATGTGAAATTACATAGTGAAATGTTAGTATGAAAAATTACTGATAAAAATGGCATGTGCCCTGAGCCTACAAGTATCAATTATACATATACTACTGGGGATGTTAAAAGCTGAGTTTGAGTAAATGGACGCAGCTGACTTCACGGCTGTCTGTTCCGGCCACAATTCAGTCCACACTGATCAATGGCAATATAATAGGACGCCAGGAATCGATTCTTTATTGTTGCGAACTATCTCAACGATATACAGTACCCACAAGGTTGCAATTATGATGCACTTTACATTTATTTAATAAAATTCTGGTGTTTTACGAGCCAGATCCAATATTTGATTATGGAACACACGATAGTGGGGGACTCCAAAATATTTTTGACCACCCGAGCTCCTTTAGCGTACACTAAATGCAGAGTAAACAAGTGTTTGCATTTCGCCCCCATCTAAATGCACCTGCTCCGGCTGTAAATTTAAAGCATGATTTCGTGTTTAGCAGCGCAACGTCGTTATATACTAAGCCACCACAGCGGGTGTAATGAACTCTAGCAGTAGTCTCTACATGGGTACTCGTATAAATATTGTTATTTTTATCTCGTGACCAAATTGGTAAGAAGAACAAAGCATTTCTGGTTTACGTCGTGTTCAGCGCAACACGTTGCGAAGTCGATGGAGGGAAGTTGCTTCTCTTACGTTATTATCGGCCTCTAAAACAGGTATGAATCGGCTCTGGCAGAACAAGCTGCACGGACCGAATACTGTGCGCACATGGTTCTTCAGAACGCAACTGTGGACTTCGTGTGTTGAGTCGGATACCAGAGGGACTCATCATAATTAACACCACCACCACCATCATCATCATCATCATAATCAGCCTATCTTTACGTCCACAGCAGGATGAAAGCCACTCCCTGCGATCTGAAATTACCGTTGTCCTGCGCCAACTGATGCCAACCTGTGCCCACAAATTTCCAAATTTCATCACCTCACCCCCACCCCTCTAGTTTTCTACCATCCTCGACTCTGCTTCCCTTTTCTTGGAACGCATTCTCTAATGGTCCACCGGTTATCCATCCTACGCATTACATTGCCTGCGCAGCTCCATTTACCCCCCTAATGTCATTTAGAATATCGGCTTCCCGGTTTGCTGTCTCATCAACACCGCTCTCTTTTTGCTTCATAGCGTTACTCCTAACATTTTCGATTCCATAACTCCTTGCACTGTCCTTAACGTGTTCTCGAGCTTCTTTGTCAATCTCCAAGTTTCTGCCGCGTATATTAGCACAGGAAGAATGCAGTGATTATACACCTTTCTTTTCAATGACAGTGGTGAGATCCCAGCCAGGACCTGGCAATGCGTGCCGTATGCAGTCCAACCCATTTTTATTCTTCTGTAAGCTTCCTGCTCATGATGAGGGTACCATGAGAGTAATTGACCTATATAAAAATACTCCTTTACAGACTCTGGAGGCTGAGTGGTGACCCTCAACTCTTCTTCCCTTGCCAGGCTATTGATCATTATCTCTGTCTTCTGCATATTAATCTTCAACGCGACTCACAATTTCTCTGTTAAAGTTCTCAATCATTTGTTGTTTCGTCCCAAGCGTTGCTGAATGGGACAATGTCATCTGCAAACCGAAGTTTGCTGAGATATTCGCCGTTGATCCTCACTCCTGAGCCTTCCAAGTTTACTAGCTTGATTACTTCTTCCAAGCATGTACTGAATAGCACTGGAGAAATTGTGCCTCCTTGCCTGACCCCTTTCTTGATAGGTAACATTCTACTTCTCTTGTGGAAAACCAAAGTACCTGTGGAATCTTTGCAGATATTTCCAGAGATATTCACGTATGCCTCCTGCACTCCTTGATTGCGTAATGCCTCTATGACTGCTGGTATCTCTACTGAATCAAATACCTTTTTCATAATCTATGAAAGTCATATAGAGGGGATGACTGTACTCTGCAGATTTATTGATTACGTGATTGATAACTTGAGTATGATCCATTGTAGAATATCCCTTCCTGAAGCCAACCTGTTCTCTTGGTTCACTGAAGTCAATTGTTGCCCTCGCGGTGATTTTACTCTCATATCAGAAACTCGTACCTAGGAACTCCTTCGTCTCGAGATGCCGGGTTGGTAGGCCTTTAGCTTCATCCAAAGCCTCAACCATGATCACTAGCATAAGACACTGCCTGCGAACTTATCTGAAAAACGAGACTTAGGCCTAGCTTCCTGCTTTTACTGGTGTGTTGACGGGGTGTTTTTACATCCAAGCACTTTAGTCCAACTTACTAATGATATCGCAATGAAAAACAAACCACATAAGAAGAGGCGTGTGCACACACGAAGCGCACAAAGCGCTAACTTGCAAACTAAGGTACAAATTCCAGCGTATAACCACATTTTGTTATGAGGCTTGGTGAGGGGCCCTTTAAAAACTGCAAATACTGAGACATTCAATCAGAGCCCTCGGCTACAGGGTTCATGATATTATAATTAAGGGTGTACTAATATTCGAAACTTGCGAATAACAAATCGAATCGTGTCCTATTTGATTCGGTCTTCGAATGGAATAGTCACTATACGTAAATGCGACTATTTTTCGAATGCTGTTCGATTATTTGAAAACATCAACTGCCTCGAATTAAACATAAAACTGGAGCACAAGTATCTTAAATGTTCACCCCCACGAGCATAATATAGACATAAAACATGAGAACTTGCGTGATAGAGCAGGCTACGTCGCTTAGATAGCCATACCTTACAGGCTATAGAGCGATCATTCGCACTGTCTGAAGAGCACTGTGCATGCCAAGGAATTATTTATTTGCTCCTGATGCTCCAGTTGTGCTTTTATTAACAAAGGTTCATATTGTGCTATGTAACGACAGAAACCGTGCTAACTTGAAGAATAAGACGATGCAAAGATCATGTTATAATTATTGCGGCAACGGTTGTTCATTATTTGAAAACTATTCCATTAGATTCGCTTCTGGCACTATTCGATTCGTATTGGATTCGGTCTCAAATATCTCTATTCACAGACCCCGATCTATAATGTACCACTTTCAAGCTTCGGTATGTCAAACCCTACAACTTAATTCTAAGTGTCCTGACAAATGAAATCAGCAACTACTACGTGATACGACTCTGGCCCTTAGGCGAACGCAAGGAACGCGCAACTTAATATGCGGGTTTGCGTCCTCGCGGAAGTGCGGACCTTTTCTCTTAAATACGTGGCCTGTGTGCCAGCTCTGGACTGCTGCCACACGCCGTGAAAGCTAAGGCCAGCGGTTAACGCTCTTCCTAAACTTATCTGTCTTGGCTTTCCACCATTATCTTGCCATTACCGCGATATACCGGATGTCCAGTCACGGATATTGTGGTTCGTACATGGCATCGCATCTTGCCGTAGTACGGGGTGTAGAATGAAACTTCCTTGCTCGATCACCGCTGGAAGATTTGCGGCAGTGGTACCGGCCTTACTGTGTGCGTCTGCGCTTTTTAGAATAAATTGCGAGCAGCTTCACCAACTTCAAATATATGTAGCTATTGTTTTCTGTTTTAATAATAATTATTATTTATAGCATTGAGCAAGATGAAAGGAGTTCTCCAAACCGATAGTGATTTGTTTTCGAAACTTTGTGCTCAACCTAGCGTAGCCCTTTAGCACCACGTTGTTCTAATTCCCCTAATATTAAAATGTGTCTATTCACATGAAACACTCTTTAAAATCTCAACCTATGCTCACAGTTATTAGACCACCGTATATTTTTTTTTTTTTTGCTATGGTAACTCTGGTACAGAAAAAAAACATCTTAGGTCAATTTCTTTTATTGAACATCGTACAGCTTCTGGGCAATTAGATTGTACATAGGAAAAAGGCGGCATTCTCTTATTCACAACCAGTACCGAACATAGAAAATGTTGACTCTAGTAACTTCGGTGGTGCAATGACCTCCGGCCAGTCTTATCCAGTGAAGTAAAAATAAAAGCTGCAGGTAGGTTAATTGTGGTCGCGCACAATTGGCTACCCTACACATGAGAAATGGAAAGAAAAACCGAGCTAAACTACCCAAATATTGCAACTGTCACTCCTTTAGTAGACGCCTATGAGTGACGTGTTGGTTAAGCCTCACCATTGTTCCATTGGGCGAGCATCAAGCAAGCGTTCTTGCGTTCTTGTCAAGCCCCGGTACTGCTCGCTCCTAGCTTGCCCGTCGGGAAGGCGAAGTCCCGTTCCTCATGGGCGTCTCGCGCAGCCGCTTCATATCAGTAATATTAAAACATAAACTACACAACTTAATAGTCTTACACGCTGTCAGAACGGAGCTAATTATATTAGCTTTTACGAGCTGCGTTTTCATTAATGATATTTGAGTTGAGTAAGCTATTATATGTCTTTTATTCAATTATAGTCCCTTTCATCGCCTGATAGTACCAAGTTTTTAAACTGTATTCTTGCGTTACTTTCCATAAGACATGAGTTAGTATTCATTGCATCCATTTCTTATTTGTATTTGTGCCAGTTTACTTAGCAGTTCTTGCAACTGTTTCTTTTTTTCCTGCCAGCGTTTTTTTTTTTTTTTCAGTGGTCCGAGATCCATTTGATTTTAGGTCTTTTTCCTGGTAACACTGCCGGCGCTTGTAGCTGAACCCACAACATCCCGAACTTCCACATTTTTAACTCTTTGTCCAATCAAAAATAAAGAGAGTGAGAGAGAGAGGGGGAATTTCCTTCATAATTTCATTTCGTCGAGTGACTTTTGGCACCATATGGTTATTACTAATATTGAACCCCTAGGTTACAGTATTTTTTCAGAAACTAGTTTGTCATTGCACGTGCGTTGTGAGGCGGGGGAGGGGGGGAGAGGCATGGCAGAGGGTGTGTGCTTATGTTCTTTTGAATGTTTCTATACGACGCGCAAGTACTCATGCGCCTCAGACTATTTCATACACCTGGGTCGTGTCTTTTATATACTTGAAGCCTTCGTCATTCGAAAAGCCGTGTGTCTATACGTATAAGCGAATTGACCTTAAGAAGAAATGCACCACACTACATTCGTCATTAGATTAGAACAATTAGGTAGCGCTATAATTTGAACCGACAATTGCCATGTGTTCAATGTGGTAATAGAAGCTTGACTCCCAAGCAATAAACTGCGCAAGTCTAGAAACAGGTAAAGGGCACAAGTCTTCGATTCTTAAATAGTCACTCTGTGGGTGCTTCGTGCTGTCTGCTACAAAAATAGTTTTTTTCCTTATTACCATTTATCCTCAATAATAAAGTCTGCGAAATTTCCGCGCTGTTCACGCCACTAGTTCGAAAAATGCCCAGGCAGTGCTACTAGCAGCCTTTGCGCAGTGCTATTGGGAGCCGCTGTAGCAGGCAGTGCACACTTGTGAATACCCAGTTGTAAGTGGTGAAATCCATATTACTGAATGTAACAACATACAAATATTGCAGAAGTTCTAACGCAGTGTATTGCATGTATGGGTGCTTTTACGGGATTTGAACCAGACGGCAACAGTGGAGTGCTACACATTTGTCTAATGAGACAAACGGCATGCTGTTCGCAATAGTCTCCATTTACTAAGACTATCTTTTGGAGTACGATCACTTATCCTTTTTGTTACGTTTAATTAGGCTAACTTTTAAATATTCTTTAAAACACACAAGTCGTATTTTCCAAGTTTTAGAATGTGCTCAGAAACATCTAATATAATTTTTTTCAGGATATTTCTGATCAGAGCCCGAGATATAGTTAGAAAAATGGCGTCACTCCATCCTTGCACGTGTTCACAATAGCGCAATCAACTGCCTTTCTAAAAAATAAAGCCTGCATTGTCATCTCAAAAGAAACAAAACAAAACAAAAACGAAAGAAAATCGAGCGGACACTGTGCTCAGCGTATGTCAGCACCTTCGTTATGACGATCGAAATCCACCACGGTCCCAAATAATAGGAGATAGGCAGAAGCTAAAGACGGGAATGCAAGCACTGTCGTCGCTGTCGTCGGCGCTTTGTACGACTGGCATGCCGGCTTCAGTCTTTAGAAACGGGATTGATCGCGCAGCAATCCAGACGCGCAAATGTTCAGTGACGTTATTATTAAACAGCTTTAGTCGGGCGTACGCAGGGCTTTGCGTTGGCAAGGCAGTTACGTATCGAAAGCGCGCGTGCGTAGAACGTAACCGCAACGTTCAATGTAGCGTGCATGCTCTTCCGTTGTGCTGTCGCGAGATCCTGTTGAAGGTCCACCTAAATAGGTCGCAAAGTGTACAACGAAAAGCATGCCAAAACCGATTGCCGGATATATCAGTTAGTGGCGCACAATTGAAGCCCGACTAGGTGAGGGGGGGACAAACACTAAAACTAGGAAACCAAATTGTGAAAAAACAAATTTTCGAAAATTTTATTCACAATGCTGTGATACGAGTAAATATTCCGTTGAAATATTTTTGCTGTACTAAACCAACTAGTGCACTCTAAGAAAAAGAGAGTAAAAAGTGAGTCACGGCAACTTGACTCTCTTTTTTATTCCGAAGACTCATTTTTGCGCGAGTAAAGTCACAAAAGAAGAGTCAACATTTGTGTATGGGTCATTTGACTCTCAATAGCACGCGAAGAGTCGTCGTGGAAGATCGCGACTCTGATATGCGGGATGAGTCTGGCGAGAGAAAGATTATAATGCAGGAGAAGAAATACCAGATAGCATCTTCTCTTTTAGGCACGCCCTCGGGTTCCTGTCCTGGTTGTAATGAGGTGCATCATTCTTTCGTCCTTTTCATGTTTTGCGATTGCATCGAACTATAAATATCGACTTTCCTCGACCATGTTTGTTAATATCTCACACGCTTAAGCGATAACTGGTTTCCTATGCTAAGGAAGACCCGGATTTGTCACACTGGATTATGACCATAAGTCAATCTAAAAAAAAAGTATTGGCTACTAAAGAGAGCACAGCAACGAGATAACAAGTTCAGTAGGCGCACTCAACAGTGTCAATTGTGAATATAATTCTGCTACGTAAAATTAAATTTTGAGGATTTAAGTTCCAAAATCAAGATCCTGTTATGAGGCCCATGGTAATAGAAAGCTGCAGATTCATTTTCAGCAGCTCGGGTTATTTAACGTGCACGGAATGCACAGTATACGCGCGTTTTCGCATTCTGCCCTCATTGGGATGCAACTGCCGCGGTTGTGATTGGACCCGTGACCTCGAGCTCAGCAGCGCAACACCAAAGCCACTGGCCTACCGCAGTGCGTTGCGTTCCGCGACCAGAAAGAAACATTAGCGTACGCAGCACTGCTTTTGAACCCCCTAGAAATATAAAAACAAAAATGTAGCA
The DNA here is from genome assembly GCF_023375885.2 of Dermacentor andersoni. Taxonomy (NCBI): domain Eukaryota; kingdom Metazoa; phylum Arthropoda; class Arachnida; order Ixodida; family Ixodidae; genus Dermacentor; species Dermacentor andersoni. The sequence goes on from NC_092814.1 coordinate 290,216,788, forward strand.
GTTTCCCCCCAATCCTGCATGAACCACTGCACGAACAACTGCGCGAACCAAGGTTCGTAGTTTCATCGGTGGAATAAACTGCAGTAAACATTCGATTACTCCTTAAATTAGCAAGTACGGGGTCACGCACGCACGTGCAAACATGAACAGATCTCACTCAATGACCGCGAACACTCGCTGTGACAGCGTCGGCGTGATGAAGGGCGCAAACAGAGCGGACAGAACGCTTCTGCTGCCTCTTCCTTTAAAGCGTCTCCGAAACTTGAAATGGCGCTATATAAACGCCCCCCAGCTTTGCACCCATCGGAAAGTGTCTCCAAGACAGAGTGATAGTGGCTCCAGACCGGGCTAGAGCAACGGCCAGAGAAGCGTGCTAAACCAGCTCCTCCCTTCCCCGTCTTGCGCGAATTTCATCACGTGACCACCTATAGACACTTGGGGCACCCATCCAGACACTATACATCTCAGCTCACCCTCGAACACTTCCTTTAACGCACACAGCCAACGGCGCAGGATAGGATCTTGTCGCACTTGAATTTATACTCACGGCAACACCGACAGATATATTTCGACGGTCTTGTCTATATAATTGCTATATAATTGCTATAATTGCTTGCTTTTATTATATATAAATGATATCACTAGTGGTATTACGTCATTTTTCAGGATGTTTGCAGACGACTGCGTAGTATATAGGGTTATTGATAGTGATTCTGATTTTTATGCACTTCAGAGTGATTTAGATAAACTTTTAACTTGGTGTGCGAAATGGGAAATGTCACTTAAGGTTTCAAAATGTTTAAACATCACCTTTACAAGGAAACATTCATAAAAGACATAAGAGTACAAATTAAATAGCGTTACTCTAAGCAGGGTTACGGAATGTAAATACTTGGGAGTTTGGTTTACTTCAGATTTAAAGTGGAACAGGCATGCACAGCAGGTAAGAAAGAAGGCTGCACGAAAGTAGGGCTTCCCCCGTCGAAATTTTGGCCAATCAACCAGTAAATTGAAAGAACAGCTGTATTTTACTCACATACGTTCGGTACTTGAGTACGCTTGTATCTGCTCGGATCCTTATACGTGTCAGTTAGTCGATTTACGTGAAAAAATTCAGAATAGGGCGGTTCGATTCGTTATTGGTAATTAGGACAGAAACCTCAGTATTACCGAAGGCAAGCGCAGACTTCATTGGCAAGATCTAAAGGAACGAAGAAAGTGCCTCAGACTCAAATTTTTTCACATTTACTATTCTAAAATAGGCATTGACAGGAACGAATATATTAAATTACCATCGTACATTTCCCGTAGAAGAGACCATGCCTTCAAACTCCATGAATTTCCTTTTAAAGGTGACACCTTGCGTTATGAATTTTTTTATAGGACCGCGAGGGAGTGGAATGCGCTCCCGTCAAATATTGTTGGTATACAATGTAATGAAACGTTTTACCGTGCTTTGTGCGTTGAAATGAGTGTCAATTGATGTAGATATATATGTACCCCCCTGCTGTAATGCCTTCTAAGGCGATGCAGGTACTCAATAAAATAAATAAATAAATAGCAAAATTCGCAATAACTACAAAATTTTACTAAGGAGCAACCACGCTGCTTCTCCATTTCGTGATAGAGCGGTGAACGATATTTCTAGAAACTGTGTTGCTGAATCTCCGCCAAACGACTACGCTCGAATTTGCTGACAGCGGCACACATTCGCAAGAACTTCTGGAGGAAATACCGGAGTTCTGGCAGCTTCAGGTGCGCTAGATTATTCAGCAACATGGGCGGCTTTGTAGTTCTACCTTACATCAGAGCAAACTGCACTCGACAGAAATCAAGGGCAGCCGCACCGTTATAGCTAAGCAAATTAAGGACAATTACGCGCGTCTTCACACTTCGAGCGCGCTTCGACAGCGCAACGATATATATTTCAAACGCAACCAGACTCGGACGAGCAAATTTTGCTTCTGCGAAGTGAACGTAGCGGCTATTCCAAGACGCATGTTAAATTCATGTCTGTTTCATTCGTGAACATTACTTACGTGACTCAAAATTATCAGTGAGCAAAACAGTCTGTATTTCAACGCAAGGAAACAAAAACGAAACTAGGGTATTGCGCAGTTGTGCGCGTAAAAAATTATCCAAAGCCGAAGCCGTCAATAGCATGACGCCATTTATCAGTTGCGTTTCACCATGGGCGAGTGCGTTGTTGTTGAGTGGTTCTGAAAGCGCTGCGTTAGGCGCGACTGCTACCAGGCGTTGCGGCAAGTTACGGTGGCAACTTCTTTCCGTGCTGTGTGATTGCGACGAGGGGGACCGCCGCCAGCAGCAGCGTGTCGCCGATGTCGTCTTTGCCGACATCGAGCAAGTGCAGCTCGCCGGACCGTTAGAAGCACCCGAAGTGTTGCGGTTTGCACTGCGTCTTTCATTGTGATATGGGAGATCGCAACGCACAGAGACGACCAGATGCATACAAAATACCACCCGAGGGGAGTGACCTGTGCCATATTTCTCTTAAGTTCTCAGGTAAGCATATCAGCTTTTGTTTCGAGTTTACAGACGGCGCGTACTCGGCCCTTCCGGTATGGCTACATTTTGCGTCACGTTTCTCTTGACAGTTCCCAGATGTTTCTTAGGCATGCGTGCGCGTATGTGTGCGAAAAAATTGCTGGCAGACGGAAGCCTCAGGAGAGCATTTGAAGTTACAGCAAAGCTCTACTGCCAGGAGAAACACAGTTCTTAACGACTTTAGTGACGAGTGGCCTGTCGCATCGAAACATCCGTAGAATATCCAGTACTGCGTAACTTGAAGTGTAGATACAATACGAGCAACAGTGTGACTTTCGCGGTCGAGGACAGGTCATCGAAAAGACAGCTTGTGTATTCTGAAGATTTACTAGCGCTTTAGGTATATTACCGCGAATAATGAAAGGGCTACAACGCTGTATGGCAGTGGCAGGCAATGTGGCAGCACAGATATTTTCGTAGCTGTAAAGCGGCCGCATGCACAAGCGAACAGACACAGCGCTTTAGAAGCGCTGAAACGGAACAAATTTAATGTGAATTTGGCTGTAAGTAGAAAACACATTAGCTCACAATCTAAGCCTCTATATAATGTATTATTTTTTACGTAATCTTTACTTTCACGGTTGTAAATAGTTAAAAGCATGAATTTGCTGCAACATTTATATAGTAAATCCTACTAGGCTTACAAAACCTGGGTGTGTTATGTGGTGAATTTGTAATATTGCTACTGCTGTTGCTGCTACTGCTGGTGTTTTATGAAAGAAGGGTCCTTTTATTTGTATCTTTATGTTAGTGCCCATATTTGCCAAGCAGAAATGACTTGTTTGCAAAGTTTTACCTTCCAGTGAGCTGCATATAAACCCAAGTTTATCCTGTCTTGGCTATTGTAATGTGCATACAACAATTTTAAGTATATACAGCTGTAGTTGGCTTAGTCGCTGCACCATATTCTGTAAAAGGAGAAGGGTATTTATTATTTTACTGCTTCGATGCAAAAATATCTTTTTCTTGTACCAAGAAACGCTGATAGCATTGAATGAAATGAAGTGTGGTGTATTTTTCTAATACCTTAATAAAGGAAATTTTGTCTGCCGTGTATCAGAGATTACTTTACCTTCTTTTACTAAACAATGTGTTATGTCCTCGGCTACTGCATTTGTCCTGTGTATTTTTATAATTTTGAAATGTATTTTATTTTAGGTATTCAAGAAATGGCAACAACCAGAAGTCGGCATCTTATCCAGCACGTTATGGGTGAGACAAACCGTAGCAGGCACTTTCGCATATCTCATTAGCATATGATGCTATTTCTGGTAATTTTTGTGTCCACTTTCCTGTCTTTATTCATTTTAGTATTATTGTGCAAAGGGAAATGTTTTACATTGAGACAGAGTAATCGCCCAAAGGGGAGACATGGCTGGAGCAGACAACACACACAAGCCTTCTTTGTCCGTATCTCAATGTTGCGCATTTACTCTGTCGTTATCTACCAACAAGCCCAAGTTCCTCATCAGCTACATTTACTAATTATCCGTTATTACAATTTCATTGATACAACATTGAAAGTACAGAGGTACACAGGAAGAACGAGACTTGAAATGATGAAGAGCCGTCGAACAAGGAGCCTCGCTGGAGCCAATGTTTCGACAAAGACAAGGAGATTTTTCTTCTCAAAACGTTGGCTCCAGTGAACTTTCTTGTTCTATAACTATTTACGGTTAAATGAAAGCAGTATTGCTCTTGCTGAAGTATTGTGCACTATGGAATAAAAATTAGCAGGGTGAAATATCAGGAATGTCAAAATTCTTGTATATTCCAGTGCTAGAGGGAAAGCCAGAAAAACAAGATGTAGAGAACCACATTGTTATTTTTCACTGCCCAGTTTGGCCAGCTTCATTGCGAATTTGCACTTTGTTGCATTAACGACCACAGGAATTCGTTCATTGATTTAGCTTGGTGATTTACTTCTGTTAATAGATTTTGAACTGGTACTAATGCAGCTTAAAATAATGCATGTAAAAATATACAATGACATTTTAAGGTGCCAGCTTTGCAGTTGACTAGCAGATCACATGATGGTATGAGCTCAGGTTTCAACCGAACTTCCATGCACAAATCGGTTGCACATTCTTTTTTTTCATTCTTGGATTTTCATAAACATAAGTACCGTTTCTTTTTTGTCGGAGTTCTGGTTGTTTCGTAGAACCTAACTGTTTGCCTTTATTTGTATTGGTAGCCATGTTACACAGACAGCAAAATATTTAATGTAAATCGCGACATGGTAGGACTAAGAACATTTGTGCAAATTTGTTGGAGGTACACTCTGGCGGCTCCTAACCCTGCGTCTTATTACCCCCCTGTCCTGACTACGTCCACTAGGGAGTTGGGAGCCTTTGGCGGTTTCTGCCACTGCGTCCTGCCACCACCATGTCCCGACTACGTCAACTAGGGATTTCGCAGCCTGAGTGATGATGCCAAGCAGGCTGGCAGCTGACAGAAAGATTCAGGTAAATACCTGTAATTAAGCGGCGTCTTTTTGAGTGAAGGGGTTTGTAGCCACTCAGTAATGAAAGAATTAACTTCGAAGCAGTTTAGACTCTCTGCTATCTGCCCAGGGATGCTCAAGTCCATGCATTTTGCCTTAGCCGCCAAGAGGCTATGTGTATTAGACGAAACGCGATGCAAATTTTGAAACTACAAGAGACCACTTGTACAATTTTTTTCTTGCTTAACCCAAAAACTACTTTGATAAATCTTTACCAATTTAAAAACAATACAATGTACTCTTATACATTGTATTTTGCATAAATTTACTACGGCTGCCTCAATGGTAAGTAGGCCAATAAACGTACGCCAAAACTGACTTTTCCAAGTTCATCCTCATCTCTGTGCACTGATGCATAATGTATCTTTCTGAAACCAGTTCTTGCACACAGCACAAGTCCTAAACACGTGGATTACATACATTTGCAGCTTTTGCTGTAGGCCAGTTCTGTGAAAATAAAGTAAATAAGCCATTTTCTCCATTTTAAAGAGCCCTCATAAACTGAGCAGTGGCTAATGAGCAGTTCAGTTTTTGGTGTAAGGCCTCTCTTCAGTGTCCTTAAAAATTTGGCCCTCTTAATGAAGGAACTAATTTTTTGGCTATGCCATTTATGATGAATAGTTTGGTGGTTTACACAAAATGTGACATAGTGTTTGCACCAGTAAAAGTTTTTTTTGCTTTAAGTATTGCTTGGAATTCAGATTTGCTTTATATTGAAGGGCCTCCAGTTTTCAAAAAGAAATTCCAAGTGGTCGTGTGCCAGGTTGGCACAGTTGGCATGGAATAGTCTACTTACACAAATAGGGAGGGCCATATACACTTGACTCTATGTTAAGGTACTATAACTGATCTACAAAAAACAAAATGAAGGATTCCATTCTATAAGCAGCTCTTCACATTCGTTTACACTTTTGCATATTTATATACCTTGAGTCTGGTGGCATGTGTCTGTTTTCATTATCTGCTATGTGCAGATGGTAAACTTCAGATTTGCCCTATGGTGCAGAATATTTTGGTGCTTATATGTATGGACCTGTGTTTTTCAGGTTGCCTCGAAATTTTACCCAAGCCATGCCACACACTCGGGCCAGGCCTCTTGCGAACGACGTATAACCAGGCTCAACGCATAAGTGTCGAGTGAGTCCGGAGATCAAGGCAACCTGCTGTGCAACCAGCGCGCAACACTTGGTGACCCCTCTACATGTTCCATCTATTTCACGGCTGCATCTCAGCTTCCATCTATCCAAACAGCATCAGCAGCTGTGGTCACTTATAGAACCATGGATGAATGTTGGGGTGGAGTTATTTGAACAGATATTCTATTTTTCTCTTCAAATTCTTTGCAAATACTTCTGTTATTATAATTCATATGTGTCTTTAGTACCTAGTTTTTAATAGTTCCTTTCTCTTAGAATCCTCACCATCAACTCCTGCTATTATAATGTATACGTGTCTTTATGCTCTGTTTTTCGTAGTTCTTTTGTACTTGTGGATGTAATTGATAGGTTCTTAATTATTGTTGTACAGAAGGCTAAAATGCAACCTTACCACATTTTTTGTTCCTTTGATAATCTACAGCACTGCAATGTGTTCAAGAAATGTAACATAACACGGGCTCTGGTGCAGGATCAATTTAATAGCAATATCGAGTACTTATTTCAAGCACCCATTATTTTTGAAAAACTCAAGGATATAGGAGCAGAAGAAAGAAAACATTAAACTAGAGAAACATGGGTTCCCCTCATACGTCTGGTAATGATGTGACTTCCTTTCACTGCAAAGATACCAGTAGTACTCCCATACAAGGTTTGAGACATGAAAGCTATGATACCCTTGGCATTTCTCAGTGCTTATTTGCCACACTGACGAATATCAAAGGCAGCGTAGGTTTCATGCACACGTTGGTTGTATTACACCTTTTGAGTAATGCATTTCTCAAACACACAGGTTTATAGCAGTGCCGTAAATAGCATACCTATTTCCTAATTTTCAGAATTTGTTGGTGCAAGGGTAACGGTACAGATCATGTAAAAATAATTTTACAGGCTATATGTCCATGCATGCATGCTTCTTCTGATGACGCAGCAGTGCTATGTGGTCGGGGGATGAATGCCTTTATTTCAGATTTAAATGTTGGCTTCCAGGTCTGGGTTAGTCTCCTACACTGAGTATTCTAGGTCAGAGCCCATTTACTAGACGAAAGTGAATGAAACTAGGAATTATAAACATCAAAAGATCTTGTTCGGGGCACTAATGTGACAACCAGCAAGGTTCTTTGTGCATTCATTTCCAAATTTGTGAGGATATATTTTGATTGGTTTCATTAATGCGAGAATAAATATTTGTTTATTCTCACAATAGAGTTGGCTGCCCCCATTGGCATACAGCCCGTTTACAGGCTAAAAATTCAGCGTATTAATAGGCTGTTTTTGGTTTTGCCCACTCAGTGTTAAGAGATGCAAACAGCGACATACACCAGAGTGCAAGAATGACTAAGAAATGCAAGCAGGGCATGCGGCATTTTAGGCAGATGCGTGCCTCTGCTATATATAAAACTCCCTATGTATGCCTCAAGCATTTTCTAACCCTTTGGTAGAAACACTGACACCCACTTACTAAGGGGAAATGCTCCTCGAATCAACTTTTTTTATTATTTGTGCTAGAGATTTGAATATACTGCCATTTATAGGGAGTTTTATGTGGATTTGAATTGTTATTGGTTTTTGTGTAGTGGGTATTTTTTAGTTATGTCCTACATGATGGCAAAATATTTTTATGCGAACTTTCTTGTGTATAAAATTTTCACAAATGGTTTCATGCTGTATCTTATTTAGCTAGTATTATACCACAAAGTGGCGATACCTATCCAAACAGCTTGTGCAATTACTGGAACAATGCGAAAAAATATTAGGCCACTTTAAATCATCTTTACAGATTGCAATTTCAATTAGATATCAGTTTTGTACATACCTTGAAGAGTATGTATGCCATATTTCATTTGTATAGGACAATTATAAGTGCACAAGCTTATTGTCATGCTGTTGTGAGAAAAAATTATTGAAGTATTGTCAATGATTTTTTTTTTCACAATACATGGGAAGTATGCAAGATTAGTAGGCAGGCGTGCCTGCCTGCTTACTAATCTTGCATACTTCTATTAACTTTACATGCTATTTGAATAGATATCTGCACTTGTCAGTCTACAAAAAGCTGAGTTAGCTACAGCACACTGCTTCTTGTGAAAATTTAATACACAAGAAAGTGCCTGCACATATCACTATGTATTTTGCCGTTGTGTAGGACATAACTCAAGAAGCAGATAAACAAAAACTAATGGAATATGTGAAATCTGCATGAAGAACTGCGCAATTGGCTCTCTTTTCAAACCTCTAGTGCAAATAATAAAAATATTTCGAGTAATATTCAATCAGCAAAACGTTCCCCTTGCTACAGTGACCTACAACATAGCGATGCAAAGTTTAAGGCAAGTCCTCTTGTCCAAGCAATTCTGGGCTGTCTTCCCAAGGGCTTCTGTTAAACACTGTGAATTTTCCTGCATTTGCCAGAAGTGCAAGACTAAAATGTTTGTGAATGTGCAACTGGTATTGGCAAACTAACAGAAAAAAGGACACTTCAGTGAATGTAGGATCGACTATAACTTTGTTCGACATTTACATTTTGACTTCATATATTTATTTTATGTATTGTACTGAGTGTTTCAGTGGTGACTACCGCTAATTATTGAACATAACTTCTTCATGACAGTGCGACCATTTTCACTAACAGAAATTTATAGCAGTGGCAGACATTAGAATTGCAGTACTCAATGACGTCTACTTTGTAAGAACTCAGACTAGCACCAGTTCTGAGATACACATACCCAAAAAGACATGATCAAATTAATTTCTCTTCCACACAGAATTGCCCTACAAGGCTTACAGAAGGCTTTTTGGCAAAGTAATATATGAAATTCAATTCAATTATGGGGTTTTACGTGCCAAAACCACTTCTGATTATGAGGCACGCCGTAGTGGAGGACTCCAGCAATTTTGACCACCTGGGGTTCTTTAATGTGCACCTAAATCTAAGTACACGGGTATTTTCGCATTTCGCCCCCATCGAAATCCGGCCGCCGTGGCCGGGATTCGATCCCGCGACCTCGTGCTCAGCAGCCCAACACCATAGCTACTGAGCAACCACGGCGGGTAATATATGAAAGAGCAAAGCATGTTCCACCAAGTATGGTGACAAATATTTCAGAGCTGCCAGTCTGAGGACTCCTACAAACTAACAATACCTTCAGCACTGACTAGCTTCAATAGCGGGATGTCAGCATTTTGCTGAAATTATTGAAACTTCAATTATTGCGATCTTGTTTAAGAAGACATTTGCAATTATCGCGCAGTTCTAATCTTTGTCACTTTTGTAAATATTTTCCAATTATTTTTTCAGGCTACAATTTTTGATAATAATAGTATTCATTGCAGAAAGAGCTAGTACATGGCATTTATTAATAAAGATACTGGTCATTGCAGATTTTCGGTCTTCAGCATTTGTTCTGTTCCACAGCTGTTTCTTGAAATCTGAAATGATGTAAACATCTCTTTGTTAGCGATAAACAGGGAAATCTGTCAGTATGTTTTGTTTAAAATACAGCTGATCAATCCATTAGTTAGGCTATTTGCTAATTATAGATTACAACGATAGTAGTGCACGACCATAGGAACATATTGATGCTGACTAACAGCTGTACCCAGCTACATCCACGCAGCTGCGCCATACAATGTGCATTTGTTCAGAAGAGCCAAATGCCCAGAGAGAAAGCAACAGTGACTCATTGTTCGTCATCTTGTACAAGCAGATTATGCGCCAGATGTAATTTATGCTCAGTAAATACATAAATCAGTCATGTGAGGTGTCCCACTTTAGGTTGCAAGTTGAAGTTCTTATAATCTTGCTTGTTTTTATCTTGTTTCCTTTCTGAGCATTAGTGACTTGGTTGCCTTGGCACATATTGTCAGAACTGTTTTTTCATCACTGGGAATCACGAAAGTTCATTTACACATAAAATTCCCAGTTACTGATATGGTAGGCTTCGAGCTTAATTCTCTTATCTTTCATATGTTTATCTACCAAGTAGCTTTATCGTTCGTTGAACATATCCACGCAATGCACAGTGGGCACCCAAATTATAGATATCTGTTCTTGCTTTCTACCCTGCTCTGGTGTTTTCATAACCTAGCATTGGTGCAATGGCCTGTCTGCAGCTGCAGAAAAGTAGTGAAGTGGCTAAAGTTAAAGGTCAACAACATAATGAAGATAAAAAGCAAAACTATAAGTTTGTAATTGTCCCCCATAATCAGAGTTTCGCTTAGAATTTAAAAAAAAGATTGACATCCTGGTATGGTGTGAGGTTTGCTTAGCACCTGTTCAACTGCATAGCACCTGTTCTAGAGTACACAACAAAGCAGAAAATGACACCAGATTGGAGTGGCAGTGGTAAGCTAAGCACAGATGTTTTATTTCATACACCATTAATGTGGTTTATCATCTGCTCCTGTTATGTTTTGTGGGAACGCATACATTGGGAAGACAATTTTTTTGCGCCAATGTTACCTTAGCGGCACACCAGAGAAAGGTAGAAATCAAGAACAGGTATTCACCCTTGGTTGCCCACAGTGAGGAGGAGGAGGAAAGAACTTTATTGGGTCCTGAGGAACCCCTTCCCACCCACTCTTGGTTTAGTGGTCGGCAGGGGTCGCGGGCCGCACCCACGTTGGGACGGGAAGCCCGTGAGCCTCCGCCCTTTCGTGAGCCCTCTGGACGGCCCGGAGCTGGGTCTGGTGGTCGTCGCTTCGCAGGGCGTCCATCCAGTCTTCTTCTTTGCTGAACACGGTGCCGCTTAACGCGGAGCATTGCCAAAGCATGTGCGATAGCGAGCAGTACGATTCGCCGCAATCCGGACATTGCGGCTCTACGTCCGGTGAATAAAGGCTCATTCTGCCTCTCGAGGGGAACGACCTTGTTTGCAGCATTCTGAATATAGATGACTGTGGTCGAGTAAGTTTAGCGTGGGGGAGCGGGAAGGTCCTCCTCGACAGCTGATAATGTGTTGTTATTTCGTTGAAGGTGAGCAGCGGGTCTCGGTGCTCCCCTCCCTCCCCGTCACTTCGCTCGCCACGATCACCGCGGTGCGTGAGTCCTCGCGCGCGTCCGTGTGCCAGCTCGTTGGCGTTGGGAAAGTCGGGGTGCACGTCGGCCCCCATGTGGGCTGGAAACCATTTGAGGATGTGATGACCCGCGGCTCCCTCACTGCCGAGGACGGCCGCTGCTTTCCGCGATATCGAGCCCGAGGCGAATGCTCTGGCCGCCGATCGCGAATCTGTGTATATGTATGGACGTTCGGGGTCCCTCATTGCCATGGCTATTGCCACCTGTTCGGCCACCTCGGACGTTACCCCCTTGACCGATGCTGCGTTGATGATCGTACCATCCCAGCGTATCGAGACGGCCGCGTACCGGTCGCTGCGCCCGTACTGGGCCGCGTCTACAAATGCCGCCAGTCCCGGACAGCTGGCGGTCGATTTCAGCAGTGCTCGGGCCCTTGCCTTTCGGCGCCCCTCGTTGAATTGCGGGTGGACGTTTCTCGGAAGCGGTTCTACCTTGAAAGTGCCCCTGACCGCCGCGCTGAGCGCGACGCTGCGTGCGTTGCACTCTGCATCGGCATTTATACCTGCTTCTTCTAGGATGCGTCTGCCGGCCCTGGTGGTCGACAGCCGCACGACCTGTGCCTTGGTCTGTGCTTCGGTGATTTCTGCTAGCGTATTGTGGACCCCTAGCCGATCGAGCCGCTCCGTGCTTGTAGTGATCGGAAGACCTAGCACCCTCTTGATGCTCTTGCGCATCAGTGTGTCTATCTTGGCCGCGTCTCTCTTGGTCCATTTTAGCGCCGAGGCTACGTAATTTACGTGACTCATGAGGAAGGCGTGGTAAAGTCTGATGAGATTGCTCTCGCTGAGCCCTCCCCTGCGGTTGGTCACCCTGAGGATCAGCCGGAGCATGTTCTCCGTTTTGGACGTGAGTCTCAAGACCGTTTGCGTGTTACCGCCTTTAGCCTCAATTAGCAGCCCCAGGATTCTTATAGTGTCCACTCTGGGGATCGGCTGGCCGTCACTCGTGTGTAATTTGATTGGTATTTGATCGATCGGCGTCAAATTCCTCATGCCTTGTTTCGAGGGCCTGTAGAGCAACAGTTCCGATTTGCTGGGTGACAGACGGAGTCCCGTTTCCTTCAGGTACTCTTCCGTTGTGTCCAGCGCCTCTTGAAGAGCCCGCTCGACGTCTGCGTCGGACCCTCCCGGGCACCACACCGTAATATCGTCTGCGTACAGGACGTGATTGACGTTGGTCACTCTCGTCAGCCGGTCCGAGAGCCCTTTCAATGCTAGATTGAATAATAGCGGGGAGAGCACCGCCCCTTGTGGGGTGCCCTTCGCGCCCAGCGTGTAACAATCGGACGTGGCCTGTCCTATTTTGATCGTGGCTTTCCTGTCTCTGAGGAAGGAGCCTATGTAAGAGTGGAATTTCCGGCCGAGCCCCATCACCGAGATCGTTTCCATTAGAAATCTGTGTTTCACCGTGTCGAACGCTTTCGTTATGTCCAGGGCCAGTATGCCCCTGGTGTCTCTGGTTATGCGGTCGATTATGTGCCTTTTGAGTTGTAACATTACGTCCTGTGTGGAGAGGCCCGGTCTGAAGCCCACCATGTTATGTGGGAAGAGGCCCTCTCTCTCTATGTACCGCGATACTCGGTTATGTATGGCATGTTCCGCCGTCTTGCCTACGCACGAGGTCAGCGATATTGGCCGCATGTTCTCCGCCGCAAGTGGTTTACCGGGTTTCGGTATTAATATGACCGAAGCCTCTTTCCAGGCCTCTGGTACTTGTCCCGTTTCCCACGCTCTGTTGATTTCTTCGGTGAGCTTGTCGACCGACTTTCCGTCTAGGTTTCTTAACAGTTTATTCGAGACCCCATCAGGGCCCGTCGCGGAGCGTCCGTTGAGGCCTTGTAAGGCATCCCAAATTTCCGATTCCGTGAAGGGCGCGTCGAGTTCTTCGACCTCTGTGCCGGCGTATTGTGGATAGTCGCCATCGCCTGACGGGCCCAGTGGTAGATACGTCTCCGCCAGCTCCTTTAGGAACTCGCTCTCCGTTTTGCCGTGCTCCTTTTGTTTGTGTAAAATCCTATCAATTGCCAATCTCTGATTGCCTTTGGATTGCTTGTCGTCTAACAGTTTCTTTAGGAGGTTCCATTTGCGCCCGGTTCTCATTTGTCCGTCTACCGACGCGCACACCTCGTTCCACTGTTGCTTGGAAAGCTCGATCGAGTGCGCTTCGATTTCCCGGTTTAGTGCCGCTACTTTCTTTCGCAGTCTGCGATTTAGTCTTTGCGTTTTCCACCTGGCCGTGATGGAATTCTTTGCCTCTAATAGGTGTGCCAATCTCGCGTCCATCCTTTCCACGTTCAGTTCAGTTTGGACAACCCTCGTCGCGGTGCCAACGTCCTCTTTGAGCCTTCTAAAAAGGCTGTCTAGGTCCGCATATTCGCTTTTGTCTTCCTTCCTTATTTTGCGGAAGGCGTCCCAGTCGGTGACCTTAAATTCTCTCGGTGGTGCCGCCTTGACGGGGATCGTCACCGCCAGTATGCAGTGGTCGCTGCCGAGGTTCTCGTGCAGGTTGCGCCACCCGGCCCCTCGCACGTTCTTGACGAAGGTCAGGTCGGGCGTCGTGTCCCGTGCCACCGACGTGCCTAGTCGAGTTGGATAGCGGGGGTCGGTCACCAGCTCTAGCGAGCACATAGTGACTGCCTCCAATAGCCGTTCTCCTTTAGGCATTGGCCTTGCATAACCCCAGGCTCCGTGGGGCGCGTTAAAATCTCCTGCCACTATTAGCGGGGCCCCCCTGGCCATTGAGGCCGCCTTCGTAATTATCGACGTGAACGATTGTTTGCGGTCAGACGGCGGGCTGTACACGTTCACTACGAATACGCTGTTTTTCAGCCAACTGTTCGGTATGATTTCGATCGCGGTTACCTCCGCTTTCGCGTTGCCTAATTTGAAATCTCGTTCCTGGAAAGAGCATTTGTTCGCGACAAGCGTTGCCACTCCGCGCTTACCCTGTTCGAATTTCGACGAGGCGACCCGGTAGCCGGGCAAGGTCACCTCGCTACCCAAAGTTTCCTGTAAGATTATGACGTGCGGTTTGTCCGCCTGTGAGGCAACGAACTGTAGCAGCGGAGCCTTGCGCTTTTTGATGCTAGCGCAATTCCACTGCCACACGACCAGCTCTCTAGTTGGGCTGTTCGCCATGATTGATACATTGGATTTGTTTAGCACCTGCAGGCGCCATGTGTGCTTCGATGCGCGTCACTCTTGCCGCGAGCGCTACTATGCTTTCCGCTAGTTGCTGGACCATTAGCTGCAAAGAGCTAATCGACTGCTTAATTCCCAGTAGGATGCTGCTGGACTCGTGTTCCGCCAGGTTTCCCTCCTCCGTCAGGGGAGGGGCCCTGCGTTTGACCGAGCGAACCGACTGCTCCCCTTGCGGGGTCGGTGTACTTTGCGCCACCTGCTGCTGCTGTTGTTCGGCTAGCTGAGAAGTGGAACCTTGTTTCCGAAACGATTCGAAATCCGCCCTCATTTTCTTGATCTCCTCTTTGAGGCGCGCGTTTTCTTCCGCTAGCTGAGCTATTCTAGGGTCTTCCTTGTTATGCTTTGGCAATGCTACCTGCGTTACCTTTGATTGTGATTTCGGTTGCGGCTTTGGCCTGGCCCGGTCCGCCCAGGTCGGCCCCTCTTGAATGCGCACTTGGGATCGGGAGCGCCCCCTGGAGAGGGAACGGCCTCTCGATCGGCTGCGCTGTCGTAGTGTCGGCGTTGTCGAACGTCCCCGTCTGGGGGCGCTTGCCACGCTGGAATCGCGTGATCTACCTTCCACCTGTTGCGGCTGGCTTTGCAGCCGCGATTTCTTGGCATTTCTGCGTCGGCGCCTGCTGCGCCGCACGACGTAAGGGATTTGGTATCGTTGCTTGCACTTGTTGTCCGCCGTCGGGTGTTGGCCCCCGCAAAGGGCGCACTTGGGCGAGCACTGGTGGTCTTCAGCCGGGTCGTTGACTCCGCAGCCGCGGCACCTCTTCTTGTGAGGATTTGGACACACGTCGACTCTGTGGCCCAAGTCACCGCACCCGTAGCACACGTCGTTTTGCCGCTTGTATAGCGTGCAGCGTATTAGGCTTACGCCACACATGATATAGTTCGGCACTTTCATGCCGTCGAAGAGCACTACCACCGTCGAGGTGTTTTTGATCCGCTTGGCTTCCAAGGCCTTGGGATTTCTTTGGTTCACGATCATGGCCTGAAGCTGGGCCTCGTTGATTTCGGGGTCCACTCCTCTGATGACCCCCTTGCACGTGTTGTCCGGCGCCGCAATGTATGCGGCCACATTGTATGCGCCTTCTCTTAGGTGAAGCTTGTGAATTCCGGCGTATGCGTTGGCGTTCTTCTCAGTCGGCGTGGACACGACGAGAATGTTCTGGGTTGCGTTCGGACAAACGATGTCTTCCTCGGTCTCGTTCGGCGGGAGCGAGGCCGCCATTGCTAGCGCTTGCGCCAAGCGAATCTGACTCACTTTTTTCACGTCGAGGCCGTCTCTCGGCCTCACTATGATGCGAATGTGGTCCCTCGGTAGCCGGGGGAGCCTCGATGCGGCGACGAGGCGCTTGATCGCGCTCTGCGGGCCAGCCGTGCGGCGGCCGCCCTTCGTCTCTGCTCGTCCCTCGTTGCCTCGGTCCGGAACGGTCGGTCCCGGTTTGGCCTTCTTGTTTCTACCCATGGCCGTCGTCCAGCCTGGGCGATTCGCTTCTTCTTGAGAGATGTCCTCTCCCTCCACGACGGTCTCCATAGCGGGCATCCTGCCGTGCACACGTACGAGCGAGGCCTGGGCCTGCTCGCTCCTCGACCCCGGCGATAGGCCTAGTCGGGTAGGGCTAGCTGAGCGGCAGCGTGGTTTGAACTAAAACGTCTCGGAAATTGAAAAGAGTTCACTGACCGGAAGAAAAATCGGACATCGGCGTGTTCCTTAGAAGAAAGTGCGTCGAATAGTGCACATTTCGTTGCTAGGAATCACATAAATCAGTCCGAAAAGGTGTACAGAAGCGTGAGCCGAAAATTCCACATCCGCACAGGTCGACTTCTTCTTCTTCCTCCTGCCCACAGTGAATTATCTGGATGTGTCTCACTCTACAAAAGACTACTGTGGTAGATAATCGTAAAGACAAAGACAAAAGAATTAAAAGAGGTATTGAGAGAGAAAGATATATTAAGTCGCCTACTTATACGTCGTTGAGACGCGACCATGCGCTGAAAGTCCGCGAGTATCCTTTCAAGGGTGACGTCTTTAGGTATTCTTTTTTTGTTCGGTCTATCAGAGAATGGAATGCTCTTTCGCCTGACATTGTTAATATTGAAAACAATGATGCGTTTTATCACGCTTTATGTATGTGATTACTTGTTCCTTCCTTTAATATGTAATCCCCCCTGCTGTAATGCCCGCATGGGCGATGCAGGTATCTAATAAATAAATAAAATAAATAAGTGTCAGTCATCCTTCCATGACCTCCAGTGTTTATAGAAATACTTCTTTCTGTATATGTGCCAAGCCGTACAGAGGCTTTACGTAACTCAGTCATGCTTTCCAAGTTAAAAATCGGAATAAGGACAATCACAAGAACATTGTATGAGTGATTTGTAAATGTGGCACCTAATGTAACTTATTCATGTATGTGCTGAGGGTAGATTACAGCCAGTGCATAATCTGCTCTTACAGGATGACTTGTGATGAGTAAAAGAAGCCTTCCTCCCATCTTCCTCTTTGTTTCTTTTGGATCTTCGTGCACCATGTGTATTGTTGCAGCTGCGTGCATTCAGCTGGGTATAGTTGGTTTACGTGTTCTGATTCCTTCCTTGTCCTCATCATTCATGTGCTATCTTTGCCGTAACAAAATACAGCTACCTGTGCTACATATTTTGTCAGCGTGTTTGCATTATGGCAAGTTTTGTATTAGTGGTTATGGCAATCTGTGAATTAGTCTCTGTCAGCTATTATACTTCGTCTTGGAAAACTATGTTTCTCAACATAAATAAACGATTAGTGTAAATGTTGCTGTATTTATTTTTCTAATATTGTCATTTATGAAGTTTTTATACACTGTTGCACGTTGTATGACAGAATAAAATTGATGCACAACTTTTTAATGCGGTATTTTTCAGATCAATTTTCAACTGATGCTAACACTCAAACGTTGTGTGGGAAAAGTGCCAACAAGAGTACCATAAGGTAAGACAGCTATTTTTACTGTAAGATTGGATTATCAATTGCCAACCAGTTGTTTTCAGCAAGCATAGTATAATGCATAGATTATGTAATATAAGTTGGAATATTTTTTTATCGCACTTCATTATCTGGGTCTCCTTTGTACATAAGTGCAGCCTTTTAGATGTATTCCCTTACCACTTCCAGTGCCTCGCTACCTAACAGCAATTTACAATAGGTAGCGAGGCACTGGAAGTGGTAATGGAATACATCTACTGAGGGCAGGTAGTGACGGCGGATCCGGATCATGAGACGGAAATAATCCGAAGTATATGAATGGGCTGGGGTGCGTTTGGCAGGCATTCTCAGATCATGAACAGCAGGTTGCCATTATCCTTCAAGGGAAAAGTGTATAATAGCTGTGTCTTACCAGTACTCACCTACGGGGCAGAAACCTGGAGGCTTACGAAAAGGGTTCTACTCAAATTGAGGACGACGCAACGAGCTATGGAAAGAAGAATGATGGGTGTAAAGTTAAGGGATAAAAGAGCAGATTGGGTGAGGGAACAAACGCGAGTTAATGACATCTTAGTTGAAATCAAGAAAAAGAAATGGGCATGGGCAGGACATGTAATGAGGAGGGAAGATAACCGATGGTCATTAAGGGCTACGGACTGAATTCCAAGGGAAGCGAATCGTAGCAGGGGGCGGCAGAACGTTAGGTGGGCGGATGAGATTAAGAAGTTTGCAGGGACGACATGGCCACAATTAGTACATGACCGGGGTTGTTGGAGAAGTATGGGAGAGGCCTTTGCCCTGCAGTGGGCGTAACCAGACTGAAGATGATGATGATGATGATGATGATGCAGCCTTTTTTATTTGTTATGTGTACCTTACTTGCTTAGGATGTTAAATCGTAAGTTATGGATAAAAACAGGTCTCGGAGAACAGTGAAATAGGTTTATGAAATAGGAAAAAAGTTTTGACATATTATAAGAGACTTGTGCAGTGGTGAATTGAACTTCTGCATGAGTTACATAATATTTTTGGGTCTCAATATGGTTCTGAGTGGCATTGCAGTGTCATGCATATGCACCTGCAGGCTACATATTGGATGTTTATGTAAGACTGTTCTGCTTGGTTGGGCTGTTGATTCCAGTTTAATAGTAATGAGAACTGTCTTGCTTTCACGGTGATTCTGTGCTGACTGATACATTTGAATTTTCCAGAAGACAATAACAAAGGGTGATGAAATAATAACTTTTTCTTGCTAACCTGCCATGTCCTTTTTGGCAAGTTTGCTATGGATTATTTCTTATCATATGTTGTCTTTTCACAGTAGCCATCTTGAGAACTAGCCGTAGTCGTGTGTACTTACAGCAAAAGTTGGTGACACATTTTAAAAAGCGGCTCGACACTGCCATCCGAGAGTCAAACGACTTACATGGATTCGTTATTTTACTCTATTTGCAAGAGTCCTGCACCACGCACTAAGGGTAACTGACACACACTGCTGGAGTCATCAGACTCATCAAGAATAGTTACCCGAATCCTTCAGCAGTGGTCATGTGACCCTTTATCTTGAGTCGTCTGACTCATCTAGAATAGTTAACGGACTCCCTCGCCACTAGTCTTGTAACCCTTTTGAGAGGGTTAGGAGACTACTACAAGAGAGTGTGCATGACTGTTGTGTGTGGAGTCACGTAACCACATTGTATCTAGCACAGATAGTCTCGAGACTCTCTGCCGAAAGAGAGTTCGCGTGTCTCCCACAAAGTGTGTCGTATACGTGGCGAGTCCAGACTCTCCGAAAAAAGTAAGAGATACTGTTTTTTTTCTTAGTGTGTGTACATTTTTTCAATTTCATAATTTATTAGTCCGTTATTGGTAACCCCTCTCAACCAGTGATCCTCGCGCAAGATTTGGCAAGCTTGGCAAGTGGCAAGCAAGCTTCTGCAAACCAGTTATTATTTCGTGCGGAATGGTGTTTTTCACTTCAACGCCGCTGTTACATCCAATTTTTTTTATTTCCTTGCGTGTTTATTCAAAGGGTGGCGTGTGATCCACTTCAAATTTTTTGTGACCTAGTGCACGGCTTTCATTGGCGAAAGGTTTTAGTTCAGATTTTTTATTGTCGTGCAAGTTCCCGCTGCGGCATCCGACGCGCCGTCTCTCGTCGGGACTATAAATGCGGGACGCTCCCCGAGGAAACGTCGCGCTATGTTCGTTCACTCTCCGTAACGAAGGATCTGAGTGTGCGACGGGCAACAAAATTACTAAGGCGAATGCTTTCTAAATGATAATACATGGCGATGTTTTCCTGTCTGATAACTATTGGATATAAATACATGGTGCCGCACGGGATTGCGAATGATTTTGTTAAAACGTTTCGCATATGTTGCTATACATTACGGGTGTGTGCTGGGCATAGCAGTTTTCATCCATTGAAACATGTTTTCTTTGGTAAATTATATTGGTTGCGTTATTCTAGACGAATAAAAGTGAAGTTGCTTTTAAAACCTCTGTGGCACTGTCATTTATTTCCATCTTTTTCGCTCACCCTCCTAAGGAACCTACTAGAGCAATTGCTGTCAATAACAGCCAATTTTTTTTCTTTCTTTATAGAACATGAAACATACAGTCAGATATTTTGTCAGCCCGCCAAAGCAACGATGCTTTGGAGCGGGACTGGGCAGTTCTCTGGCCCAAATCACAGAGTCTTGTGCTCTAAGAACAGAGGAAACAATAGGAAGCGAGAAAAATAAAAAGTACAATAGCAAAATTAAATTTCTTGTATGCGCCACAAAGAGTAACCTGTAGTCCGCCATAGCGCCGATGCTGTTATGCGGACCACTGTGTATTTGCATTCAACAAGACATAACACGAGTACACATTTTCGATCCCTGCTCCCTTCCATGCCCTCACCCTTTTCCTCCATCGCTCGTCTAATTTCTTGTATTTGTTCCTGCACGAGCCATAGTTTAAGCAAAGACATATTAGAGCAGCAAAATAAATGTACAGCACATCCCTCTATTTCATCATCTGCAGTTGTCAATATGTTGGAAAAGTAGCAGTCATCAATCACTATTGGAAAGTAAAAAGAACAAAATACGCATAGAAAGAACACAATCGCTAACTATCGCCCGATATCTCTTACCTGTATCGCATGCAAACTTCTTGAGCACATCGTCGCATCAGGCATCGCGCATTACCTTGAACGCAATAACTTCTTTTTCCCAAACCAGCATGGATTTAGGAAGGGATATTCGTGTGGCACGCAGTTAATAGAATTCACCAGTGAACTTTCTTCTAACATGGATGAAGGTTTCCAGACTGACTGCATTTTTCTGGACTACTCCAAGGCATTTGATCGTGTTCCACACTCCCACTTAATAGCTAAACTATCGTCGTTGCACTTACATTCTTCAACGATCTCATGGTTGCGTAATTTCCTGTCATATCGTAAGCGGGTTCACCGTCGTCGACGGATATGAATTCGATTTAACTGATGTCTCCTCCGGTGTTCCCCAGGGCAGCGTCTTGGGTCAGTTACTGTTTTTAATCTACATCAATGACCTGCCGTCTAACATCACTTCAACCATTAGACTTTTCGCAGACGACTGCATGATATATCGGAAAATTAGCTCACCCTCTGAACACCTTGAACTTCAGAACAACTTAGATCAAATCACTAACTGGTGCACATCGTGGTAAATGACGCTGAATTCTGAAAAATGCAGAACTGTGACTTCTACCCGCAAAAAGACGCCTTCAGCCTTCCCATACTCACTAAATTCTAACCCCTGTGCGCATGCGACTTCATACAAGTACCTTGGCGTATATCTCACTGTCAATCTTTGCTGGAAGACTCACATTAATAACATGACCGCCAAAGCATCACGTACTCTTGGCTATCTGAAGCGTAATCTTCGAGATGCCCCTTTAACCACTCGAAAACTAGCCTATCGGACTTTTGTTCGTCCTCAACTTGAATTCGCCTCGCCCATATGGTCACCGCATCAGGCCTATCTAATACAATCACTTGAACGAATTCAGAACCGCGCGGTACGTTTTATAACCAGGATATATGACCGACAGACTAGCGTTACAACCTGAAGTTCTCGTTATCACTCCGAACACTAGAGCTGCGAAGGAAGGTAGCTTTGATCTGTCTCTTCCACAAAATAATTCATAGTCAGCATCCTACTACCCTTCCCCTTACCGAACCACATCGTACATCCCGTCGTCTTTGTAATAGCCACACCTTTAGGCGCATATTTGGCCGAACCACGGCTTTTAATTCATCAGCGCTTCCACGCGCCATAAGCTACTGGAATGATCTTCCTGATCGCATCGTTGCATTACATGACTCTGCAGCCTTCAAAGACCAAGTACTGCTCTGGTTTTCCTAACTGTTTTATTCACTGCCTTGTACTTCGTTAGTCACCCTTTTAGCCACCATTTCAATGTTCCTTCATAGATTGCATATACTGTGCAATATTTTTCTGGCCTTATATTTGTAACTTTATAATTTTCATTAGTTCTTTGTGTCCTGTGAAGCTGTTACCCATTGTATAATGATGCATGAGCTGCTTTTTTGTATCCTTCATTTTCTGTGCATGCCCCCCTCACACAATACTCCTATTTGGAGCCTGTGAGTATTTTGAATAAATAAATAACTAACTAAATAAATAAATAAATAAATACTCTACTCTGTTTTATACAATTGTTAGCGAAAGTTAAGAAAATTCCTGCCACATGGTTTGCTTCTGCTATTCCCAGCCACTTGTCAGAACCGTAAGGCGTACAAAATGTTTTATTTTCCTGAATGACGATACTTTGGGAACTTGTATCTTATTGAAGTAAAACGGTACATAAGATGATCGCGTTCTTTTACCGTAGTTCGTGAATGCTGTAGCCCGAACGAATGTTTCAGTCTTGCGCAGATCGCGGGTTTTGGCGTTTTTTTGTTTTAAAGGATTCATAAAAATAATGCTTCGTAAATATTACGGAGAGAAAAAGTTGTTTAACATCAAATATATCATGTTCGGCCATCAGCTCACTGTGGCCGATGGAGTTGCTGTTTGTTCTGTATGCTATAATATTCGTTATTTTTTTGTATTATTATATTTAGCACGTTTAGCCTATATGGCGAAGCAAGTCCGTAGATCGTAATTCCATATCGTAATACGGTTTCCCCTAGAGCTTCATATGGGAGTTTTCTGAACGGAACATCACATACTGATCTCATTTTGTACATGACTACACATAGTGCTCGGAGTCATTTAGCTACATATTGTATGTGATGGACAAAAGAGAAATATTCATCGAAAATAACACTAAGGTACTTTATTTTTGTGGCATACTGCATACTTTGGCAAGAGCATCCAATGCAGTATTCACTATGCAGGTATAGATGCTCAGTTAGCTGCACTTTTTTGTGCGGGCTGTGAAAGCAGATTAACTGTGTTTTTGCTTTGTTCACAAGTATGCAGTTGTTCTCAAACCATGCCATTATTTTGTATATATCGTCCTGTAAAAAAGTAATGCATTCATTAACATTTTCACAGGGTAATATTAAAGCAGTATCATCCGCAAATTGGTATAACTTTGAGTTTAGCGCTAGATGGGCTAAATCGTTCACATATAAATTGAAAGTAGTGGGCCTAGTACGGATTCTGGTGGGACTCCATGCTTTATGTGTATTAAGTCGCTGTCTATATTTTGAATTCGAACGACCGATAACGATTTTTGAAGTAGTCTTTAAAAACCTCTATGGAAGGCCCGCGGAATCCTATTTGAGCTAATTTTTCAAGGAGTATTTCATGATCTAACGTGTCGAAAGCTTTCTTCAGATCTAAAAAAAGCCCAATTACTATCTTCTTTTTATCTATTTCACTGTTGACTACGCCTGCAAAGTCCTCTAGTTGTGTGATTGTGCTTTTCTTGCAACGAAACCCATACTGTGAATTAGACAACAGATGAAACTTTTCGCAAAAGGAAACCATGTTCTTGTGCATAAGCTTTTCTAGAACACACGACTATGTCGGCAAAATTGCTATAGGTCTGCAGTTTTCGCACTGTTGCCTTTTGCCGTTTTTGTAAATTGGCCTAATCAAGGCTATTTTCATTGCGTTGGGAATCTGACCCGTCCTAAAAACTTCTGAGTAAATATGTAGCAGCACACTCTTCAAACAACCAAAGTTGAAAAATATCTCACGAAATCTAATCCCATCATATTCTGGCATTCTAGTAATGGAAAATGACCTTATTACATCCCAAACATCGAGATCAGTTACCTCACTCAAATATGCAGAGTTGACGTTTGATTTGATTGTTATGTCACCTGTACCCCTAGGGAATTTTCCTTAAGTTTCGGAACAGTATTAGCAAAGCAGTTATTACATTCGTTTGCTATTTCATCCATTTTTCTTCTGGGGAAATTATTTCTTATGGTTTCGTCTATGTTGCGTTCCGTTTGTCTGCCTGTTAGTGAATTTGCTATGTTCCACGATTTTCTCAAATTAAATATACACTCGTTTAGCTTATTACTATAGTATTTATTCCTTGCTAGCCTTAGTGAAGCTGTTAACTTATTTCTTGTTTGCCTAAATTCTTCACTTAACTGAACGTCTGATTGATTAGCCCTACTTCGGCGCCACAGCTTTTCTTTGATATAACTTAACTCTTTAATTTCATTGGTAATCCATGGTTTCTCGATTTTTCTTTTTTCCATAGTAATTATCTTTCGGCTTTTATCATAAATTGATTTAAATATGCCCGTTAGCTTCTCGTATGCTTGTGAATGATTTAGTGTCAATAATGTGTCCCAATGATATTCCTTAATCTATCAATCTTCTGGTTATCGAAGATGTGGAATTCCTGTTTAGTTTCCGCACGTCAATTCGTTAAGTCTTCACTAAAAATTGTGAGAGCAATCAAATGATGGTCAGCAAGTTTTTTTCTTTTACAATACTTGTTACAGGTTGCATGCTAGAAACACGTGTTAGTATGGGGTCAATATATGACGTCGTAAGTTTGTTCCCCAAGATTTCTTCTCGTGTAACTCCTGTGATGTTATTTTCTTAGCCATATCTTAAAATGAGAGTCAAATAGTCACTGACATAATTTTTAGTAGTAGAAGAGGTAACTATGTTGAGCTCACCCAGCAGAATTATTTATCTTTTTTCTCTAGTGTCATTAAGAAATGGTGCGATTCCCCCCAAAATGTGCCTATATTTCTGTCTGGTGGCCTGTAGATAGCGCAAACTATGAATGATGCATGTGTACATTCGACTGATAACAGCAGTATCTCTGCTTCTTTGATAGTTATGGTCAGTCTTTCGCATAGCCAATTGTTTCCAACGTATATTATAACACCTCCTCCTCTTCTCTCGTGACGGCACACCACAAATTGTTGAAAATCTTTTATTTGATATAACTTAGCATCGGTTTCCTCTACATTCACTTCGGTCAGGATAATCACAGCTAAGGAGTCTTTATATGGCTCCAAGTAAAGCTCTAATAGATCCCAATTTTTGTGTATGCTTCTGATGTTAATATGAATCAGATCAAGACATGCAGTTTATCCTTCCTCGCAGGTGTATCTCTGCCGGTAATTTACCCAGCCTTTAATTTAGTTAGATTCTACTTCCATGTCTACATAATTTTGGATAAACTCGCTTCATTTTCAATTCTGATAACACCGGCTCCTTCTTGTTTTCTTACGAATACTTTAGCATTCTTCACCCACGTGAACTTGTACGACTTTTCTTTAGCTGTATTATTTGCCATCCACAACAACTTCCTCGCATATGATGTCAGGTTTTCATTAATGAAGATTTTATATGAATTTAGCTGAAGTATTTTGGCTAGCCATGCATCCTTATTGAACTGCTAGAGAATCCAACCAGTATAGGCGGAGTTGCCCCTGTCCGAACTCTAATTCTGTGAATTGCCTCTAGCTGTCCGTGCATTGGCTTAGTCAGACCCAATTTGGCAGCACAATTGCTCAAGATATCTCTCAGGTTTTCATTGTTTGACTGAGGTATTCTGTGGATTTCCATATTACTTCTCCGAGAGTACTCTTCTAAACTTTCAATCGTTAGTTTCATCTGCGCGACCTCATCAGCCAGACTGTCTGATTTCGGACCTAGATTCACGGTTGTCGTCTGCAGATTTTTAATCTCTTCCTTTTGTGTTTGAATCGCCTTCCGTAGCGTGTCGTACTGCGAAGAAATGTGTTCCAGTGAACCCTCCATTCCTACAATTTGCTTATGTTGTTCCTCCAGCTGAAACAGTGTGTCATTATGTTTCAGCAGCTTTTTCTAATTTTGCTAGGCGTTCCAACATATTGGTAAACTTTGACGACAGTCCCTCAATTAAAGCCATGACATCGTTCAGTGAAGGCTCTTTCATCGCTGCCTTTTCATTCTCGTTTTTATGCTGTTCATGCGCTATCTTGCGAACACGAGTGTCGGCCGCTTTGCAAGTCTGGCACGTCCACGAATCAATGTCGGAGTCGCTCTTGCTTTTGTAGGCAGTTTTCGTTACTCCTGCGAATTTACCGATATGGTAGTTATTATGGCATAGACCACATAAAATTCCATCGGAGGAAAGAGCCTTCATGCACACAAGACAATCAGTGTTGTTTTCCATTTCACTCGTGTCAGCAAAGTCAAAGAGCGAAACAACAGTACAAACAAAGCAGAAGTGCCGTGCAGCAACGCCCCTTTGATTAAAACAAGCAAGATGAAAAAAAAAATCTGCGTTCATAACTAAAAAAGAGACAGAGTGTTTCTTTCCGTCAGCACTGTTCAAGGGCCCCGCTGGACTGCAACGATGCGATGATCCGCTTCTCCTTTAAAGCGTGAAAGGTCCCGGTTGCCACTTGCTCATTGGCCGCCAATAATGACGTCATCCGGTCACGATTATCACTGTATCATTTGATGCTCCTTGCCGTGCCGCATCTCGTTGCCGTGCAGGGCCGACGGATTGCCTAAACAAGAGACAGAGCGTTTCTTTCCGTCAGCGCCGTTCAAGGGCCCCGCTGGACTGCTCGCACTTTCACACTAAGACATACACCACTCATACAGTTTAATGACACGCTGGCGCTTCATCTCAGGCGAGTCACAAACTCGCCTCAGCCTCAAAATAAGAAAGAAGAAATAACTACTGGCGTAGCGGTCGAAATACCAGAGGCTAAAGACATTCAGACATTCGCGCCAAGCAGCATAAGATCTTGACGTCACTGTCATTGCCAGTTGTGACGTCACATTTAAAATTTTTTTTTGCTTGCTGTTAGTTGTCTTTCCAATACGTAGATGACGATGGTTACAACGAACCGCCATTTTCTTTACATGTGGGCTTCTACGGAAGCTTCGATACCAGTTTACATTTGCACCTTGTCCCGTTGCTGGTGAGCTGAGATGTCTTGCAAAATGGCGTGTGTGTGAGCGATGTGATAGCGGGTGTGAGTGATGCGAGCAGTTACTGTGCGCGGTTGCATTTTTCAGTCATGTCAGATGTGCTTTCACAGGGAAACCTATAAGTTCTAGCTGCTTTCCTCCCTGTTCTGGTCGGAACTACGTTCCAGGAGTCCTCGTACTAGCATCACATGTGATCACATTGCCATCAGCTTGCTAGCGGCGACGGAGATATGCGGCGACGCCCCGGCTCGGCAGCGGGCAACCGCTGTGACTTGTTGCTTCGTGTGCTTCAAATGTTGCCTTGGATAATGGCACGTGTCTCTGAAAGTAAATTTTATTTTTTATGCCTCGCCGTGTACCCGGACTCGCAATTTTATTTGACCAACATTAAACGTTTAAGCCTGCATTGGCTGGCGTTGTTCACTTGGCGTCTACGCGGAGGCAGACAAAAAGCTGGAACGAAGAGCATTAGCTGCACGCACAATACAAAAGCGCTGGCGTTCCGCTGGCGTCGGCGTGTAGCAAGGTTACGCAACGTTGAATCTCATTATTTGCTGTTTATAGGGATCGGCACAGGACTCATTCTCCCAACAGATCAAAACAGAGCAAGACTACGAAGAGTGGGACTACATAACCTCCTTGACTTAATTAGGGCTGGAAATAAATTGAAGCTCCTTGATGCTGATTAGCAGGTCATCGGTCGTACCGACAAGGTGTCATAATCAACCTCCTCAAAAAAAATTACAACCATCCCAATTGGTGAAGATGGAATGGCAGCGAAAGCTGACGACAGTCAAATCTCTCAAACGAAAAGCAAAGTGTTTTCGCTGCCATGCTTTCTTCACAGAGTGGAATGGTTGTCATTTTTTGCGTTGCGAGTCTGGCGTCGTTGCTTGCTCGGAGGTGTCCGGGTGGGATTAGCGATTATCGTTTTCGTTCAGCATCGCGGGAACGTTCTTTGTCGGTCGTCATTTCGCGCCGGTGCCGTTTACATTCTGGTTGCTGTTCCCTCCGGCGCTCCTCGTGCGTATGTTGTTCTTCGGGTGTAGGCACTATACGTGTCCGCCCATCGATAATGCAGCTGTTTTCAGTGCCAATACCTCTCCTGCTTATATATCACGATGACCTTGACGTCACGGTATTGCTCACGGCGAGCGTTCTAATCTGCTCCGCATTTTGACATCTGTACTGCCGCACTGCACCCGCATAGGTTTGTTGGAAATCTCGAAGTCCGCTTCGTTTGCTGGACGCCGAAAGAACTACGGAAGGTTAGTCATACACAGCTTTCGCTGTAAAAAAGCCATGGGACCGAGAGCATTGATTTTGCTCACTAATGTAGCCCCCATCAGCCTCAGAGTATTCGGGCCATGTCATATAGAATATGTTAAACATAAACAGATTGACTGTGACTTGGACAGGGCGAAGCACGGTAGACAAATGACTTGGCTTCAACCAAGATGACTCCGTATTTTGTGAAGTTTGTACAAGGATGTTAAAGTTCGTGCTGAGGAACAATGCTGAATCAAAACGTTTCTTGAGCGTTTTCCACATCGCGACGACAGGGAACGCGCAACTAAAGCCCGTTCTGACGAAAAACCCACTTGCGTAATCAGCAGGTGCCAACGCTCAAGTAAATCTATTTATTAGGCAGAAACAATTTTAGAAGGACATCTGCAATAGGTCTGCGTACGCAGGGAGCCCTCAGAGGAGGCAGTGCGCATGCGCAGTACACAGGAACACGCACGACCTCCTGTGCGCTCCAGAAACTTTCCAGGCACTGAGTAGCGGCCGCTGCGGGCTCTGCGTGACTTTCTCGGGTGCAAAAGAGGGCGCATTATCCAAGATAGCTCCGAACGAGGAAAGGCGCGTGAGTTGGCTACGGCAGTTTTAATGCAAAATCATTATATGCCCCATGAAGCGGAATATCCGGTGTCCGTTGTTATTATGCAATGGTACCAAAACCCACGTGACGAAGTGATGACGTCACTTTCCCGGCGCTGGATCTGCTTCGGCTCGCACTGCTAAATCTCACGCTGGGGCCGAATCTTATAACGGTTCGGTTGGGGAACCGTTCCTTTGGCCTCACCTGATTGGCCAAAATTTTGATTACGTCACAGGTCGTCAGAGGCAGCGGGGCGGTATCGCAATTTTTGAATACGTCACGTATCTGTCAGTCATCTTCAAAGCGAACCAGTCGTAGGAACCGGCGAACGGGTAGTCCGCTTTGGGTTCCGTTGCTGTGGCTTGGCTGTGGGCTTACGACTCTGGCCGCGCGCGCCGGTCGCGCGACCCCGGAGACACGCGGGCGTCGCGCGCGCGTGCGTTGGTTGCTTCGGAGGCTATTACTTGCCTTCGTCGTCTGCTTGGCGTTGCTCTTTCGGTGTCGACCACGGCTGGAAGTGCGATACGCGTTCGAAGAAGTGACGGATAATGAGTTTGCACCACCCTTGCTGGCTTTCTAAGTAGACCTTTTTTGGAGGCTACGCTATCATATAGAGGAGACTCGGGTGCAAGCGTACGAGTGGCCATTCCACGCAGAGGAAGCAACATTGCGCGCTGCGGTTAATCGCCACCGGCCTGCAGCTCCCAGAGGTCGGTCAGACGTGAAGCATTCATCGGAATGGCCTAGATCTCTGCTGCCGACACTGTCCACAAAGTTGCTCTCGCAGTTACTGTGTTGGCCGGTTGAAGGGCTGGGTCAACTTTCCCGTGACCTCAGCTTCAAAGCCAATGCCAAGGAGATATTTGCATGGTGAGATCGAATTCCTAGTGCTATCACCAGAGTGAATAGCTTGCAGATCGCCGTTCAGCAGTCAGAAGGGTTCAACCTAGGCTGGCTCAGCGCTTCCTTCGTTCGGCTGATAAAACTATGCAGTCAGGACGGGAAGATATCGTGGAGATCTCTTATTTGGCTGCCCTTTTTTCTGTAGTTCGGGAGTGCCGCAATTTGTTCCTCAATTTCACGGCACAGCGCGCACCGTCAGCACCACACTCTTCGATTTGACTTTGCGCAGGCAATGCAGGGCCCGTATACTGTAATGTTCGATTTCAAGTTCCATTGCTTCTATCACGCCACGCGCCGTGGGGCAGATCGCAGGGATAGCGGCAGCGCGGCGGCGAGCGAGTCGTGTCCGAACCAATGATGAAGGGCGAAAAAAGAAGGAAAAATTGATATAGTCGGCTAGTAAATGTGTTCCTAAGAACCAGTTCATGGTTTTGTCGCGCGAGCTACTTGAGAAGTGCTGGCAGTGCGTTCCTGTTGCGTGCATCGTGCGAGCTCCTGGTAGCAGACGACATAGCGCTGCGCTCTGCCAACTCATTTACGCTTGCGATACCGCCTGTGGGCTGAGAATGAAAAAGAATGACATTAATAAATTACTTCTGCATTGCGTAAACGCCCGGCACCACAAGTTTATAGTTCAGAATTTGGCGTATAATATTTAATTTATATTTTACATTTATTTAACAAGCAGAAACATTCTGCAATTCCTCGAATAACTCGTCATATAATGACGTACACTTCAGAGGTGGCACCCTCCCATCTATTGGTCGCGCCCTCCCCTTCTTCCACCACCGGCTTGGGAGTGGCACATCTAGTGACGTAAGCGGCGAAGCGAACGGTTCGTATTCCGAACCGTTATAAGATTCGGCCCCTGAACAGCCACGGCGCCGACTGGACGCCGTAGCCAACCCCGGAATTGGATGAAGGTGGATTACAGAGGATTAAGACATCAATGGGAGCTATATATAACTTGTTGCTTTATATACTTCGCGCAACATGCAATTTAAGATAAATAAATTTAATGCGCTACAGTAAAATGAAATTATAAAGTATATATTGAAGGTGTATACAGGCTTCCTGAGTGCATAGCCATAAAACTGATTCATAGAAACTTAATAAACCACGTGTCGACATTGTTACATGTAGAAGCGTAACAACAAAAAAGAGAGGGCCGGAATGCGGCACGATTTTTAACCACATTGGGTACCTAAACGGCCGCTCACCAAATTTGGTGTCATATATCGGTTAAGATTTTGGTGATGTCACTTCCCTAAAACAGTGCTACTATGTATAGGTTACCTATGCGACCAGTTCGCGCAAACCACCTGTTTTCGTCCGATCAAATATTTCTGCTACGTGGGAACGCGTTGCCTAAGTGGGTGGTTACGGACGCGCGACTATGCTGTCTGTTGTCCCGTCGTAGTGACGTTGGAAGATCGCACTGCTGACAGCGTGAGTTAACAACTTCCCTCTTTATTAGGCGAAGCTGTGCTAGGAAGAACAACACAGCGCAACGCCAACGGCGAGCACAGTCGTCATTTCGTCGATGTCCGAGCTAACCAGCAAAGTTCGCTCGCTATTCTTCCAGGTATCACAGTATACATTCCATATTAATCGCTCGTGTTCGCTTGCATTCGAGAATGAGCAACAACGGCAATTGCGGAGCGCGCGCCGTCTGATTAGTCAAGACTCTTTTGCTACAGACTACGCGACTACCGCAGAGAAGTTAAAGAAAAAGAGAGAAAGGAAGGTATAGAGAGAGTACTCGACGAAAACTAGGATGAGGAAGCAGGTCGCGATCTCGTAAACGCCTAGTCCTGCTTCCCGAGCATCACCGAAAAATAAACGTAAAATCAAATCTTCAGCCACTGCTTCAATTTCTCTTTTTTAAATTCCTAGTCCGTAAAACCATACATTTTTTGCATATACAACGTAAAAGGAGTCGAACATTTGTGAATAAACGTATTGCGACTTCCTTTTTGTGCGCCGCCAAGCGAAGCTTGGACTAGCCCGCAAGCAAGGCCGGTTCACACATTCGAGCGTAGGCGGCCTCCGCTTTTTGCTTGTAGCCAGTGCAAACTACAGTATCTGAGCGTCTTCTTGCAATGTGCCCCTGGAGATATTGCGCTTACTCCTCCTCCATTTGGCCACAGTAAGATGAGATCTGTTTTTTCCCCTCACTGCGATGCGTGTCAATTTAAGCTTAAGGTACGCCAGCTGCTACGGCTGCACATCGAAATTTACACCACGTTGGCAGAATTTTACGCGGAAAGAGTGCGACACCTTTTCGGTCTCCTGAAAATATATAGCTTGTTTTCGGAGCTGGAGTTATTAGTTTGCGCTGGTGCGATATACGGCCAATAGGACAGCGAACCGACAAACGTGAACAAAACGCGACGAGCATTCATATATGAGTGACTACACGGGAGTGCGTTGCTTGCGCTTGCAAAACACCCGGAAAAAGCTAACACGCGGGAGCGCGAAAACGAGGAGCTTCTGCCTGGGAAATTTCCTCTTCGGCACGACTGAAAACAAGCTTTGCACCCGCGCCTTTGGTTTGAGCGCGAGTAGGAGGCAATCTGTTAGCGTCTGGCTGATGCTCCCTGTGTTGTGGCCACCTTTGTAGCGTGCCATCGCGTCCGCCAAGAAGTGCGGGAGCCAGCCAAGCTGTGTCGAAGAAATGTGCGTCATGCGTCAATCGTCCGTATATTGGGGGACCTAGGAAGCATTTAATGAGGTCGGGAAATGCATCGAAATCATTACATGTCTTCGTAGTATAATATGTATGGTACTGTATATGATGGATCAGGTGTTCTGCCAAGTGGCGTTCGTAAAAGTAAACTGCTATTGGTTTTAATGTTGCCCGTTCAACACTTTCGCGTAGTTCGCCTCGTCACGCACTTTTGCTATAGGTTCAAGAATTAGAGTGACACATGAATGTTATTTCCGTTTTTTCAGCTGGTGCCGTCCAGTGAAGCTCCATAGTTCATACGGCGTTGCATCAACTACTACTGCTACATGCGTACTGTAGTGGCCAAAAACGATCGAAGAACAAACAAGAAGCCCTGTGCGAGATTCTTTCCCATCCCGTGGGACGACAGTCTTGTTGTGCTAGAAAGCTTCAGCCGACTGTTTCTAATTAACTATAAAACCACGATATGATTATGAGGCACGGCCAAGTGCGGAACTCCAGATTCATTTCGACTGCATGGGTTTGTTTGACTTGCAACCAATGGACGGTGCACGGGCCTTTTCGCATTTCACCCCCATCGAAATGCGGCCGGCGCAGCCGGGATTTCATCCGGCGCCCTCGGGGTTAGCAGCGCAACGCCCGCATAGCCACTACGCCACAACGGCCGGTCTGTCTGTTTCTCCTGCTTCAATTAAAAGATCAAAGCTCGTGCCGCACCAAATTCACAAAATTGCGACCGTGTTGGTTTGGTTTTGTATCTACATGGAGAAAAATAAATATTTCTTCATTTTACAAGTCATCTCGTGTCTGTCTTCTGGATTTGCACGTCGGACAGGGGACAGCTTTGATAACGTGTTCTTAAAAGCACTCGCAGTGGTGTATACGTTTAGATTTTACTAAATAGAAAAAAAACGTTCCCGCACGTAAAGAAAACCTCGTTGATAGTGCAATATAGTACAAACATACCGCTCCATTACAGCGCCAATGTTCGAAGCGTGGTCTAACATATTCTAGCGTTCACACCCATCATCATCATCATCATCAGCAGCAGCAGCCTCGTTACGCCCACTGCAGGCCTAAGGCCTTTCCCATACTTCTCCAACTACCCCGGTCATGTACTAATTGTGGCCGTGTTGTCCCTGCAAACTTCTTAATCTCATCCGTCCACCTAACTTTCTGCCGCCGCCTGCTACGCTTCCCTTCCCTTGGAATCCAGTCCGTAACCCTTAATGATCATCGGTTATCTTCCCTCCTCATTACATGTCCAGCCCATGCCCATTTCTTTTTCTTGATTTGAACTAAGTTGCCATTAACTCGACTTTGTTCCCTCACCAAATCTGCTCTTTTCTTATCCCTTAACGTTAGACCCATTATTCTTCTTTCCATAGCTCGTTGCGTCATCTTCAATTTAAGTAGAACCCTTTTCGTAAGCATCCAGGTTTCTGTCCCGCACGTGAGTACTGGCAAGGCACAGCTGTTATACACTTTTCTCTTGAGGGATAATGGCAACCTGCTGTTCATGATCTGAGAATGCCTGCCAAACGCACACCAGCCCATTCTTATTCTTCTGATTATTTCAATCTCATAATCCGGATCCGCAGTCACTACCTGTCCTAAGTAGATGTATTCCCTTACCACTTCCAGTGTCTCGCTACCTATCGTGAACTGCTGTTCTTTTCCAAGACTGTTAAACATTACTTTAGTTTCCTGCAGATTAATTTTTAGACCCACCCTTCTGCTTTGCCTCTCCAGGTCAGTGAGCATGCATTGCAATCGGTCCCCTGAGTAAGGCAAGGCAATATCATCAGCGAATCGCAAGTTACTAAGGTATTCTTCATTAACTCTTATCCCCAATCCTTCCCAATCCAGGTCTCTGAATACCTCCTGTAAACACACTGTGAATAGCATTGGAGAGATCGTATCTCCCTGCCTGTCGCCTTTCTTTATTGGGATTTTGTTGCTTTCTTTATGGACGACTATGGTGACTGTGGAGCTGCTATAGATATTTTTAGGTATTTTTACATATGGCTCGTCTACACTCAGATTCCGTAATGCCTCCATGACTGCTGATGTTTCGATTGGGTCAAACGCTTTCTCTTAATCAATGAAAGCTATATATAAGCTTGGTTATATTCCGCACATTTCTCTGTCACCTGATTGATAGTGTGAATATAGTGTATTGTTGAGTAGCCTTTAAGGAATCCTGCCTGGTCCTTTGGTTGACTGAAGTCTAAGGTGTTCCTGATTCTATTTGCGATTACCTTAGTAAATACTTTGTAGGCAATGGACAGTAAGCGGATCGGTCTATAATATTTTAAGTCTTTGGCGTCCTCTTTCTTATGGATTATGATTACGTTTGTGTTCTTCCAAGACTCCGGTACGCTCGAAGTCATGAGGCATTGCGTATATATACAGCGTGGCCAGTTTTTCTAGAACAATCTACCCACCATCCTTCAACAAATCTGCTGTTACCTGATCCTTCCCAGCTGCCTTCCCCCTTTGCATATCTCCCAAGGCTTTCTTTACTTCTTCCGGCGTTACCTTTGGGACTTCGAATTCCTCTAGACTATTCTCTCTTCCATTATCGTCCTGGGTGCCACTGGTACTGTATAAATCTCTATAGAACTCCTCAGCCACTTGAACTGTCTCACCCATATTAGTAATGATATTGCCGGCTCTGCCTCTTAATGCATACATCTGATTCTTGCCTATTCCTAGTTTCTTCTTGACTGCTTTTAGGCTTCCTCCGTTCCAGAGAGCATGTTCAATTGTTTCGATATAATACATCCTTATGTCAGCTGTCTTACGCTTGTTGATTAACTTAGAAAGTTCTGCCAGTTTTATACTAGATGTAGGGTTAGAGGTTTTCATACATATTCGTTTCTTGATAAAATATTTCGTCTCCTGAGTCAGCTTACTGGCATCCTGTCTAACGGAGTTACCACCGACTTTTATTCCACACTCCTTCATGATGCCCATAAGATTGTCCTTCTTATCTTCAACACTAAGCTCCTCTTCCTGAGTTAAAGCCGAATACCTGTTCTTTAGCTTGATCCAGAATTCCTCTATCTTCGCTCTTGAACTGAACTGAGCCCTATTCTATCCCATTTACTGCCCTCCAATACCGCTGCTAGACTCGCCTCACTGGATAACGTTCTAGCTTTAAACGCTGCCAGGTTCAGATTCCAATGGCGGCCTGTCCGGAGCCAGGGATTCTCAGCACCCTCTGCTGCGTCGCAGGTCTGACCGCCGCCGTAGTCAGTTGCTTCGCAGCTGCTGGGGACTGAGGGCCGGGGTTTGATTGTTTGTTCATATAGGAGGTTGTAGCCAAGTATTGCACCAGGGTGGCCGATCCTGCTCTGGTGAGGGAGTGCGTTACCGGTTCTGGTCACCGGGATCAGCCCGCACTCCACGCCTATTTATGCAATTTTATGAACACGCGGATTTTTTTGTTTGTTTTTATCTGGTGGAGAATTGCGGGGCACCAGGATTCGAACCACGGTCCTCTTGCACGCTAGACGGATACCCTACCTCCACGCCACCGCTACACCTGTTAGGCGCGCCTTCACACTGCGCATGCCTAAAACCGTAACCGGAATTTGGGTTGTGTAGCTCCTTCCATTCTGCTGGTGCGCTGCAGGGAACTGCAGCCGCTAAGCTCTATAGGGAAGGGTCTTCTACTTCATTTTTACTGCGGAGCTGTTATACGCTGCGTTCGGGCGGTTTGCATTCGTAGGCAAAAAAAGATGGCGGCCACCCAGTGCTAAAAGAGCTAAAGCATAAAGCAATAGGGTATCGCCGGGTACACCCCCGGTGCGTTTAATCGCGAGAAGTGTCGAAACTTATTCTGATAAAAAATATCGTAAGAAAAGTAAAACCGAAATAGACACTGCGTATTGTGGATTGCGGTTTGACGTCACGGGCTCAATAGGCAAAGGTTAGGCAAACCACGTAACATTCTCTCAGTTCCCTTCCACCCGTGCAACGGCTAGGCCACGTGCGGTGAAAACTGTGGAATAACAGCGCACGTACGAAGAACACCGTCGTGAACAGAAGCGGGAATGGGCGCGGCGACGGCGGGCGGCCCGTAATACGGACGAAATCGTGCCGCAAACGCCAAGGGTATGCACCTTTGGTTTGATCACCCCTAGCGAGTCCACTCCCATTGTAATTGCGGGTGGTTTAAACATAGGCGTGTCTAGGCCAGACGGAAAGTAGTACCTGGCGTTTCTCTTGGAAAAGTTCTGCATTCATGTTACAGAAACATCAGTGTGCCCACGACGTTACGTGTCAGTGTCGCCGCAGAGGCACTGCAAAGGTTCTTGGCCAACGTGAGGTGTATACCTGGCCCATGACACTGGATACAATAGCGATCGTAAAGCGATAGTCACTTTGGTGACCAAATAATAAATCCAAAAGACAAGCACACAAAATGAAAGAAGCATTGAGTAAGCAATTTTAATAAAACAACAAAAAAATTGCGAAAAGAACAAAATTCATTGTGGCATCTGTCTTTCATTTTTCATCAACGTATGCATTATCAACATATTTATCCCCATAGATACAGCTCCCCTGGTCATACACCTTCGCATAGTGCAATGACTCTTGATTTCTTTTTCTCTATGCGACTATG
Organism: Dermacentor andersoni; assembly: GCF_023375885.2. NCBI lineage: Eukaryota > Metazoa > Arthropoda > Arachnida > Ixodida > Ixodidae > Dermacentor > Dermacentor andersoni. The sequence goes on from NC_092814.1 coordinate 290,253,760, forward strand.
TCCGAGGGTTTGAATGTGCGCACTGTCACGAGCACATTCTTTCGATTTTTTTCGGTGACCCTTTCCCGCAGGATTGTCATTGTAACCGATTTGCCGCTGCGCGTAGGACATGCCTCTATGTCCGAAAATTGTTAACATTGTCGCGTATTCTGTAGAGAAAGAGTCTTCTTATATTGCACATATGCGACGTGAATACATTTGTATAGTACAGTCCATTATTCAATGAAGCATTCTAACGTGCTTTCTTCCCTTTTCTTCCCTTTGCTTGCGTTCTATAGGGGCCAAGTGCAGATGGATTAATTGCACACTTGCCGCAGGGAAAGCTTGCCTGTGCTGAACTGTCGTGCGTTACTTGTAAGAAAAGACCGCATTGTATTTTCCCAAATGCAAGCGAGCACGAATGATGTATGTCTGACAACATTCAAGAATTTTCATATACACTGTATCGCCGAATGTTAAATCCATAACAGTAATAGTCCCATAAAAAAACGTAGCTGTCAAAAAGCTATACAACATACGTGGGATAATCTCTTGCTGGCTTTGTTTAAATCACACAAAAAAGGATCAGTTTAGTGATAACGTCACAGAAACGGCTTCCTTGGTTGTTTTTGTAGAAGATCTCCTAGTTTCTCAGTACAACATATGCCGACAGCAAAGGCTTAAATATTATCGTAATTAAGTGCAGCCAGATTGTTAACTTCTCGCACTTCAAAAATCTTAGTAGCTCAAGATGACTGCGAACAATATATCACTGATTTCATGTCTCTAAGGCATACAATTCTATTTTTGAAGCTGGTTTCTAGTTATGTGAAATGGTCGGTAGATTTCCCAGAAGTGCACCCTTAGGCCAGCATTTTGTATTTCAGGCTTTCGTTAATTTCTATACACTACGCGCCCGTCTTATGCACCATAATTCTTTGGCGCGTTAGAACAACCGAAAAGAGCCATAAATACTCGCACTCAGCTTTTGAAATGTTTAGTGTCCACTGTCCATGCCTTTACCAAGCCCATCTCATTCAACATCACTTACCTCGAAGAACCAGATCTTCGTCAGTGTTTCAAATACAGCTCTAAAATTGTAATTGATGGTCAGTACACCGATGCTCTCACCGCAGTTCTCTGCTATTCGCAAGGCTGAAGTGGATATAGGCATGTTTGGAGGAAAATATGAAAGGGAGGTGCCAGACGTTTTCAGAAATGTATCGGAAGAGTGTTAGCGTTGTATATTTCACTGAACTTGAGTTAAGGCTAACGTCTCACAATTGCTTCACGTACAGTATGACGGACACTTAGAGAGAACATCAAGTAAGTATTTGGCTATATATCACAGCTAAGATTTGGCCTGTAAACATGCAGACTGAAAGCCTGCAGGTGAATATTTTCGTGCTATCCGCCACATAATTTATTCTCTTCACAATAAAATTGTGAAACTAATTATGCAGTTATGTTGTATTAACTAACAGGCAAGTGTTCGCTTAAATTATGGACCACGTACTGTATGCTTCAATGAGTTTGTTACATCAAGCATGAGTAGTTACGCCATGGCTAGGCAGTACGTTGCTAGCGTTAATTCACGACGGGACACAACGAACACACGGCACAGGACGAGCGTGATGTGCGCACGTACCAGGCAGCTGTATTCGTGTTTTCATTATGCCGTCTGCTTACATGCTGCCTGCTCTGGTGACATCGACTAGTCCCTCTCTATGTCTAAGCAGTCAAAGCACTCGAAGCCATTTTCCACCAAGCATGCCATCAACGTGCTTATAATGAACAAAAATATTGTTTCAGTCCAACATTTCTTTCACAGAAGCGAGAGCGCCACTGCAAATCAGGTTGAAGACGGGAAGGTTGCGCCGCTCACCACTGTTTCCCTTCACTGCACGGTTTCTGCAAATAACCTTACATGGCGCAACGACCACAGGGCTCAGCATCCGTTTTGAGGGAGTAAGAAACGAAACTATCCTTCGGTTTTTCCTCTTCCGTCAAAATTCTCCTCCTGATTAGAGCGCATTTGAAAATTGTAGTACTCTCTACTCCTAAGGTTAACCAACTCACCTCTTTCTGATCAGCATGCGTGAGAGTACATGTAGTACGTCTCAGGCTATCAAAATATGCCTTGAACGGCTACGTTTTCATTTGTTGCGGAATGGTAACAGCAAAGAGATGTTAATGCTTAAGACTAGACGGAAATTGAGTGCTGGGCAATGTCGTACTTATGGTGGCCAAGTAAGTCTAAGGATGAGTACGTGGACTTGTCTAAATGGCGTCCTTCTATCTTGAAACCACGTTGCAATTTCTCATTTTAGCCTTCCTGATACTAATTTGTCATTGCAAATTCGCCTTATTGCAATGACTTAGCTAACTTTATCTCTGATTTCGACGGTCTGATTGGTTTCAAAATGTTCGAAATGAATCCTTTTGAATGTCCTAAATAATTACCCCTGGTGGACGTTGTTATCCATGTATAGTTAATGTAGGTAATATAATAAGTTGTAAAACGAAATAATGATTATGGCATCAACACAGGTGTTAATACGTTCTCTGAAAAGGTTGAGCAAAAAATACGAGAGTTAAAGAATATTATCACAACACACTACTACCAGACTTCATGAAATGTTCACAGCCATGTTCACTGAATAATTATAAGCTAATTTAATAATATGCATGCATGTCGTGTAACTTGGGTTACATACCTTAAAACATAACTATTTTTATTAACTTCCTATTGAATGGTGTTTCAAAAAGTTAAAATAGCGTGTCTTAACATTCTAGTGACTTTTTTTAACGTACTGAAGTTCGAAAAAAAGTAACGAACTTTCTTTTGAGAAACGCTACTAAAAAGTAAAAGTCCTTAGAATGTTACCAAAGTTGATAGAAAGTTGATAAAAGTTCTAAAAAAAATAAGGAAGCATTTTTCTATCGGTTGGTACTGTTCTTTTTTGTTTACTGCGGTTGAACCTCGCGCGCCGGAAACAGATTTAGGTAGCCATCATATATGCTAATCTATGGCCCGTAAGCCGTGTGCAACGTTTTGTCTAGTCTCTGCTTTAAAAAAAAAGAGAAAAAAAGGTGGCGCGGCAGGCTGACTAGTGGTTATATAATGGATATGGCGTTGCGCTGTTAAACTCGAGCTCTCGGGTTCAAACCGTGCCGCTGAATTCGATGGGAACGAAATGGAAAAACACTCGAGTACTTCTGTTGAGGCGCACGGTAAAGAAGCCTAGTGGTGTGTACAGAACAAGCCTGGTGCCTCATAATCATACCGACAGATGTGAAATGGCAGAAAAAAAATTATCTGCGCCCTTCCGATTTTCTAAAGCTGTATACAAAAGAAATTATTCTCGAGTCTGATTTCGGAGAAAAACATGTTACGCTTATTTCATATTCCATACCTAAATGTAATGCCCTCCCCACCCCTACGTCCGCTCATCTAAGCTGCGTCTATATCATAAACGGCTACTTTCAGTTATCCCGTGCACTATGATAAGATAAATTATGAAACAAAGGAACGGCATGCCTCACATACACGTAGAGATATTTGTATATCTGCTGTGTTCTCTGAAGAAGATAAATGAGATATACCAGATTGGCCACCCGGTTTTAATGGGTTGTAGACATGTTGAGAATGTCAAAAATGTGTTTCCTTGCCTGAGTCAAGTTAGAATATTTACAGGCTGCCCCACAACCGGGCGTTTATACTGAATGACAGCAAGGAACTTGTTAGGCAAACAAATTAGCACCAGTGCGTTAATTTTCTCAGGAACTGGTGCGCCTCTGCGCAACAGCCAAGACTCTCCAGCAGCACAATCATTCTGAATAAGAGTTCTCACTTGCATCGAAACATCAAAAGTGCTGTTATGCGCTATGTTCGAACGGAAACGGCTATTCGATAATTTTTAATAGTGAATTCTGAAGTCGAATACTATCTGAATAGCAGATACCATTTCGTTAGACTATAAGTTTGTACTTCGTTTTGCCTGCTGGGAAGTTGGAGGAGATCGCGAGAGAAGCCATGGAGATTACATTTGTAAAGACTTCCCGGTCTCCCAATTGAGTCTGATTTGATATGCAATGCCTATTCTCTAACACTCTTGTTGATATTCACGTCCTATAATTCCCTTGATTCCTTTTACCGGGAAGTCGGTTGGTTCCCCTGGGGATGGTGCAGGACGTGATTTCCAAGATACGCTTATTCCAGTCGGGAATTTTCAATTTTAAATCAGTGTATTTAAAATATTTGATAATTTTTCTCATACATATATGTCGTTGATACACTGTACAGCAGGCACTCACCAAGGATATTGTTTCGAGAGGGGCAACCTAAGGTAATTCTTTTATGCAAATGAGGGGGGGGGGGGTACCATTACTAGTACGAATGTGAAGAACGCCCACCATTAGCCAAAAAGACGTGTAAAGCCACAAAAGAGAAATGAACTAAGGTGTATTTCAAAGGTACGCCTGTGAGATACACCTCTGCTTTACTTGGAAAATAAGAAACCACGTTAAGTTTATTCACGCAGAAAAGAACCACAGGAAAAACACTGACAAGAATAAGTAAACAAGCGAAAGTGTAAAATAAACATTACTATAGTGGAATACAAATGAAAAGAAAAAGAGCAGTTGGCCACCAAGGCACAGAGACCGCGCGGGGTTGTGTTACTTCCCCAGCCAATCACAGAAGCAAAGAAAATCATCGTCATGCGGCCTTTTCAAAATGGCTTCGTACATGATACTCCCGGAGTGTCTGCTGTTCTTCAAGAGTCTTTTGATCGGCGGAAGCAATGAGGTGTGCAACAGACATGGACAAAGTGTACGGAGTCTGAGCAATTCACTCTTTAAAATTCCACGGTGCAGTTCATTTCATTTTACTCATGAAACTTCACTGGCAACTGAAGTGAAACTTGACAATAAATTGTTGCAGCGAAGCAAGCATATTATTTCAGTTCAGTAAAGAATTAGGCTTTCGCAATTCCGCTATAATGGGTAATAGGAAAAGTTTAATGTTCGAATTATTTGCAGCCTCGCGGAAAACGTGTGCGGGGCTGCACTGCAGACTGAATTTGTGTTCGACTACAGCAGCGTTTTTTTTTAATTAGCTCTGAAAGAATTACTGAGAAATATATACTCACGGAACAGTCACAGTTCTTCTGGATTCTTCGTTTACTGCTTTACCAAGTTGAGTGCCACAATGGACTCGTATTGTTATGTGGGAAGTTGCGTAACGATGAGTGGCCGCCAGTCCCGTACGACTCCGTAGAGCGCAGGACGCTGCGATCCTAGACGTACTACACCCTGTCAGGATTGGGGGCTCAATCCCATCGCTCGTGATCCGTTGTCAAGATTGGAGTCGGGCATAAATTAGAAGGTAGCTGGCCCATGCCGTCGTCCAACTTATCCACGCTGAGGACGTTGATGAAGGGAAGGACTGCTTCTCATCGAGAACGAGGAACATGGGTTTATTTACAGTATTTGTATCAGTCTAACATGACTGTTTGAGAAAGTACATCAGTCTAACATGACTGCTTGAGAGAGTGTCCTGAGTAGCCGCACAACAGCGGTTTTTAAACACTCGGTCCTCCCCCGATACCCAGGTGATGGAAACGGCCGTCCAAGCACCGTAGACGAGTTGACCAGGCACCGTAGGGAAGACGAAGCACCGTAGGGGAGACGACCTGGCACCATAGGGGCATTTATTCCCCGAACTGCAGCGCGCCCGCCGGCCGCCCATTGTCTGGTGTCTTGGTCGGCGCGTGGGAAGGGGTGCCAGTAGACGTTCCCGCGGCTCAGTAACAATAGTTGTTCCGCCGAGCCCGTTTAGTTACAATGGCGACTTCGTCAAACTCGGCTCCAGCGACGGAGGTTCGAGGACGCACGTATTGTTGTTCACACACAGTCGACTTAGTCACGCCGTGGCTAGAGGTGTGCGGCGACGCTCCCGGAATGTTGCCTCCACAGTCGCAACTGGTTGGCAAAACTTGCACTGCAGCTGGCCGTTCTTAACAGGGCCAGAGGCACTCCCCAAGGAGCAGTCACCTCCCCCTTACTCTTCAACATAGTCATGAAGGGCTTATCGATGAGGCTCAGATACCTTCCTAATATAAGCCACTCGCTATACGCGGACGATATCAGGATTTGGTGCCCGGGAGGATCACTCGCACATGTAGAGCACGCGCTACAATCAGCCCTAGACGCAACGGAGTCCTACCTGGAAGATACAGGCCTCCAACTATCCCCAAACAAATCTGAATTGATACTGTCACCTTGCCAGGCCGACCAGGCAAGGTATTAGGGGGCTTACCCCCCTTAACCAACTTCCCATAGCCCTCTTTGCAAGAAGCGGGCAGCCCATTCCTCAAGTCGAATCTATCCGAATCCTAGGATTACTGATTCACGCGCGTGCATGCAACGCCAAAACGCTGACGCGCATCACGGCCAAAACCGAGAGCATGCTGAGACTTGTTGCTAGAGTATCCGGACGAAAGAAGGGACTAGGTGAAGACAACCTCCTCAGGATCCATCACCCTTTCCTAATGAGCCACATCAACTATGTAGCCTCGGCCCATAACTGGACCAAAACCGAAAATAATAAGCTTAACATTCTCATGCGCAAGAGCATCAAAAAGGTACTGGGGTTACCAGTAACCACTTGCTCGGGCAGGTTAAGCAAACTCGGTAGGCACAACGACATTGATGAAGTGATCGAAGCGCAGGTCACTGCTCAGGTAGTCAGGCTCTCCACGGCAGGAAGACGCATCCTAGAGGAGGCCTGCATGGCTCCAAGAATTCTCAATGAACGGAAAATCAACTTATCCAGGGAGGCACGGGCAACCTTTGTGGTCAGCCCATTCCCTCGGAATATGCACCCGCAATACAATGTAAGGAGGCGAAAAGCTCGAGCACGGGCGATTTTACAGAAGGCCAGCGAGAATCAAGATTCGACTGTCTTTGTCGACGCGGAACAGTACGGCAACTCTAGCACGTTCGCGTTGGCAATCATTGACGGCAAAGGGGAATTACGCTCCTCGGCCTCGGTTAGGTTAGCTACGAGCGGAGTCGCGGAACAGGGCGCCATAGCCCTTGCCATGACCTACCCCTCGCGCACCAACGTTTTCACCGACTCACGAGCGGCCATAAATGCTTTCCAATCGGGTAACCTAGCCCAAGAGGCTGCCTCCATTCTGGAAAAGAGAACAAACCCTGCCACTCACTTCATCTCTTGGTTTCCCGCCCATATGGGTGCGGACGTTCATCAGAACATACAACGAGCTTGCCCATGACCGTGCGCGAGATCTAACGCGCCGCGGCGGCATGGTGGACTTATGGGGACAGGCTGAAATCCAGCAGAGCGATCCGCCCCTTACTTTTCACGATAGCATCTAACTATCGGCTTAGTAGAAGGGCCTATCCTCTTCCTCACCCGAAGTTAGACAGGTCTCAGTAAGTTTCACTTAGAATGCTCCACACGGGCTCATTCCCCTCGCTGGGCTTTCTCAGCCGTATCTACACAGACGTCGATTCCAGCTGTCCGGACTGTAATGAGATTTATTGTTCCTTAGCGCACATGCTCTGGCAATACCCCGCGTTTCCTAACGGCCCTCTATCCAACGAAGCCGACTGGGAAGAGGCACTCCGGAGCCCATCGTTCCAGACACAACTAGAGGCAATCCAGAGGGCCCAAGAAAGGGCGGAACATCACGGTATTGCTGCCCCGACTTGGACGCGGCCAGCGGCTTCCGCGGGTCCCCGATAGGGGCCCCCGCTGAAGCTCCTCCGGATCTAATAATGTTCATTGTCTGTCCGTCTGTCTTCTAAGCAGGCAGTGACATCATTGGAGAGATTGTCTCCTAGCTTGCCTGACAGATAGTAGAACTGACCTAATCCTTCAAAAGTAGCTTCCCAAGTTGAAAACTACTCTGAAGGCCGTGTATGAAATTACAGTACCTATTAACTGCTGTTTTAACTATTAAAATGCACTTACTGGTAGTAATATGCTGGCCTCAGCAGTTCTGAAGACTGATGGCTCCTATACAAAAAGAGAATAGATTTAGCAAGGCAGCTAGTAGAAATGGTTTTCAAATTACACATATGTTAAGGCAGGCGGAAGCAATTCCTGGTGACTCTGTCCGAATCCGAAATGCTCATTTCTACAATGTAAAAGAGGTGTGCATTGTAGTGAAATGCCTTGTGCTACACATAAAATATGTGAGCATACCCTGTCAGCCTTAAGTTTCTTCACTCAACTGTGGACCGCAAAAGTTGTATTCCAGATTATAAGCACTGGTAAAACACTTGAAGTGGTCTGACAAATAACTTGTTCGAAACAACGTTAACATACTTTCCTTAATAATGTAGACAATTATTATGGGATGGTTGCAGGGAAGTACAATATCCAAGACAAAGACAGGCGCTGCTTGCATTAAGGCAGAACTTGGCCAACGCCACATATTACTGCACTTAAAATTGCCAAATGTAGTGACTCGTGGTTATGTAATATAGTCACTGGCTGAACTTTTAAACCGAGGAAATATAAAACACAGGAAAGAAACTGATGAAATATATTACCGCAGCAGATAGAACCAGCAGGCAGGGTTATGACCTGACAAATGTGGTAGAATTATAGAATCCTGCAAACCATCTATCTAAATGTAGTTTTGCATAACATAAACATTGTTATGTCTTCATAGTAACAAGTAGCTGGACTACCTCTATTTTAGAACAATAATATAGACCTAATTGTCACATAAAGGCCTAGGTGACTAATGCAGTTGAATGACAGTTTCTACGGAGAGTTATGAATTTTTAATATGGCCACTTGAACAACATTTCAGCTTACAGATTAGATGATCCAATTCCTAAGCACCAGTCAGTCGAAGACATGTAGCTATCCCTGCACCCACAAAAAAAAGATTGTTATTACGAATTCACTGATTTTGTAATTATAAAAAGTGCATACCCAGTGGGCTTTGTTGTTTCTTGGGAAGCAGGAATCTGCATACTGAATGTAAATATAATAGTGCTCATAAAGCTCTACTCTGCACACATCAGAAGTTAGAAACATAGTATTGATGCTGATTTTCTGTCGTATCGAACAGTTGTGAGCCTCATATTATTGAATTAAATACCTACACTAGTTCATGAGGCATTGCTACAAAAGAACACCCAAGCAGCTTGAATATTATGCAGCACTTGAAATTCACACTGGTCAATGATATATCAGAGACTTGCTTGGATATCTGTATGGAGGCAATTTGCTAATCATCCTCACTTATTGTAAACAACATGGCTTGATAGTGAACCAGTAATAGCACGCCTATAACAGCTGAATACCACAGACACTACAAAAATTTGGTGGTCTACTATGGGATGACTAAAGTTCAACTTACGGTGAACTATCAGCCTATTCATAAGAGTTGGTTTTAGAATCAGGCCTGCAGGAAGAGTGGTAAGTACTAGCGCAAGAAAGCTTACCCAAGCACACACGTGTTATGCCCCAGCTGCTGCGGTAGTCGATGGCAGAATTGAATTGGTTACATGTTGCTGCGATCAAAATCCCCTTTAAATATTTTGCCACCCTTGACTTCCTAGTGCTCTGAATTGCTTATTCAATTATTATTTATATCTAACCATAAGCACCGCCAAGTGGATTAATATTATTCTCAGCCTTTGAGAATGGAGACCTTAGAAGAGTAGAAACATCAGGCACACGCATTATATTTCAAGTAAATCAGTGCAAAAAAACTGAAGAATATTAGTACACAGCAAATAACAGTTCAAAAAATAAATATTGTCCCTCTACAGAAGCATATCAAATAAAACCGATGCGAAGATGGCATCACTTTACTAGTAACACAAGCTTAAAAAGCTGCAAATTAGTAAAGCAATGGAACTTTACCTCTCAGTCACACGTTTGGCCTGTGCTGCAGAGCTGTAATCTTCAGGGCTATCCACGCAGCTGTCACAGTAAGCAAAAAACAAAGACCTTGTAGAATAAAAAATCACAGATTGCTGTCTATAATCAGGCCTGCAAGCCATTAACGAGCTGCGCTTCAGCATGTGCTAGATTTGTTTCACAGCGCTGTAATAACAGTGCCTGTTTGGAATTATGAATGCCATAAACTGCAACCTCAAGCACTATGAGCAAAATGAGAACAAGGTGAAAGGCGCAACCTCAAACACATAAACGCCCATACACATAAAGTGCAAGCATGACCTCTCCAAATGAAATCACACGTTTCCATGATGATAGCTGAGCTAGTTGATACGGATAAATACAGACTGTGCGAAAATACAGGACATAAGGAAAGAAAAGGACAGCCGACCTGCGCTCATCTGTCATCTTTTTTCCTGGTGTCCTGTCTAGTGATGCAGTTTGCATCAATGAAAAAAACCCAACTTAATGATGAACCTGTTAGGCAAGGCACCACAGCTGCAAACTAAGTTTTCATGTAGACTACTGATACCACGCACGTATACGAAACTATTACTCTTGTCTTTTAGGCCACAATCCCATACAGAGCTGTCATAGAAGCTGTAAGTGGCAAGAACTAGTGATAACCATCAGAATAAATTTTTAGAAAGGTTCTAAGCTCAACCAAGCTAGATGCTAAGCTTGGCGAATTGGTATGGTGCCCTATTGCTCAAGTAAAAAAGAAGATCGCGGTATCTCCCTTTTTATCTTTTCCTTGCTAAATCTACAGCGACTTAGTTTCAGCACAGGGAGCCCCTCACTAATGTTTTCAAGACTGGTTCAAATTATTCCCCTACTATACAACCAAATGAACTCAACATACATCGTCCCAAACGGAGGAATTTCTGGTGGCTTACTGTCCTCATCATCAGAGTTACAGCTAGGTGACCAGCGAAGTAAGCAAAATTTCGTCTTTTAGTCGTGTCTCAGAAACACATTAGTAGAATAAACTTCCTTGTAAAGTTGAGTTGGTGAAAGCTGACGTTCCACAACGCGAAAAACAAATGTGGTGCATCAATTGAATTTCTATGAAGTAGCTAAAAATCATACTTCTCTCAAACAACCAGAAAAACTCACATGATACTTAAATGTGTGTAAGGTGAATGTTTGAGCGTAAGCTGTGGTGTGGTGCATTACTCCCTATGTTGTGCTCGCCGCATCGCATGGGAGTCTAAATGTTCCGCTTCTTCCTTGACATTTCAGAGAAAGGTTGTTTTATGCATTCTTGTATAACCTACTATGCTACTCTCCTATGCTCAAGTACTCGCTAGCTTTGTAAGGATACAGTGGCGCAGCCAAAAACACTATGATGACGATGGCATGACAATTCTGAAATTATCAAGGTAGTATAACGTAACAGCACAACGACAACACGAGGACTAGCAGATGACAAGTGTGCGGCAACGATGGCGTGACAATGACTATGATAACAATATGACAAGAATTGGATGATGAAGCTGGAATTACGATGATGAAACGATCACAGGGGCATCACGACGACGGTATGCGTGACGATGGCAACAGAACGGCGCAATGACTATATGACGAGAATCGGATGATGCCGACTATAAATGACGACACATAATAAGTGGCATGATGACACCCATTGGTACATACCCAGGGGTACATAACCGTGAGAACTGTAGACTGCACCATTTCCAGGGTTGCCTTACCAATGGAGACGTTGCAAAATTACGCAAGAAGCTAAGAAAAGTCAATGCCTTAAAATAATAAAGTGCAGGTTCTCAGATTCTTATTAGGCATGTAGAATTCTTGAAAATTGTTAACAATAAGTGAATAACAAGCTGCAGCTAAATAAAGAAATCACCTATGCAGCTTAAGTTAGTACTGTCAAGAATACACTAGACTTATTTTGAAGTATGAACACAAATGTAACATGAAAACCTTACCCTGTAGTCCCAACCTAAGCAGCAATCTATTATATCTGCACAAAAAGAGAAAGTTCATCTTAAAGAGCGCATGTGATGTGTGGCGCGCGACATGGTGCGGTGATCGGGACGGTCAGGAGCAGACGACAAGGAGTGCGCGCGCCGAGCGAAATTCCGTGCTGGAGACAACGCCGAAGAGCGTCCGGCACGTGAACGCGCGGCGCAAGAAAAACAACTAAAAGAAGAAAAGCAAACCAATTAGGAAAGAACACGGGGCGTCAGGCAGCCAATCGGTGAATGCCTAATCGGCCAGAGAGAAGAAAAAGCGTGGTGCGCTGGCAGAAAGAGGAGACGCCCGGGGAGACGCCGAGGAGACGGGGCAGACGCCGGGAGAGTTCCAGGAAGCGACGCCAGGAGGAGCTCAACCACCGGGAGTTGAAGACGGGCCGTCTGGCTACGGACCCGAGCCATCAGGACTACACCCGACCGGGACCTCCTCCCAGCCCGTTCCTATGCGTCGCCCGTCTACCCGAGCGTGCCGTCAGCTCCTCAAGGCCGGTGAGCTTCTGCGCCCGTGGGCAGGACGAGAACAGTCGGGCTACGGACCCAAGTTCTACGCAGCTGCCCGGCCAGAACGCCGCCCCCGTCTGTCATACCGCCCGCTGCTCGAGGCCGGCGTTCGAGCATCTGTGCCCGTGGGCAGGACAAGAGCAGTCCGGCTACAGGCCCGAGCTCTAGACCCAGCTGCCCGGCCAGAACGCCGCCGCCGTCTGCTCGTGCCGCCAAGCCGCCTGCTTTACCTCTCCAAGCCAGAGCTGGCGCGCTCCGGTCGCCCGGTCAGTCACCTTACACCACGACCTTTGGTGAGACCGGCGCAACTCCTTGCGCCAGCTTGTCGCCGCGTCTCCGCATCGAGACTGTTATGCATCCATGCCGTCGTGGCAAGCCCGGACTCGCGCACTATTTAGCTTCACACTAGCCCGAAATGTGTCTTACCGCCGTGATGTCTATTTGAGTGTTTATTTTATTCTTTCTATTTCTTTCTATCATTTATTTTAAGCCTTCTTTAGTTCCATTAAACGTTTGTGTGTGTGTTCGAAACTAACGGCTTTGTCCTCAATTGGGTTCTCGGAGGCTCCGCCTAAGAGAACCGTTAAAACCTTTGAGTACACGAACCGTTGTCCTCATATTTGGGCATCACAAATTGGCGTCCGCGACAGGACATAGCCGTTCGTTCGGATTTTTTTTCTAACGGCTAGGAACTATGACTAGCACAAGAGACCTGTTAGCCTTAGCCGAACGCATGGGGCTAGAAGGTGCGGAGTTGAGGGCATGGTTGAACGAGCAGGAAGCGCGTGCGCGAGAAGAGCGGGCAGTGGAGCGCGAGGCTAAAAAGCAGGAGCTTGTATTAGAGGAAAAGAATTTACAGTTACGGATTAAAGTCGCGGAAGCTGAGGGCAATCGTGGTGAGACGAGCCAGCGGCAGCTAGAATTGGAGCAACGAACGCTTCAGTTGCGCCTTCAAATGGCGGCAACGGACGCTGCAAGAACAGCTGACCGAGGGCCAGGATGGAGTGCCCCATTCAGCATGAATCCTCACAGTTTAATGCCGGGATTCAATGAAAGCCGGGACGACTTGGATGCCTATTTAAAAAGGTTCAAAAGCGTCGCCACCGGACAAGAATGGCCTAGAGACAAATGGGCCACGGCTCTAAGTTTATGCTTGAGCGGAGAAGCTCTGAAAGTCTTTGGACGTCTGTCTCCGGAAGACTCCCTCGACTACGATAAAGCCAAGTTGGCGTTGCTCCAGCGTTTTCGTTTTTCGGCGGAAGGCTACCGGGAGAAGTTCCGACAGAGCAAACCCCAAGATGGCGAAACTGGAAAGCAGTACGCAACTAGGCTACTGAGTTTCTTTGATCGGTGGGTGGAAATGTCCAAAACCGAAAAGGAGTATTTGTCACTTCGCAACCTTGTGGTGACGGAACAGTTTCTGAACAACTGTCATCATCGGTTAGGACTCTTCCTGCGCGAGAAGAACTACCGCCAGCTAGATGACATGGCCGAAGCTGCCGATAATTTCTTAGAGGCTCAGAGACAGCCCAATTTGTTAGTGTTCCGGCAGAAATCGGAAGGCATTAACCCTACGGAGAAAACAGGAAGCTCATCCGAGAGAGTTCCAATGCGATTCTTCGTATGTGGAAAACTGGGTCACGGGGCATCGGACTGCCGATCTAAGCTGAGGCAACCCTACTCTGGATATTGCCGTAAGCCCGGGCATGATGTCAAAGCCTGCACTAAGAAAAATGGTCCACCAAAGAAGACGTCTTGCCTATTGTCGCCAGAAGAGCGGCTCGAAGATTCCAACGCAGAAGTCGTTGAACAAGAAGACATAGCTAGCATGGTGAAGACCCCCACAAGGACTGTAGCACGCAAGATGCCAGTGCTAAAGGGCGTCATCTTCGGACAGACCGCGTCAGTCTTTCGAGATACGGGAAGCAATACGCTGGTCGTGCGTCGTTCCCTCGTACCAGACAAGGCTCTAACAAGTACCACCGCTAAGCTTGTCCTGGCGGGCGGCAGCAGCATTGAAGTTCCCGAGGCTAAGGTTGAAATTCATTCACCTTATTTTTCTGGTACGTCGATTGTCAAGTGTATGACAGCTCCTTTATATGATGTTATTATCGGAAATGTACCAGGCTCACGAGAACGTCATGATCCAGATAAAACCTGGACAGAAAGACTGAAGAAGAAGCCCATCGAAGATGGTATAGCAAGTGGGAAAAGAACCAAGGGAGAAGACCATCCCCCTATGCTTTGCTGGTCGGCATCAAGAGCCGAGACCAGCAGCCGAAAACATCCACGATCAATATCAGCGCCTTGAAAATAACCAGGAAGGATCTTACCACGGCCCAGAACGAAGATAAGACCTTAGAATCTTGCAGGAACAAAGTGGGTCAAGTGTTCCAAGGCAAAGGATTAGCATCCTACTCATTCGAAGTCGTAAGGGGAGTGCTGTATCGTCGTTACCGGCTACCCTCGGGCAAAATGACCGAACAAGTGGTAGTACCTAAAAGATTACGCTGCCAAGTGCTCACTTTGGCACACGAAAGCCTTATGTCAGGGCACCAAGGAATTAAGAGAACAATTGATCGGGTTCTGGAATCCTTCTACTGGCCAGGAGTCCAAGAAGCAGTGAGAAGATACGTACGCTCTTGCGACACTTGCCAGCGAACGTATCCTAAGAGCAAGGTGGGCAAGGCACCTCTTGGTCGCGTGCCTTTAATAGACACCCCTTTTGAAAGAGTGGCGGTGGACATAATTGGACCCTTAAAGCCTACGTCAAATAAGGGTAACCGATACATACTGACCCTGGTGGACTTCGCTACACGATATCCAGATGCGATAGGTTTGCCGTCGTTCGATTCAGCTACGGTGGCCGAAGGACTGGTAGAAATGTTTTCTCGCATTGGATTTCCACGTGAGATACTGTGCGACCAGGCCTCCTGTTTCACAACGGACCTAATGAGAGAGATAAATGACTTGCTGGCTATGAAACATCTAAGCTCGACGCCGTACCATCCCATGTGTAATGGTCTGGTGGAGCGATTTAATGGCACGTTGAAACAAATGCTACGCAAGATGTGCCAAGAAGAGCCAAAGTCATGGGACCGATTACTAGCACCCCTCTTGTTTGCGTATCGTGAAATGCCTCAAGCCAGCATGGGGTTTTCTCCTTTCGAGTTGATCTACGGTCGACACGTCTGAGGCCCACTCAGTCTACTTAAGGAACTATGGACAGGAGACCACCTATGCAAAGAAATCAAGACCACATACGGGTATGTCTTGGATCTCCGAGAGCGTCTGGAAAAGACACTACGGTTGGCACAAGAGAACTTGTCGCGATCTAAAACGACCCAGAAAAATTACTACGACCGGGGAAGTAAGATACGCCAGCTGAAAGTTGGTGACCGCGCCCTTATCCTGCTTCCAACAACGGCAAACAAACTGTTGATGCACTGGAAGGGGCCTTTCTTGGTTACAGGAAAAAAAAGCAACTTTGATTACTGGTTAGACTTGGGACATACTACAAAACTGTTCCATATTAACATGCTGAAGCGCTATGAAGAGCGTGAACCGGAAAGTTCCCCACAGTCAGCATCATTCATCGTGGTGGAGGAGGAGGAGACGGACACCCCTATACCTACCTTCATAACAAATGAGGGCTCGGGTTTAGAAGCAATTGAACCTGGCGATGACCTTCAAGAAAGCCAACGTGCGGAACTTCGTAGGGCGGACTAAATGAGTAGAATACAGGGGGGGCTGCAACCCTACGCCTTTGATGTTACCGTTACTATAGCAAGCTTGTGTCATCGCAATGCCAGCCTATTAGTCTTTGATGCTAGTTTTTTTTTCCTTTTCAGTTGCTGTGCTTTCTTTGAATTGTGTTTTCCTTTAATGTCTTTGATCTGTATGCTCAGTGAACTGTGCAACTGTGAGAACTGTGCATGAAACCTTACAGCGCAATCTCGTGGACAGACCATGACTGTAGTGTTGTGCGCAATCTCCTGGACAGACCATGGCTGTAGTGTTGTGAACTATGTCGCGCACTGAGCGGCAGTTCTTCTTGTGAGAAACTTGTTAAAAAAAAGGGCTTATGTGATGTGTGGTGCGCGACATGGTGCGGTGATCGGGACGGTCAGGAGCAGACGACAAGGAGTGCGCGCGCCGAGGGAAATTCCGTGCTGGAGACAACGCCGAAGAGCGTCCGGCACGTGAACACGCGGCGCAAGAAAGACAACTAAAAGAAGAAAAACAAACTAATTCGGAAAGAACACGGGGCGTCAGGCAGCCAATCGGAGAATGCCTAATCGGCCAGAGAGAAGAAAAAGCGTGGTGCGCTGGCAGAAAGAGGAGACGCCCGGGGAGACGCCGAGGAGGCGCCGGGCAGACGCCGGGAGAGTTCCAGGAAGCGACGCCAGGAGGAGGTCAACCACAGGGAGTTGAAGACGGGCCGTCGGGTTCCGGAGCCGAGCCACCAGGACTTCACCCGACCGGGACCTCCTGCCAGCCCGTTCCTATGCGTCGCCCGTCTACCCGAGCGTGCCGTCAGCTCCTCAAGGCCGGTGAGCTTCTGCGCCCGTGGGCAGGACGAGAACAGTCGGGCTACGGACCCGAGTTCTACGCCAGCTGCCCGGCCAGAACGCCACCCCCGTCTGTCGTGCCGCCTGCTGCCCGAGGCCGGCGTTCGAGCATCTGTGCCCGTGGGCAGGACAAGAGCAGTCGAGCTACGGGCCCGAGCTCTACACCCAGCTGCCCGGCCATAACGCCGCCGCCGTCTGCTCGTGCCACCAAGCCGCCTGCTTTACCTCTCCAAGCCAGAGCTGGCGCGCTCCGGTCGCCCGGTCAGTCAAGTTACACCACGACCTTTGGTGAGACTGGCGCAACTCCTTGCGCCAACTTGTCGCCGCGTCTCCGCATCGAGACTGTTATGCGTCCCTGCCGTCGTGGCAAGCCCGGACTCGCGCACTATTTAGCTTCACACTAGCCCCAAATGTGTCTTACCACCGTGATGTCCATTTGAGTGTTTATTTTATTCTTTCTATTTCATTCTATCATTTATTTTAGGCCTTTTTAGTTCCATTAAAAGTTTGTGTGTGTTCGAAACTAACGGCTTTGCCCTCAATTGGGTTCTCGGAGGCTCCGCCTAAGAGAACCGTTAAAACCTTTGAGTACACGAACCGTTGTCCCCATATTTGGGCACCACAGCGTACAATAGAGACTATAATACGTATACACACACGCGTAAATTTCTGATTTTATAGTAAGACATTGTATAGGGTCAATTGCTGCATCTGAACTTCGCATAATATCTTCACAACATGAACAAAGGCAAGTTACAGAATTTGCTGCTGCCTCTGATTTTTGTACTTTCGTTCACACTGCATTGCGGTTCGTACCTAAATCTCGCGTGCAAATCTAAGCTGTATTTCAGTGAGGACAACAATACAATTTGCACAGAGTACTAGAAACACAATACTTCAGCAGAAAATATCTGGAATTTCAAGGAATCGAACTCAGGTGGATCGTATGTAAAAACGCCTCATCAAAATTCTAGCACACCTTGTGGCAAGCAATATAAAACATCTATCGCTTCAAGGTGTTCGATGGCAGTACTCATCACATCAATTCAATGAATGTAATGCATAACCAACTATGTTACATGCAAGTTCCTTCTGGACTTGTCACTATGGATATAGTTGCATTGACAATAAATGTTAGTAATATAGAATAAATTTATTTCTAATTTCATACACATTGTATATGCTTAATGTCATGACCACTCCTAACGAGATTTTACATTGTTTTTGTTTTATGGTGCTCTATAGATACTTGCTCTGGTGACAAGGACCGGTGGATGTTTCTACTAAAGTACTATGTAAATCTTGCCAACTTTAATGCACATGCCTTGCATATAATAAATTACATAATCAGACTTTCAGAGGGGTTTACAACACGTTACTTTCGGTATTTTCTGCAGCCTTTTTTTATTACCATTCCCCAGTTTGATTTGGGATTTGCTGTTGCTGAGTTTTCCGTATCTGCTGCAATGCGCTTTTCTGCTCAGCTTTTCAGGAAGTACTGCAATGGCATTCGGTTTTTCTCGACAATCACTCTTTCAGAGGGCCCCTGGGCTTTATTTCAGTTATTTGAAACCATCACTCAAAAGTTCTTCCAGCACCAGCAAAATTTTGTAATTGCGATGTGCACAACATCCTCGCCCTATGGCTGACACTACAATGAGTGAATGTCGACTGCACTTGGAGACAGCAGCGATGCTGGGTGACTTCCGACAATAAAATAAATGAGGGGATATCTAAAGAAATACTGTTGCATTTAAAGATGCTCAACCACCTCAGAGAATGAATCCAGACGTAAGTCCCTATGCACCCCCAGAGGAATAGTTACCTCACACAGGAACATGAAACTTCCATGGATTTGCGCACACATCTTCGTTTGCCTCGACCTTTCTCCCCATCAGTAAAAGGAGTGTTTTCAGTATCCTCACCGACGATAGCTTTTTCTCTGTCACGTTTATATGTGCCTGTAAAGAAACAGTGCATTTCTCAGGTGAAGGCGCAGGTGTGACATCGCAGACACGACAGGTTTTAAAGGAAAGAATAGTATTCATCATATGTACATATTAGCGCAATTGCAATTTCCTATGGTTTTCAGTCTTATAATTTTCGAAGTGCTGAATGTACACACGAGTAATGTAACCGATCATACTCCCCTTATCTGTCTTTCTGCAAAGCAAAAGAAAAATAAATGTCGCCATTTTTAGGAAACATTCTTGTGCCTTTTTTTCAGAAGGCCCTGAGACAGGAACATAGTAAATATATGTGGTGATTCCAATAAATAATGCTCCTCTTAAAAGCTCAGCAAAATAATTTCCTGGCTTCAGTCTCACAATAATTGACATGAACCCCATCGTTTTATGAAACCCAGTTACGGTTTCTGCCGCCTTTTGATACTCCTAGCCAACACACAATGTCCCACTAATTGCAGCATCGCGGCTTATTGGCAGTACAGCGTTCGAGACTGCAAGTAAGAAGAATAGCTGTCAGTTTGGCTGAAACACGAGTGCCTTTAATCACAACCAACGCACTAGTACAACCCCTTTTATAAATCGAATTCATTTCAATCAACACGAGATTTTAAAATAGGGTTGTGCAAATGCCTTGGCTGTGATTGAAGGCACTTGTGTTTCGGTCTTCATATCTCGCATTCAATTCTGGTTTTCAATGACGCTGCTTCATGGTGACGTAAGTTCTTTCTGTTTATAAGAACACATTTGCTAAATAATATTTTCCAGTTGGTAGTAGCACTTTGTCCTGTGTTCTCGCTAAGTCTCCATTTTAGTAGCTCTTTTCGATAATGAAGTAATCAGTGCCCTTCGAAAATACAGTGCCTTCAGAAAATGTTTCCTCAGTGTGATAGTTCCACTCCTGAACAATTTGACGCGACTTCACCCTTGATGCATTGAACTGATATAGCGGAGAGTTCATGCTCTTAATTGGCATTGTGCGAAGCTATAGAGACTGGCCTGCAAGGATGGCAGACACATCCAGTGCCGGGTCTTGTGGAAGCAAAACTGTCTCTAAAGGTGATCAACGAAGGTCAGTGCCCAAGCCAACTACAACGCTTTGCTTGCATATCCAAATCAACTGATGTCCTGCTGATAGCATGGCTGATGGCAAAATAGATTAGAAGCTATCTAAGAAAACAAAAAGCTGCACCTGCAGTGGCAGCGTGAAAATTGTCGGTAATAGGAACCAGGCACCGTTTTGATGACCTTAAACACCAGATTTTTTTCCACATCAACATTGGGCACAATCAGGCGTTCTATATTTTCATTAAATATTTAGCTGAACCAGAAGTGCTGAGGTTGAAAATGGTAGTGATATCATGTTCTTACAAAGCTTGTGTGAAAAGGTTGTGTTACCCCTCATGTAATGCCCCTGGGGCCCTTGAGGAACCAATAAATAAATAAATAAATAAATAAATAAATAAATAGAACTACTGACACTTAGCTTTCATAAATATTTAAACAGTCTCAACAAGTCCACGTACAACGAACTACTAATATAACCACCTGTTTTGGCAGAACTATCACGTTTCATAAAGAGTGTGACTGTTTAACTCAACCACAACAATTACTTTAAATACGGATGCCTTTCCCAAGATGCGAGATACTTTCATGCTGTCCTTTCCATATAGTCACTGTATACCACGTATGTAATTTCACTGCTTAGCAGAGTAATGGCTGTTGGGATAGGTAGGGGACATAAAATCGATTCAAGCCATTGCCAATGTATTCACATACAAAAACTTAACAGTGAAATTGTTCAACGCAGCTATGCAGTTCAACCCAGAGACAAAGAAAAGTGACTGCAGCAATGCTGCTACAATTATTAAACCGTGCTCGACCCAATCGCCAGTGTAATATGGAAATATAGAGAGCATATCAAGTAGGCAATGCCTTCCTTCACAGGAAATTGGGTCAAAAGAAGGGGGTGCAACGACACCATAGTCAACATCTTTAACATACAAAAAAACAATGCGCAAAGGTGCATGCTCAAGCTGATCCTTGAATAACTGTTAATGAAAAGTACATGGCTTAAGCAAGCAAGCGTAATATTGAGGAGGCCACAGATCGATATTTATTTACTCTTTAGTCTGCCCCACTTACTTGCTGTTCCAATGACCACGATCTTGTGTCTTTCAAATGTTCGATCTGGCGTTTCGCAGCGCATGATGGCTTTTTTGAGGCGAGAAGCAGAGTAGCTAGTTGGCCAAAAGCACATTCCATTTTTCAGCCAACATGTTGGGACTGCCTCAACCTGGTTGTCTCCAATAAACCGCACAATAGTGAAAACTGCAAGCAATAAGTATGTCCAAAGTAAAACTGCCTTCTATGTTTCAGGCAGCCATTTAACAATAGTTTACGCAAGTAATTCTTATGTGCTCACCTTGCTCAGATACAAAATGTGGAGTGGCTGTGGAAGCCCTCATCTTTTCGGCTGAGGGAACACTGTGTTGATTAGAGAAAAAAATGACAATTAATATAAAAATTCTAGGAAACAATGTTTTTAAGTCTGAGCAGACACCATTATATGAGACCTGATATCGCAGAAACCAGAAAGAGTACAAGCACGATTACTGTAATCTAAACTGGTCAGCCAACATGGTAATCAACTTATTGGTAACTGAGGTCAGCGAACGTTACCGATGACAGTCACTGCTAGCAAAAGCTAAAAAATAAAGAATTTGCTACAGGTATAATTTACCTCCAAACGGCATGTAAACTGGCACGAATAAGAAAACGGCTCTAAGCATGCCGGCATACATCAAAGAGGCAACACGAAGCAATGTGCCTTGCTAAATTTAGCGTCAGTGTAGCGCAAGAAAATTTGCCAAACGAAAGATCATAGATCTCTTAACATAGACATTATGAACCCGAGGCGTATCAGACAAGCCGGAAGGAAAAGTGTGTAAAACGAGGAATATTTAACCACTGCAAGGTGCGAACAGGCTGAGCAGCCTTCCCCATCTCTCCGTCCCGCGCCGCAGTTACTCGGAGAAAGGCGACATGCTGAAGTCAGGCGCACGTAGCCAATGAGGAGCCATGCGTAATACCTGTGTCTCACGACCACTCTTGATCGCGATTAAGCTCGATCCGAATCGAAATTCTCGATGCGATTGGCTCACTCGCGCAGCTTTCGCAAAGGAGCCAATCACGACCGAGAAATTCGATTTGTAACGCACTGGATAGCCATCAAAAGAGCCTCGTGTGGAACCGGTATCAAATAATGCACAGACATACACTAGGAAAATTTGTTGCACAAGGACAAAGAAGCTGCCGCATACCCTGTTGCGCGAAGCACACGAACAGAACACAAATCGAAAAAATCGCGCGAGCACTTCGCAAACTTCGTGCGCGCCCATGGCACCCGCACGAACTCGGCAGGCGGCCGACTAAGTACAGCGCGAAGGGCGCACAGCGTACAGTCCGACACATGTCCCAAACTGCAAACAATTGTACTACCTGGAGCATACAAGTTATTTTATCCCAAGGGCATACCCGAATCACGCGCACAGTATCCACAAGCGAGTTATGCAGCGTACATGCTGTATCCATTCGCGAAGTAGAAAAATTGATAACAAGCACAAATTTAACATGGACCCAATATATTGCTACCATTTGAGGCGTCAAATAAAATTGAATTTGGCCGTTTCATATATTGGACACAAGTTCCCCATAAGACAATGAAATACCCATCACGTGGGTAAAGGGGGCGAAAGCACAATCGATTACCTGAAGCGCAAACGATAACAGCACGGTATGGTGCACGCAAAATTCTGTCAATGGGCTGTAGCGCGGGGGAAGAAAATAGGGCGGGCACTTGACCTCACCGCTTGGGATACTGTACTACTCCTGAATCATTAGAGACTTTTAGCATGTCCGCTATTCCGGTAAACGGGAGCGGTTTGGGCGGATTGCCGGATTTGCGGGGGCGTAAACGTGAGCGGCCAGAGCGGTGCAGCCGCCTGGTACCGTAGAGTTCAACCAGACAAACACAGAGCTAAAACTGCAGTAACCCACTATATCCTGCTTCGCTACTGATGCAAATTCTAGGCAGCGGCGTAATTCTGAACACGATTACGCCACTGCCGAACATTTACACCAGCAGCTAACCAGAATACAGTAATTAGCTTTGTGTTTGTGTGGTTGAGCTTTGCGCCACCAGCTGGCGCCACCAATCTGGCCGCTCACGTTTACGCCCCCGCTAAACCGGCACACCGCCCGCGCTTGCCGGAATGCCGGACACGCTAAAAGTCTCCATTAAAGAAAAAGCCCGTTTGTAACAGTTCTCTTGTCTGCAACATCCTTGCTAAACGGGAGACTAAAATACCACGGTGACGGCTCTACTGCGGAGATCGGCAAGGTGCGCAGAGACAGCAATTTTCCCGCCTTTCTTCGCATTCTCCAAAACGCGACTTCTTGTTAGGATCACGCATAGCGGCCGATCCCGACGCTGGGACACACAAGCACCATTTCGTCCCTCTAACTTTCGTCCGTACACTGCCCTTAACGCCTTAATTACAGCGTCATTGAAAAGGCGCCAAACATAACATGACCATGAACTTGAAGAGCTGATTAGTGCCCTCCACTCAGCGCCCTGCAATTGAAAGCACTACTGATTTCCAAATTAAAAGCACACAAACAGATCGCGCAACCCAAACTAATCACAGAATATCGTTTTCTTGACAGAAAAACACTGCAGCACTTACATGATAAAGGGCAACGGCAGCACATTCAGCACAGCCCCAAACACACCACAGCGCAATGCGAGTGCGGTGAAGCAAGTTTTCCCGGCTCGCCCGGCTTCACGAATCACGTGGCCGCCTTGGTCACATACTTGGTCTTGTAACCGATGTGACGACGGTATCGCCACCTTGCGAAGAGGCTGACGCGCCGTGGTGTGGCGCCTTGGTGTGCGCCTCTTTAAAACCCCTTAAACTTCGTAAAGTAGCGGCACGCTTTGTAGAATGCCGTCTCCTCCTCGCGCGCTCTGGCCGAGGCCGACGCCGCGTCGCTATTGGCCTAATAGCATCACGTGGGCCCTCGAGCCGTGCATAAGCTTCATTTTTACTCGAGATGCGTCTACGGAGGGACGAGGAGCGCATGTTGGCGCCGTTGCTACGCTCGAGCAGTGTAGTCGGCGCCACGGCCGAGGAGGGAGCGTGAAAGAGAGGAGAAACGAGGAGTGAAGGCGCGGGAGGAGAGTGTCGCTGCTTTAACAAATTTAAAGGGCTTTACGCGTCTTGCGTGTCGTGCACATTGCGCTTTTGTAGTTCTCGACCCGTGAATCATGTTGCGCAGAGCCAGACGCCGCGCGCTCTTCCGTTGTTGTTTTGCCACTCCACCTGCAGCAAGAGTGGCGAGCTGGAAGTTGCCTCTGTGCGTTCCGCAGGCCTTTCATTTTCCCCTCTCATTTTGGACGCTTTCCGCTTTCAGTGCCGCGTCATTGTGGTTGAAGCATGTTAAAAAACAATCGGCGCTTCTATATAGGTGCGATCACACCACGCTCTGCGCCCAAGCGTGGTGAGCCTATAACGATGAGTTTCAGAAATATTAAAGCGAATAGCTTTCTGTCTCCGTCGGATGTTTTCGTAGTTGTTCACGTCGGTGGTCCGTCGTCGGACTGTTGATGTGCAAGGAAAACGCTCGCGCGTTCGTTCGTTCGCTCACACGCTAACTATATTTCACACTCTTTCTCTCGCTCGCTTTCTCTCGCGTTCTTTTGTTCGCTTGCTCGTTCGGACTATTCGCTTGCATTGACAATCATCGAGGATATTTTCTGCAAATTTTTTTGTGTACATTGTGCTCACAGTATAGAATTCGTTGCCACACTTTCTACGAAGCACCGTTACAAGAAACAACTGTACTGATGTGTTCCTGCGGTGGCACCAAAAGTGATGTTCGCTTATTAACTTAATACTTTTATTTATGCTGCATGTGACTTGCATGGTTTAGCGCTCTGGAGCCAAGCTCCAAGTTGTTCATCGGTCTCAGGTGGAAGCGCGTTGTCTGATGAGTAATGTGCGCTTATTGTATTGCATACGCATAGATATAACCTATAATTTCATATGTAGTTAAACACGTGCACACACTTACACACATTATATATATATATATATATATATATATATATATATATATATATATAAATGTGTGTATGTGTGTGTGCACGTGTTTAAATACATAAGAAATTATAGGTTATATATATATATATATATATATATATATATATTATGATTAACTTCATACGTACTTATGCAAAGCATTCTGAACTTGTACATGCTAGAATAGTGAAAAGGTTTATTGCATTCTCTTCTTTATATTGCGCAAGGAGGAAATAAAATACAGGTACTGTTTATAATAAAACCGCAGTTTTCGTTATTCAGACGACTGGGCATAAAATGTTAGCTTCGTACGCACGAAAACTGTACTGCACTCGTGCTTCAACAGTAAAATAATTTAGTTCTTTTGGTAGGTAAGGTATTCACATCACTGTACTGTGAATAAGAGGAAACACGGCAAGGCTACCTTGTCCAGCGGGGATTTTGAAGCATTCGCATGCGACGCTGCTCATTTTCCAGGAGCTCGTTGTCACATTTAGTGATGACAGCTTTGATATGCCAAATACACTGGTAGGAACCGGGAAGTCATACAGGTCTTTCCTGTTGCTGAAGGCTCGACGGTCTACCATTGGCGTGCGGCCATCCAAACCAAAAACAAAACATTCGGCTATTATGCCCGTTTCACCCAAAAGAACACAACAATTGTCAGCCTCACTTGTCTTCAAAACACCGCTTTGGATGTGTGCTACCGAGTGCTGCGTACTAGCACAATTCTGCGGCAGCAACACTCCTTCGTGCGGCAGTTTCAACTGCAATTCTGGCGTGACATTGGACGGAAGTGTAGCGCAGTTGGCTTGATGCTTCTCGTGCACGCGCCTGTAGAGCTGCTGCAGCTGATGTTTCCCAGGCCGAACGAGTCGTCTCATTTGACTAATGTAGTTTTCTGCCCTAAAGGCACAGAAACCGTCCAGCGGGCCAAACTTCCGGACATCCTGAGCGAGGTGTACGAGGCGATGGACATTGTACGTGACATGTTGCTGCCCGGACAGTTGGCTAAGCGTACGAACAAAGAATACCAGCAGCTTGTGGGCGTACTGGTTCATGCGGAGGCACAACTGCTGGCAAGCCAAAATTGTAATGGCAGTATGCAGCGCCAAGAAGTTGCCATACCTTTGGCGATCTAAGCAGCGTTGCATTAATACCGCGCGCACCTGTGTACAAAAGAAATTGCCCGTACTTGGTAGCCTTCCACGAGCTCTGGTCATGTAAAGATTGCGGTTTGCGGGCGAATTCTTGGCAGACGTATATGCTGCCAATGTTTGCCGACTTTCTTGACAAACTGGAAATTTCATCGGGCCGCACTATTGCTGATGTAGGTCGAATAGAGGAGCAATTGACACGACGAGTGCTGCTTGACAAGCGAGGAAATCTGCCGCCAAAAACGGCGCTGTCGAAAACGTACCCGCTACGCTAGAGAACTAAACAGATAGAGCGAGTCATGTGAAGTCGTTTTCAAAACGTATTCACACCTCGATTTCAAGCTATCTCGTTTGGAACATCTTTGATGCGTCGATTTTGGCCAAAAATCCGTTTCAGACTTTGCATCCCTTAATACGACGTTTTCAAAACTTTGTGTGCTACCTGGGAGCGGTGTCCTTCGCGCGACGAAGGCCGCGCTTATAAGCCGCTAATGCCTGCAGGCATACTGCAGACGGAACACCTCGCGCAAGGCGGGATCGCGTACGCGCTGATAACGCCTGCGCAGCGCGCGCACTCGGGACCGTTCCGCGCTCAATTGATGCGTCCACCATGTCTTGGCGCCTTCACCACGAGGCCACAGCTTGCGGGCGTACCGCTTGCATAGAGGGCCATATGCGGCATAGAATCTCTCCACCGCGGCGTCAAGCATCCATGCCGATGACAATCGACAATGACATATGTTGCCAAACCAACGATCGCGGCTGAAAGCCTCCAGGATCTGCGCCCGAGCGTAATTCGTGAGCTTCGTCTCGGACGCGCTGACAGCATCCCGCAGCGTGAACTCGATGTATCGGTAATCGGATAGAGTGTCCTCGTCAGAGACCGACCATCGATATCCACTGCCAACGACTGAGACGGACGCAAGGGTGACGTCGATCCAAGAGCGCGCATAGGACGTCTCAAACTTTGGGATCGAAGGTGAATAACACGCACCATAATGGCGAATGTGCTTTAGTAACCTTCCCTGCAATATTAATTTGTAATGTACGAAGAATTGTCAATGAAGCTTACCACGAGCACAGATGCACTTGCAAATTATGTCACAATTGAAAATAATGAGCACAGTGTAAACCTATGTGCCCTTTCCACTCTCAGTATATGCTTTACTGTACAATGCTTATTTAGACCCCTGTATTGCGGTGTAGCAAGCTACAAAAGAAACGTTGCATGATTAGGCTTCTTACGATTATCTTTCTCGCAATACACTATTCTTTCGCGGTGAAGCCTAAGCAATGTACTGCGGTGGAGCATACTAAAAGTGAAAAGGGGCCACTGCCACTGGACATAATAAGAGTTCTTTATTTATACACTCGCGCACCCGCCACCTCTCAGGTCGCCTAAATGGATATACTATGCTTGCCGATTGCGGCCCCTTCCCACTTTTAGTATGCTTCACCGCGTAACTAAAGTGTACTGCGGCGAAGAAGCCGTACATTTGTATTGAGTGAATAAACAAATGGTTTTTGCAACAGTACAGTAATAAACGCGCACCATGCATCAGTCTACCACACGGAACAGCGTCGCAACATACGGTAGCTGATTCACACAGGCCGTGTAGCCCACTTACCAGTCGGAAAGGGTATTATGGGTAATTCAAAATATCAGACACACATATGTGTTTATGTTTACGTTCGCACTCCTTGCGTAATAAGACTCCCAGAACTTCCACAATAGAAAGTAATTTACAACACACAAACGCGAAGAACACAGACACATTTCTCGTTTTCAACTCGGCCGTCATGCAAATGACATATAGCGCGGAAAAACGTGAACGTGCTGCGTGTTAGCGTCGTAAACTTCATACTAGGCAAGCAGCTAGCACACCACAATCCCGCGACATCCGCTAATGAGACCAAGACGGGAGCACATGTCTGTGAACGCGTAAACGGAGCCCCTAAGCTACTGTGCTCCTCCGCCACCTCATCTGCACGGCTGCGCCACTCCTTTCAAGCACAGCACACCAAACACACATTCAGCTCTGAACAGTGGGCGGTCGACGCAGTTGCATTTACATGACTTGCAGCGAGCAGCACGTTCCTCGATGTCCGTTAAGCAAAGTCGGACACGGCGACGCCACATCACGGTTCGCTGCCTTCGCTGCCAAGGCGCTAGGCCACTTCATTATTTCAATTGTCACCACCGCCGGGTTCTCAAGAAAGCACGGGTCACACAACGCAGAATCTGTACTTCCAGAGCTCACCGAGGCCAAAGCCGCACTTCCGCACCGCCACTACTCACGGCTTTCCGCCAAGTAACACAGAACCTACAACCAACACACAAGCAACGCACGTACAATCACATGAGGAATGTTGAACAACGCGCGGTCCAGAGAACGATCATGCCGAGGAAGAACACGCCGCGGCGTCGCTCGGCGCCAACATCGCGCCTTCTCAAAAATCCGTAAACGATGCTGTCCCTAGGCACCTAGGATCAGGTCACGTGAGGGATTTTTGTACGACAAATAGACGCACGCCACAACTCCCGCCGGACGCCTTGGCACACTATTGGTTCTCGCCATGTGGTCACGTCTTGCCTGCGCGGCTCTTCCCATGACTACCGGCAACCCCCTACTAAGCAGCTGACGAGCGCACGTGGTTTTAGCTGACGGCTTCACGCGCGCGTGTTTTGTTTGAGAGTGCGGATGCTGGATACCCTATTTCGGCGCCACCTGTTTCATAAGCGCTGCTAGTGGATCAATAAAACCTGCAGAACGGAGAAGTGCCTTCCGCGTTGTTTGTATTTCCAGTTGAAAGGCATTAGAAATCAATTCGTTTCTATGACCAACGTGGTTCCGACTGGCATGGCGGGCACCAGGACATTCACGTGCGCGCTGAACGCCAGTTCGAACTGCCCAGCGAGCGTCAAGTGTCTCCGTGTTGAGCTCTGCACGGCCGAATATGCGTATGAGTGGATCTTCAGCTACAGCACCGACTACCAATACGACATGGATTGTCAACTGGGAAGAATATGCTGAAGGAAAGTGGATGTTTTATTTTCTTGAAATTGAACTAAGGAAATTTGCTTGAAAGTCCGAATATTCAACCAGCTAGCATATCAGGCCACGCGAGTGTCGCATGGGCATCTACCGTACAACGTAAGCATAATACACAGAATTTTAGAAGCAGCATGCTGAATCCTAGGCTGGCAACGCTATTTCGCGTACGTAAGTCACTTGTGATCGCCATTTGAAAGGGACATTCGCTGGAAAATGCTCGTATGCTGATCCCATTTCGTTATCGATCCCATTTACCGATTTGCAATGAAAAACATGCTTCAATGTTGAATATTCTAATGAATTGGGAAATTTTATTTTGGTATCGCACGTGTGAGGCTGACGGTGGAGCCGTGCCAGCTCATAAAGTGGGACAAGTTTTATTCTTCCTATTCATGCTCCGCAGCATTCACAATTAGGAAGGCTGATTATTTCCCATTGGTCTTCTAGCTGCATACATGGAATTCTTATCAATCTTAAGCATAGGTTTTCCTTTTTCAGTTGCATTGCGGCCCCTGATGGCCAAATCATAATCGCGCTACTACTACTCAATTCTTGACCTTGCTAAATGCTTAGCAGTGCCGTGCACTGCACTCGTCTAATCGACGTCGTCTACCGTGATAGGCTCGTTTCGGTCGTCAGTTGCCGAATCCGAGATATGGTCGCACAGCGTTAAACTTATTAAACTCCCAAACTTAAAAAATAACAGATTCCTCTCAGTGTTACTCCCACTTTCTGAACGCGCCTCTGTTATATGCATTACTAGTACCTCGACAACCTCGACAACACATTCTTCATTCGCCGGTATTGTGATCTCGGGCATACTGGCCGCCCGCAAAGACTGCACAAGTTCACGCACGTGGTACGGTGGCGTCCTTTCTTCGTCGGCGCGAACGCAGTGCCATCCGAATCGTGGCGCCAGTTAATGTACGAGGAACGACGTCGACGAAGGGTGCATCAGCGATTGTGAGTTGTTCAGTAGTTAAAATCCTGAAAACCTTACGGCATTAAATTCACAGCTGGCACTCGGAGCAGCGCGAAGGGCAGCGTCGAACTTCCTGAAAACCGGCGCATTAAATTCACAGCTAACATTCGGACTGGCGCGAAGGAACACGAGTGGAAGCCACACACGCGAAACTTGACACAGCTAAATTCTGAATTAGAGTGCAATAATGCATTCGTCTAACTGTAATATACACCACTCAAGCGTCACGTAAGGTAACGGACACCTTTGAAGAGTTGCATTCATGAAAGCCCAGAAGTAGCGAAAAGAGCTTCCGTACATGAAAATTTATGCTGCCGCTATCACGACTTCTTGCCTGAAGGGCGCCATCGAAAGAAACACGCGGAGAGCGGCCGGCCTGACGTCCGAACTCCACGTGCGCGCGTCAGCTGCACGTGGATTGGAAGAGCCGCGCAGGCAACACGCGACCCGATGGCGAGAACCAATAGTGCGCAAGGGCGTCCGGCGGGAGTTGCGGCGACCTCCTCGCCCTCCTTTTTTTTCTCTCTCGCGTGTGGAAGCATCCGCGGAGAGCAAAATACGCGACCCCGACTCCAGGACCTCCCCCGCTCCCGTAGACAGCCGCGCATTCGCGTAGATGGTGGGCAGAGGAAAAGAAGAAAAGGAATAGAAAACGAAGAGGCTCAAAAGTGGGAGAGAGAGAGAGAGAAAAAGCTTTTATTTTTGCGCGAGGGGTGCAGGCCATTGACCACGGTTGCGCATGGTAGGTTGCGCCCACGGTAAACGCGGGCAAGGGCCGCGCGACGATGCGAAAAGCTGCGGCACTCGAAGAGCAGGTGCTCCAGCCAGGGGGGGGAGGGGGACACTCCCCGGTTTCCGTGGCACAGGAAATTGGCGCCATCTCTGTAATGGGCGAACGCAAAAATCCGTTTCCCTTGCATGGCCTCGTAGATCGTCGCGCGCACTCGCGCCGATCTAGGTGGCCAAGCCCTTCCCCCCGTTCAAATCCTCTCCCCACGCCCTCTCTCGTAACGCCCTCGAAACTCCCTCACCTTCGACTGTCTACGCGCCCGCGCCGCCTTGCCGTCCCCGCCGGCCCGGCTGCTGCTTAATCCGCTACTAACGCTTTATTTTTGTTATCTACTGTCATCGAGATGCGTGCGCTGCTGTGCGTTGACCGACGTGGCTAGTTTCGTCAGTTCTGTGGTCCTCGGTAGCTGTGTGCTTGTGCTCCGCGATGTTTCACCCGTTTCACGACTCGTGCCGCTCGTGCATCGTGCAGTGGTGCACAAATACCTCAAAAACAAGTCCTGCAAGGTTGTTCCGGGTGCCTAAAGACAACAGGTGAGCGCTCAGACCCAAGGACATCAGAAGGCGCATGTACACGAACACAGCCCTGTCCATTTGTGTGCTCCATGAGGCTCCGGACGTCGTTGCGCCTTGATTGTGCTACACTTGCCTCTTCCCGGTAGAGAAAGCTGACAAATAGATGTTCCTCCTCATTGTCACCTGGTCTGTGACTTGTGTTTTTCTGTGCCAAGTCTCATTCTGCAACTTCAGTAACTTGTCCAGCTTTCCATACTGCCCTCAGTGCTTTTTCTGTGTATCACGTTCTACAAACCTACTAAAGCTGAAAAATTACTGTTAGTGTTTGTGTACGATCTCAGTAACCCCCGATGGGAAAACCGCGCGAACAACCTTCATGTGTAGGCATGATACGCTTTTTTTTTCTTCTGGAAAGCATGAGCATTGCAAGTGTCCTACATGCAGATTTTTGCAGTTCGTGTTTATTATACAAAGGAGAGCCCAGTAGGTACGACTTAGTGCCTTAAGTGACGTAATTTTATTGCTAAGCATTGCATTCGGGTAGAAAGAAAAGTCGTGTTGGCTTGTTTTACCTGGTATTTGATTGAGGAATAAGCCTTTCTGCGAATGTTTTCTATGTGCTGCTGCAAAAGCCGACTACCTTCTGTTCCCCTTGCCACCGTTACTCAAGTTGTGGCCCAATGCAAAATAATGTGATAATGTGTGTTTCAGTTTTTAGTACAATGTTATTTTTTTCTGCGATGTTTTTTTCAATTTGTTCAGCCGTAAGGAACCATGTCACGCATTTCATATACTTTCTTGCAGATTTATAAGTAAGCTTTCTTTTGGTATGGCTCTCAATCAAACAATGTTAGCAGTTTATTCTATCTTTCAGGTATTTAGCGTGTCATTGTTTTTGCCATTACCAGTGAGTTTTCCCTTTTTATAGTTGTCATGACTATGTCATACACGTCGTCCAATTTTATGCAATATCTTAGTGCACATATCAGGAGCTCGTCTACATTTAGGTCTTGAGGACGTTATATAAAAATCTTGTTTTTTTATGTGTGTACATGAAACGGCCATCGCGTTTTCTAGCGCTTTCTTTTGTTATTTCACCATCTGTGAACTTTTGTCTTTAATACTCTTGTATATGTCATGCACCTTTCACTTTGCTCATTCTTTGAGCGTGTATCACACCACGTTCTAAGAAAAATCTGTTTTCGAAAACGAAGTCAATAAAGCGAGACTAAACATCTGTTGTGTTGTAAGTGGAATTTTTTTTATGTCCCGGCACATGCTGGTATAATATAAGTATGGGCAAGACTGCCTGCGTGCCAACGAATAGCCCACGGCGCACCACGCGCCAGCTCGCAAGCAATGCCAATGCGCGGGGTAGCGCGCGCATTGCTTGCGAGCTGGCGCGTGGCGCGCCGTAAAGGCTCAACCAGACGTACGCGTTCCAATGCGTCCGCACACGCCACGCTGACTCGACGTCGCGTGAAGAGGGCGCGCACCCAAACGATGCACGAGTTGCCGCGCGTAGCCGCGCGTCTCGTCGCGGCGGCGCAGTGTTGCTAGCTTGCCATGTTCAAGGCAGTCTAGCCTTCGCTTAACGGCCACGTTAAGCAATGTGTTACATATTAGACAGTTTTAGTTTAGCGTCAGCAACTATAGCGTACGCTATACGCTATAATATAGCGTACGCTAATGGTGGATCCACACGACGGACGAAATCCGTCTTTTTCGCGACGGACTGCGCATCACGTGACTACGCGTCACGGATTTGTGCCGTCCGCGCGTCGTCCGCGACCCCCACGGACGGAAAATGCCGAGCTATTTTTCGCATCCGGATTTTGGGGGTCGAATGCTGCGGATTTAGCCTAGCATGCTCTGCAGTCTGGCAACAGGCGCGGCTTTGGGATCTTTCTGAAACAGCTTCATCGCTGCTAACACCATTCGTGTCCAATTCGGACAAAACAACAGCCATTGCGGCCAACCGTCGTTTCCTTTCGATCTCCATTTTCATTCAGAGTGAAAACACCTATGACAGTCTCTTTGTTACACCGATGGCGCCATCTAGAGTGAGTAAAAACAAGCAATTATATTAACTTACGGCCACTGAGATCCGCCCGGGCCGCAGCAACATCTTCGAGGCCGTGTTCAGCCAATACAGCCACTCTAAGCCTACACGCCGAGAATCTGAGTATCGCTTTCGGAAACGGTGTCCACTCATCACGAATACATTGCTGTCGAAGCTTCTGGACATAAATTTAAACCAAATACAATCCTCAGTATGAAAGTTACGGGCCACACAGTGGACGACGACGACTTCACAGGTTCGAGGCGGACGGCAGTCGCTTCGGGCGTAGCCGCCATCTTTATTTTTCCGGCGCGGTCGTCTACTCAGTCCGTCCGTCGTCTGGATGCGCTTCGCAGCCGGACGGGCGGCGGAATAAGCGTCCGCGGCACAGATTTGCGCGGAGCCGTCCGTCGTGTGGATTGTTACGTTTCGCCTACAACGCGCGGTAATGCCGGCGCGGATGCAACGGACGCCGGGGCTTTGTTCAAAGCGGCGGACATTTTGGCCCGTCCGACGCCGCCGCGACGCCTACCCGCCAAGCGTGTCCAGGCGTGTTTCAGTGCCACGTGTCTTCGTGTGTGCGTGTGTGTGTGTGTGCCCTCGCTTGTCAAAGCGCGGCAGCCGGGGAGCGGAGTTCCCCGAATGAGGAGCCTGGAGGTCTCTCGGCTCAACAGTTCGCGCCGTCGTGGGCTCCTGCTGCGCCGTCCCGCGACCTTCATCCCGTGACCTTCCCTCCTTCCCTTTTGGACCGCGACGCCGGGAGTATAAGAGCAGCTGCCCCCGGACGCCAAGGGAGAGGCTCCGATTTGTACTGTTGAGTTACGTGCTCTCCCGTCTCTCCACTCCGGTCGACCTGACCGGCCGCTCTTTTGCTATGTTAGAATAAACAAGTTGTTCTGTTACCAGTCTTCTCATGCTTTGCCGGGACCTTCGGATGCTTCCAGTGCCCCAGGCCGCCAGGCCAACGCTACCCTTGGGGCTTGCGACCCATTGGCAATAACGGGCGTCAGCACTGAGACCCCAACAACTCGTGCCAGCGGTGCGATTCCAACATCTGGTTGCCAGCGGTGAGATCGCGACAACGGAGGCCAGCAGCGAAGAGATGCGGTTGACTGTATGCTGAGCAGCACAACGACCATCCGGGAGCAGCGCAACGAGTCCTGTGTGATGACTGGTTGCCTGCAGCGGAACGACTGCGCTGAAGTCTTGGCTGCAAGGTTTGGTGAGTGCGGGACTTTCTTCTTCTGAGTTTTGCCAGGCTTTTGTTAGTGTTAGAAACAGAGCTGGTAATTGTGGTTGTCGTTGCTGCCGGGTTAGTTTGCGGCAAGACAATAGTAGGCAGTAGAGAAAGCAGCATTCAGAGCAGCCATGGATTTGAAGTCGTTGCGCAAACCGAAATTGCTGGAGCTTGCGAGAGAGTTGGGTCTGGATGTCTCAGACAAACTCAGAAAACCAGAACTGCTAAGGGCTATTCTTGAGTTAGAAGCTGAGGATGACGAGCTGTCGGAATGCCTTGAGACCATTGAGGAGAGGGAGGAGCAAAAAGAGAAACAGGAGCGCGAACTTAAAGAACAAAAAGAGAAACAGGAGCGCGAACTTAAAGAACAGAAAGAGAAAGATGAGCGCGAACGTAAAGAGCAACAAGAGAAAGAAAGAGAGCGCGACCGTCAACACGCTTTGGAAATGAAGCGTCTCGAGGTAGAGATAGAACGCGCTCGTAATGGAAGTCAGGCACACGGTGCAGGAGAACGAGTATTGTTCAAAATGACTGACCTGATGCGGCCGTTTAAGCTTGGAGAGGACATTGGTTTGTTCCTGGTTAACTTTGAGCGAACGTGCGAGAAGCAGGGGTTCTCTCGGGAAACGTGGCCACAGCGCTTGCTCACTTTGCTACCCGGCGAGGCGGCCGACGTAGTCGCTCGCTTGGAGAGAGAGGAGGCAGAGGATTTCGACAAAGTGAAATCGAGTCTGCTAAAAAAGTACCGGCTGTCAGCGGAGGCGTTCCGTCGGAAGTTTCGGGAAAATGAGAAAGGCAGAAGTGAGTCATATACAGAGTTTGCGTACAGGCTTATGTCAAACATGCAGGAGTGGCTCAAAGAAGAGAAAGCGTTTGGTGACCACGAGAAAGTTCTGCAGTGTTTCGGGCTAGAACAGTTTTATAGTCGGTTACCTGAGAACGTGCGGTACTGGGTCTTGGATAGGCCAGACGTTAGTACGGTGGCTAGAGCCGCTGAGCTAGCCGAGGAGTTTGTGACGCGTCGGGCTCGTGGAGCTAAGGACGGTCAAAAGGGTGAATTTGGCTCCAAGTTTGAGAGGCCAAAGTTCACGCCCATGAGAGCAAAGGGGGACACACGTAGTGCGGATGCAAGTGAAAGCAGTCCGACCGAACGTAAGGAGACGGCGGCAACCGAAGCCGAACGCAGAAAGCGGTTCGAGATGAGGCAAGCGCGCGTTTGTTATACGTGCCAGAAGCCGGGTCACTTTTCGGCGCAGTGCCCAGAAACAAAACCAAAAGTCGTGTTTTTTTCATTAGGCAGCACTGACGAGAACATCAAGCTTCTCGAGCCTTACATGCGAGACCTCCTCGTGAACGGGAAAGAGTGCCGAGTGCTTCGCGATACCGCAGCTACGATGGATGTAGTTCATCCCTCTTACGTAGAACCCGATATGTTCACGGGCGAGTGCGCATGGATCAAGCAAGCAGTGGAAGCTCATAGCGTGTGTCTGCCGGTAGCAAAAGTGCTTATTGAAGGACCTTTCGGAGCACTTGAGACGGAGGCCGCAGTGTCATCTATGCTGCCCCCCCAGTACCCGTACCTATTTTCGAACAGGTCCGATCACCTCCTGCGCGAGAAGGGGCTTTTGTTTGGTGAGGCTAGCGTTCAG
Source organism: Dermacentor andersoni (assembly GCF_023375885.2). Classification (NCBI taxonomy): domain Eukaryota; kingdom Metazoa; phylum Arthropoda; class Arachnida; order Ixodida; family Ixodidae; genus Dermacentor; species Dermacentor andersoni. The sequence continues at coordinate 290,290,315 of NC_092814.1, forward strand.
GCCTTAACCAGATCGAAGGTTCGGGAGCTCGCTGCAAAGGCGGTAGTTGCGGGGCCGACGTTGTTGAACGATGAGAAAGGGTCAGAGGCGCAGCAAGCTGGTATTCAGAGCACGCCCGAACGGGATAAAATTGAGCCTGTAGCGTTAAAGGCACCAGATACTGGAGAGGAAATTCCCGATGCGGGAAATTTAGAAGAGCTTCCGGTCGAGCTTCCGGGACTAGGCTCAGTGACAAACAGGAAAGACACCGATCAAGTCATTAGTGACTTAATAAGTAAAGCATCGCTGTCGCCTGAGCAGAAAACCGAACTACACCAGCTCTTACAAGAGTTTCAAGGTCTGTTCTCTGAGAGGCCTGGTAGGACTTCTGTCCTTACTCATGACATAGAACTCACCTCCCCAGAGCCAGTACGATCCAAGGCGTACCGGGTGTCACCCCGCCAGAGCGATATTATGGAGGCTGAGGTAAAGAAAATGCTACAGCTCGGTGTTATTGAAGCGGGTGACAGTGATTATACCTCCCCTTTGATTTTAGTTGAGGTACCGGGCAAGGAACCTCGTCCTTGCGTCGACTACCGCAGGCTTAATTCCATCACTAAGGATCAAATTTATCCGATCCCTAACATCGAGGAGCGCCTTGAGAGAGTGAGTAGCGCTCAGTTTATTTCCACCCTAGATCTTGTCAGGGGTTATTGGCAGGTTCCACTTACAGAAGAGGCTAGTAGGTATGCGGCATTCATTTCACCAATGGGGACATTCCGTCCTAAAGTTTTGAGTTTTGGTTTGAAGAACGCGCCATACTGCTTTTCAAGCCTCATGGATAAAGTGTTGCGGGGACAGCAAGAATTCGCTTTACCGTATCTAGACGACGTAGCGATATTCTCCGCATCCTGGCCGGAACATATGTCGCACTTGCGGGCAGTGCTAACCCGCCTGCGCGGTGCGGGCTTGACAGTCAAGGCTCCCAAGTGCCAGTTAGCACAGGCAGAGGTTGTCTACCTCGGACACGTGATTGGTCGGGGTCGTCGCCGCCCCTCTGAAATAAAAGTGGCCGCTGTGCGAGACTTCCCGCAACCGCGCACGAAGACCGATATTCGGTCGTTCTTAGGTGTCGCCGGCTACTATCAGAGGTACATCCCCAGGTACTCTGATATCGCGGCTCCCTTGACGGATGCTCTGAGAAAGACAGAGCCGCAAACAGTCGTCTGGGACGAGACAAAGGAAAGAGCTTTTAGCGCCCTAAAGAGCGCCCTAACAAGCCAGCCTGTGCTACGATCGCCCGACTACACAAAAGGGTTCGTTGTTCAGTGTGATGCTAGTGAGCGAGGCATGGGCGTTGTACTGTGCCAACGGGAAAATGGAGAAGTAGAACACCCGGTCCTGTATGCTAGTCGTAAGCTGACCAGTCGTGAGCAGGCGTATAGCGCCACCGAGAAAGAGTGCGTGTATCGTGTGGGCCGTTCAGAAATTGTCATGTTACCTAGCTGGCTCGAGGTTTATCATTGAAACGGATCACTGCCCTCTCCAATGGCTGCAGACCATCTCTCCCAAAAATGGCCGCCTCCTGCGCTGGAGCCTCGCTTTGCAACAATATTCCTTTGAGGTGCGTTACAAAAAGGGGAGTCTCAACGGTAACGCCGATGGCTTAAGTCGAAGCCCCTAACGTGGGAATCAGCCTCAAAATTGCTTGTTACTGATGTTTTTCTTCCTGAGGCAGGATTTTTAACCTATTGCTTTTGTGTAGTGTTTCAAAGTGATGATGTGCTTTTTAGTGCAATTTTTCCGATTTGTGGACGCGTTCTGAGTGCTGCTAAACTACTGTAAGGAACTAGGCAGCAGTATAAAAGGGGGAAGAGCCTGGCAGGGCTTAGTGAGGGTTGTGCCGTGCTTGCTGACTGAGCGGTTGACTTTTGGCGTGGTTCTAACGCTTGCCGGAAACGAGAACAAAAATGTCAACTCTCCCGAAGTCACTTTGCAGTGTCCTGTGTGCACCTGAACGTGAGAACGAGGCCTTCTCTGTGCGCTGCGCTCAAGAAACGCCCAAGGACGCCCAACTTCGGTTATGAGCATCATCGAGCGACATCCCTCCGGACAGCGGATGCAGTCCCCTGACCATCGGGATCTCCTTCCCCCGGCGGGGCGGTCTGTTACGTTTCGCCTACAACGCGCGGTAATGCCGGCGCGGATGCAACGGACGCCGGGGCTTTGTTCAAAGCGGCGGACATTTTGGCCCGTCCGACGCCGCCGCGACGCCTACCCGCCAAGCGTGTCCAGGCGTGTTTCAGTGCCACGTGTCTTCGTGTGTGCGTGTGTGTGTGTGTGCCCTCGCTTGTCAAAGCGCGGCAGCCGGGGAGCGGAGTTCCCCGAATGAGGAGCCTGGAGGTCTCTCGGCTCAACAGTTCGCGCCGTCGTGGGCTCCTGCTGCGCCGTCCCGCGACCTTCATCCCGTGACCTTCCCTCCTTCCCTTTTGGACCGCGACGCCGGGAGTATAAGAGCAGCTGCCCCCGGACGCCAAGGGAGAGGCTCCGATTTGTACTGTTGAGTTACGTGCTCTCCCGTCTCTCCACTCCGGTCGACCTGACCGGCCGCTCTTTTGCTATGTTAGAATAAACAAGTTGTTCTGTTACCAGTCTTCTCATGCTTTGCCGGGACCTTCGGATGCTTCCAGTGCCCCAGGCCGCCAGGCCAACGCTACCCTTGGGGCTTGCGACCCATTGGCAATAACGGGCGTCAGCACTGAGACCCCAACAACTCGTGCCAGCGGTGCGATTCCAACAGGATACACCATAAGCAGAGCACGTTTTCTACAATTTTAGTTGACCGGCGATATCTTCGAATCTCAGAGGCCATATGCCGTTGTTGCGGCCATTTCGCGCCATTAGCGACAGGTGGCGCTGACATCTCGAATGTTTATTTCGTTAAGGCTCAACCAGACGTACGCGTTCCAATGCGTCCGCACACGCCGCGCTGACTCGACGTCGCGTGGCGCCCGACGGAGGAAGAGGGCGCGCACCCAAACGATGCACGAGTTGCCGCGCGTAGCCGCACGTCTCGTCGCGGCGGCGCAGTGTTGCTAGCTTGCCATGTTCAAGGCAGTCTAGCCTTCGCTTAACGGCCACGTTAAGCAATGTGTTACATATTAGACAGTTTTAGTTTACTGTCAGCAACTATAGCGTACGCTAAGCAGCGCACGTTTTCTACAATTTTAGTTGACCGGCGATATCTTCGAATCTCAGAGGCCATATGCCGTTGTTGCGGCTATTTCGCGCCATTAGCGACAGGTGGCGCTGACATCTCGAATGTTTCTTTCGTTAGGCTTCGACTCGTTCGAAACGAGAAGCGATCTCGAAAACACCACGAGGTTATCCATAATACTCTGTCGTCGAAGCGGCCTGAGACTAAGCGAAAGCCGTTTACACAGTCATTTGCTACGAACGAAGTGCATTTTACAAAAGCAACGCCAAATTCAATTCGAAGCGGGCAGCCGGGACCGCCGCCATGTTTCCCGCAAGCTCCGCAAACCTCGCAACAACGCTAGGGTGACCCGGGCTTGCCTGAACGTCGCGCGAAGAGTCGTTCCGGAAGTGACGTTGGCTTGCCGTGGTCATGTGAGGTGTGTCATGCTACTGACGCGAGCGGCAGCTTCCGGCGCGGGCGCAAAAATTCTAGCGGTTGTAGGTCTCCACGCCGCCGCGCGCCGACACGCGAAACAGCCTCCGCGCCTGACGCCGTACGCGCCCAGGCGTGGTGCGGCGCGTGCGGGCGCATTGGAACGCGTACGTCTGGTTGAGCCTTTAGGCTTTGACTCGTTCGAAACGAGAAGCGATCTCGAAAACACCACGAGGTTATCCATAATACCCTGTCGTCGAAGCGGCCTGAGACTAAGCGAAAGCCGTTTACACAGTCATTTGCTACGAACGAAGTGCATTTTACAAAAGCAACGCCAAATTCAATTCGAAGCGGGCAGCCGGGACCGCCGCCATGTTTTCCGCAAGCTCCGCAAACCCCGCAACAACGCTAGGGTGACCCGGGCTTGCCTGAACGTCGCGCGAAGAGTCGTTCCGGAAGTGACGTTGGCTTGCCGTGGTCATGTGAGGTGTGTCATGCTACTGACGCGAGCGGCAGCTTCCGGCGCGGGCGCAAAAATTCTAGCGGTTGTAGGTCTCCACGCCGCCGCGCGCCGACACGCGAAACAGCCTCCGCGCCTGACGCCGTACGCGCCCAGGCGTGGTGCGGCGCGTGCGGGCGCATTGGAACGCGTACGTCTGGTTGAGCCTTAAGGCTCAACCAGACGTACGCGTTCCAATGCGTCCACACACGCCGCGCTGACTCGACGTCGCGTGGCGCCCGACGAAGGAAGAGGGCGCGCACCCAAACGATGCACGAGTTGCCGTGCGTAGCCGCGCGTCTCGTCGCGGCGGCGCAGTGTTGCTAGCTTGCCATGTTCAAGGCAGTCTAGCCTTCGATTAACGGCCACGTTAAGCAATGTGTTACATATTAGACAGTTTTAGTTTAGCGTCAGCAACTATAGCGTACGCTATACGCTATAATATAGCGTACGCTAAGCAGCGCACGTTTTCTACAATTTTAGTTGACCGGCGATATATTCGAATCTCAGAGGCCATATGCCGTTGTTGCGGCTATTTCGCGTCATTAGCGACAGGTGGCGCTGACATCTCGAATGTTTCTTTCGTTAGGCTTCGACTCGTTCGAAACGAGAAGCGATCTCGAAAACACCACGAGGTTATCCATAGTACTCTGTCGTCGAAGCGGCCTGAGACTAAGCGAAAGCCGTTTACACAGTCATTTGCTACGAACGAAGTGCATTTTACAAAAGCAACGCCAAATTCAATTCGAAGCGGGCAGCCGGGACCGCCGCCATGTTTCCCGCAAGCTCCGCAAACCCCGCAACAACGCTAGGGTGACCCGGGCTTGCCTGAACGTCGCGCGAAGAGTCGTTCCGGAAGTGACGTTGGCTTGCCGTGGTCATGTGAGGTGTGTCATGCTACTGACGCGGCGGCAGCTTCCGGCGCGGGCGCAAAAATTCTAGCGGTTGTAGGTCTCCACGCCGCCGCGCGCCCACACGCGAAACAGCCTCCGCGCCTGACGCCGTACGCGCCCAGGCGTGGTGCGGCGCGTGCGGGCGCATTGGAACGCGTACGTCTGGTTGAGCCTTTAACAAGCGCGCTAAAAAAAAAAAAAAAAACGCGCCGCTTACGGGTAAAAAAAAAAAGTGAGCGGCGCGCGCGGCATGGGGGAAAGGGGAAAGGAAGGGGAGCGGGTCGGCATAATAAAACAAAAAGGAAAGAAAAACTTTTGAGAGAGGAGGTGCCGCGCGGCTGCTATTGCTGTTGCCATGACAACGTAAACAATCATGTGCGCCGCCATTTTGCTAATGCGTCGCCCATTGGTTAGGGCCGTAACTGAAGGGGACCTTGGCGCTAGCGTCGAAAGAGCGTCTGCTCGAAAACGGCCAATGGGATGTATACGGAGTGTCCCCCCCCCCCCCCCCTGCTGCAGCGTCTCGATCGCGCTACAGTCGCGGCAGAGGTGAGAAAGGGCTCCATGAGGCGGTGCCTGCGCTCGCACGGCCACACCGAACCGGTCCGGAGCGCGAGGCGGGAGGCGCGCTCGCGTCTAGTGAAGCCGGTATTCGGGAGTTGGCGCGGTGGGCGCCCCTCCGCTAAAGGCCCAATTATCAAGGGTTTTACCCTCCGCTTACCCTGCGCTAAATTCCTTTGATAATTTGAAAGTAGCGCCATTCTTTGAACTCTGCCTCCGCCGCGCGACCTCCTCGCCCCTTGCGCGTCCCCCCGCGAAAGCCAGGGTTACCCCTGTTTTTCTGCACGATTGGTCTCCCTGCCGTTGCCCTTGGAAACGCGAGGATCTTGCGTTTTGTTTGTGTTTTAATTTTTTTCGCGCCATTTTTCTCAGCTCGGCTGGCTTGGCGCTTTGACTCGGCTTAGCAAACGGTTTACGCTGTGTTCACTGCTCTTTGCGGAAGCGCTATGCCGTGCGGTTGCGCATATAACTGCAGGATATAACTATATTATTTAACTGAATATAATACATATAACTGTATATAGCTGAGTATATAACCGCCTGAAGGTGGTTATGCCGTTTTTATGATACCAGAAGGAAAGCGTGACGGCTTGCGCAGGAAGCAGTGGCTGCATAACATTGGCCGAAATACAACATAGAACAGCGTTGTTTTCGAGGTGAGACTTCTTTCTTATTGCTCGTAGCGAAGCATCCTGTAATGCTGCATTTTTTTTCTTTCTTCCGGTCAGGTATTTTTGTTCCGGCAATTTGTACGTGGCATAAAAATGCGGTTGTCCTCAGTATGCTTAATATTCTGCGGCGGTTCCATCGCCTGGCACGTCGCCAACTGTTATTCAGTCGGAAACGCAGCACTATAGATTCTGCTTTCCGCTGTGAACAATTGCGTGCGAACATACAGCCTCTCGATCGCACTTTTCGCGATTGTTAGGATCCGCGTTGCCTGTTTTGCTGGAAATTGAAGTAGCAGCTTGTAGAGGAGCTATTATTTCTAGCTTACGTCGATCTGTGCGTCAGTCAGACACAACGAATGCGAGCCATGAAAAAGTTAGTGACAAGTATACCCGTGGTATTGCAGGTGATCAGCGCTAGCTAGTCCACTTTGCGTTTAGGTTATAAGGCGATAGCCTTTCGATCTCTGTTTCAATGTGGCGTTGTGAACGGAAAATATCACGTGGCCCAAGGAAGGCCAGAGGCGGTCGAAAGCATGTGCACCCCTGAATAAGAGAATGATTAGCCAAGTTAACTAAATATTCATGAACGATTGAACTAAGGTGAATAATACCTGTGCCACACGGGCGAGGTTAATGCCATAAAAAGTTTAAGACCTTAAGTTTTTTAATGCCATTATATTTGGATCGCTGTTACACGCGCATACTTAATGACCTTAACCGTTGCGATGGCGATAGCTGCAGTGAAACGGTTAAGTTTGCTTGCCAAACGTAATACAATACAAAACAATTATCTAGGCAGCAGTTGTTTAAGAAACGGCATAAGAAACATTAATCAGCGCATTGTATGTAGTTTACTTCAGGAATGTCGTTATTGCACCTAGCCGTAAACTCTTTGAAGCCGAAGTTAGCTCGACGGCCAATCCATAGCGTAGCCAAAGCATTGAAATTCGAAAAATAGCGCTCACAGCTTTAAACCTCTCAAGCAGCGATCCTGAAGAATTTGACCATGTGCTCGAGTTTGTTCTGGCGTATGTTCTTCTTCGAGTCAAGCATTGGCGAGAAATTCGAAGGCTTCAGTATGAGGCCAACAAGGCAAGGAGCTGCCGCCGTGCAATCGAACAGCTTCTCCTGGTTAACGCGCTCACGATTAGTGCTCTAGCCGTGAGTAGCGGCAAGATCTCCTGCTGATCTCTACGAAATTAAAGAGCTCCTTTTAAAAAAGTGAACAATATATTAGTTGATTTTATCTACAAGTTTCCTTAATAGCGTGAGAATATGGTCACTATGGCCACGGCGGGTACATTGTAAACGAGAGTACGCATTCGACGGCCAAGAATAATTATAAGAACCCACTACGCCGCGGGAAAGAGCAACTTTATAAAGAAAGTGAAGAATGTATAATTATTCTTCACTAATAATTTGTTTAGTCACTTCAGAATGTGGAGACATTGGGAACGAGAGTACGCATTGGACGGCAAAGTGAGTTACGAGAACGCACTACGTCGCGAATGGCATTAAGTGTTAATGCCATTTGTCCGTGTGGCACCCCGCGAATGACATTAAAGTTTAAGGCATTAGCCAGTTAATGTCATTTTCTGTGCCCGTGTGGCAGGAATATTAGGGAGGATTAAGGTGGATTAGTGTATTAAAGAGAATTAAGGTGCACGAATAAGGATAAGGGTTATAGGTTATGAAAGAGGATGAAGGAGGATTAAGGCTGATTAGGGTGGATTAAGGTGAATTAGGGTTGAAGGCGTATTAAGACCGATTAGGATGCATGAAAAAGGATTAAGGAGGATTAAGGTTGATAAAGGAGGATTAAGACCGATTATGATGTATCAGGGTAGATTAAGGTGGGTTAGGTGTGATAGAGATAGATTAGGGTGTATTAAGGAGGATTAAGGTGGAATAAGGTGCATGAATAAGGATTAAGGTGTATAAAAGATGACTAAGGTGGATGAAGGAGCATTAGGGTGGATTAGGGTGGATTAGGCTTAATGAAGGAGAATTAAGACCGATTAGGGTGGATTAAAGTTGCTTAGAGTGTACAAGGAGGATTAAGGTGCATGAACAAGCATTAAGGAGGATTAGGGTGGATGAAGGAGGAATAAGATTAAGGATTAAGGATTCAAAAGGATTTGAAAGTAGCGACACTCTCCTCCTCACGGCGCTTTCCTCCTCGATTTTCCTCGCCCGCCGGCTTCGCACGGCACGCTTTTCGTCCTCGGCTCCCGCTGACGGGCCACAGCATTCTATTGAGGTGCGTTATTTTGGGCAAATTGAGCGCCCCAGTGGTGTTGAAAATTTCGGGAAATGCTGATAACAGCATCGATAATTCGGAAGGCAACGTTTATGAGGAGGTTGTTTTTTTCTTAGAGCCGTATGAACGGGGTATTCTGATGGAAAAGGAGCTTTGAGGCGAGTTCTATCCTCCAGACACTTTTTCTGCCAGATGATGAAATGCTTTACATTGTGCATCTGATGTGGTATTGCTTGTGGCACATCCCTCTGTGTATGGCTTATTAAGCGAATGCCTTAAATCTCTGTTTCAAGGTGGTGTTGTGGGCTACAGAAAATACCACGTGACCGAAGGAAGGCCGGAGCTGAAGCAAAGCCCGTTCAGCCGTGTATAAGAGAAGATTACTGGTTAGCAAATCAAGTAATAATTGATTATTGATTGGATTAAGACTAATTAAGGTGTATTAAGGATAATTAAGGTGGATTAAAGTCAATGAAGGTGAATCACGGTGGATTAAGGAGAATTAGGGTGGGTTAAGGTAGATGAAGGTGGATTAGGATGAAGGTGCATTAAGGTGTATTAAGGAGGATTATGGTTGGCTAGGGTGGATTAGAGTGAATGAAGAAGGATTAAGGTAGATTAAGGAGGATTAGGTTGGAATAAAGTCGATGAAGGTGAATTATTGCGGAACAAAGTAAATGAAAGAGGATTAGGGCGAATTAAGGATGATTGGTTGGATTAAGGGGGATTAATGTGTATTAGGGAGGATTAGGGTGGATGAAGGTTGATTAGGGAGGCTTATGGTGAATTAGGATGGATTAGGATACAGTCGGGAGGATTAAGGCCGATTAAGGTGTATGGAGTATTAGTCTTGGTTAAGGTTTATAACAGTAGGCTTTACAACCTTAATCCTCCTTCGTACACCTTAATCCTCTTTCATGCACCCTAATCCTTATTCATGCACCTGAATCCTGCTTAATACACCCTAATCCACCTCCATCAACCCTAATCCACCTTAATCTACCAAAATTCATCCTAATCGTTCTTAATACTCCTTTACAGCCCTAATTCACATTAATGTACCCTAATCGAGCTCAATCTCCCTTCACCCACCTTAATCCTCTCTAATCTATGGTGGTTGCTTGGGCTACTTGGTAACTCATTATGAAAAAGGACGTACAGCGCGAAGGACAAGTACTGGGAGAGACGAGATGCACTGTGCTGCCTAATCATTGTTCATGCACCCTAATCCACCTTAATCGGTCTTAATACTCTTTCATCGACCCTATTTTACCTTAGTCACTCTAATCTGCATTAATCCTCTTTCATGCACCTTAATCCTCTTTCATACACCTCAATCCTCCTCATACACTCTAATCCACCTTAATCCTTCCTGATTCACCCTAATTCAATCACTAATGAATCATTAATTAACTTGGCTAATCATTCTCTTACACAGGGGTGGAGAAGCTTTGGGTCACCTCTGGCCTTCCTTGGGTCACGTGGTATTTTCTGTTCACTATGCGGCCTTGAAACATACAGATCTAAAGGCTTTCGCCTTAAAACTTAAGAACACGCTATGTGGACTAGCTGGCGCTCACCACCTGCAATACCATGGATATACTTGCCACTAATTTTTTCAGGGCTTGCATTCATTGTATCTGACTGACGCACAGATCGACGTAAGCTAGAAATAATAGCTCCTCTACAATCTGCTACTTCAATTTTCAGTAAAACAATCAACGGATCCAAACAATCGCGAAAAGTGCTATCGAGAGGCTGTATCTTCGCACATAATTGTTCACAGCGGAAAGCAGAATCAATCTATAGTGCTGCGTTTCCAACTGAATAACAACAGTTGGCGACTTCCGAGGGGATGGAGCCACCGCGGAATATTAAACATACTGAGGACAACCGGATTTTTATGCAACGTAGAAATCGCCGCAACAAAAACGCTGGTGAGCAGGCCGGAAGAATGCGAAAAATGTAGCATTACGGGATGCTTTGCTACGAGCGATAAGAAAGACGCATCACCTCGGAAACAATGCGGTTCTTTGACGTAACAAAATGCTTTCGGCAAATTATGCAGCCACTGCTTCCTGCGCAAGCCGTCACGCTTTCTTTGTGGTATCATAAATGCTGCATAAACATCTTCACGCTTCTAGCTGCAGTTATATGCGCAACAGCACGGCATAACGCTAGCACCTAGAGCAGTATACACAGGGTACAACGTTCGCTACGCCGAGCTAAAGCGCCGAGCCAGCCGAGCGGAGGAGAAAAATGGCGCGAACTAAAAAGCAAAGCACAAGCAAAACGCACGATCCGCGCGTTTCCAAGGGCAACGGCAGGGAGACCAATCGTCGTGCAGAAAAACGGGGGAAAAACTGGTTGCCGTGGGGACGAGCACTTCATAATTGGATGTCTTCGCTCTTTGTGCGCATGCGCGAGGAGCAGTGGTTGCGAGGGAGAAATGTGGGCATTTTCGGCCCTTGAGATTTCTCTTCGCCTAGGTACTACGGGGAAGAAAGTTGTTTAGCTCCGTTTGTCCCTATTGAGCTGGCAGACAGAATACGTGGCCGGCAAGGCGAAGAAGCCGTATCCAAGGTGAGTTTGTTGCTATTTTGTTGCGACGGTAGCATATTACACTTTTATAGTCCCAGGGGGATACGTTTGGAAGTGAGGTGTTTTCTCGGATAACTTTAGTGGCAAAGCATTACAGCGTGCCGATGCAGTGTTCATTAGTGTCGTTGAGCAAGGTCAGCATACCGCACACTTCAGGAGATTCGCAGGAACGGAAACAGTTTATGAATTCGACTGTCGTGCCGATGCGAGGTTGTTGCTTCTTTTTTTTTTATGGCGGTAGCATATTAAGTTCTGATAGTCGCAGGGGGATACGTTTGGACGTGAGGCGTTTTCTCGAATGACTTTAATGGCAATTGAAGCATTACGTCGTGCCGATGCATTGTTCATTAGTTTCGTTGAGCATACCACACACTTCAGGGGAATCGTGGGAACGGAAACAGTTTATGAATTCAGCTGCCGGGCCGATGCATTAGTTCTTAATGTAACTGAGCATACAACACACTTGGATATTCGTGGGAATGGAACATTTTGTACTCTGTATGTGAAAGTACTAAAACTTGCGTCGTAATGCAATCTGAGCCGTAGATCGTTGTGAGAGCTGTACAGCCACACTGGCAAAACACTGCGCCCTGCTGATGAATACGGAACAATTAAATGCATGCTAAAGAACAATGGTCGTCATGCTTCATAGCAGTAGACCGTTGTGAAAGCTGTACAGTAACACTGATATTGGCTACGTGGTGCAGATTCGTAGCGATTCTGAGGTGCTTGTGCGCAAAAGTAATTAAGGAAGCAGCGCGTGTTACTAATCCCGGCGTAGAAAGTTGTACTGCGGTGTATATTGGTAATTATGACCATGTAACTTACAGAAGTCGCAGTTTCACAAGTAGCGAAGTACGTTTCCGCTACATTTCTTCTGCGCTCTGCGCACACGCAGAGCCATCTTGCGGCAAACACAGAAGACGCCCTCCTCGCAATGTACGGCGCTGCCCCGACACGTGGCGCGCCACTCGCCCCATGATCGCGTCCGCCTTCATGGCGCGTCGGGGCCCGGCTATCTGTGCCGATCGCGAGGTTTGGCTGGCGTAGCGCGTTTGAGTAGGCGGTGCGAACGGGGTGCGATAACGCTATCGCGTTCCACTCTTGAAGGCGAAGCTTAAGCGTCCTCCTATTTTTTTACACGAGCGTGGGCACCTGCATAAATAGTGTTTTTTGAGTGACTGCACATAGGTTACCAGGCCCTATATGAGCTAGACACCATAACAGCCGGGATTAGTAATACGCGCTGCTTCATTAATTACCCTTGCGCACAAGCACCTCAGAATCGCTGCGAATCTGCGCCACGTAGACAATATCAGTGTTTCTGTACAGCTTTCACAAGGGTCTACTGCTATGAAATTGCATGACGACCATTTTTCTTTATACATTTGTTCCATATCATCCGCAGGGCGTACAGTGTTTTGCCAGTGTCGCTGTACAGCTCTCACAACGATCTAAGGTTCAGATTGCATGGCGACGCAAGTTTTAGTACTTTCACATACAGAGTACAAAATGTTCCATTCTTACGAATCTCCAAGTGTGTTGTATGCTCAGTTACGTTAAGAACTAATGCATCGGTAGGACGTAATGCTTTGCCATTAAAGTCATCCGAGAAAACGCCTCACGTCCAAAGGTATCCCCCTCCGACTATCAGAATTAGCTACCGCCGCAAAAAAGAAAAAAAAAAGCAACAAGCTCGCATCGACACGGCAGTCGAATTCATCAACTGTTCCCGTTGCCGCGAATCTCCAGAAGTGTGCGGTATGCTGACCTTGCTCAACGACACTAATGAACAATGCATCGGCACGACGTAATACCTGGCGACTTCCGCGGAGAACCTCCCAATGTTCAGAGGCGCGCGCGCTGCGCTCTTGCGGCCACTCCTGTGCCACAGCCTAAATGCTTTGCCACTAACGCCATCCGAGAAGACAACTCACTTCCAAACGTACCCACTGCGACTATAAAAATGTAATATGCTACCGTCGCAACAAAATAGCATCAAACTCTCCTTGGACACGGCTTCTTTGCCTTGCCGGCCACGCATTCTGTCAATTGTGCTGCCAGCTTAGCTAGGGACGAACGGAGCTAACAACTTTTTTCCCCGTAGTACCTAGGCGAAGAGAAATTTTAAGCACCAAAAGTCTCCACATCTCTCTCTGGCAACCATTGCTTCTCGCGCATGCGCAGAAAGAGCGGAGAAATCCAATTATGATGTGCTTGTGCCGCAGAGGGCACGCGCAAGGGGCGAGGAGGTCGCGCGGTGGCGGCAGAGTTCAAAGAGTGGCGGTGCTTTCGTAAAGTAGCGTCACCCTCCTCCTCCGCCTTTACTCCTCGTTTCTCCTCTTTTTCACGCTCCCTCCTCGAACGTGGCGCCGCCTACACTGCTCGAGCGTAGCAACGACGGCAACATGCGCTCCTCGCCACTCCGTAGACGCTTCTCGAGCAAGAATGGCGCTGATGCACGGCGCGAGAGCCCACGTGATGCTATTAGGCCAAAAGCGACGCGGCGTCGGCCCGAGCGCGCGAGGAGGAAGCAGCGTTCTTCAAAGCGTGGCACTACTTTACGAAGTTTAAGGGGTTTTACCCTACGCTAGGGGGCTTTACCGTGTGCAACGCGGCTGTCCGGATGGCGGAGCGCGAGCTCCCGTTTGAAGTGGAGCCGCGCTGTGTCCAGCGAGCTCACTCGGGCCGTGCGCCGCTGCAATCGACCGTGCGCCGCTGCTAATGAAACAAGCATAGTAGAAACACTCAAGGGATGCCCGGTTAAGTTTCAATATCTCCCGCAAGAGGCACCGTAATATGCGCAATTTTTTCTTACAAGCTTTCGCCTACAATTACAGAAGCATTTTTATTACAAGAAAACAGTACAAAATTATCATTGCTAATTAGATATTGTCGCGTAGCTGTCTCTCTTTACGTTTTTTCGTCGCCTGTGCTGTGTGACAGTGTTCTTTCCTTTATTATCGGTTTTCTCTCAAAAGGTCTTTTCGCTCACGAGTGGGGAGGCCGGTTGGGGGGATCTCACGCGCGGCACCACACGCTCCGCCTGAGGGTACGGCCGGCCGACCACGTTGTCGGCCACTGTAAAGGATGTTGACAAACGACATGGACGCGGAGAGGTAGTTTCGCCCCAGGATTGTGGGAGGTCGCCATTTTCGGGCTTCGCCGAGAGTGAAACCAGCCGGGCGCTTCGGTAATGAGTCGGGGGGCGCTCTTTGGCGGCAGGTATAGCCCGCGCCGACACCTCGGGACATCCTAACCTGTCGCGCGTGCGGTCGTGAAACGTAGGAAAGGGTGCGACGTTGGGGGCCCTTTGGCCCGGAAGCACGGACGGGGGCGGCCTGCCTCGGACGGACCACGGGCAAAGCGTCGTTAGGGCGTCATGGCCATGCCCGGGGTACAAAGGGGCAGCTTAAAGCCAGAGGGATCGGTGACCCGACGCGCGGTCTCTTGAAAGGCAGGCCGGCACCCGAGACAAATCCATCTGTGCACTTAGCTTTACGGCCCCGCCGAAGGAGACGAACCATGCACAAGACGGCATGGTGAATCGGTGGGTGCACTTCGGCAGGGGTGCCCTTTGCGGCACGCAGTGCGCGATGGTTTTAATTAAGGTGCGAGGATGGGGCGACGCAGATGGTCGTTTCCCGTAAGTGTTCGTCAAAGTGTCGGGAGGCTTTTCCATATATGTCGCGGAGACGAAACGGTTGGGATGTTATTTGTTTATTTGTTGTTTGGTGGTTCCTTTCTCTCCCTCTATCTCTCTGAATGTTCCGAGGAACGCAGAGAGAGGGCGAGAGAAAGAGAGTGTCCAATGAGCGACAGCCCAATTGACCCAATCAGGTCATTGGGGTGTCGTGATTTGCCGTGAGGGGATTCGGGAGGAGCAACGGAAGGGTTAAAACCTGGCTCCCGACCTCTCACGGTGGTTCCGGGCGCAAGAAAGGTGCTCTGCGCTTTCGGCTCTGCCGAGTTAAGGCGCCGGTCCCATTGTAACCCAAGGGTCTTGACGTACGAAGGGTGCCATGCACTTCGGCTATGTCGAGTTGGTACGCCAGGCCCACTGTAAATAGCTGTTAATGTAAATTTCGTGTACATAAAGTCTATTCTCCAAGTGCAACGTCTATGGCGTCCCATCTCTGATGGAAGAGGAGAAACGACGACAGCGAGAAGAAAAGTTTTCTACCAAGTAAGCTGGTTACGCCAGCTTGGAGCCCTCGGAGCTCACACGTGTAAGAAGGAGAAGGTAGAAAATATACTGGCGCAGTCTGGACAGGATCGAAACAGTCGACGACAAGGAACGCTCTGCATTCCGACTGAGGCGTCGCAGACAGCGAGGAAGTTCGCCGAAGACTGCAAGAAGCAACTTGGCAACGACATCAAACTTCGGTGTGGGCAAGAATATCTGCAGCTGAGGCGAAGCAAGCCGTCAATCCAAGGGCATCGACGGTTCCTGGC
This sequence comes from Dermacentor andersoni, assembly GCF_023375885.2. Lineage (NCBI taxonomy): Eukaryota > Metazoa > Arthropoda > Arachnida > Ixodida > Ixodidae > Dermacentor > Dermacentor andersoni. Next base: position 290,305,865 of record NC_092814.1, read on the forward strand.
CGTCTCCACTTCAAGCAAGGTCCCGTGAGCACATTGGAACTTTGGTGCGACCGACGGTGCCGACCCTGCATCGGGCAAGGCGTGGCTGCGGCGACCAGCAGCATTTCAGCAAGTGGTGAGTCCTCTCGTTCTTACACCTCGGTGGTACCGCTGCCTAGTCGTACAGTATCGTATGAACACGAGGTTTGCTCACTTGAACCCTGACAGGAGAAGTCATCCCATGATGAGTGAGCGGGGAGACGAGAATGTCGAGGACAACTCAGCTAGGGCTGTAGCATCAGAGAGCCAGAGGGAAATGGACCTCAGAAGCCTCGCGGATCAGCGCCGAGTGCTTGAGTTGGAGGTGGAGCTTGCGAGACTTAGGCAGAACGGAAGCGGGAGCTCACGGGAAAGCGGGCACGCGTTCGGTGTGCAGGATCGCTGCGGTGAGCTGAGACGCTATTCCAAGTGTCTCGCTGGAGTGCTTCCCAAATTTCCGTCGTAGGCCGAGGCTCCGGTGTGGTTTGAGTCGGTTGAGAGCGCCCTGACCGCGTATGAAGTGCCGAGGGGGTTTTGGGGACAGATTGTTTTCCCGTTGGTAGCGGAGAAGGTTCCGTTTTTGTCCACAAGGCTTAGCCCGGCGGAACACAAGGAGTATCCAAAAGTCAAGGAAACAGTACTTGACGAGCTCAAACTTTCCGCAGGGGAATACCTCAAAAGGTTCTTGGGGTCAGGAAAGCGCATGAATGAAGGATGGAGACCTTATGCAACTCGCCTTCACAGCTACCTGCACTTCTACCTTGACTCGAGAGGGGTGTCGACGTTTGAGGAGCTCGTTAAACTGTTGGTTGCAGACCAATTGAAGAAAAACCTGTCAGATGACGCACTCCGGTACGTCACGCTGCAGGAAGGGAAAACGTGGCTAAAGGCACCGGACCTAGCCGCGCTACTGCGGACATTCGAGGAGGCGCAAGGCAAAAACAGCGCAGGGAAGCAGCTGAAAGAAAAGATGGCAGAGTCGCAAGGCCAGAGTGTTAAGCCAGGCGTACCGCAAAGTAGTCGCGGCGGTGGGAAAGGTCAAGGCGCGGAGACAAAACCAAAGTTTAGAGGTTGCTTCGCGTGCGGCTCTAGTGGGCATATGAAATGGAATTGCCCCCTGGGCCAGGGGCAGCAAACATCGAACGTTCCGAGTACTAAGAGCGACAATTTGTCGGCGCACGTGGCGATAGGAGAGCCAACAGCCGGGCACAGTGACCTCATTCCCGTGGTTCTGGAATGTAAGGATAGGCGTATCGACGCAATTTTGGACACGGGAGCAGAAATTACAGTGTTGCACGAGAGCGTAGTTCCGCCAGGGATCGTACAGTCGCACGGAACGATCAGCCTAACCTCCGCCTTCGGAGAAAAGGTGAGGGCGAAGCTCGCGGTGGTCCCGTTAACAATGTCCCGCGAGTGTGGTGTTTTCGCAAACCTGAAAGAGGCGGTGCCGGTGTTGTGTGCGTTAACGGACAAGCTCACGGAACGGGCCGATTGCCTGCTGTCAGAGGAATCATGGCAGTTGCTTAAGGACGAGCGCGGTTTCGAGGGGGTAGTGAAAATCAGAGAGCACAAGGCAGACGGCGCCCAGCCAGAACTCGAAGGCGTTCCATCGGACACAGGGGCTGCGAGGGCAAACGAGAAGTATGCGTCCGACGTAGTCCGCGAGAAGCCAGTAGCGGGCCTCTCTGGGGAGTGCGGCGCAGCCGCGCAGACTACCATTTCAGCTTCGCTTGCGAAGGCGCAGCGGCGACAGTCGGTTGCGGCTGAGTTCGCTAGAGAGGGTGACGGGGTTAATCCCGAAGTGTCGCTAAGCGGCCCACCCGATGACGAGAAATCTGGTCAGGAGATCGTGGAGGGAGAGCCAGGTGGATCGAGTGTCTCCGAATTCGGGGCTGATGGCTGTGTTGACAGAGAGTGCGGCAGCGCTGCGGTTGTGATGCAAGCAGGCACTGAGGTTGCAGAAAAGCAGCAGCCGGCAGCTACAGCGTCCGTGGGCTCATCGGTGGTAGATCAGGTTTTGGCAATGGCCGACGTCACTTCGGTGAAACTGCCAGATGTCCCGAAAGACGGGAAGACCCCGGGTGACGTGGCTTTCGCTGATGGAGGCGTTATGGAGCGTAGTTGTGAGGTGCGTTGTGGCCAGAAACGCGATGGGATCACGGCGAACTCTCGGGGAATAGAGCTAAATGTAGTCCCGCTCGAAGATCGTCAATTTATAACTGGACCAAGCGAGGGTTGTGCTCCCAGTCACGAGACACAAGGGACGGTGGTGCTGAAGTTACGCGCCGACGTCAGTGTTCCCATGACAACTGCGGTGTTGAGAAAAGCAGACGAGGACCCCATGTGTCTGCCAACCGGGGTCTCGGCTCGATTCTTGACGCCTCCGAAAGGGCGAGCGTGCAGGGCTGGTCACGCAGTTCCTATTGTAGCGGTGACACAATGCGCGCTCGACCCGAGGGGGAGCATGAGTTTTTCGAAGCGGTCGTGGCGCGATGGAAGCGTTGTTTCTGAACAGACGGTTTGTCGCAGAGCGCGCTGCGAGATCACCCGTACACGCTGTGGGGATCACCCATTCGACCCCGGCGGCTAAGTAGGAGCCGTGGGGGGGTTTCCACTCCACCTATGTTTCACCTTAGTTTAAGGTGTAGGATGCTTATGGCATTGTTGAGGGCATGCTTGGTTAAAGGCAGCGGTGCTTCCGAGGGAGATAAGATACGGGAGGACTATGCAGTGAACACTCACGCGGAACAGAGTGACGTGTCGAACTATAGAACTGAACCGTGCGATGAAGTGTGTGTTCTTCAGTGAAATAAGCGTTTTCCTGTCGTATTATTGCATGCGTTCAAGGAGTTCTTGTTGTTCTGTTGTGTGTGTGTGTTTTTGCTTTGTGTGTGCGGTCATTAATGTGACACCGTGACTCGCGATGCTGTTCATGAGCCGTATTCGGTGTTTGTAATTGCTTTGTTCTTTTTCATTCGTTAGTGCCTGTGCATTTTGTGTGCCTGTACGGCCTTTCGTTCAGGTAGAGTTATTGTATGACCATTGTGTGCTTGCATTCAGTGTTAGCGCAGAGGGGCTCGGTTGTTAAGGAGCGATGCTAGTTAAGGCCGCCTCGGGCAGGGACACAGAAATCGTAGTGCCGAAAGCGTGACATTTGCTTTACTTTCTTTGCAACATCCTTTTTGTTTTGTTAGTATTCAGGTACCCGCATTTGAGCGCGTACATGAATCTTAGGGAGGGCGTGTAAAGGATGTTGACAAACGACATGGACGCGGAGAGGTAGTTTCGGCCCAGGATTGTGGGAGGTCGCCATTTTCGGGCTTCGCCGAGAGTGAAACCAGCCGGGCGCTTCGGTAATGAGTCGGGGGGCGCTCTTTGGCGGCAGGTATAGCCCGCGCCGACACCTCGGGACATCCTAACCTGTCGCGCGTGCGGTCGTGAAACGTAGGAAAGGGTGCGACGTTGGGGGCCCTTTGGCCCGGAAGCACGGACGGGGGCGCCCTGCCTCGGACGGACCACGGGCAAAGCGTCGTTAGGGCGTCAATGGCCATGCCCGGGATACAAAGGGGCAGCTTAAAGCCAGAGGGATCGGTGACCCGACGCGCGGTCTCTTGAAAGGCAGGCCGGCACCCGAGACAAATCCATCTGTGCACTTAGCTTTACGGCCCCGCCGAAGGAGACGAACCATGCACAAGACGGCATGGTGAATCGGTGGGTGCACTTCGGCAGGGGTGCCCTTTGCGGCACGCAGTGCGCGATGGTTTTAATTAAGGTGCGAGGATGGGGCGACGCAGATGGTCGTTTCCCGTAAGTGTTCGTCAAAGTGTCGGGAGGCTTTTCCATATATGTCGCGGAGACGAAACGGTTGGGATGTTATTTGTTTATTTGTTGTTTGGTGGTTCCTTTCTCTCCCTCTATCTCTCTGAATGTTCCGAGGAACGCAGAGAGAGGGCGAGAGAAAGAGAGTGTCCAATGAGCGACAGCCCAATTGACCCAATCAGGTCATTGGGGTGTCGTGATTTGCCGTGAGGGGATTCGGGAGGAGCAACGGAAGGGTTAAAACCTGGCTCCCGACCTCTCACGGTGGTTCCGGGCGCAAGAAAGGTGCTCTGCGCTTTCGGCTCTGCCGAGTTAAGGCGCCGGTCCCATTGTAACCCAAGGGTCTTGACGTACGAAGGGTGCCATGCACTTCGGCTATGTCGAGTTGGTACGCCAGACCCACTGTAAATAGCTGTTAATGTAAATTTCGTGTACATAAAGTCTATTCTCCAAGTGCAACGTCTATGGCGTCCCATCTCTGATGGAAGAGGAGAAACGACGACAGCGAGAAGAAAAGTTTTCTACCAAGTAAGCTGGTTACGCCGCAGCTTGGAGCCCTCGGAGCTCACACGTGTAAGAAGGAGAAGGTAGAAAATTTACTGCCACCTTTGTACTGGCGACAGAAGCGGCGTCTTCTAATTTTCCGCACTGTTTGGGGAGGCTTCTCGACTCTTTCGTGCGCTTTCTCTTTGTAGACGCCGATAGTTCTTCCTTCTACTTCGTCTAAAGCCCAACGGATGTATCTGTAGTTTTCTGTGTATCTTTACTTTGGGTTATAATTCTTCAGGCAGGCGGCTGTCATTAAGTACAAACTCGGCGAAGACCGCCCACGATTGGCTGTGAGGATTTCAACCTGTGCGGCCTCATTGGCTCTGGCCAACAAGGAGTTGGGATTGGTGTTCTGTTTGCTCTCTGGTGGGGAGTTGTGACGATTCCCGAGGGTCCCAGGGGGAGGTCGCGCCGGAGACACCAAAACACGAGGTCGCAGCGAGTGCTGCTGAGATGTCTCCGTTATGAATTGTGCAAGTGCCTAAATGTTTAATTCGATCAACTAAAGCTCAAATAAATCAAATCACGAAATTTCTACGGGTCTCCAGTGTGCTCGCCTCATCTTTCCGGCGCAGAGCAAGTAGCGGACAAGATTCTACGCTACAACATTGTACTCGTTATTAGTAAGTTTTTTTTTTTTTCATTATGAACGCAAATAGCGTTCAGCATCATCGATCTTCCACGGGACCTCTGGCCTGGGTTTAAAATTTTCACCGGTATTTTAGAGTGCACGGCGGCACGGATTCATTCGTTCGTACACTTAGACTGGTTGCTTCTTTGTTGCTAAAACTAGTTAATTGGGCTTCGATGTCTCGCGTTATTTAACTTGGGGTGAAGTGACGTGTTTGCAAGCGGACATGTAAGCCCGAAAGCTACGTTTCGATCGTGAGCCATGCATCTGCATCGAAACGGGAACCGTATTCCGCGACTGAGGACAGCAGTACCGGTGAGTCGTTTGATATCGCTGCCTGAACGCTTATGTAATATTGTTCTCGTCAACTTACAGGCGGAGACAAGTTAACGAATTAGGTGCTGCATTACATATGGCCAGTCAGCACCCTCCGTTGCTGTTTCCGAAATAAACTTTTAGTCGTGAGGCCATCATTATACACACATTCACGAAAGAGAAAGCGATATCGGAACGCGCGTCACATTTTTTTTTATATAGTTGTAGCCGTAGCCATGGGTGACTGAGTAGCTTTATCAATATATTTTTTTTCAAGTCCACCTGCAAGTTCTTTCGTCCATAGAAGCGAATAACCCTATGATAAACTGAAGCTAAAGTACTGAATTTTTTGTATTAAGCAGTTTCTCGCATGGTAATTCACCTATATTTCGTACCTGTTCGTTCAATGTTCTTGCTGTTCAGTTTGGTTTACCTGAGGACATTTATTTTTGTAGTAGTGAAACGGTGCATCACGTTCCTGCAGAAAACTAATGCATCATTCCTAATAGCTTCATGTCCTTGATGCGTTTGCTTGTGAAACAAGCAGTGTGATCTCTTCTAGTGTATAAATGAGCACACAAATGTTCTCGTTTGTGGTCTTGATAATACTTAAGCTGTTGACATGCATTGTAGTTAGGCAGACATCAATTTTACGGGCAATAGCAATATTTATTTAACATGCTGCTTAAGCACCATAGAACAGACAGTGTACATTTGCATGTGTTCTGTAGTCACAGACCATTACAATGTAGATGTCACACCTTTTCGCATTTCATATGGCTAAATTGTGCTTAATCAATTTCTGATGCAGCCAAAATTTTTGTTCCAGACGTGCAGTAATGAGGACGGCTCCACTATAAAGCAACACACTGCACGCACTAAATAGAAGCAGCTGCCTGCTACAACAAGGCAATTAAAAATTGTGTGGACTTTGGCCGCTACTACAAGGTAAACAAGACCTGGTTCAGAAATAACTATGCTTGATATATGCTGTATTGGCTTGCTGGTCTTGAGATACATGTCATTTGTTTATAGCAGATGATATCAACGTTTGTTCGCATTTACAGGTCAGCATACTTGGTTTGACCATAAAATGAAAGACTACATGGGCTTGGATAATATCTGCTGTATCTCATGTGTCACTGTTCTGCCCCAACAGAGTCTGTGCCAAGCACATCCTGGTCATCACGGGAGCCCCCACCTACACCAACAGGAAGGGGCTAGAGCCGAATTCGCAAGGCTTTACACCACGAAGAAGTCGTTCCAGAAGTATTTGGATGAGATATCAAGCCTACTGACGAGTGTGTCAAGAGTGAAAAGAGCCTCTGCCATCATTCCACCAGCACGGATATTGGCCGAGTCATCCAGGTACCTCAACAACAGAAATTGTCTGTCTTCAGATCTACCTGCAACATCCGAACGAGCACAGACGACGCTGGCCGAAAGAATTCCGTCAGTTTGCCCCTCCTTAATGAGCTTCCTGGCCTTGTCAAATACCACTTGTCCCAAGTCTAACTTTTTTTCAAGGAATACAAACTTTTTCATTCCACAATTTTGTTAAAGATCAATCCTCTTCTTCAAGCAAACATAAAAGGTCAACCGATTCATTGCTCATACTTAATACGAGTCACTGTCTAGTAGCATAAGATGTCTGTAGCAGTATTTTCTAATGTACGTTGCCATGTGCAAGTCCTCTCCTGAACTAGCTGATGCGGCATTGGCACGTGTCTTGCACTAACCTTTGCACCGTGTGCTATGTAGCATTAAAGCTTTCTTAATGTTTTTGCCTTTCAGTGCTTGCAAGGTAGAGTGGCTTATTTCTTCAATGCAAGCTTTCTCACTCCCATATTTGATTCCTAGTCTCGTTCAGGATTGCTATTCTTGCTCGACAGCCTGTGTTTTCGCGCAAGCTACATTGAAGTGATTCATTGCGGAATCTTGTTTCGCTGCTGTCCGACTTGGTACTCGTCACCATGTTACGTTTCTCGTATGTGGGAGCCTGGTCACTTGCACAGGGAAACAGTCTCTCGCGGCAAGCACTTGCTCCTGCAGTCCGCACAGTGACATAGATTTCGAATTTACACGCACCGTGATTGGTGCTCCCCGTTCCGTCCTTTCCTGCTGCTGCCATGTGCAAATTTTGCTTGTGGCCTTCCTCGGCCATGATTTGGCGTCAACGGAGACTATCATACGTGATTACATGGTCCGAAGCGTATGAAGTTGATGTCCACATGGGTGGAAAGGCCTGCAAAAGTGGCTGCAAAATGGTGATGCCCATAAAACCGACCGTGCCCATATTTAGAGAATGTGGGGCCCCAAGTGTAAGTTACACATTAGCGGCATGCAAAAGAACAAAAAGAAATGTGCAGGTTGGAAAGGAGGTAACGCTAAAATGCCGGGTACTCCATGTCGCTATGTTGGCTGCGGCAGCAGATGCTTGCGTCACCCGAGTGCTTTGCAATGCAAGTTGCTCGTGTTCAATTGCGACTGTCAGTGCAAACAGGTAGGACACACTGTTCAATCTGCTTGCGCTGCTAGTTCTCGCCTGTTAACAGGCCACCATATTCGACGAAGGCAAGTGCTATGCCTGTAGTCGGACGGTTGAATGTGCCGTAAGCGACCCGTGCGCGTGTATTCCTGTTGGCAGGCAGATCGTAGCCAATGTATAGTGTAAAGGATGTTGACAAACGACAAGGAGGCTGAGAATTTCGCCCCAGAATTGTGGAAGATCGCCGTGTTCGGGCTTCCTCGAGAGAAAAACCAGCTGGGCGCTTCAGTAGTGAGTCAGGAGGCGCTCTTTGGCGGCAAAGAGCCCGCGTCGCCACCTCAGGGCATCGTAACCTGTCGCACGTGCGGTCTAGAAACGTGGGGAACGGTGTGACGTTGGGGGCTCTTTGGCCCGGAAACGCGGACGGAGGCGCCCTGCCTGGGACAGACCGCGGCCAAAGCGTCATTAGCGCGGCAATGGGCATGCCTGGGGGCAAAGGGGCAACTTCAAAGCCAGCGGAAACGGTGACCCGATTCGTGGTCTCTCGAAAGACAGGCTGGCACCGGAGACACAATCAATCTCTGCACTTACAGTTTCATGGGCCCGCCAGAGGAGACGAATCACGCAGAAGACGTCAGAAAACTAAAGTAATGTTTAACAGTCTCGAAACAGCAATTTACAATAGGTAGCAAGGCACTGGAAGTGGTAAGCGAATACATCTACTTAGGGCAGGTAGTGACGGCGGATCCGGATCATGAGACTGAAATAATCGGAAGAATAAGAATGGGCTGGGGAGCATTTGGCAGGCATTCTCAGATCATGAACTGCAGGTTGCCATTATCCCTCAAGAGAAAAGTGTATAATAGCTGTGTCTTACCAGTACTCACCTACGGGGCAGAAACCTGGAGGCTTACGAAAAGGGTTCTACTTAAATTGAGGACGACGGAACGAGCTATGGAAAGAAGAATGGTGGGTGTAACGTTAAGGGATAAGAAAAGAGAGAGAGAGTGTGTCCAGTGAGTGACAGCCCAGTTGACCCAATCAGGTCACTGGGGTGTCATGATTTGCCGTGAGGATATTCCGGACGAGTGACTGAATGGTTAATACCTGGCTCCCGACCTCTCACGGAGGTTCCGGACGCAGGAAAGGTGCTCTGCACGTTCGGCTCTGCCGAGTTAAGCCAGGTAGCAGAGGCGGCACTCCCTCGTAACGCCAAGGCCCGGCGCAACACAGGCGGCAGCCGCGTAGCTGTCGCCGAGCACACAGCCGTCGGCATACAAGTGCGTCCTCCCCCTCCCAGGTCGTCCTCTAACCTGGCAGCAGCATCCTCCAGTACGGCGTAGAGAGGCGTGCGATGCTTGGAGCTGACGCCCGGGAGGTCGAGACGTGCAGTGGTGTGCACTGGTGCGGCGGTGGCCATGGCGGTGGGGCGGACAGGCGGTCGACCACCATGCAATCGAACAGCTCACACACCGTTCCCACTCGAGACCAGCGTAGGCGACGAAGGAGGGACAGGATGGGGCCTACGTCCGGGGCACGGAGAGGCGCTCGAGGTGGCCGAGAGCACGCAGGTCAGCTGTCAGGAAGACGGGCAAGGCACCGGTCACCGCGAGAACTTCCGCAACCCGCAATGCGCGAGGGAGGCGGTATCACATACGAAGCACTCGGTGGTGGTCGCCGTCGATGCACTTGCACAGCCGGGCACTCACACGACACAGTTGCAGCGCGTAGAGAACCTTGGGCAGGGCCACCGCGAGGAGTAGAGCGCCGCCGCGAACGAGACAGGGCAACCGTCGCCGCGAGTAGGCAGCCTGCGCACCGCACTCTCTACTCGTCGCATCTCAACGCGCAGCCGGCGAACGGCAGTGAAACAGGTGAGTCGGTGGTCGATCGTGAGCCCCAGGTACTGCACTGTCAGATGCCAGGGCAGGGGGACTCCGTCGACGAGCACGCAGTAGGTGCGGTGGCGAGTATCGCTGCGGGGGTGGATCATGAGCGCCTCGGTTTTCGTCGACGACAGTCGCAAGCGCACAGGAAGTCCGCGACGATGTCCAGCGCTGCCTGAATCCGGGAGCGCGTCTTGCTCATCGCAGAGGTCTGCCTGCGCACGTAGAGCGCGATGTCGTCCGCGTAAAACACAGAGCGCACAGGGAAGGGGCCCGTTTTGGGAATGTACTCGATGATGGGTCCGAGGGCAAGGTTGAACAGAAACGGGCTCAACACGCTTCCCTGAGGCACACCGCAAGTCACCGGACGAAGCCAGCCGACCGTCCCTCGGACGCGGACAGCAGATGTTCTTTCGGCGAGGAAGGCCTCGATGTAGGCAAGGAGCCTGCCCACCGCACCAAGAGCCCGCACGGCCCAGATGATGGTGGCGTGAGGCAGGCAGTCGAATGAGCTCCTGACGTCGAGGAGCAGCAAGAAGGTGGCTTCCTTGTCGAGCCTGGCCTGCTCAAGGGTGCCGACAACGACAGCGACGCAGTCCGCCGAAGTGCGGTGAGTGCGGAAGCCGCACTGCTCGGGAGGTAGAGCACCGTGGGCATTCGCAATCCGCGGGAGCTGGGTAAGAGCCATCGCCTCCACTGTCTTCCCAGGGATAGACGTGAGGGAGATGGGTCGGTATGAGACAGGGCTGCGAGGTGGCTTGCCACAGTTCAGGACGGGGACGACGACAGCATGGGGCCACGAATCCCAGTGGGAGCCGCAACGCAGGACGTTGTAAGCGTCGAGGAGGAGGCGGCGCTGCGACTCATCCAGGTTGCGTAACATCTACCGCGTGATCCCGTCTGCCCCAGGGGCGCTGCGGCGTCGCCGGCTGAGATACAGGGCCCGCAGCAGCTCGTGATGAGTGGAGTCACCCTCGCACAGGCTTCTGATCGCCTGCGCGTGGTTTGTGTGAGCTTCACCCCGCACGAACGCCACTGCGTACAGCGCCTGCAATGTAGCCGTGGGCGCTCTTGGAGTGGGAGGGGTGGCAGCAAAGGCGTCCGCCAGAATCTCGGCAAGCGCCAGCTCGCTGATCCGCCGCACTATGGAGATGGACAGCACCGAGGACCGCGGTATCCTCGGGTTCAAAATGGCACGGAGGACTCGCCAGACACAGTGCTCGTTGCATGGCTGGGCGAGCGTCGAGCAGAGGCACGCCATGGTTCAGCGGCGCAGCTGTCGGGCGTGTCGTCTGCACACCGCGTCAAGACGGCCATACACTGTCCAGTCCGCCTTGGCACCGGGCCGAATCGCTCGCCGCTGAGCGTGCCGGCGGTCTGCGCGCACATTGAGGAGCTTGATGTCGGGGCAAGGGGAGCCGGCGGGGACGACCACAAAGCATGATTCGTGCACTCGTGCGCGAAGAAATCGTCACCGTGCGGTGTCTCGGCACAGAAGTCGCGGAACAAGGGCCAGCGCACGAGCATATACGCACGCGTGGCACCATGACTCGGCGGCCGTGCGGGGGAGAGGGAGATGTGGAAGTGGTCCGATCAAGCGGGCGCGCTGCCAGACGTATAAGAAGCGCTCCGAAACAAGCGCCAGATCGATCACTGTGGCGGTCCCACTGCGACGGACGTAGGTTGGCTGGCCGCTGTTGATAACGGCGAGGCCCACCGCAGCGGCCGCGCTCAACATGTTCTTCCCCCGCGTGTCACTCCTGGCAGAGCCCCAGCTCCCGTGGTGGGCGTTGAAGCCGTCGCGTACCACGCACTCAGGCGTGAGCGAAGCAGGGAGGCACGACAGGAAGGTCATGTCACACCGTAAAACAGGGCACACGTATACATTCGCGACCGACGTATCGGTGCCGCGCACACGGACAGTAACGGCCACGCACTGGACCACCGCATAGCGCAGATGTTCCGAGGTGATGAGCGCGTGCGGAAGGGAGGCATGCACATACACAGCTATGCGAGGAAGGGCAGACGGGTGCGCCCCGTCAGTGCAGGTTGAAGCGTCGCAGTCGTCGAGTCAGTACTTTGTGGCGCTGCTGTAGCCGATGTAGCCAGGCAGCGAGACCTCCTCTGCACGCGCATACGTTTCTGGAAGGCGAGGGCGTCGCAGTCGTGCAAAGGAAGCTGCTCTGCGAGCTCAGCGTGCCGGCTATGCAGGGAGTTGGAGTTCCACTGCAAAATGCGCGGCCTGGAGACACACTGGGCTCTAACTGCCATGGCTCGTCAGAGCCTCATGGGCCGCGAGTGTTGAGGCACACAGTGGACGGGCTTGTGAGGCCTGCGGCAGAAGTTTGGTGGCGCACTTTAGTGCGGCAGCGATACGCGCAATCACAGCGTCGCGCGGGTCGACGGACGTCACGAAGAAAGAGACGAGAAACAAGGTGAAGAAAGAAGGAAAGCAGCAAACAAGACCGTAGAAAAACACTCGGTGATACCGCGGCACGCCGCCGCGCCGAGGGCCGCGCGCTCCAACGAAGCGTGCACATCCGAGCGCCACCGGCAACCGCGAGCCACTGGGCACGCCGTACAGGGGTGCAGAGGTAGGGAAAGCGCGACTATCCATAATCGCTGCTGGCCCGCAAGCGGGCTATGCTGCTCTGCAGGATCGATCAAGCATGAGACCCCGCAGGGTGCGCGCTCGGTCGTCCCGCGCGTCGACACTCGCTGTAGCACAAGGCCGCGTCCCCCAAGCGAACGGTGCACCGCTCGCCTACGTGCGGCCTCGCGCATCGCGTGCATACAGCGCGCTCAGGCTGCGAACGAACGGGACAGGCGCGCCGGGGGTGGCCGTAGGTGGAGCAGAAGATGCACGTAGGCACGTGGATATCCTCCACCACGCTCGCAGACATCCACCCCACGGCGACACGCCCACGGCTCATGAGCGTGCTTAACGCCGATGTATCCAGCGCGATGATGTGGGAAAAATTCCCCGATCGCTCGCAGAACGATACCTGAACCTCATATGACGAGGGCTCAAGGTGCATTTCGGTATTGCGCAGGTTGAGTTGTTCGATTAGAGTATTCGCCGGGACGTCGGGATCCACACCCATAAGTTTAACCTGCTGCTTCAGCTGGTGGACCAGACGAACGGGCATTGCCATTTTGGTAACGGTGCTATTCTCGATCGCCTGCTGTAGGCGCTGCATGGACGCGAGATTGTCCAATAAGACCGTGACTCCGTGGGGTGTTTTACGTAGCGTTAGATCAATAAGGTTGGCTTGAACAGGGTCAATGTTAGATTGAAGCAGGCGGAAGACGTCCTGCGCGGCAGTGGGTGACGGCACTAACGGTGTCAAGAACATAATGTGAGCGTGCTCACGTTTGGTGGCTGGAACCAGCGCCGGAGCCGACGCAGGCCCCACACGGCCGAGGCCAGACGCGCCCGCATCACCTGGCAAAGCACCAGGCAGCGCACCGGCCCAAGCAACGGCGGCATAAGACAGCTCCGGTGCTACCAGTGAAGTAGCCCATGGGCGCATCACAGGGCCAGCACCACGCATCCGCTCCAGGTGGTCACTCAAGTCATCAGCGCAGCCGCACTGCCGGGCCGCGACCGCCCGAATGTCGGCGCACTCCTGCATCAGTTGTCTCAGTAGGCCGAGAATCTGCGACCTGTGGCAGTTGGTTATGTTGCAGTTGGAATCAAACAGGACGTCGGTAATCTCTTGTTGAAACTCCACCGCGGGGTGATATAGTAGTTGTTAAAGTATAGTATAGTATAGTATATAGTATAGTAGTTCCACCGCGGGGTGAGTTTATAGTATCGCACTTAGAAATATTTTAGTAGAAGCTGAAGAGACTTGGGAATTTACGCATACCGACTGCACAAAGCACTGTTGACTCATTTTGCCCTTCCCCGCAATGCACTCACACCATCTGCTCTTTCCATAAAGAAAGAAAGAGATCAAAATCCAATTACAGTTTCATCGACTCAGGACGTACTTCCTCTCAAGCAGGCAACGAAGCAATCCAAGTATACGCAGCTGCATGAATAGGTCTTTAAAGATGCAAGTCCTCCTATGCATTCCACACGGCGCACATATTGAGAACTGATCATTTCTTTTTGCGGTGCTCAAGTATAAGGACACAGTGACTCAAACATATCAGCGCTGTGTGATGTTTCCTTCAGTACATCAAGGTTCTTGAGTGCTGCACGACTGATTTCTTCCATCTAGCGCATAAGACGTATGTACTTGAAAGATATATATGAAGGAGCACTGTTTACTTGTACTGGAATGGATTCACATGCCGAATAGAAGAGGGCACTGTAACCTGAAACGGACGGCATGGCTGATGACCTATGTACTTCCCACTGTTCGGCTACAAGCGTCTTCCGCTTTTGAAAATTATCTTTCCCAATGAAAACAGCACAGAGCTCGCCCGTTAAACTTGTCACCAGAGACCACACGGAACACGCCCAGCTTCACCACCCGAAGTTCCACACGGGTCATTCACCATATCGCACGCCACACAAAGTCAGGAGCGCAATATTTCAAGTCGCTGAAGCGCCAAGTCGAACTGAAAATTCATTTCCTTCAACACCCTTTTTCAGCTTGGTTCCTTCACTCACCATTTACTAACTCGATGAACGCACTAGGCCAACGCGTTTGTAAACAACATTGGCGGTAGGCGAGTGCTGATTATCCAGACTTGGGAAGCATGTTTCCATTCCTTTCGAGCTCGAGAGAATATAGATACACCAAGCACAGACATTGCGTCAATCGTAATTCGGTTGGATGGTTTAGCAGACCATCGCATTGAGACCGACGTAATGACAGTCGGTACACTCTAAATATTTGGAGACCCTTAAGGGTGTAAATGACTTGTCCCATGGGTGACACCCTTTTTGGGTGTATTGCTACACCCCAAGCAGAGGGGTGTAAATTAACACCCCATAAAGGAAAAGGTGTTAATATGACGTCACCTTGCCTATGGGTGTAGAACAAACAACACCCTTTCTATGTGGGTGTAACACAGACACCACCCTTTCAATATGGGTGTAGCATGGACAACATCGAAGTTTTTCACAACAAATACATAGGCTCGAGAAGGCTAGTTATCCTGTGCATTTATTATCACTAACCTGCGAAAAGCTTTTAAAATGGGTAAAGAGTCCCACTAAGAAACCTGAAAAACAGAAAAAAAAGGTTTGCTGTGGTGCCCTATGTACATAGATTATTCCATGGTTTAGGGAAAGTGGCCAATAGATATGACGTCGATACAGTTTTCTTGGCCCCCCGCAAGTTGTCTGTCATGTGCCCTATGATAAATAGGAAACTTGAACGGGGTGGCAAAAAAAGAAAAGATGATTGCGGCGTTAGACATGTGTCCCCTTTTGTGCCTTGTAACACTGGAATAGTTTATCAGATTCCTCTCAAGTGCGGGAAGACTTACATTGGACAGAGCGGCAGGTGCATTAATATTAGACTAAAAGAACACAAACATTCACTTAACAACCCTAATGCTTCATATCTAGTGTCACATTGTTTCAATTGCGGTTGTAAACCTGTTTGAGGACAAAAATTATTTCAAGACGCAAATGCCAAACCACACGGGAAATAATGAGGCATTCAACATTAAAAGATTAGGAGAGACTCGCGTTAGCCATGCATCTTTGTCACTGTTCAATGCGAATTTCAGTATCTTCAGAACACGTGTGTTAATCTGAAGTAGTCTTTTTGTTCTTTCTTTTCTTGACTTCCCTACTTCCTGATATGTTTAACTGATGTCCTCATACCTTGTCATGTTCTTATGCTGGGGTTTTTTGCAATCACCTACATATATATACGTATGCTCTTCGTTTCAATAAAAATTTAGTTGGGAGTTAGCGTGCGTCCTGCCTGCTTCTAGTCTGTGTCCGTGTCACTTCGCGCTACAATTCAAGAACATATGTGAACAAAACATGGCTAGTAAGAACTAGTGAGCACTGCACAAAAGTTGAACATGAAAACTAGAAATAGCAAAGACATATACTTCGCTCAGCTGAACTGCAAAATATTGCAAATATCACAAAGACAGCATAAAAACTGGGCAGGACAGAGCACTGACTGTTAGTTACAGTTGGAATATGCACACTAAAGCTAGACATAAAATTAAAAAGTAAACTACCGGAAGTGGTCATGTCTCTCCAAGAGACCACTGAGGAACAAAAGGTATACTTTTTATAATTCCATCTCATAAATTACTGATCTAATTAAACTTTACACACATGACCCCTTGTGTGCCACAAATTCCCTGTTCTCATTAGCTATGCATGATTACCAGCCTTGGTGAGAGAATGACTTGCACTAATGTTTCGAAGAAACACCGGTAAAATGCTGCGTTTTCTCAACTTTCTGCTGTGGCCTATAGGGCTGAAACAATGTTTTGACTGCACAGTCACCGTCTACCGAACACCTGGTTCAAGACAGCTTGCATCTCAGAGTGTGCAGCCACACTGGTGGCACAGCATTCTTTTTTCACCTTGCTAGTTGATGAAGCCTCAGCAGCTGCAATCACCTGAGACTACTCGTAAAGGTGCCCTAAGGTCAGGCAGCAAACAGATACCACCTAGCAAAACTTTCAGAGTACATTGTGTGGGTCGAGGTGTGTAATTTGTGCTTTATTTCGGCAGCATTACCAGTCAGAACTGCTCATTGCACCTCCTAAATTTCAACCACATCAACAAAATAAATTAGGACACTTCCTCCAGTACGGTGGCAGATGCTCAGGTGCAGGCTTTCTAGAACCATGCATTATCTTCAGACAGTGCCAGTACAGCCCGTAGCGCATCTTTCAAGCACTCCAGACAAGTACACCGATTACAATGTACACAGAGCCTCTGGTGTCCATTTACCTATAGAGGCAAGGTAGCCCCTAGAACACGTTTTGTGACAGGCATGCAGGACACTTTGTCCCCTGAAATGGAAGTGCCATTTCGCACTTCAGTGCCTGGAGTGTCCTTTACATCTAAATGAATATTGAATACATAGTAATAACATAAAGACAAAAAAGCCATCAGCCATCAACTGTGTGGCAAATCTGGGTGCAAGCTATTCTCTTATCAAATATACCTGTAGGCATTGTAACCAATGTGCTCCCAAGATGTATGAGGCATTAGTTATTGCAGAGCTGTAAGCACATGACAATCCTAGGATGATTATGTTCTTTAGGCTTTTTTCCCCACTTTTCATTCTTTGAAATGTGTATACTGTAGTCATGAAAAAGAAATGCTACAACTGGCGTGTGGTAAGTTTTTAGTCTTATTTCCAAGCAGCTCATTCAAACGAGCCACGATGACAAATTTGAATGTTGTTACCTCATCAGACATTCAAATTTCTTTAACACTAACAAAACCAGATAGGCATTACAGTGGCCATCACTTAAATACATTACACTGGTTTAAAGTTATTGCACCACTTAGTACCAGGTAAAAATGTTAGAAACATCAAAAATGTTCAGATCCTACGGCTAACTGTGAAAATTAAATAAAAACATCATTAAGCTTTCTTAAAGCGGTTGAGAACCATTACAACTGGCAGTCTTGATGATGGACACGCTGATAGATGAGCAGCCATTCCACTGAGACGAGAATGTTGAGGGCTTCGCATGGAAGTCTGCGAGACTCTAAAGAGTAGTTCTTGGTCCACATGAAGGAGGTTGCTTGCATACACGTCTGGGCCACCATACTGAATGCATGGCGTTACTGGAACTTTTTCTCCCTGCGTTTTGGCAAAGAAAGCATGGTTAAATTTAGACGATATTTAATATTCATAAAATGAGGTGAGGCGTGCAGACAGAATACAAGAGCAGAGAAGTGGACAACACGAACGCAAAAAACAAGAAAATTTCATGAAATTGTTTTAATACATAAAATTTTTTTACAATGTGTCATTCATTATGAGGGTTCATAACCGCAACATATTTCATATATAAGCAGGTAGAATTATCAGCTTGGTCAGTTTGTACAAGCTCGTTTGAGGCAAGAAATCGAGTTTCACAAAAACAACCTCAACATTCTTGATTGAAAAAGGAACACCTCAGATGACATGCATTCCTGTGAGTAGGAATTGCACAGTTCAAGAAAAACAAATTAAAACTGGCGCACCGATCCTGAAAAAAGAATAAGCACCTGCTACTGCAAAATGCTGATTGATAGGTTTTAATAGCACAAGGGCATCTTTGGTCAAAAAGCACCAAGTCTATACTGCAAAAAAATAAACTTAGCGCATCTTTACAAAGTAAATATACAAAGATGACTGATGCCTCTCTGCACTACAGTTGCTTTGCTCTAGCATGAAGTCATTTTAATGCATTGTTGCATCTGGGTCGCGAGCCCCAAGGGTAGCATTGGCCTGGCGGACTGGGGCACAACTGGAAGCATCCGAAGGTCCTGGCAAAGGATGAGTCGATTGCTAACAGAACAACTTGTTTATTATAGCATCGCAAAAGAGCGGCTGGTCAGGTCGACCGAAGTGGAGAGACGGGAGAGCACGTTACTCGACGGAAGAAATCGGAGCCTCTCTCGGCGTCCGTGGGCTGCTGCTTTTATACTCTCGGAGTCGAGGGCAAGAAGGAACGGCTCGGGATGAGGCGCACGTGACGGCGCCGCACGGACACGTTGAGACTAGAAGTGACGCATCCGCCGGGCCGGCGCCGGTCAGACCTCCTCGCTTCACAGTTGGGGAGCTCCTCTCCCCGGCTGCCGCGCTTTGACAAGCGTGGGCACCAACATGTACCCACACACACACACACACGAAGACACGTGGCATTGAAACATGCCTGGACGCACTTGGGAGGAAGCGTTGCGGCAGCGCTGAACGGGCCAAAATGTCCGCCGCTTTGAACAAAGCCCCGGCGCCCGTTGCATCCGCGCCGGCTATACCGCGCATCCTAGGCGAAACGTAACAGCATGCACATTTACATACGCAAGCTACACCCAAGTGTAACACCTGCAGAAATAAAATTGGGCAGCAATGAAGTCGCAACCTTGACCCTTGATCCCGAGCTGTACTAGTGACTGGAGGTAGTACCAATATCGCCAATGACGAGTCGCACTCTTTCTGCCCGATGTTATGCTTCCTTTATTGTCAAAGATGAGTTACAATAGGCATTGAGGGAAAGCTGCCCTCAAGAGCAGCTTTTAATTTTGTGTTATTTCTTACCAGAGACCAATGAACGAGAGGAAAGGGGGTAAACCGAGGCGCCCGATTTTTTATTAGTCATATCATAAGAAGCCAACAAACACTGACACCAAGGACAACATATGACCAATGAAGTAATAAGGACAGACCAATGAAGTAATATATTTTCAAAATGAGAATGACACCGAAAAAATGAGTACATAAAAAAGTTTGGAAAATGTGGTGCATTTTTCCGGAAGTAACTTGGGGGTTAACGGGTAAAGCGGCAATCGAGAAACTAGAACAAGTTTTGACATGTTTGCTACCAGTGAATGCTGGAAAATATGTTGGCATTCTGTAGTTTTGTCCAACAATGCAAAAGGGATTCTTAATACCTAAAGAAATGAATGGAAACGTCTCATGAAGTATATTTCGTGAATGTAATGCAGAATCACTCAACTTGTGTTACTTTATAATCTCCACTCGATTAACCTGCACTTTCTGAACTAGTTCAGAAGGTGCCGCATTTCACTACTCGTTCCACCAGTTCCACATGGCAGCAACTGCACGTTGTAATTTGTTTTACTTAGTGCAAGCTTTTGTACAGGGCGAGTTCACAGCATTCCCTGCACTTGGTCGAAAAGTAGTGCATGTTTACGCAGCAGGTGTGGTGCCGCTTCTGCACGAGCGAGGTGCAGAAATCATAGAGTTTCATACAATAATTACTAGAGCGAACTTTGACGCTAGTGTCTACAGGAGATGAAACAAGAACGGTTGTATCAGCATGGGAATTATCGTAAGTACATGGATTTGCCTAAACTTCGTCTGTTTGGCTTAAAACGGCTTTATGACTTTGTAAACTAGCCATTTTCAACAATATACTGTGCAATAAATAAATAAGCATTAAAATCGTCCGACGACAGGATCGAACACAGGAACTCTAGCACAGAAGTCTGATATTAAACCATTAAGACACAGAGGCATGTAACGACAAGCGAGTGCCACGCCCTGATGAATTTATCGCGGGCATACCAGTGCATTGAGACACTTGGCGAATTTTGATTTGGTAACCTGAACAAGCTCAATCATTGCAATTAATAGCAATTATGTGTGTTGGCGGCGTCTTCTGCACGAAGAGTATAGACTGTGCTGAAATTTATGACAATAAGAATTATATAGCGTATAATATACAAAGCCACAAGAACGTCTGAATTCACAAGCACGAAGATCAGACAAATCTATGTGCTTCCCATCATTCCCATGGTGGTACGACTGCAGCGCCAGAGTTCCCTCTAGTAATTACTGTAAGAAACACTATGGCAGAAATAACCGAAGTGCCTGGCATTTTGTTCTGGTGTAATAAACTAACTTTTGCTGTCCCATAAACCTTACTGGTCATAAATTCCAAGTTTTAGTGCAGTCACATGTCTAGTAGGCAATTGGGGTATTTTGCATAAACATTGCAAAGCCAACTGCGATGAAAGTTCACTCTGGTAAATTGGTTATGATCGAGCAGCATAGACTACTGAAGCAATCTCAGCAATCTCTGGAAGGCTAGTGAAGTAATTTTCTTATTAGCAGCCTTTAAACAGCATTCGATGTTAAGAATGGCGAGCTGCAATGTAGGATTGCCACCCAATTTCGACTGGGGGACAAGACGCGCATCCCCCACTCTCCGTCGCTTCAGCTAGGATACGTTCGAGGAAGCGGGCTTTGTGCTGACACCGCCGCAAATCCTCCAGCCCCATCGCCGTTGTGACGGAACTAGTTCGGAGGGCGAACTATTGTGCCAGAGCTCTCCAGCACGAACCTGATCTGCTACGCGTGAGCGAGCTGCCGCGGGAAAGCTGTCTTTTCGTGCTTCTCACACGACGATGAGCAGGACAACGAGCTACCCAGAATGTCTCCGAGGTACCCGGAACGGCGCCCCTCTGACGTCGGCTCCAGACCTTGCACCTGTGTGTTTGCGTGTGTGTGGGTGTAAACTGTTCTGCGGAACGGCGCCCCTCTGTCGCCGGCGCCGGGCATCAGAATGTGTGTGCCGATGTGTACGTAAACTGTTCTGCGGGGCGGCGGCAAGTTGACAATGAGTAAACGAACGTTCGCGCCGCCTTGTATCGCCGGCGGACCGAGTGTATAAAAACTGCTGTTGTGCGGATGCTCGACACACTTCTCTCGTGCAGTCAGGTTGGACTGATACACTTTCTCTTGAGCAGTCATGTTGGACTGACACTTTTTCTTAAGCAGTCATGTTAGACTGATTTAAATACTGTAAATAAACCCATTTTCCTCGTTCTCGATGAGAAGCAGTTATTCCCTTCATCAACGTCCTCAGCGTGCTTAAGTTGGACGACGGCATGGGCCAGCTACCTTCGAATTCATGCCGGACTCCAATCTTGGCAACGGATCTCGAGCGATGGGATTGAGCCCCCAATCCTGACATCGAGCATATGACACATGCACCTCAGATATGCAGATATTCCTTTGATTCAGCAAGAAGCGATGCTTCATGTTCCACGAGGCTACTTCAATCAACGCAGTATTGGTGCTCTCTAAAAGCAATGCCAATGCAGATGACCCAAATATTTTTCAGGGGCAACAGTTATGCCTGAAATCATGTTAGATTACAGTTTTTTTTAAACACATGATCAGACCATGTTAGAAGTGCTTCTTAAAGTCCTCCTATTTATTAGACTAGTCATATCTGTCTATACAAAGGCTACTAATTAGGTCCCATGCTATATCACCATCTTAAGAAAAACTTCACTTAGTAATACACATGATGTGATAAGATTTCTTTGAGACCACATTGAGATGCTGTACAAGGTGAATTCTTTATCTTTAAAATGAAGCTCCTGTTCTTCCAAACGAGAAGAAAGGGAACTGAGGGTCAAAAATTTTTTAAGTCACAGCTGGGAGATGCCAGGGAAGGCACGTCGAAACCTATTTGTAATTTTCTATTTAAACGTACACATGATAAAGGGAAATGAAAATGGTGAAAAAAACAACCAGCCACGAGTAGAGAACGAACCTGCAACCTTTGCATTAGGCACGCGATGCACTAACCACTGTGCTACCAAGGCAGCATTCAACCGTCCACAATGGCCCCTCAGATTGTCGACGCTCGAACGCGGCCGTAGTACCACAGTGGTTAGTATATGCCATGCATAATGTGAAGGTTATGGGTCCGTTCCCCACCCACAGGTGGATGTCGTTTCATCCACTTTCATTTCCCTTGAATTTATCATTTCTATACTTCATATAAAGAACTTGGAGCATGTTCCTGTATGCTTTCCTTGGCCTCATTATCTGCTGGCTTCTTAAAGTTCTGTATCTTCCATCACTTATACATATTCTCATCTGGTAAGTAAACAGCTTTTGCACGATTCTGGAATGCAATATAAAATATTATTGCTGGGCCATGTTACGTAGAAAGCCTTACATTGCCCAGGCAAGGTGTATTAATGTATATATGAAAAAAAAACAATTCCCACACTAGACAGCAATGCTGTGTACTGCCGTGTGTAACAGGGTTTAAAGAAAACAACTTGTTCAGAAATAAAGCCACCAAGCAACGAGGAAATATGAAAACTAGATGAAAATTTGTGCAGTTGCACGTTAAAAATTTAGCACAGAAACAGATGACATAATGAAGGAAGCGCGAGGATGGTTTATTTTAGAAACACGAGGCAATAGACTTGAAAGATGCATATCAGCTTACATGTGGAGAAGTATTGTTTATGTAGCAGTTAAACTACGAATAGGCCTAGAACACACTGATACAAGGTGTCGAGCATGTAAATATCATCGTGCCCTTAAGTCAAAGAAACATGACTTTCTCATGATTCACTACACATGGCTGGCTCACACAACTTAAAGGGAAGCTGAAGAGTCTGTCGAATTCAATAAGACGCTCATATACGGATGCGGGAACCTTATAAACCATGTAGGTAAAATTTTGGTTTTTTTTTTAATTAGGAGCGACGTAATCGTCGGTTGAAATTGCGCTGTAGCTCCACCCCCCGTCGAATGCCGCGCGCTGCTGCTGACGCTGACGATGCGAGCGGAGACAGGAAACCGCGGTGTTGTGACGTCAACTCTAGTGTTTCGTTCCTTCGCAGCGTCCGCGACCGTGCCTGACCGCGCTTGTTTCTGCGTGCGTGCCATCGTAATCTGCTTCGATCGACCCTGCATTCCTTTGTTGGTGCGTCTGCGTGTATGTAGAGTGGTAGTCAACGTGCGTGGTAGTCAACGTGAGTGGTAATCAACGTGAGTGGTAGTCAACGTGGTAGTCAACAGATGAAGGTCACTACACGTACTGCATGAACCGGGAAGCTTTTCACGCGTTTAAACCGTCTTTCTAGACTGCCGACAGCTTTGGACAGCGCACAAATGCCGACGATCGCATCCCCGCTTACGTTCCACGAGGAGGCATGCAGGAACACAACACTACAGTTGTTTGACCGGAAACGAGCTCACTAGATCGGCGAAAGATCGGCGAGATCACTAGATCGCTTTGCAAAAAACATACTCACCAAAGAGCATTTCCAACCCGAGGAGATCCCAAGACTTTGCTTTCGTTCGCGTCGAAAGCACTGCTCGCACCAGCATCGTTTGCTTCTTCGAGAGGC
This sequence comes from Dermacentor andersoni, assembly GCF_023375885.2. NCBI lineage: Eukaryota > Metazoa > Arthropoda > Arachnida > Ixodida > Ixodidae > Dermacentor > Dermacentor andersoni. Next base: position 290,329,357 of record NC_092814.1, read on the forward strand.
CGGCTCTTCGCAATTGGCTCGTACATGTAGGGAGTAACGCCGAACTCCTCAGAAAAACGCAGTCTCTCTAAATTTTCCATTACCGTCTCAGAAAAACAGCACCAAACTACCTGGCACCGCGCTTCATGTGTAGCGGCAGCGGTCGGTTACTAGTGTTGACGTCACGAGGTGCCCGACCAATCACAGGCGGAAACAAGACGCGCGAGCTGGGCGTGTCCGCTGCTGCACTTTTCGTAGAAATAAAATATATTTGCGCTTTCTTTCGCACAATTTCGATACGATATTCGAATTCGGAGGGTTGAAAACCATTATGTACAGATTTTCACTCATTCCTTATGGAAAACCTTTCAGCTTCCCTTTAACCGCTTCTATATATGCCTTGTAAGTGCCAGGTGGTCTGTGTGACTTGTGCAAGCTTTAAATATATACAAGTGCCACGTAGCTGGACAGAACAAAGGTAATGTCGTTTGCCATCGTTTTGAGGAAGTGAAACCAATTTTTGAATTTTTCCTAATTAGGTAATTAGTTATTAAAGTTTATTTAACTGCTCAAATATTATATTCAAAGTAAAAGTGTCAGTGCGAAAATTGTAGAGCATCCTGAAAAATTCCCAATCCAACTTTCTACTGCTCAATAGGTGCAATACAATTTTTTTTCAAGCTTGAAAGAAGCCTGTGAATACATGCAAGAAGTGCTGTGCAGCTAACCACTCGTGCACCTGAACACCATGTGGCTCCTTCTTTCATGCTAGACAAAAACACTTTTTGAGAAGAATATTTTAGAAATTGATTACTTATTATTGACTACGTTTTAGGCAAAATGCATGAAATAGTGTGACGGCCACCTCCATTTTCGGCGACATGAATTGACTCCCTTTTCATGTCCAAATCCAGCTATACATGGTGCGTGTTTTGAGCTGGTTTTGTAATTTAGGCTGGTTTTGACTAATTGAAGCTTCGCAGCCTAATAATGGAGTCTACAACCTAAAAAGAAATTGGTACATAAACGGTCGCTGTCAGTACTCCATACTCCTTTAACTTAGTGCAAAGTGCTTGTGAACCAAGTTGGTAGTTCTAAGCAGTATTTCTCATTCTGACCTGGTGTTATAGCCCAGTTACTATGACGCCATGCTGCTCAGTCATGTTGGTCACAGCTTCAATCTAGGCCATGGCAGCTACCCTCCAATAGGGGTAAAATGCAATAGCGCTTATGCACTTAGATTCAGGTGTACATTAAAGAAGGCCAGGTTCCCAAAACTTTAGGTTGTGACTTTGGAATGTAAAAGCCCTTAATTTAATTATAAATCTAAAGGTGCTTTATTGGGAGCAGGACATCGTCTTGAGCTTTTGCTGCAATGCGATGGTACCAAAAAGCTCCGAGTAAATAAAAACAATTCCTTAGACAATCTCCATCTCTTGCAAGCATTTACAAACACTTCTCTGCATGCACCTCTGTTGCTGTTATAATTAGTTCGGTATGCCAAGGTGGGTTAGGATGTTAGAACAACTTTCAAACCTGTTTTTTTTGCCGCTTTAGGGTTGTTGGTTATTTTGCGTCTCTGTGTGTGCCCAATGCACATTTCAGTGCATCAATGTCTTCAGAAAGTGCACTATTTATTTATTTGTGGATGTAAAAAGGGTTCAGATGAACTGCTTTCTGAAGATCTGTACAACAAGCAAAAACAATTCTATGTAGGCTGCACAAAGAGAAATGATTGTTTTGTGAATATGTTATTTAGTCTTTAAAAAAAAGCAGCTGTAAGTATTCTGTTCCAAAGTGAAAATTGCCCCTACCTGGCTCTGCTTCATTTTCCGATGTTGATGGTCCATTCGGGGGCACTCAACTGACAGGCTGCACTTTGGTCATGTCCGGTATGCTGTCACCAGGCCCAAGGTCGATTGACATCCTCACCAAAAGTCGAGTCCGAACTCTATAAAAGAAACATCTCATCATTTCGCTATCCCTCTTGTCATCTTGTGTGTTTCACACACGGCCAAAATATCCCGAAAAAAAATTCAAGCATTTTCTGGCAGCCAAGCTGAATACACAATAAATGAAGAACATTAAAGAGAAAATACAGTTGTCACATTATATTGATCAAGTACAGCAGAAATGGAAATAAATCAGTGATACTGTATCTGTTGGCTTTGAATGCAAGAAACATAAAAACAGGAACTTGCAGCCACGCCACTTTGAATTTCCCGCGTTTACTACACCTCACCACAAGTTTGGCATCGTCCGGTACTCGGGGATAGTAATCGCTTAAAATTAAGATGAACGAGCGTCGGCAAAAATTAACAGGATACTTAACCGGGCAATATTTGCGCATAAAACAACTCACGTAGCGAAGCTACTGTCAAATACCCGATGACGCATCTGCGGGGGGTGCGGTTTGGGCGAACAATTCAGAAAGGAATCCGAGTTTCACTTGTTTCACACCTACTAAGGTAAGATAGAATTTGAGTTTCCTACTTAGCTATACTGGATATTTACGATCCGAATAAAACGCTGGAAATTTTGTTACGTCACATTGCATACGTATGAAAGTGAGAAAATTGCTTTTATTGTATTCTGCCCAGGCGGCATGTAGCAGCTGCCACTCTCATGCAACAAAAGCATGAAAGTGGTACTCACGGCACGGAAAACAAACACATACAGCGCCAACATTACGCCCCTTGGAGTTGGGACTAAGCACGATCAAGCCAGTTAGTTTTCTGGCTTTCATAACGCCATGAACACGACCAAACATCGAGCGAAACAACTGTCCACTTTAGAAAATTATTACCGCTTCCATATACATACCTATCGCAGCCACAAGCAAAAGTCAATGGGCTAGCTGTCCACAAGCCGCAGGTTAGACTGACAGCAACATATTACTGTAACGAAAAACAATTTCCACGCTGACTTAGCAGCCGCGGTGTGCGCTAAGTGCCGCAGTCCTCGTTTGCCGCTCGAAATTCACACCATGATGACGGTACTGCATCTTTCACATAAATATTGCACACTTTGCTCCGGAGCTCAATAGGAGGGCGAAACGCATTTGCACGTACCTGAAATCCGCATGCCGGAAACCCGTCGACGCTTCCGAAGCCCGTACGGCCGCTTCACTTGGACGGGAGTCATTTCTATCAAACATTTCACATGCGACATGTCTCACACCGATTATGCGAACACGAGAAAATGACGCAGGCCGCATTGCGACACCGTCCAGCCGTGCATCCACCGATGAGCTGCGTACGCGGACTTGCAGAGAACAAAACCATACAAAACGTTAGGCGCGAGAAGATGGCGGCTCTTGTTGCGGAGACGAAGCAGTTGTGTAGCGGCGGTGAACCAATGTTGCCAACTGTTGGTGCCGACGTTATGCCGGCGGTGGTGGCTTTAGTGGCGTGGGTTGCGGCTGTCTAATTTTTTATTGCGAAGCAATACTACTTTAGGTCGCACTTCAGCCCGTTCCGTGGCGAGGCGGTGGTAGGCACCATTGACCTTTAGCGTGACCTCGCTGCGTGACGTCACACCACGTGACCTAGAGTGACGTCACACCAGCTGTGTAAAAACGGGGCCCCATCTCACGCCGTCGCGAGGCGAGGCGGTAGCCACCAACGGCGGCCTAACTCCCGCTCCTCTCACCAGGGGCGCTACGGTCGGTGTGACGTCACACCAGCTGTGTAAAAACGGGGCCCCATCTCACGCCGTCGCGAGGCGAGGCGGTAGCCACCAACGGCGGCCTAACTCCCGCTCCTCTCACCAGGGGCGCTACGGACACCATTGCTTCGCAATCACCAGGCTTAACCAAGCTAAGCCACACCGTTTGTTTTTATTTCTTTTCCCCGAACAGTATGGTTGAGATCAGTTCTTTGTTTACATTTTTTTACTGTGTCACTTGGCATTATTTTTTGTCTTCTTATGCGATTAAGCGGTCAATTATGGCCTCCTAGATTCGCGTGCGCCAGCTTCGCATGCAAATCTCGGAGGCCATGGGACAACGCGTAAGGATACGGCGTTGTTGTCTTTGTTAACGTTTCATCATCGTTACTTCAACTTAGAAGCGTAGTGTCCCTTTTCCCGGGGGTGGGGAGGGGTCGACCAAGACGGCATCGCTCAGCGGGGGGCGGGGGAGTAGGTTGGTGTTGGTTGTTATCGCGAAATTCGCGAACCCTGCGATTTTTTATAACGTAAGCATTTCTATACTTCCCCAACAAGAAAAAAACATCCGTCCGTCAGTCCGTACCACACGATATCTTTCAAAATAGAACCCGCAGCAGCGAGTGAATTCACCTTCGTGCTAGCTCTCGCTTTAACGCGACAGAAGGGGCGAGAACATAGCGCTCACGAAGCTCTCAGCTCATGCAGCACTATGCGCTTTTCGCAGATCACTTTCAAGATAGGTGTACGCGCGTCTGTTTTCAAAGCGAAGTAAGCGGTGAGAACACAGCGCGTGAAGTTTTCAGTAGTGGGCACACTCTGTCCGCATTACAGTTCGCTTTCAAGATACGGTTCGCGCGGCCGTTCCACAAGCCGCCGCCGCCGGAGAACGGTTGATAATGGTTCGACGCGAATGAGAAGGGCTAAAGAGCGATAACGACTCAAAATGAACGGAACGTCACTAGCGCATCTAGCCCCGCCACCTGCAGTACTTTGCTTGCGCCATTCACTTGGCGCCGTCGACCACAGCAGCTCGTGTCGCCGCAGCGCTCTCACTTATACGCGTCCGATCAAGTCTCGTAACATTGATAACGACATGGACTGCGTGCAGATCAGGAAGAGTCACAATGCTTACGCATACTCAGACAAATCCCTGAGGAGTTCCTGTGTGATTTTTTTTTTACCGGAAATGTGCAGTCGGCGGTGACCCAGAGTTGACAGTGCATGTAAGAGGGGTGCGAAGCTTTTCTTTTTATGAGAGTCTTGCCCAGCTCCCAACGATCTGCTCAAGTTAAAGGGCCCCTGAAACGGTTCGGACAAATTTTGTAGACGCGTAGGGTACAGCTTAAGTAGAACATTCGCACCACAATTTAAGTGAAGCGTTACGTATTAATGGAGCTACAAGCGATTAGAAGTTACCCTCCTCCCCAGCCATGCTTTTCCTCCTCAACTCGTTCGCCGAGCGAGCGGGGCTAAGCTCCGCCTTCACTGGTCCTGCGTCACGATGCTACGTCACATCGTCCACTTCCGGTTGTTTTGAAGCCCGCCCCCGCCCGCGCGAAACCTCTCCGCTAGCCGCTTGGCTGTCGACCCCAAGCGAGAGCTATCGAAGCAGCGTGCGTTGCGAGCATTCTGTCGTAGCGCCGAACGTGTCTGGTATTCCGTTAGCCACAGGCAAGCTGGTCATATCGGCAAATGACTGGAGGCATAAACTCAAGCTGATGAAGGAACTTTGGCGCAGACGTACGTGAGCGGCCTGATCGGTCTGCACGGTCCAGACACTTGTTGGCGCAGCGCTTAACCAGCCAAACACAGCGCTAATATTGCTCTAACCAAGTGTAAAACATTTTAAACATTTATAAAAACAATGTGTTGATGATTACACTCCTGCGAAAAATACACACCAGCAGCAAAAAAGAATACGCTTCGTTGCTGCTACTGTGTATGGTTGAGCTCTATGCCACCAGGTGGCTGCACCGTGCAGACCATTCACATTTGCCCTTCTGCTCATCTCGGCTCATCCCGTTACGGCACAGTCAAGCGGCCAGACCCTGTCCCCTTGCGCTTACGTTTGCCCTAATACGGTACTCGCGAAACGCTAGTGCGTTAGTAATCTTCCGGTGTAAAGTGACGGCCACAAACGCGCAAATCCTGGCGCCGATCGGATAGCGGCAGTCCGATGCGCAGCAGCCAGTTCGCTCGTACGCTGCCCTGCAGAGGGACACGATGTCGCAGCTTGACATATTGCCAGTCACTACGTTTGCAGTCCACAAGGCAACAAAGTCGAATCATAGTGCTCTGACCGCGGAGCTCTCGTCAAAATGGAGTACGTTGTAACACAAGCAGACGACACTTGCTGTGTGCCGGAAGTGCTTAAGTGTACTGAAAAATTGTTCTTCTGCATTCTCTTTCTGCTACTTTCTCTTTATAAAAACAAATTAACTAACATTCCAACTATTACGAAGATCATTTGTTTACCATAAAGTTGGAAAAATTATCGATCACGCGCCCTGGTCAGCCAATCAGATAGCTCGCCCACGTGACGTCATATGGGTTATTTGCATCATATGGGTAGGGGCGGCTTAAAATTCCGCCGAGCAGTGCGCTGCGATCGACAGCGATGTGCATTTTTAAAACCTTATAATAAATTACACGCTTTACGCAGAGCACTTAGATGTGTCAATTAATGATCAGAAGGACCTACTCTAACGACTCAGTACGTTTGTAGAAAATCGCCAAAATCGTTTCAGGGTCCCTTTAAGACTTGTTGATGGCTGTATGTGTGTTTTCTTTATTGTCGCATGCCCTCGAATCGCCATGAATCCTACTGTGTAATGACATTAGAGCAGTATTCACGTCCAAAAGGAAATGCATCCGGTAATTGGGCTGCCTAAGGTTTGCGGCCTGGTGGCAGCTCCCCTCCCCTCCCCCGTTTCCGTTTACAAGTTAGGGAGATGGGTCTAGAGCAATCTTACACCCCCCTCCACACAGTGGCGTAGCCAGAAAAGTTTTCGTGTGAAGGGGGGAGGGGTCCCAATTGACCGTGGAGGGGGAAGGAGCGGGGCCATTGCCATAGTAGCAAAAATTTACTGTTAGTGAGCGTTACAAGTGCCCGGCGTGGCACCCTTGGCTACGCCGCTACTCGTCACACCCCCCCCCCCCCCCCTATCGACGCAAATCGAGCTATCAGAACGTGAATGACATGCCGCGAAGCTGACATGGATGTCGTGACATCATCATCATCAGCAGCCTATTTTGATGTCCATCGCAGGACGAAAGCTTCTCCAGCGATCTCCAATACCCCTGTCTTGTGCTAACTGGTTCCACGTGTCTTCAAGTTTCCTAATTCCATCACGTCCACCTTATTCTCTGCCGTGCTCGACTGTGCTTCCCTTCCCTTAGCAACCATTCTGCAACTCCAACAGACCAGCAGTTATCTCCCTTACGCATTCCAATGTCTGCCCAGCACGACTTCTTCCTCTTGATGTCAACCAGAATATCAGCTATCCCCGTTCGCCCTCTAATACACATCGCTGTCTTACAGTCTATTATCGTCATGCATAATATTTTTCATACCATCGCTCGTTGCGCGGTCCACAACGTCTTCCCAAGCTACTTTGGTAACTTCCAAGTTTTGGCCCCATACGTCAGTAACGGTAGAAAGCAATAATTAGCTGTAAGCTCCATGGTCATGATTTAGTAATGCCTGCCGTAAGCTCTCCAACTAATTTTTAAATTTTGTTAATTTCCTTGATCAGAGGCCCCTGCGAGTAATTAACCTCAATAAACGTATTTCTGTACAGGTTCTAGAGGCTGACTGCCGACCATGACATTTCGTTCTCTCGCCAGGCTGCGGAACATTACTTTTCTTTTCTGCATACTAACTTTCAATCAGACTTTTACACTTTCTGCGCTAAGGTCCTCAAACGTTTGTTGCAAATAGTCTGCAGCGTTGCTGAGTATGCCAATGTCATCTAGAAACCGTAAGTTGGTGAGCTATTTACCGTTACCCCTCACTCCTAACCATCCCCAGTCTAACTGGTTGCACACCTTTAAAGGGCCCCTGAAACGGTTCGGACAAATTTTGTAGACGCGTAGGGTACAGCTTAAGTAGAACATTCACACCACAATTTAAGTGAAGCGTTACGTATTAATGGAGCTACAAGCGATTAGAAGTTACCCTCCTCCCTAGTCATGCTTTTCCTCCTCAACTCGTTCGCCGAGCGATCGGGGCTAAGCTCCGCCTTCACTGGTTTCGCGTCACGATGCGACGTCACATCGTCCACTTCCGGTTGTTTTGGAGCCCGCCCCCGCCCGCGTGAAACCTCTCCGCTAGCCGCTTGGCCGTCGACCCTAAGCGAGAGCTATCGAAGCAGCGTGCGTTGCGAGCATTCTGTCGTAGCGCCGAACGTGTCTGGTATTCCGGTAACCACAGGCAAGCTGGTCATTTCGGCAAATGACTGGAGGCATAAACTCAAGCTGATGAAGGAACTTTAGCGTAGACGTACGTGCGGCCTGATAGGTCTGCACGGTCCAGACACTTGTTGGCGCAGCGCTTAACCAGCCAAACAAAGCGCTAATATTGCTCTAACCAAGTGTAAAACATTTTAAACATTTATGAAAACAAAGTGTTGATGATTACACTCCTGCGAAAAATACACACCAGCAGCCAAAGAAGAATACACTTCGTTACTGCTACTGTGTATGGTTGAGCTCTGTGCCACCAGGTGGCTGCACCGTGCAGACCATTCGCATTTGCGATTCTGCTCATCCCATGGCTCATCCCGTTACGGCACAGT